>NC_141691.1:2100072723-2100672723 GCF_964263255.1 Lissotriton vulgaris | reverse complement strand
CATTCCGGCCGTCTTCAGCCCGGCTTGCTTGAATCCAGTGGTGTGGAGAGCATGGGACTCACGTCTGAGCATACCCATCCCACTCGGGGTGACAAATTGCAAAAACCACAGTTGATGGACAGAATACAGAACAATGTCATAGATTCACCCCAGTACAGAGATCGGGGCCTAAATCAATCGTTTTTTTTCACTCCACACCACTTCAGTTCAGACATGACCATATGCAAATCAGTCTGACCCTGTGCCTCATGGGAACAGTCCAGCCCGAACTGCCAAGCCATGCCTTCCACCGGAAACAAGCTACTGAGGACTGGTTTCTGGCATTCCAGCCGTCTTCAGCCCGGCTTGCTTGAATACAGTGGTGTGGAGAGCATGGGACTCACGTCTGAGCATACCCATCCCACTCGGGTTGACAACTTGCAAAAACCACAGTTGATGGACAGAATACAGAACAATGTCATACATTCACCCCAGTACAGAGATCTGGGCCTAAATCCATCGTTTTTTTGCACTCCACACCACCCCAGTTCAGACATGGCCATATGCAAATCAGTCTGAACCTGTGCCTCATGGGAACAGTCCAACCCGAACTGGCAATCCTTGCCTCCCCTGGACCGTAAACAAGCTACTGAGGACCGGTTTCTGGCATTCCAGCAGTCTTCAGCCCGGCTTGCTTGAATCCAGGGGTGTGGAGAGCATGGGACTCAAGTTTGAGCATTCCCCTCCCACTCAGGGTGACAAATGCAAAAACCACAGTAGATGCACAGAATGCAGAACAATGTAATACATTCACCCCAGTACAGAGATCTGGGCCTAAATCCATTGTTTTTTGCACTCCACACCACCCCAGTTCAGACATGGCCATATGCAAATCAGTCTGACCCAGTGCCTCATGGGAACAGTCCAGCCCGAACTGCCAAGCCATGCCTTCCCTGGACCAGAAACAAGCTACTGAGGACCTGTTTCTGGCATTCCAGCCGTCTTTAGCCCAACTTGCTTTAATCCAGTGGTGTGGAGAGCATGGGACTCACGTCTGAGCATACCCATCCCACTCGGGGTGACAAATGCAAAACCCACAGTTGATGGAAAGAATGCAGAACAATGACATACATTCACCCCAGTACAGAGATCTGAGCCTAAATCCATCGTTTTTCTGCACTCCACACCACCCCACCCCAGTTCAGACATGGCCATATGCAAATCAGTCTGACCCTGTGCCTCATGGGAACAGTCCAGCCTGAACTGCCAAGCCATGCCTTCCCTGGACCAGAAACAAGCTATCCAGGACCGGTTTCTGGTATTCCAGCCGTCTTCAGCCCGGCTTGCTTGAATCCAGTGGTGTGGAGAGCATGGGACTCACGTCTGAGCATACCCATCCCACTCAGGGTGACTAATGCAAAACCCACAGTTGATGGACAGAATGTAGAACAATGTCATACATTCACCCCAGTACAGAGAATCGGGCCTAAATCCATCGTTCTTTTGCACTCCACACCACCCCAGTTCAGACATGGCCATATGCAAATCTGTCTGACCCTGTGCCTCATGGGAACAGTCCAGCCTGAACTGCCAAGCCATGCCTTCCCTGGACCGGAAACAAGCTACCGAGGACCGGTTTCTGGCATTCCAGCCGTCTTTTTCCCGGCTTGCTTGAATCCAGTGGTGTGGAGAGCATGGGACTCAAGTCTCAGCATACGCATCCCACTCTGGGTGACAAATGCAAAAACCAAAGTAGATGGACAGAATGCAGAACAATGTCATAGATTCACCCCAGTACAGAGATCGGGGCCTAAATCAATCGTGTTTTTGCACTCCACTCCACTTCAGTTCAGACATGACCATATGCAAATCAGTCTGACCTTGTGCCTCATGGGAACAGTCCAGCCCGAACTGCCAAGCCATGCCTTCCCTGGACCAGAAACAAGCTACCGAGGACCGGTTTCTGGCATTCCAGCCATCATCAGCCCGGCTTGCTTGAATCCAGTGGTGTGGAGAGCATGGGATTCACGTCTGTGCATACCCATCCCGTTCGGGGTGACAAATTGCAAAAACCACAGTTGATGGACAGAATGCAGAACAATGTCATACATTCACCCCAGTATAGAGATCTTGGTCGAAATCCATCGTTTTTTTGCACTCCACACCACCCCAGTTCAGACATGGCCATATGCAAATCAGTCTGACCTTGTGCCTCATTGGAACAGTCCAGCCCGAATTGCCAAGCCATGCCTTCCGTGGACAGGAAACAGGCTACCGAGGACCGGTTTCTGGCTTTCCAGTTGTCTTCAGCCCGGCTTGCTTGAATCCATTGGTGTGGAGAGCATAGGACTCACGTCTGAGCATACCCATCCCACTTGGGGTGACAAATGCAAAAATCACAGTTGATGGACAGAATGCAGAACAATGTCATACATTCACCCGAGTACAGAGATCTGGGTCTAAATCCATAGTTTTTTTGCACTCCACACCACTCCAGTTCAGACATGGCCATATGCAAATAGGTCGGACCCTGTGCCTCATAGGAACAGTCCAGCCCAAACTGCCAAGCCATGCCTTCTCTGGACCGGAAACAAGCTACCGAGGACCGGTTTCTGGCATTCCAGCCGTCTTCAACACGGCTTGCTTGAATCCAGTGGTGTGGAGAGAATGGACTCACGTCTGAGCATACCCATCCCACTTGGGGTGACAAATGCAAAAACCACAGTTGATGGACAGAATTCAGAACAATGTCATACATTCAGCCCAGTACAGAGATCTGGGCCTAAATCCATAGTTTTTTTGAACTCCACACCACTCCAGTTTAGACATGGCCATATGCAAATCTGTCTGACCCTGTGCCTCATGGGCACAGTCCAGCCTGAACTGCCAAGCCATGCCTTCCCTGGACCGGAAACAAGCTAACGAGGACCGGTTTCTGGCATTCCAGCCGTCTTCAGCCCGGCTTGCTTGAATCCATTGGTGTGGAGAGCATAGGACTCACGTCTGAGCATACCCATCCCACTTTGGGTGACAAATGCAAAAATCACAGTTGATGAACAGAATGCAGAACAATGTCATACATTCACCCCAGTACAGAGATCTAGGCCTAAATCCATCGTTTTTTTGCACTCCACACCACCCCGTTCAGACATGGCCATATGCAAATCAGTCTGACCCTGTGCCCCATGGGAACAGTCCAGCCCGAACTGCCAAGCCATGCCTTCCCTGGACTGAAAACAAGCTACCGAGGACCGGTTTCTGGCATTCCAGCCGTCTTCAACACAGCTTGCTTGAATCCAGTGGTGTGGAGAGCATGGGACTCACGTCTGAGCATACCCATCCCACTCGGGGTGACAAATGCAAAAACCACAGTTGATGGACAGAATGCAGAACAATGTCATACATTCACCACAGTACAGGGATCTGGGCCTAAATACATCCTTTTTCTGCACTCCACACCACCCCAGATCAGACATGGCCATATGCAAATCAGTCTGACCCTGTGCCTCATGGGAACAGTCCAGCCTGAACTGCCAAGCCATGCCTTCCCTGGACCGGAAACAAGCTACCCGGACCGTTTTCTGGTATTCCAGCCGTCTTCAGCCCGGCTTGCTTGAATCCAGTGGTGTGGAGAGCATGGTACTCACGTCTGAGCATACCCATCCCACTCGGGGGGACTAATGCAAAAACCACAGTTGATGAGCAGAATGCAGAACAATGTCATACATTCACCCTAGTACAGAGAAATGGGCCTACATCCCTTGTTTTTTGCACTCCACACCACCCCAGTTCAGACATGGCCATATGCAAATCAGTCTGACCCTGTGCCTCATGGGAACAGTCCAGCCCGAACTGCCAAGCCATGCCTTCCCTGGATCAGAAACAAGCTACTGAGGACCAGTTTCTGGCATTCCAGCCGTCTTTAGCCCGGCTTGCTTGAATCCAGTGGTGTGTAGAGCATGGGACTTACGTCTGAGCATACCCATCCCACTCGGGGTGACAAATGCAAAACACACAGTTGATGGACAGAATGCAGAACAATGTCATACATTCACCCCAGTACATAGATCTGGGCCTAAATCCATCTTTTTTTGCACTCCACACCACCCCAGTTCAGACATGGCCAAATGCAAATCTGTCTGACCCTGTGCCTCATGGGAACAATCCAGCCTGACCTGCCAAGCCATGCCTTCCCTCGACCGGAAACAAGCTACCGAGGACCGGTTTCTGGCATTCCAGCCATCTTCAGCCCGGCTGGCTTGAATCCAGTGGTGTGGAGAGCATGGGACTCACGTCTGAGCATACCCATCCCACTGGGGGCGACAAATTGCAAAAACCACAGTTGATGGACAGAATGCAGAACAATGTCATACATTCACCCCAGTATAGATATCTGGGCCTAAATCCAGCGTTTTTTTGCACTCCACACCACCCCAGTTCAGACATGGCCATATGCAAATCAGTCTGACCCTGTGCCTCATTGTAACAGTCCAGCCCGAACTGCCAAGCCATGCCTTCCCTGGACAGGAAACAAGATACCGAGGACCGGTTTCTGGCATTCCAGCCATCTTCAGCCCGGCATGCTTGAATCCAGTGGTGTGGAGAGCTTGGGACTCACGTCTGAGCATACCCATGCCACTCGAGGTGACAAATGCAAAAATCACAGTTGATGAACAGAATGCAGAACAATATCATACATTCACCCCAGTACAGAGATCTAGGCCTAAATCCATCGTTTTTTTGCACTCCATACCACCCGGTTCAGACATGGCCATATGCAAATCAGCCTGACCCTGTGCCCCATGGGAACAGTCCAGCCCGAACTGCCAAGCCATGCCTTCCCTGGACCGGAAACAAGCTACAGAGGACCGGTTTCTGGCATTCCAACTGTCTTCAACACGGCTTGCTTGAATCCAGTGGTGTGGAGAGCATGGGACTCACGTCTGAGCATACCCATCCCACTCGGGATGACATATGCAAAAACCACAGTTGATGGACAGAATTCAGAACAATGGCATACATTCACCACAGTACAGAGATCTGGGCCTAAATCCATCGTTTTTTGTACGCCACACCACCCCAGTTCAGATATGGCCATATGCAAATTAGTCTGACCCTGTGCCTCATGGGAACAGTCTAGCCCGAGCTGCCAAGCCATGCCTTCCCTAGACCGGAAACAAGCTACCAAGGACCGGTTTCTGGCATTCCAGCCGTCTTTAGCCCGGCTTGCTTGAATCCAGTGGTGTGGAGAGCATGGGACTCATGTCTGAGCATACCCATCCCACTCGGGTTGACAAATGCAAAAACTACAGTAGATGGACAGAATGCAGAACAATGTCATACATTCACCCCAGTACAGAGATCTGGGCCTAAATCCATAGTTTTTTTGCACTCCACACCACCCCAGTTCAGACATGGCCCTATGCAAATCAGTCTGACCCTGTGCCTCATGAAAACAGTCCAGCCCGAACTGCCAAGCCATGCCTTCCCTGGACCGGAAACAAGCTACCCAGGACCGGTTTCTGGTATTCCAGCTGTCTTCAGCCCGGATTGCTTGAATCCAGTGGTGTGGAGAGCATGGGACTGACGTCTGAGCATACCCATCCCACTCGGGGTGACAAATGCAAAAACCACAGTAGATGGACAGAATGCAGAACAATGTCTTACATTCACCCCAGTACAGAGATCTGGGCCTAAATCCATAGTTTTTTTGCATTCCACACCACCCCAGTTCAGACATGGCCCTATGCAAATTATTCTGACCCTGTGCCTCATGGGAACAGTCCAGCCCGAACTGCCAAGCCATGCCTTCCCTGGACCGGAAACAAGCTACCCAGGATCGGTTTCTGGTATTCCAGCTGTCTTCAGCCCTGTTTGCTTGAATACAGTGGTGTGGAGAGCATGGGACTCACGTCTGAGCATACCCATCCCACTCGGGGTGACAAATGCAAAAACCACAGTAGATGGACAGAATGCAGAACAATGTCATACATTAACCCTAGTACAGAGATCTGGGCCTAAATCCATAGTTTTTTTGCACTCCACACCACCCCAGTTCAGACATGGCCTTATGCAAATCAGTCTGACCCTGTGCCTCATGGGAACAGTCTAGCCCGAACTGCCAAGCCATGCCTTCCCTGGACCGGAAACAAGCTACCGAGGACCAGTTTCTGGAATTCCAGCCATCTTCAGCCCGGCTTGCTTGAATCCAGTGGTGTGAAGAGCATGGGACTCACGTCTGAGCATACCCATCCCACTCGGGGAGACAAATTGCAAAAACCACAGTTGATGGACAGAATGCAGAACAATGTCATACATTCACCCCAGTACAGAGATCTGGGCATAAATCCATCGTTTTTTTGCACCCCTCACCACCCCAGTTCACACATGGCTATATGCAAATCAGTCTGACCCTGTGCCTCATGGGAACAGTCCAGCCGGAACTGCCAAGCCATGCCTTCCCTGGACCGGAAACAAACTACCCAGGACCGGTTTCTTGCATTCCAGCCGTCTTCAGCCCAGCTTGCTTGAATCCAGTGGTGTGGAGAGCATGGGACTCACGTCTGAGCATACCCATCCCACTCGGGGAGACAAATTGCAAAAACCACAGTTTATGGACAGAATGCAGAACAATGTCATACATTCACCCCAGTACAGAGATCTGGGCCTAAATCCATCGTTTTTTTGCACTCCATACCTCCCCAGTTCAGACATGGCCATATGCAAATCAGTCTGCACTTGTGCCTCATGGGAACAGTTTAGCCCGAACTGCCAAGCCATGCCTTCCCTGGACCGGAAACAAGCTACTGAGGACCGGTTTCTGGCATTCCAGCCGTCTTCAGCCCGGCTTGCTTGAATCCATTGGTGTGGAGAGCATGAGACTTACCTCTGAGCATTCCCATCCCACTCGGGGTGATGAATGCAAAAACCACAGTTGAAGGACAGAATGCAGAACAATGTCATACATTCACCCCAGTACAGAGATCTGGGCCTACATCCATTGTTTTTTGCACTCCACACCACCCCAGTTCAGACATGGCCATATGCAAATCTGTTCGACCCTGTGCCTCATGGGAACAGTCCAGCCTGAACTTCCAAGCCATACCTTCCCTGGACCGGAAACAAGCTACCGAGGACTGGTTTCTGGCATTCCAGCCGTCTTTAGCCCGGCTTGCTTGAATCCAGTGGTGTGGAGAGCATGGGACTCAAGTCTCAGCATACCCATCCCACTCTGGGTGACAAATGCAAAAACCAAAGTTGATGGACAGAATGCAGAACTATGTCATACATTCACCCAAGTACAGACATCTGGGTCTAAATCCATAGTTTTTTTGCACTCCACACCAATCCAGTTCAGACATGGCCATATGCAAATAGGTCTGACCCTGTGCCTCATAGGAACAGTCCAGCCCGAACTGCCAAGCCATGCCTTCCCTGGACCGGAAACACGCTACTGAGGACTGGTTTCTGGCATTCCAGCCGTCTTCAGCCCGGCTTGCTTGAATCCAGTGGTGTGGAGAGCATGGGACTCACGTCTGAGCATACCCATCCCACTCGGGGTGACAAATGCAAAAACCACAGTTGATGGACAGAATTCAGAACAATGTCATACATTCACCCCTGTACAGAGATCTTGGCCTAAATTCATCGTTTTTTTGCACTCCACACCATCCCAGTTCAGACATGGCCATATGCAAATCTGTCTGACCCTGTGCCTCATGGGAACAGTCCAGCCCGAACTGCCAAGCCATGCCTTCCCTGGACCGGAAACAAGCTACCGAGGACCGGTTATTGGCATTCCAGCCGTCTTCAGCCCGGCTTGCTTGAATCCAGTGGTGTGGAGAGCATGGGACTCACGTCTGAGCATACCCATCCCACTTTGGGTGACAAATGCAAAAATCACAGTTGATGAACAGAATGCAGAACAATGTCATACATTCACCCCAGTACAGAGATCTAGGCCTAAATCCATCGTTTTTTTGCACTCCACACCACCCCGTTCAGACATGGCCATATGCAAATCAGTCTGACCCTGTGCCCCATGGGAACAGTCCAGCCCGAACTGCCAAGCCATGCCTTCCCTGGACTGAAAACAAGCTACCGAGGACCGGTTTCTGGCATTCCAGCCGTCTTCAACACAGCTTGCTTGAATCCAGTGGTGTGGAGAGCATGGGACTCACGTCTGAGCATACCCATCCCACTCGGGGTGACAAATGCAAAAACCACTGTTGATGGACAGAATGCAGAACAATGTCATACATTCACCACAGTACAGGGATCTGGGCCTAAATACATCCTTTTTCTGCACTCCACACCACCCCAGATCAGACATGGCCATATGCAAATCAGTCTGACCCTGTGCCTCATGGGAACAGTCCAGCCTGAACTGCCAAGCCATGCCTTCCCTGGACCGGAAACAAGCTACCCAGGACCGTTTTCTGGTATTCCAGCCGTCTTCAGCCCGGCTTGCTTGAATCCAGTGGTGTGGAGAGCATGGTACTCACGTCTGAGCATACCCATCCCACTCGGGGGGACTAATGCAAAAACCACAGTTGATGAGCAGAATGCAGAACAATGTCATACATTCACCCTAGTACAGAGAAATGGGCCTACATCCCTTGTTTTTTGCACTCCACACCACCCCAGTTCAGACATGGCCATATGCAAATCAGTCTGACCCTGTGCCTCATGGGAACAGTCCAGCCCGAACTGCCAAGCCATGCCTTCCCTGGATCAGAAACAAGCTACTGAGGACCAGTTTCTGGCATTCCAGCCGTCTTTAGCCCGGCTTGCTTGAATCCAGTGGTGTGTAGAGCATGGGACTTACGTCTGAGCATACCCATCCCACTCGGGGTGACAAATGCAAAAACCACAGTTGATGGACAGACTGCAGAACAATGTCATACATTCACCCCTGTACAGAGATCTTGGCCTAAATTCATCGTTTTTTTGCACTCCACACCATCCCAGTTCAGACATGGCCATATGCAAATCTGTCTGACCCTGTGCCTCATGGGAACAGTCCAGCCCGAACTGCCAAGCCATGCCTTCCCTGGACCGGAAACAAGCTACCGAGGACCGGTTATTGGCATTCCAGCCGTCTTCAGCCCGGCTTGCTTGAATCCAGTGGTGTGGAGAGCATGGGACTCACGTCTGAGCATACCCATCCCACTCGGGGTGACAAATGCAAAAACCACAGTTGATGGACAGAATTCAGAACAATGTCATACATTCACCCCAGTACTGAGATCTGAGCCTAAATCCATAATTTTTTTGCACTCCACACCACCCCAGTTCAGACATGGCCATATGCAAATCTGTCTGACCCTGTGCCTCATGGGAACAGTCCAGCCCGAACTGCCAAGCCATGCCTTCCCTGGACCGGAAATAAGATACCGAGGACCGGTTTCTGGCATTACAGCCGTCTTCAGCCCGGCTTGCTTGAATCCAGTGGTGTGGAGAGCATAGGACTCACGTCTGAGCATACCCATCCAACTCGGGGTGACAAATGCAAAAACCACAGTTGATGGACAGAATGCAGAACAATGTCATAGATTCACCCCATTACAGAGATCGGGGCCTAAATCAATTGTTTTTTTGCACTCCACACCACTTCAGTTCAGACATGACCATATGCAAATCTGTCTGACCCTGTGCCTCATGGGAACAGTCCACCCCGAACTGCCAAGCCATGTATTCCCTGGACCGGAAACAAGCTACCGAGGACAGGTTTCCTGCATTCTAGACATCTTCAGCCCGGCTTGCTTGAATCAAGTGGTGTGGAGACCATGGGACTCACGTCTGAGCATACCCATCCCACTCAGGGTGACAAATGCAAAAACCACAGTTGATGGACAGAATGCAGAACAATGTCATACATTGACCCCAGTACATAGATCTGGGCCTAAATCCATCCTTTTTTTGCACTCCACACCACCCCAGATCAGACATGGCCATATGCAAATCAGTCTGACCCTGTGCCTCATGGGAACAGTCCAGCCTGAACTGCCAAGCCATGCCTTCCCTGGACCGGAACCAAGCTACCCAGGACCGGTTTCTGGTATTCCAGCCGTCTTCAGCCCAGCTTGCTTGAATCCAGTGGTGTGGAGAGCATGGGACTCACGTCTGAGCATACCCATCCCACTTGGGGGGACAAATGCAAAAACCACAGTTGATGAACAGAATGCAGAACAATGTCATACATTCAACCTAGTACAGAAATCTTGGCCTACATCCATTGTTTTTTGCACTCCACACCACCCCAGTTCAGACATGGCCATATGCAAATCTGTCTGACACTGTGCTTCATGGGAACAGTCCAGCCTGACCTGCCAAGCCATGCCTTCCCTGGACCGGAAACAAGCTACAGAGGACCGGTTTCTGGCATTCCAACTGTCTTCAACACGGCTTGCTTGAATCCAGTGGTGTGGAGAGCATGGGACTCACGTCTGAGCATACCCATCCCACTCGGGATGACATATGCAAAAACCACAGTTGATGGACAGAATTCAGAACAATGGCATACATTCACCACAGTACAGAGATCTGGGCCTAAATCCATCGTTTTTTGTACGCCACACCACCCCAGTTCAGATATGGCCATATGCAAATTAGTCTGACCCTGTGCCTCATGAGAACAGTCTAGCCCGAGCTGCCAAGCCATGCCTTCCCTAGACCGGAAACAAGCTACCAAGGACCGGTTTCTGGCATTCCAGCCGTCTTTAGCCCGGCTTGCTTGAATCCAGTGGTGTGGAGAGCATGGGACTCATGTCTGAGCATACCCATCCCACTCGGGTTGACAAATGCAAAAACTACAGTAGATGGACAGAATGCAGAACAATGTCATACATTCACCCCAGTACAGAGATCTGGGCCTAAATCCATAGTTTTATTGCACTCCACACCACCCCAGTTCAGACATGGCCCTATGCAAATCAGTCTGACCCTGTGTCTCATGGAAACAGTCCAGCCCGAACTGCCAAGCCATGCCTTCCCTGGACCGGAAACAAGCTACCCAGGACCGGTTTCTAGTATTCCAGCTGACTTCAGCCCGGATTGCTTGAATCCAGTGGTGTGGAGAGCATGGGACTGACGTCTGAGCATACCCATCCCACTCGGGGTGACAAATGCAAAAACCACAGTAGATGGACAGAATGCAGAACAATGTCTTACATTCACCCCAGTACAGAGATCTGGGCCTAAATCCATAGTTTTTTTGCATTCCACACCACCCCAGTTCAGACATGGCCCTATGCAAATTATTCTGACCCTGTGCCTCATGGGAACAGTCCAGCCCGAACTGCCAAGCCATGCCTTCCCTGGACCGGAAACAAGCTACCCAGGACCGGTTTCTGGTATTCCAGCTGTCTTCAGCCCTGTTTGCTTGAATACAGTGGTGTGGAGAGCATGGGACTCACGTCTGAGCATACCCATCCCACTCGGGGTGACAAATGCAAAAACCACAGTAGATGGACAGAATGCAGAACAATGTCATACATTAACCCTAGTACAGAGATCTGGGCCTAAATCCATAGTTTTTTTGCACTCCACACCACCCCAGTTCAGACATGGCCTTATGCAAATCAGTCTGACCCTGTGCCTCATGGGAACAGTCTAGCCCGAACTGCCAAGCCATGCCTTCCCTGGACCGGAAACAAGCTACCGAGGACCAGTTTCTGGAATTCCAGCCATCTTCAGCCCGGCTTGCTTGAATCCAGTGGTGTGAAGAGCATGGGACTCACGTCTGAGCATACCCATCCCACTCGGGGAGACAAATTGCAAAAACCACAGTTGATGGACAGAATGCAGAACAATGTCATACATTCACCCCAGTACAGAGATCTGGGCCTAAATCCATCGTTTTTTTGCACCCCTCACCACCCCAGTTCACACATGGCTATATGCAAATCAGTCTGACCCTGTGCCTCATGGGAACAGTCCAGCCCGAACTGCCAAGCCATGCCTTCCCTGGACCGGAAACAAACTACCCAGGACCGGTTTCTTGCATTCCAGCCGTCTTCAGCCCAGCTTGCTTGAATCCAGTGGTGTGGAGAGCATGGGACTCACGTCTGAGCATACCCATCCCACTCGGGGAGACAAATTGCAAAAACCACAGTTTATGGACAGAATGCAGAACAATGTCATACATTCACCCCAGTACAGAGATCTGGGCCTAAATCCATCGTTTTTTTGCACTCTATACCTCCCCAGTTCAGACATGGCCATATGCAAATCAGTCTGAACTTGTGCCTCATGGGAACAGTTTAGCCCGAACTGCCAAGCCATGCCTTCCCTGGACCGGAAACAAGCTACTGAGGACCGGTTTCTGGCATTCCAGCCGTCTTCAGCCCGGCTTGCTTGAATCCAGTGGTGTGGAGAGCATGAGACTTACCTCTGAGCATTCCCATCCCACTCGGGGTGATGAATGCAAAAACCACAGTTGAAGGACAGAATGCAGAACAATGTCATACATTCACCCCAGTACAGAGATCTGGGCCTACATCCATTGTTTTTTGCACTCCACACCACCCCAGTTCAGACATGGCCATATGCAAATCTGTTCGACCCTGTGCCTCATGGGAACAGTCCAGCCTGAACTTCCAAGCCATACCTTCCCTGGACCGGAAACAAGCTACCGAGGACTGGTTTCTGGCATTCCAGCCGTCTTTAGCCCGGCTTGCTTGAATCCAGTGGTGTGGAGAGCATGGGACTCAAGTCTCAGCATACCCATCCCACTCTGGGTGACAAATGCAAAAACCAAAGTTGATGGACAGAATGCAGAACTATGTCATACATTCACCCAAGTACAGACATCTGGGTCTAAATCCATAGTTTTTTTGCACTCCACACCAATCCAGTTCAGACATGGCCATATGCAAATAGGTCTGACCCTGTGCCTCATAGGAACAGTCCAGCCCGAACTGCCAAGCCATGCCTTCCCTGGACCGGAAACACGCTACTGAGGACTGGTTTCTGGCATTCCAGCCGTCTTCAGCCCGGCTTGCTTGAATCCAGTGGTGTGGAGAGCATGATCCTCAAGTCTGAGCATACCCATCCCACTCGGGGTGACAAATGCAAAAACCACAGTTGATGGACAGACTGCAGAACAATGTCATACATTCACCCCTGTACAGAGATCTTGGCCTAAATTCATCGTTTTTTTGCACTCCACACCATCCCAGTTCAGACATGGCCATATGCAAATCTGTCTGACCCTGTGCCTCATGGGAACAGTCCAGCCCGAACTGCCAAGCCATGCCTTCCCTGGACCGGAAACAAGCTACCGAGGACCGGTTATTGGCATTCCAGCCGTCTTCAGCCCGGCTTGCTTGAATCCAGTGGTGTGGAGAGCATGGGACTCACGTCTGAGCATACCCATCCCACTCGGGGTGACAAATGCAAAAACCACAGTTGATGGACAGAATTCAGAACAATGTCATACATTCACCCCAGTACAGAGATCTGAGCCTAAATCCATAATTTTTTTGCACTCCACACCACCCCAGTTCAGACATGGCCATATGCAAATCTGTCTGACCCTGTGCCTCATGGGAACAGTCCAGCCCGAACTGCCAAGCCATGCCTTCCCTGGACCGGAAATAAGATACCGAGGACCGGTTTCTGGCATTACAGCCGTCTTCAGCCCGGCTTGCTTGAATCCAGTGGTGTAGAGAGCATAGGACTCACGTCTGAGCATACCCATCCAACTCGGGGTGACAAATGCAAAAACCACAGTTGATGGACAGAATGCAGAACAATGTCATAGATTCACCCCATTACAGAGATCGGGGCCTAAATCAATTGTTTTTTTGCACTCCACACCACTTCAGTTCAGACATGACCATATGCAAATCTGTCTGACCCTGTGCCTCATGGGAACAGTCCACCCCGAACTGCCAAGCCATGTATTCCCTGGACCGGAAACAAGCTACCGAGGACAGGTTTCCGGCATTCTAGACATCTTCAGCCCGGCTTGCTTGAATCAAGTGGTGTGGAGACCATGGGACTCACGTCTGAGCATACCCATCCCACTCAGGGTGACAAATGCAAAAACCACAGTTGATGGACAGAATGCAGAACAATGTCATACATTGACCCCAGTACATAGATCTGGGCCTAAATCCATCCTTTTTTTGCACTCCACACCACCCCAGATCAGACATGGCCATATGCAAATCAGTCTGACCCTGTGCCTCATGGGAACAGTCCAGCCTGAACTGCCAAGCCATGCCTTCCCTGGACCGGAACCAAGCTACCCAGGACCGGTTTCTGGTATTCCAGCCGTCTTCAGCCCAGCTTGCTTGAATCCAGTGGTGTGGAGAGCATGGGACTCACGTCTGAGCATACCCATCCCACTTGGGGGGACAAATGCAAAAACCACAGTTGATGAACAGAATGCAGAACAATGTCATACATTCAACCTAGTACAGAAATCTTGGCCTACATCCATTGTTTTTTGCACTCCACACCACCCCAGTTCAGACATGGCCATATGCAAATCTGTCTGACACTGTGCTTCATGGGAACAGTCCAGCCTGACCTGCCAAGCCATGCCTTCCCTGGACCGGAAACAAGCTACCGAGGACCGGTTTCTGGCATTCCAGCCGTCTTTAGCCCGGCTTGCTTGAATCCAGTGGTGTGGAGAGCATGGGACTCAAGTCCCAGCATACCCATCCAACTCTGGGTGACAAATGCAAAAACCAAAGTTGATGGACAGAATGCAGAACATTGTCATAGATTCACCCCAGTACAGAGATCGGGGCCTAAATCAATTATTTTTTTGCACTCCACACCACTTCAGTTCAGACATGACCATATGCAAATCAATCTGACCCTGTGCCTCATGGGAACAGTCCAGCCCGAACTGCCAAGCCATGCCTTCCCTGGACCAGAAACAAGCTACCGAGGACCGGTTTCTGGCATTCCAGCCGTCTTCAGCCCGGCTTGCTTGAATCCAGTGGTGTGGAGAGCATGGGACTCACGTCTGAGCATTCCCATCCCACTCGGGTGACGAATGCAAAAACCACAGTTGATGGACAGAATGCAGAACAATGTCATACATTCACCCCAGTACAGAGATCTGGGCCTACATCCATTGTTTTTAGCACTCCACACCACCCCAGTTCAGACATGGCCATATGCAAATCCATCTGACCCTGTGCCTTGTAGTGTAGTTCCTAGTTTCCCACTAGGCCCTGCGCATTGGAATAACATAAACAGTAGTATCGACGTGGAACTGCGGATATTCCAGGCCTCCACTGACTATGCTAAACTTAATTGGGTTGTGTTACCAACTAGCTCAGAGGTCACTGGAAACTTTCTTCTCTGCATAGGAAGTGATCAGCTTCCCTGGCACAGACAAGAAGAGATTCAGCTTTCCAACAACCCTGCATCATGACAACTTTGCTCCTCAGATCAAGAGTCAATCTCTAGGGTCGTGTGAAACAATAGACATGTATTTCACTCAGTCAGTCTAGTGCAGTTTACTTTCACGAGATGTAGAGAATAGAGAGACGGGCGTTTGTCAATAAAGGGTTAACATTTATTGAACAGTCTTTCTTCTCGTACAAGAGAAATGTATTGCCACAATTGCAAGAATTGTTATTATAAAAAGTACGTACAGTAAGATAAGGATTGCGAAATAGAACTGTAAAAGCATTGATATGGTTTCTTAGCCATACAATGGTTTAAAAGTAATAAAACATATATACAGTCATATATACTGTAGGAGAGTAGGGTCTGCTATCCTATGGTCACCCCAAATTTTTGCTTTTTGCTTCACTGGTTTCTGACTTAATGTGGCTGTGGGCCTGCTAATCAGACCCACAGCCTGCTGTTCTCTCTCTAAATTACTGCCAATGCACTCTAGGTGCATTACGAATTGGAACTGGTTCACCTTATGAGCCCCTGTATAAGTGCACCCTAGGTGCCCAGGGCATAGGTGTATCCAAGGCCTACCAGGGGCTGCAGCATGTATTATGCCACCCCTGGCCTGGCCTCCATATTTGACACAACTGGCTGATCACTCAGCTGGGGTAAGTCGGTGTAACCACCTCTTACTTAGGTACAGTATGTCTGTGCCTAACCCTAAACTGGACACATATGTTCCTATCAGCCACTCCTATGGAAGGCCTCATCAATCCTGGAGGCAGAGTGCTTGGAAATATGTGAGATGGTGCTCTAGCATGAGCTGAGCCTGTCTGCAGCTGTCGGGAACAACTCCCTAAGCTGTTCCGGGATATTGCCATACCATATACTCTTAAGTGCATTATAATCCTCGCGGTTAAATGCTATCTTTGGTTTGGCTTTATCAAAACATGTCGAGTAAGGTGTCATACGAATTGGAATACTATCCCCTCGCCAATTCTGGCGACGGGGATAGCATTCCACCCTTCTAGAGGGACACGACATGTGTGTAGCCTTAACCCCGGTTAAAGTTAAACAGAGCCTCAGCTCCACAAAATGGACGCTGCCACCACAGACACAAGTCTGGCCTCCTGCTGCTGACCGAAACTCGGCAGATGGTGGCCTGGACAAAGGGTTTCCTGCCTTGGGAGGTGCGAGCACCACCCCAGACAGGATTTTGTGTATTGGGTAGGACAGGGCTGAATAGAATCAGACATGCCCGGGGCACACAAGGTGTCCCCGTGCATAGGCCAGCCCAAACCGGTTCTGGGGCCTTCCAGCCCCAGTCCTGGCGCGGAGCTGGACAAAGGAAAGGGGGTGTAACCGCCCCCCTTCCTGGTTCCTCCCAGAGGAGGGACCTAGTAGGTGATCCACCCCCTAGATTGGAATAAGAGGGGGAGCAGTGCCATTGCACAGCAGATCATCCCGAAATCAACTTAAAACTAAGAAGAAGACTGGACTTCGACATTCTGCTGCACAGAAGACTGAAGAAGAATCTCCCTTGTGGCCAAGGAGTGACCACCCTGTGAACACAGGTACCAACCAGCAACTCGACGTCTGCTTTGCCGCCGCCTCCCGCCGGAGCCCGAGCCCAGAGCCCGACAAGAACCAGATTCCCAGACCTCTCAGAGCCCGATCCACAGTCCCTGCAAAGAAGGGACCCGTGGAGGCACCGAGTGACGTGGGACCGGACCTCTTGAAAGACACCCGAATAGCTGACTGCGCAGCTTCTGAGGCATCCTCGACGTTGTGCTTTGGGGATTGAGAACCCCCACCACCGAGCAGCCCTTGCACCGAAGATCAGCCCTCCAGCATCTCCACGATCTGCGTGGGGCCCTTTTGCATTGTGCCACTCGACGCGCCATCCCGGCCACTAGCCACGCGGCCAGCGGCCATCTTGGCGACGAACCCGAAGATTTAAACAGCAGGTCTGGTTGCTCCAGACCTACCCAAGCTCCTGTGAAAAGGAGCACCCGCTCTGACCTTGCTGGTCCGAGTGAACAGCATCTTTCAACTTCTGCGTGGGTTGCATTTGCCAAGGCCTGTTTGCTCCGATCAGGTCGCCGACACCGCCAACAGCGAGAAGCCTACGTGGGACAGCTCGTGACCGACTCCTGGACGTCCTCGACCCCGGGTATCCACGTGGCTGCAGAAAGAAGCTACCCGACAACGCCTGTTTGCACCCGACATCACCTGGTTCCACTCTGGTTCCACGGCAGTCACTGGCTAGTGACTTTGAACACTGTCCCCTCTGCTTTCAGGTCTTCACATCTACAGATCCACCCTTGGATCCACCGGAACTCTTCTCATCGAGCCGCCTGCAGCATCTCCTGCTCCAAGCACCATCGACCAGCGTGACGAAACCCGACACATCTTCGACCCTGTGCACCCGCTTCCTGTGGGTGAGGTAACTCAGCTCCGCCGGTGCTCCTGCACTGGTACACATCCCAAGGGCCTGTGTTTTAAGTTTCAGCTCCGTAGGTCACTCGGAAGGTTCCTAACTTTCTAACTTTGTGCTTTTTACGCACCATAGACTTTGTATTGAGAAGTGCGTGCACTTTGGACACTGCACCCGAGTCCCGTGGGCCTTTCCCGACTTAGTTAACTCCAGTCTCGAATAGTTCCAGCGATTCCCAAGGCCCTAGGCCTCTTCACTTTCCTCCTGGTATCCCTTATACCACTTATTTAGTATATGGTTTAGGTGGCCCCTAGGGCTCATCCATATTGTGCAACTTTTGTATATTTTAAACTGTCTTGTGATTTAACGCTTGTGCTTCTGTGCTCATAAAGAGTCCAGGGGATTTTAATAGTTAATAAATCAATATATATTTTCAATATATATCTGTGTGGTGTCCCTTTCATTTGGTATTCAAGGGGGTTGTGTATGGTATAACAGCTGGCTTCACATGCCTTTCAGAGTTTAGCCTAAGACTGCTTTGTCCACGTTACCACTAGGATAACTGGTCTACAAGGTTGAATTACAACCATCATCATAAGGGTTGCTTGGCATGGTACAAAGTGATCACTAGAACTAGTGAGCATTATATACCAGGCCAACTTCTCACATATACATTAGGCTAACATACTCAACTGGTGCTTCTAACTAAGCCTACCCCAGTGTGCCTGACTTAAGCCTAACACGTAGAAGGGGAGTAAGTAAGTAGCTTTAAGTTAAGTTGGTTTTGCCAAGGTTTGTTTCAAGAATTCTCGTCTAAGGGTTTAGTCAACACCATACCTCTGAATAGAATGATGGAGGATTGGTATCTCCTTCAGGGGTCACTCTCGATATCCCAGTCACCCGCGAGGGTAGACCGGAAACGCCGGAGCTGGATTTCTCTGCACGAGAAAGGCAGCGGGTCTCTTCAGCGCGTCGAGGAAGGAGGGGGGACAGCGTCCGCGGGCAGCTGGAATCTGCTGGATGTCTTCGCAGAGAGACGGCTGTTCAACTCCTAAGCGTACTGCACCATCGTTCGCGCTTTAGCAGCGATAATGGTATCAGTAGCTTCACCACCAAGGGGACAGCAGGCTGCAGCGACAGAGTGCTAGATTTACCAACACGGGGTCTTGCAGGCAGCTGGCACCAGCAACAGTAGCTCATTGCTTAAGGCAACGTTGGTAATATTTATACCTGACAGGTGCCGGGTTTGACGCAAGTTTGCTGGACATAAGACGTCAATTAAAGATGTCACTAGGAAGTGATAGTTATCAGTTGCTCATTAGAGTTCCATTACTAATCAAAACAAAGCAAGCGGGATTTCCAGGTTTGCTGAGTTTTTATCTTGTTGAAGAACTCGGAGTGTTAATCTAGGAATATCAGATAGTGACTTCTGCTATGTCATTTGCACTAATTGGTCGCAAAGGAAGTGGCAGCGAGCTATGCTGGAATGTGGCTCTGTTCGTGTGAGGCCAGAGATGACTTTTCTGAAAATCGCACTTGAACGGTTATGCCAATATAGGGAATACATGGATTTATAGCCGAATAGGGGCATAAGGTCACAGTATCGATCAGGAACCTAGATAAACACGCAACAGCCTCATGGGAACAGTCCAGCCTGAACAGCCAAGCCATACCTTCCCTGGACCGGAAACAAGCTACCGAGGACTGGTTTCTGGCATTCCAGCCGTCTTTAGCCCGGCTTACTTGAATCCAGTGGTGTGGAGAGCATGGGAGTGGGACTCAAGTCTCAGCATACCCATCCCACTCTGGGTGACAAATGCAAAAACCAAAGTTGATGGACAGAATGCAGAACAATGTCATAGATTCACCCCAGTACAGAGATCGGGGCCTAAATCAATCGTTTTTTTGCACTCCACACCACTTCAGTTCAGACATGACCATTTGCAAATCAGTCTGACCCTGTGCCTCATGGGAACAGTCCAGCCCGAACTGCCAAGCCATGCCTTCCCTTGACCAGAAACAAGCTACTGAGGACTGGTTTCTGGCATTCCAGCCATCTTCAGCCCAGCTTGCTTGAATTCAGTGGTGTGGAGAGCATGGGACTCACATCTGAGCATACCCATCCCACTCGGGGTGACAAATTGCAAAAACCACAGTTGATGGACAGAATGCAGAACAATGTCATACATTCACCCCAGTATAGAGATCTGGGCCTAAATCCATCGTTTTTTTGCACTCTACACCACCCCAGTTCAGACATGGCCATATGCAAATCAGTCTGACCATGTGCCTCATTGGAACTGTCCAGCCCAAACTGCCAAGCCATGCCTTCCCTGGACCGGAAACACGCTACTGAGGACCGGTTTCTGGCATTCCAGCCGTCTTCAGCCCGGCTTGCTTGAATCAAGTGGTGTGGAGACCATGGGACTCACGTCTGAGCATACCCATCCCACTCAGGGTGACAAATGCAAAAACCACAGTTGATGGACAGAATGCAGAACAATGTCATACATTAACCCCAGTACATAGATCTGGGCCTAAATCCATCTTTTTTTTTGCACTCCACACCACCCCAGATCAGACATGGCCATATGCAAATCAGTCTGACCCTGTGCCTCATGGGAACAGTCCAGCCTGAACTGCCAAGCCATGCCTTCCCTGGACCGGAAACAAGCTACCCAGGACCGGTTTCTGGTATTCCAGCCGTCTTCAGCCCGGCTTGCTTGAATCCAGTGGTGTGGAGAGCATGGGACTCACGTCTGAGCATACCCATCCCACTCAGGGGGACAAATGCAAAAACCACAGTTGATGGACAGAATGCAGAACAATGTCATACATTCAACCTAGTACAGAAATCTGGGCCTACATCCATTGTTTTTTGCACTCCACACCACCCCAGTTCAGACATGGCCATATGCAAATCTGTCTGACCCTGTGCCTCATGGGAACAGTCCAGCCTGACCTGCCAAGCCATGCCTTCCCTGGACCGGAAACAAGCTACCGAGGACCGGTTTCTGGCATTCCAGCCGTCTTTAGCCCGGCTTGCTTGAATCCAGTGGTGTGGAGAGCATGGGACTCAAGTCTCAGCATACCCATTCAACTCTGGGTGACAAATGCAAAAACCAAAGTTGAAGGACAGAATGCAGAACATTGTCATAGATTCACCCCAGTACAGAGATCGGGGCCTAAATCAATCATTTTTTTGCACTCCACACCACTTCAGTTCAGACATCACCATATGCAAATCAGTCTGACCCTGTGCCTCATGGGAACAGTCCAGCCCGAACTGCCAAGCCATGCCTTCCCTGGACCAGAAACAAGCTACCGAGGACCGGTTTCTGGCATTCCAGCCATTTTCAGCCTGGCTTGCATGAATCCAGTGGTGTGGAGAGCATGGGACTCACGTCTGAGCATACCCATCCCACTTGGGGTGACAAATTGCAAAAACCACAGTTGATGGACAGAATGCAGAACAATCTCATACATTCACCCCAGTATAGAGATCTGGGCCTAAATCCATCGTTTTTTTGCACTCACACCATCCCAGTTCAGACATGGCCATATGCAAATCAGTCTGACCCTGTGCCTCATTGGAACAGTCCAGCCCAAACTGCCAAGCCATGCCTTCCCTGGACCGGAAACAAGCTACCGAGGACCGGTTTCTGGCATTCCAGCCGTCTTCAGCCCGACTTGCTTGAATTAGGCATGAGCGGGAAATCCGTTACGCTCGCGGATTTTGCGGATTTTTGGGAAATCGGCAATCCTCGAATTTTGCGGATTTCCCGCAAAATCCGCAAAAAAAATCCGCGAGCGTAACGGGTTCAAAAGTTGAACCCCCACTCATGCAACTATTTTACAATGGCGCCAGCAAGCTGCCAGCGCCGTTGTAAAATAGTTACAAAGTTAGCTTGCACAGGAACTACTAGATAAAACGAAGCAGGTGCTTCCTGTGCAAGCTAACTTTGTAACTATTTTACAACGGCGCTGGCAGCTTGCTGGCGCCATTGTAAAATAGTTACAGCCTTACACAGGTCACTCAAGGGACCCCTGCACCCTTCAGGGCGATTGCATAGTAACACACACATGGTCACTCGAACTAGTTGATGCTCAAATTCAGTGACTCATTCATTAGCCCAAAAACAATCATGAGCGTCTTCAAGGCTGGACAGGTGTGCCTCTTCCCTAATCTACTGTGGAAATTCAGCTGTGATGCTGGGTAGAGGCCTTTGCATCCTTGACTTTCATGAGCGCAATCCCCGTGCTGTTCCTGTGACCAGGAGCTTCTTTCTCTTCATATGATTGTGTTCGCACGGGTTGCTGCAAGTTCGCACGCGTTTTGTAAATTTTCGCAATTTGCAAAATTGTACAAAACCCTCGCGAACTTGCAGAAACCCGTGCGAACATAAAAAAAAATTCGCGCGGATTCGCGGATTTTGCGGATTTTGGCAATCCGCAAATTCGCAAATCCGCAAATTCGCGGATTGCCAATCTGCAAAATCCGCTCCTGCCTAGCTTGAATCCAGTGGTGTGGAGAGCATGGGACTCACGTCCGAGCATACCCATTCCACTCGGGGTGACAAATGCAAAACCCACAGTTGATGGACAGAATGCAGAACAATGTCATAGATTCACCCCAGTACAGAGATCTGGGCCTAAATCCATCGTTTTTTTGCACTCCACACCACCCCAGTTCAGACATGGCCATATGCAAATCTGTCTGACCCTTTGCCTCATTCGAACAGTCCAGCCTGAACTGCCAAGCCATGCCTTCCCTGGACCGGAAACAAGCTACCGAGGACCGGTTTCTGGCATTCCAGCCGTCTTTAGCCCGGCTTGCTTGAATCCAGTGGTGTGGAGAGCATGGGACTCAAGTCTCAGCATACCCATCCAACTCTGGGTGACAAATGCAAAAACCAAAGTTGATGGACAGAATGCAGATCATTGTCATAGATTCATCCCAGTACAGAGATCGGGGCCTAAATCAATCATTTTTTTGCACTCCACACCACTTCAGTTCAGACATGACCATATGCAAATCAGTCTGACCCTGTGCCTCATGGGAACAGTCCAGCCCGAACTGCCAAGCCATGCCTTCCCTGGACCAGAAACAAGCTACCGAAGACCGGTTTCTGGCAATCCAGCCATCTTCAGCCCGGCTTGCTTGAATCCAGTGGTGTGGAGAGCATGGGACTCACGTCTGAGCTTACCCATCCCACTTGGGGTGACAAATTGCAAAAACCACAGTTGATGGACAGAATGCAGAACAATGTCATACATTCACCCCAGTATAGAGATCTGGGCAAAAATCCATTGTTTTTTTGCACTCCACACCACCCCAGTTCATACATGGCCATTGGCAAATCAGTCTGACCCTGTGCCTCATAGGAACAGTCCAGCCAGAACTGACAAGCCATGCCTTCCCTGGACCGGAAACAAGCTACCGAGGACCGGTTTCTGGCATTCCAGCCGTCTTCAGCCCGGCTTGCTAAATCCAGTGGTGTGGAGAGCATGGGACTCAAGTCTGAGCATACCCATCCCACTTGGGGTGACAAATGCAAAAACTACAGTTGATGAACAGAATGCAGAACAATGTCATACATTCACCCCAGTACAGAGATCTGTGTCTAAATCCATAGTTTTTTTGCACTCCACACCACTCCAGTTCAGACATGGCCATATGCAAATCAGTCTGACCCTGTGCCCCATGGGAACAGTCCAGCCCGAACTGCCAAGCCATGCCTTCCCTGGACCGAAAACAAGCTACCGAGGACCGGTTTCTGGCATTCCAGCCGTCTTCAACACAGCTTGCCTGAATCCAGTGGTGTGGAGAGCATGGTACTCACGTCTGAGCATACCTATCCCACTCGGGGTGACAAATGCAAAAACCAAAGTTGATGGACAGAATTCAGAACAATGTCATACATTCACACCAGTACAGAGATCTGGGCCTAAATCCATCGTTTTTTTGCACTCCACACCACCCCAGTTCGGACATGGCCATATGCAAATCTGTCTGACCCTGTGCCTCATGGGAACAATCCAGCCCGAACGGCCAAGCCATGCCTTCCCTGGACCGGAAACAAGCTACCGAGGACGCGATTCTGGCATTCCAGCCGTCTTCAGCCCGGCTTGCTTAAATCCAGTGGTGTTGAGAGCATGGGACTCATGTCTGAGCATACCCATCCCACTTGGGGTGACAAATGCAAAAACCACAGTGGATGGACAGAATGCAGTACAATGTCATACATTCACCCCAGTACAGAGATCTGTGTCTAAATCCATAGTTTTTTGCACTCCACATGTGAGAAGTTGGCCAGGTATATAATGCTCACTAATTCTAGTGATCACTTTGTACCATGCCAAGCAACCCTTATGATGATTGGTTGTAATTCATCCTTGTAGACCAGTTATCCTAATGGTAACGTGGACAATGTAAATCTAAATGTGGCGTATTTGTATAGCGCGAACAGTGACCCGGAGGCATCCCGGCGCTTGTACTCCTACCACAAGGGAACCCCTCCTGGCTGTTCCTTGTGGGGTGTCCACTCCTGGGCATCCCATGGTGAAACCAGGCATCCCTTGTGTATCAGGGGGCCTTTGTGGAGACTAAGCAAGCTATTGCCCAGAGTTGCAGCGTGGGACCCATGCTTAGAATCAGCACTGAGGCGAGAATATCCGATCAGAGGAATTTAAGCCCGAACCCGCCGAGGCGGGAATCGAACCCTGGTCCCTGGCCAGCGTTCTGCATCAAGGTCTGCCGCTCTAAGCATTGAGCCACACTTCTCCACAAAGCAGTCTTAGGCTAAACTCTGAAAGGCATGTGAATCCAGCTGTATTACCATACACAACCCCCTTGAATACCACATGAAAGGACACCACACAGATATATATTGAAAATATATATTGATTTATTAACTATAAAATCCCCTGGACTCTTTATGAGCACAGAAGCACAAGCGTTAAATCACAAGACAGTTTAAAATACACAAAAGTAGCACAATATGGATAAGCCATAGGGGCCACCTAAACCATATACTAAGAAAGTGGTATAAGAGATACCAATCGGAAAGGGAACAGGCCTAGGGCCTTGGGAATCGCTGGAGCTATTCGAGACTAGCAGTGACTAAGTCGGGAAAGGCCCGCGGGACTCGGGTGCAGTGTTTAAAGTGCACGCACTCACCAATGGAAAGTCTATGGTGCGTAAAAAGTACAAAGTTAGATAGTTCAGAACCTTCCGAGTGACCTAGAACGCTGAAACTTAAGACACAGGCCCGTGAGATGTGTACCAGTGTAGGAACACTGGCGGAGCTGGGTTACCTCACCCACAGGAAATGGGTGCACAGGGTCGAAGTAGTGTCGGGTTTCGTCACGCTGGTCGATGGTGCTTGGAGCTGAAGATGCTGCAGGTGGCTCGAAGTGAAGAGTTCCGGTGGATCCAAGGGTGGATCTGAAGATGTGAAGACCTGAAAGCAGAGGGGACAATGTTCAAAGTCACTAGCCAGTGACTACCGTGGAACCACGTGGACACCAGGGGTCGAGGACGTCCAGGAGTCAGTCACGAGCTGTCCCACGCAGGCTTCTCACTGTTGGCGGTGTCGGCAACTTGATCAGAGCAAACAGGCCTTGGCTAATGCAAGCCACGCAGGAGTCGAAAGAGGCTTAACACTCGTACCAGCAAGGGCAGAGCGAGTGCTCCTTTTCACAGGAGCTTGGGCAAGTCTGCAGCAACCAGACCCGCAGTGTAGTTTGTCGGTTTCGTCGCCAAGATGGCTGCTGACCACGTGGCTAGTGGCCAGGATGGCGCGTTGAGTGGCACAATGCAAAAGGGCTCCACGCAGATCATGGAGATGCTGGGGGGCTGATCTTCAGTTCAAGGGCTGCTCGGTGGTGGGGGATCTCAGTCCCCAAAGCACAACGTCAAGGATGCCTCGGTTGCTGGGCAGTCATCTTTTCGGGTGTCTTCCAAGAGGTCCGGTCCCACGTCACTCGGTGCCTCCACGGGTCCCTTCTTTGCAGGGACTGTGGATCAGGCTGTGAGAGGTCTGGGAGTCTGGGTCTTGTCAGGCTCTGGGCTCGGGCTCCGGCGGGAGGCGGCGGCAAAGCAGATGTCGAGTTGCTGGTTGGTGCCTGTGTTCACAGGGTGGCCACTCCTAGGCCACAAGGGAGATTCTCTTCAGTCTTCTGAGCAGCAGAATGTCGAAGTCCAGTCTTCTTCTTTATTTCAAGTTGATTCAGGATGATCTGCTGTGCAATGGCACTGCTCCCACTCTTATTCCCAATCTGAGGGGTGGATCACCTACTAGGTCCCTCCTCTGGAAGGAACCAGGAAGGGGGGCGGTTACAGCCCCTTTCCTTTGTCCAGCTCCTCACCAGGCCTGGGTCTGGAAAGTCCCAGGACCAGTTTGGACTGGCTTATGCACGGGGACACCTTGTGTGCCCCGGGCATGTCTGATTCTATTCAGCCCTGTCCTACCCAATACACAAAACCCTGTCTGGGGTGGTGCTCGCACCTCCCAAGGCAGGAAACCCTTTGTCCAAGCCTCCCTCGCTGGAAGGACTCCCAGCAGCAGGAGGTCAGACTCGTGTCTGTGGTGGCAGCATCCATTTTGTGATGCTGAGGCTCTGGTTAACTTTAACCGGGGTTAAGGTTACACACATGTCGTGTCCCTCTAGAAGGGTGGAATGCTATCCCCGTCGATAGAACTGTCGAGGGGATAGTATTCCAATTTGTATGACACCTTACTCGACATGTTTTGATAAAGCCAAACCAAAGATAGCATTTAACCGAGAGGATTATAATGCACTTAAGAGTATATGGTATGGCAGGTAGGGTGTTAAAATATCGATTACAAAAATATAGCTGACATAAATATTGTTGTAAAAATATCGTTTACAAAAATATCGACACCCTATACTTAAACAGGTAAGTACATAAATATCGACTCCAAAATATCGTTGTAATTAATATAGATGTAAAAAATATCGACTTTTTAAAATAATTAAAATTACATTAAATAATAAATAAATATAAGTACTATTAACAAAATACATTACATTACTTTTATTTTTTAACTATTTCAAAAAAATGTACTACACTTTTTAATTATAAACTGAATAAATGTGGACATATAAATTGATTTTACACATTACTTTATATACCAACAATAATACATACATATAATTAAAATACCCCTTTACCCAAAAACCCAAAACTGACCCTGAACCCTAAAAATACCCCTTTACCCAAAAACATTTTCACTAAAAAAATCCTGTACACACACCTAAAATCAATTAAAAAATTAACATAATAATTACATAATTATTATTCAATTAACTAATTGAAATTAATTAACTATTATTTATTACACTATTTATATTCATTTAAAACATTAATTTATCTATTATTTCAATATATTTAAATACCCCTTTACAGAAAAACTGAAAACTGACCCTGAACCCAAAAAATACCCCTTTACCCAAGAACTGAAAACTGACCCTGAACCCTAAAAATACCCCTTTACCCAAAAACTGAAAACTGACCCTGAAGCCTAAAAATACCCCTTTACCCAAAAACTGAAAACTGACCCTGAACCCTAAAAATACCCCTTTACCCAAAAACTGAAAACTGACCCTGAAGCCTAAAAATACCCCTTTACCCAAAAACTGAAAACTGACCCTGAACCCTAAAAATACCCCTTTACCCAAAAACATTTTCACTAAAAAAATCCTGTACACACACCTAAAATTAATTAAAAAATTAACATAATTAATTAAATAATTATTATTCAATTAACTAATTGAAATTAATTAACTATTATTTATTACACTATTTATATTCATTTAAAACATTAATTAATGTATTATTTCATTATATTTAAATTACTTCCCACCCTACTCCCCTATAAACCCACAACCCGCTACGGAACTATTAATACTAAATTCAACTGAAAATACATTATTATATAATAATATACTACTAAAAATACTACTTTGACTACAAATATTCATTAAAAACACTACATTACTTATAATTATTTAAAAAACGATATTATTGTAAACTATGTTTTTGTAAACGATATTTATTACAACTATATTAATGTTAACGATATTACTTACCTGTCTGTCGATATTCTGGTCAGACGATATTTTTGTCATCGATATTTCTTCCTGTAGATATTTTTGCAGCGATATTTAGGTTAGTCGATATTTTTACGACGATATTCCTGCTCTGTACCGTATGGCAATATCCCGGAACAGCTTAGGGAGTGGTTTCTGACAGCTGCAGACAGGCTCAGCTCATGCTAGAGCACCACCTCACATATTTCCAAGCACTCTGCCTCCCGGATTGATGAGGCCTTCCATAGGAGTGGCTGATAGGAACATATGTGTCCAGTTTAAGGTTAGATATAGGGATACTAAATGTAAGCAAGAGGTGATTACACCAACTTACCCCAGCTGAGTGATCAGCCAGTTGTGTCAAATATGGAGGCCAGGCCAGGGGTGGCACAATACATGCTGCAGCCCCTGGTAGGCCTTGGAAACATCTACGCCCTGGGTACCTAGGGTACCCTGTTACAGAGGCCTATAAGGTGAACCAGTTCTGATTCGTAATGCACCTAAAGTGCATTGGCAGTAATTTAGACAGAGAACAGCAGGCTGTGGGTCTGATTAGCAGGCCCACAGCCACATTAAGTCATAAACCGGTGAAGCAAAAAGCCAAAATTTGGGGTGACCATAGGATAGCAGACCCTACTCTCCTACACCACACCACTCCAGTTCAGACATGGCTATATGCAAATAGGTCTGACCATGTGCCTCATAGGAACAGTCCAGCCCGAACTGCCAAGCCATGCCTTCCCTCGACCGGAAACACGCTACCGAGGACCGGTTTCTGGCATTCCAGCCATCTTCAGCCCGGCTTGCTTGAATCCAGTGGTGTGGAGAGCTTGAGACTCACGTCTGAGCATACCCATGCCACTCGGGGTGACAAATGCAAAAATCACAGTTGATGAACAGAATGCAGAACAATGTCATACATTCACCCCAGTACAGAGATCTAGGCCTAAATCCATCGTTTTTTTGCACTCCACACCACCCTGTTCAGACATGGCCATATGCAAATCAGTCTGACCCTGTGCCCCATGGGAACAGTCCAGCCCGAAGTGCCAAGCCATGCCTTCCCTGGACCGGAAACAAGCTACCCAGGACCGGTTTCTGGCATTCCAGCAGTCTTCAACACGGCTTGCTTGAATCCAGTGGTGTGGAGAGCATGGAACTCACGTCTGAGCATACCCATCCCACTCGGGGTGACAAATGCAAAAACCACAGTTGATGGACAGAATTCAGAACAATGTCATACATTCACACCAGTGCAGAGATCTGGGACTAAATCCATCGTTTTTTTGCACTCCACACCACCCCAGTTCAGACATGGCCATATGCAAAATTGTCTGACCCTGTGCCTCATGGGAACAGTCCAGCCCGAAATGCCAAGCCATGCCTTCCCTGGACCGGAAACAAGCTACCGAGGACCGGTTTCTGGCATTCCAGCCGTCTTCAGCCCGGCTTGCTTAAATCCAGTGGTGTGGAGAGCATGACCCGCAAGTCTGAGCATACCCATCCCACTCGGGGGGACAAATGCAAAAACCACAGTTGATGGACAGAATGCAGAACAATGTCATACATTCACACCAGTACAGAGATCTGGGCCTAAATCCATAGTTTGTTTGCACCCCTCACCACCCCAGTTCACATATGGCCATATGCAAATAAGTCTGACCCTGTGCCTCATGGGAACAGTCCAGCCTGAACTGCTAAGCCATGCCTTCCCTGGACCAAAAAAAAACTACCCAGGACCGGTTTCTTGCATTCCAGCTGTCTTCATCCCGGCTTGCTTGAATCCAGTGGTGTGTTGAGCATTAGACGCACGTCTGAGCGTACCCATCCCACTCGGGGTGACAAATGCAAAAACCACAGTTGATGGACAGAATGCAGAACAATGTCATACATTCACCCCAGTACAGAGATCTGGGCCTAAATCCATTGTTTTTTGCACTCCACACCACCCCAGTTCAGATATGGCCATATGCAAATCAGTCTGACCCTGTGCCTCATGGGAACAGTCCAGCACGAGCTGCCAAGAAAATGCCTTCCCTGGACCGGAAACAAGCTACTGAGGACCGGTTTCTGGCATTCCAGCCGTCTTTAGCCCGGCTTGCTTGAATCCAGTGGTGTGGAGAGCATGGGACTCACGTCTGAGCATACCCATCCCACTCGGGGTAACAAATGCAAAAACCACAGTAGATGGACAGAATTCAGAACAATGTCATACATTCACTCCAGTACAGAGATCTGGGCCTAAATCCATAGTTTTTTTGCACTCCACACCACCCCAGTTCAGACATGGCCCTATGCAAATCAGTCTGACCCTGTGCCTCATGGGAACAGTCCAGCCCGAACTGCCATGCCATGCCTACACTGGACCGGAAACAAGCTACCCAGGACCGGTTTCTGGTATTCCAGCCGTCTTCAGCCCGGCTTGCTTGAGTCCAGTGGTGTGGAGAGCATGGGACTCACGTCTGAGCATACCCATCCCACTCGGGGTGACAAATGCAAAAACCACAGGTGATGGACAGAATGCAGAACAATGTCATACATTCACCCCAGTACATAGATCTGGGCCTAAATCCATCGTTTATTTGCACTCTACACCACCCCAGTTCAGACATGGCCATATGCAAATCAGTCTGATCCTGTGCCTCATGGGAACAGTCCAGCCCGAAACTGCCAAGCCATGCCTTCCCTGGACCAGAAACAAGCTACCGAGGACCGGTTTCTGGCATTCCAGCCGTCTTCTGCCCGGCTTGATTGAATCCAGTGGTGTGGAGAGCTTGGGACTCACGTCTGAGCATACCCATGCCACTCGGGGTGACAAATGCAAAAATCACAGTTGATGAACAGAATGCAGAACAATGTCATACATTCACCCCAGTACAGTTATCTATGCCTAAATCCATAGTTTTTTTTGCACCCCTCACCACCCCAGTTCACACATGGCCATATGCAAATCAGTCTGACCCTGTGCCTCATGGGAACAGTCCAGCCCGAACTGCCAAGCCATGCCTTCCCTGGACCGGAAACAAACTACAGAAGACTGGTTTCTTGCATTCCAGCCGTCTTCAGCCCGGCTTGCTTAAATCCAGTGGTGTGGAGAGCATTAGACTCACGTCTGAGCATACCCATCCCACTCGGGGTGACAAATGCAAAAACCACAGTAGATGGACAGAATGCAGAACAATGTCATACATTCACCCCAGTACAGAGATCTGGGCCTAAATCCATTGTTTTTTGCACTCCACACCACCCCAGTTCAGATATGGCTATATGCAAATCAGTCTGACCCTGTGTCTCATGGGAACAGTCCAGCCCGAGCTGCCAAGCCATGCCTTCCCTGGACCGGAAACAAGCTACTGAGGACCGGTTTCTGGCATTCCAGCCATCTTTAGCCCGGCTTGCTTGAATCCAGTGGTGTGGAGAGCATGGGACTCACGTCTGAGCATACCCATCCCACTCGGGGTAACAAATGCAAAAACCACAGTTGATGGACAGAATGCAGAACAATGTCATACATTCACACCAGTACAGCGATCTGGGCCTAAATCCATAGTTTTTTTGCACCCCTCACCACCCCAGTTCACACATGGCCATATGCAAATCAGTCTGACCCTGTGCCTCATGGGAACAGTCCAGCCCGAACTGCCAAGCCATGCCTTCTCTGAACCGGAAACAAACTACCCAGGACCGGTTTCTTGCATTCAAGCCATCTTCAACACGGCTTGCTTGAATCCAGTGGTGTGGAGAGCATGGGACTCACGTCTGAGCATACCCATCCCACTCGGGGTGACAAATGCAAAAACCACAGTTGATGGACAGAATGCAGAACAATGTCATACATTCACCCCAGTACATAGATCTGGGCCTAAATCCATTGTTTTTGCACTCCACACCACCCCAGTTCAGATATAACCATATGCAAATCAGTCTGACCATGTGCCTCATGGGAACAGTCCAGCCCGAGCTGCCAAGCCATGCCTTCCCTGGACCGGAAAAAAGCTACTGAGGACCGGTTTCTGGCATTCCAGCCGTCTTTAGCCCGGCTTGCTTGAATCCAGTGGTGTGGAGAGCATGGGACTCACGTCTGAGCATACCCATCCCACTCGGGGTAACAAATGCAAAAATCACAGTTGATGGACAGAATGCAGAACAATGTCATACATTCACCCCAGTACAGAGATCTGGGCCTAAATCCATTGTTTATTTGCACTCTACACCACCCCAGTTCAGACATGGCCCTATGCAAATCAGTCTGATCCTGTGCCTCATGGGAACAGTCCAGCCTGAAACTGCCAAGCCATGCCTTCCCTGCACCGGAAACAAGCTACCGAGGACCGGTTTCTGGCATTCCAGCCGTCTTCAGCCCGGCTTGCTTGAATCCAGTGGTGTGGAGAGCTTGGGACTCACGTCTGAGCATACCCATGCCACTCGGGGTGACAAATGCAAAAATCACAGTTGATGAACAGAATGCAGAACAATGTCATACATTCACCCCAGTACAGTTATCTATGCCTAAATCCATAGTTTTTTTTGCACCCCTCACCACCCCAGTTCACACATGGCCATATGCAAATCAGTCTGACCCTGTGCCTCATGGGAACAGTCCAGCCCGAACTGCCAAGCCATGCCTTCCCTGGACCGGAAACAAACTACAGAAGACTGGTTTCTTGCATTCCAGCCGTCTTCAGCCCGGCTTGCTTAAATCCAGTGGTGTGGAGAGCATTAGACTCACGTCTGAGCATACCCATCCCACTCGGGGTGACAAATGCAAAAACCACAGTAGATGGACAGAATGCAGAACAATGTCATACATTCACCCCAGTACAGAGATCTGGGCCTAAATCCATTGTTTTTTGCACTCCACACCACCCCAGTTCAGATATGGCTATATGCAAATCAGTCTGACCCTGTGTCTCATGGGAACAGTCCAGCCCGAGCTGCCAAGCCATGCCTTCCCTGGACCGGAAACAAGCTACTGAGGACCGGTTTCTGGCATTCCAGCCATCTTTAGCCCGGCTTGCTTGAATCCAGTGGTGTGGAGAGCATGGGACTCACGTCTGAGCATACCCATCCCACTCGGGGTAACAAATGCAAAAACCACAGTTGATGGACAGAATGCAGAACAATGTCATACATTCACACCAGTACAGCGATCTGGGCCTAAATCCATAGTTTTTTTGCACCCCTCACCACCCCAGTTCACACATGGCCATATGCAAATCAGTCTGACCCTGTGCCTCATGGGAACAGTCCAGCCCGAACTGCCAAGCCATGCCTTCTCTGAACCGGAAACAAACTACCCAGGACCGGTTTCTTGCATTCAAGCCATCTTCAACACGGCTTGCTTGAATCCAGTGGTGTGGAGAGCATGGGACTCACGTCTGAGCATACCCATCCCACTCGGGGTGACAAATGCAAAAACCACAGTTGATGGACAGAATGCAGAACAATGTCATACATTCACCCCAGTACATAGATCTGGGCCTAAATCCATTGTTTTTGCACTCCACACCACCCCAGTTCAGATATAACCATATGCAAATCAGTCTGACCATGTGCCTCATGGGAACAGTCCAGCCCGAGCTGCCAAGCCATGCCTTCCCTGGACCGGAAAAAAGCTACTGAGGACCGGTTTCTGGCATTCCAGCCGTCTTTAGCCCGGCTTGCTTGAATCCAGTGGTGTGGAGAGCATGGGACTCACGTCTGAGCATACCCATCCCACTCGGGGTAACAAATGCAAAAATCACAGTTGATGGACAGAATGCAGAACAATGTCATACATTCACCCCAGTACAGAGATCTGGGCCTAAATCCATTGTTTATTTGCACTCTACACCACCCCAGTTCAGACATGGCCCTATGCAAATCAGTCTGATCCTGTGCCTCATGGGAACAGTCCAGCCTGAAACTGCCAAGCCATGCCTTCCCTGCACCGGAAACAAGCTACCGAGGACCGGTTTCTGGCATTCCAGCCGTCTTCAGCCCGGCTTGCTTGAATCCAGTGGTGTGGAGAGCTTGGGACTCATGTCTGAGCATACCCATGCCACTCGGGGTGACAAATGCAAAAATCACAGTTGATGAACAGAATGCAGAACAATGTCATACATTTACCCCAGTACAGAGATCTAGGCCTAAATCCATCGTTTTTTTGCACTCCACACCAGCCTGTTCAGACATGGCCATATGCAAATCTGTCTGACCCTGTGCCTCATGGGAACAGTCCAGCCTGACCTGCCAAGCCATGCCTTCCCTGGACCGGAAACAAGCTACAGAGGACCGGTTTCTGGCATTCCAGCCGTCTTCATCACGGCTTGCTTGAATCCAGTGGTGTGGAGAGCATGGGACTCACATCTGAGCATACCCATCCCACTCGGGGTAACAAATGCAAAAACCACAGTTGATGGACAGAATTCAGAACAATGTCATACATTCACACCAGTACAGAGATCTGGGCCTAAATCCATCTTTTTTTGCACTCCACACCACCCCAGTTCAGATATAACCATATGCAAATCTGTCTGACCCTGTGCCTCATGGGAACAGTCCAGCCTGACCTGCCAAGCCATGCCTTCCCTGGACCGGAAACAAGCTACCCAGGACCGGTATCTGGTATTCCAGCAGTCTTCAGCCCGGTTTGCTTGAATCCAGTGGTGTGGAGAGCATGGGACTCACGTCTGAGCATACCCAACCCACTCGGGGTAACAAATGCAAAAATCACAGTAGATGGACAGAATGCAGAACAATGTCATACATTCACCCCAGTACAGAGATCTGGGCCTAAATCCATAGTTTTTTTTCACTCCACACCACCCCAGTTCAGATATGGCCCTATGCAAATCAGTCTGACCCTGTGCCTAATGGGAACAGTCCAGCCCGAACTGCCAAGCCATGACTACACTGGTTCGGAAACAAGCTACCCAGGACAGGTTTCTGGTATTCCAGCCGTCTTCAGCCCGGCTTGCTTGAGTCCAGTGGTGTGGAGAGCATGGGACTCACGTCTGAGCATACCCATCCCACTCGGGGTGACAAATGCAAAAACCACAGTTGATGGACAGAATGCAGAACAATGTCATACATTCACCCCAGTACAGAGATCTGGGCCTAAATCCATTGTTTATTTGCACTCTACACCACCCCAGTTCAGACATGGCCCTATGCAAATCAGTCTGATCCTGTGCCTCATGGGAACAGTCCAGCCTGAAACTGCCAAGCCATGCCTTCCCTGCACCAGAAACAAGCTACCGAGGACCGGTTTCTGGCATTCCAGCCGTCTTCAGCCCGGCTTGCTTGAATCCAGTGGTGTGGAGAGCTTGGGACTCATGTCTGAGCATACCCATGCCACTCGGGGTGACAAATGCAAAAATCACAGTTGATGAACAGAATGCAGAACAATGGCATACATTTACCCCAGTACAGAGATCTAGGCCTAAATCCATCATTTTTTTGCACTCCACACCAGCCTGTTCAGACATGGCCATATGCAAATCTGTCTGACCCTGTGCCTCATGGGAACAGTCCAGCCTGACCTGCCAAGCCATGCCTTCCCTGGACCGGAAACAAGCTACAGAGGACCGGTTTCTGGCATTCCAGCCGTCTTCAACACGGCTTGCTTGAATCCAGTGGTGTGGAGAGCATGGGACTCACATCTGAGCATACCCATCCCACTCGGGGTGACAAATGCAAAATTGATGGACAGAATTCAGAACAATGTCATACATTCACACCAGTACAGAGATCTGGGCCTAAATCCATCTTTTTTTGCACTCCACACCACCCCAGTTCAGACATCGCCATATGCAAATCTGTCTGACCCTGTGCCTCATGGGAACAGTCGAGCCCGAACTGCCAAGCCATGCCTTCCCTGGACCGGATACAAGCTACCGACGACCGGTTTCTAGCATTCCATCCATCTTCAGCCCGGCTTGCTTGAATTCAGTGGTGTGGAGAGCATGACCCTCAAGTCTGAGCATACCCATCCCACTCGGGGTGACAAATGCAAAAACCACAGTTGATGGACAGAATGCAGAACAATGTCATACATTCACACCAGTACAGAGATCTGGGCGTAAATCCATAGTTTTTTTGCACCCCACACCACCCCAGTTCAGACATGGCCATTTGCAAATCGTCTGACCCTGTGCCTCATGGGAACAGTCCAGCCCGAACTGCCAAGCCATGCCTTCCCTGGACCGGAAACAAGCTACCCAGGACTGGTATCTGGTATTCCAGCAGTCTTCAGCCCGGCTTGCTTGAATCCAGTGGTGTGGAGAGCATGGGACTCACATCTGAGCATACCCATCCCACTCGGGGTAACAAATGCAAAAATCACAGTAGATGGACAGAATGCAGAACAATGTCATACATTCACCCCAGTACAGAGATCTGGGCCTAAATCCATAGTTTTTTTGCACTCCACACCACCCCAGTTCAGACATGGCCCTATGCAAATCAGTCTGACCCTGTGCCTAATGGGAACAGTCCAGCCCAAACTGCCAAGCCATGACTACACTGGTTCGGAAACAAGCTACCCAGGACAGGTTTCTGGTATTCCAGCCGTCTTCAGCCCGGCTTGCTTGAGTCCAGTGGTGTGGAGAGCATGGGACTCACGTCTGAGCATACCCATCCCACTCGGGGTGACAAATGCAAAAACCACAGTTGATGGACAGAATGCAGAACAATGTCATACATTCACCCCAGTACAGAGATCTGGGCCTAAATCCATTGTTTATTTGCACTCTACACCACCCCAGTTCAGACATGGCCCTATGCAAATCAGTCTGATCCTGTGCCTCATGGGAACAGTCCAGCCTGAAACTGCCAAGCCATGCCTTCCCTGCACCGGAAACAAGCTACCGAGGACCGGTTTCTGGCATTCCAGCCGTCTTCAACACGGCTTGCTTGAATCCAGTGGTGTGGAGAGCATGGGACTCACGTCTGAGCATACCCATCCCACTCGGGGTGACAAATGCAAAAACCACAGTTGATGGACAGAATGCAGAACAATGTCATACATTCACCCCAGTACATAGATCTGGGCCTAAATCCATTGTTTTTGCACTCCACACCACCCCAGTTCAGATATAACCATATGCAAATCAGTCTGACCATGTGCCTCATGGGAACAGTCCAGCCCGAGCTGCCAAGCCATGCCTTCCCTGGACCGGAAAAAAGCTACTGAGGACCGGTTTCTGGCATTCCAGCCGTCTTTAGCCCGGCTTGCTTGAATCCAGTGGTGTGGAGAGCATGGGACTCACGTCTGAGCATACCCATCCCACTCGGGGTAACAAATGCAAAAATCACAGTAGATGGACAGAATGCAGAACAATGTCATACATTCACCCCAGTACAGAGATCTGGGCCTATATCCATAGTTTTTTTGCACTCCACACCACCCCAGTTCAGACATGGCCCTATGCAAATCAGTCTGACCCTGTGCCTAATGGGAACAGTCCAGCCCGAACTGCCAAGCCATGCCTACACTGGTTCGGAAACAAGCTACCCAGGACAGGTTTCTGGTATTCCAGCCGTCTTCAGCCCGGCTTGCTTGAGTCCAGTGGTGTGGAGAGCATGGGACTCACGTCTGAGCATACCTATCCCACTCGGGGTGACAAATGCAAAAACCACAGTTGATGGACAGAATGCAGAACAATGTCATACATTCACCCCAGTACAGAGATCTGGGCCTAAATCCATTGTTTATTTGCACTCTACACCACCCCAGTTCAGACATGGCCCTATGCAAATCAGTCTGATCCTGTGCCTCATGGGAACAGTCCAGCCTGAAACTGCCAAGCCATGCCTTCCCTGCACCGGAAACAAGCTACCGAGGACCGGTTTCTGGCATTCCAGCCGTCTTCAGCCTGGCTTGCTTGAATCCAGTGGTGTGGAGAGCTTGGGACTCACGTCTGAGCATACCCATGCCACTCGGGGTGACAAATGCAAAAATCACAGTTGATGAACAGAATGCAGAACAATGTCATACATTTACCCCAGTACAGAGATCTAGGCCTAAATCCATCGTTTTTTTGCACTCCACACCACCCCAGTTCAGACATCGCCATATGCAAATCTGTCTGACCCTGTGCCTCATGGGAACAGTCCAGCCTGACCTGCCAAGCCATGCCTTCCCTGGACCGGAAACAAGCTACTGAGGACCGGTTTCTGGCATTCCAGCCGTCTTCAGCCCGGCTTGCTTAAATCCAGTGGTGTGGAGAGCATGACCCGCAAGTCTGAGCATACCCATCCCACTCGGGGGGACAAATGCAAAAACCACAGTTGATGGACAGAATGCAGAACAATGTCATACATTCACACCAGTACAGAGATCTGGGCCTAAATCCATAGTTTGTTTGCACCCCTCACCACCCCAGTTCACATATGGCCATATGCAAATCAGTCTGACCCTGTGCCTCATGGGAACAGTCCAGCCCGAACTGCTAAGCCATGCCTTCCCTGGACCAAAAAAAAACTACCCAGGACCGGTTTCTTGCATTCCAGCTGTCTTCATCCCGGCTTGCTTGAATCCAGTGGTGTGTTGAGCATTAGACGCACGTCTGAGCGTACCCATCCCACTCGGGGTGACAAATGCAAAAACCACAGTTGATGGACAGAATGCAGAACAATGTCATACATTCACCCCAGTACAGAGATCTGGGCCTAAATCCATTGTTTTTTGCACTCCACACCACCCCAGTTCAGATATGGCCATATGCAAATCAGTCTGACCCTGTGCCTCATGGGAACAGTCCAGCACGAGCTGCCAAGCCATGCCTTCCCTGGACCGGAAACAAGCTACTGAGGACCGGTTTCTGGCATTCCAGCCGTCTTTAGCCCGGCTTGCTTGAATCCAGTGGTGTGGAGAGCATGGGACTCACGTCTGAGCATACCCATCCCACTCGGGGTAACAAATGCAAAAACCACAGTAGATGGACAGAATTCAGAACAATGTCATACATTCACTCCAGTACAGAGATCTGGGCCTAAATCCATAGTTTTTTTGCACTCCACACCACCCCAGTTCAGACATGGCCCTATGCAAATCAGTCTGACCCTGTGCCTCATGGGAACAGTCCAGCCCGAACTGCCATGCCATGCCTACACTGGACCGGAAACAAGCTACCCAGGACCGGTTTCTGGTATTCCAGCCGTCTTCAGCCCGGCTTGCTTGAGTCCAGTGGTGTGGAGAGCATGGGACTCACGTCTGAGCATACCCATCCCACTCGGGGTGACAAATGCAAAAACCACAGGTGATGGACAGAATGCAGAACAATGTCATACATTCACCCCAGTACATAGATCTGGGCCTAAATCCATCGTTTATTTGCACTCTACACCACCCCAGTTCAGACATGGCCATATGCAAATCAGTCTGATCCTGTGCCTCATGGGAACAGTCCAGCCCGAAACTGCCAAGCCATGCCTTCCCTGGACCAGAAACAAGCTACCGAGGACCGGTTTCTGGCATTCCAGCCGTCTTCTGCCCGGCTTGATTGAATCCAGTGGTGTGGAGAGCTTGGGACTCACGTCTGAGCATACCCATGCCACTCGGGGTGACAAATGCAAAAATCACAGTTGATGAACAGAATGCAGAACAATGTCATACATTCACCCCAGTACAGTTATCTATGCCTAAATCCATAGTTTTTTTTGCACCCCTTACCACCCCAGTTCACACATGGCCATATGCAAATCAGTCTGACCCTGTGCCTCATGGGAACAGTCCAGCCCGAACTGCCAAGCCATGCCTTCCCTGGACCGGAAACAAACTACAGAAGACCGGTTTCTTGCATTCCAGCCGTCTTCAGCCCGGCTTGCTTAAATCCAGTGGTGTGGAGAGCATTAGACTCACGTCTGAGCATACCCATCCCACTCGGGGTGACAAATGCAAAAACCACAGTAGATGGACAGAATGCAGAACAATGTCATACATTCACCCCAGTACAGAGATCTGGGCCTAAATCCATTGTTTTTTGCACTCCACACCACCCCAGTTCAGATATGGCTATATGCAAATCAGTCTGACCCTGTGTCTCATGGGAACAGTCCAGCCCGAGCTGCCAAGCCATGCCTTCCCTGGACCGGAAACAAGCTACTGAGGACCGGTTTCTGGCATTCCAGCCATCTTTAGCCCGGCTTGCTTGAATCCAGTGGTGTGGAGAGCATGGGACTCACGTCTGAGCATACCCATCCCACTCGGGGTAACAAATGCAAAAACCACAGTTGATGGACAGAATGCAGAACAATGTCATACATTCACACCAGTACAGCGATCTGGGCCTAAATCCATAGTTTTTTTGCACCCCTCACCACCCCAGTTCACACATGGCCATATGCAAATCAGTCTGACCCTGTGCCTCATGGGAACAGTCCAGCCCGAACTGCCAAGCCATGCCTTCTCTGAACCGGAAACAAACTACCCAGGACCGGTTTCTTGCATTCAAGCCGTCTTCAACACGGCTTGCTTGAATCCAGTGGTGTGGAGAGCATGGGACTCACGTCTGAGCATACCCATCCCACTCGGGGTGACAAATGCAAAAACCACAGTTGATGGACAGAATGCAGAACAATGTCATACATTCACCCCAGTACATAGATCTGGGCCTAAATCCATTGTTTTTGCACTCCACACCACCCCAGTTCAGATATAACCATATGCAAATCAGTCTGACCATGTGCCTCATGGGAACAGTCCAGCCCGAGCTGCCAAGCCATGCCTTCCCTGGACCGGAAAAAAGCTACTGAGGACCGGTTTCTGGCATTCCAGCCGTCTTTAGCCCGGCTTGCTTGAATCCAGTGGTGTGGAGAGCATGGGACTCACGTCTGAGCATACCCATCCCACTCGGGGTAACAAATGCAAAAATCACAGTTGATGGACAGAATGCAGAACAATGTCATACATTCACCCCAGTACAGAGATCTGGGCCTAAATCCATTGTTTATTTGCACTCTACACCACCCCAGTTCAGACATGGCCCTATGCAAATCAGTCTGATCCTGTGCCTCATGGGAACAGTCCAGCCTGAAACTGCCAAGCCATGCCTTCCCTGCACCGGAAACAAGCTACCGAGGACCGGTTTCTGGCATTCCAGCCGTCTTCAGCCCGGCTTGCTTGAATCCAGTGGTGTGGAGAGCTTGGGACTCACGTCTGAGCATACCCATGCCACTCGGGGTGACAAATGCAAAAATCACAGTTGATGAACAGAATGCAGAACAATGTCATACATTTACCCCAGTACAGAGATCTAGGCCTAAATCCATCGTTTTTTTGCACTCCACACCAGCCTGTTCAGACATGGCCATATGCAAATCTGTCTGACCCTGTGCCTCATGGGAACAGTCCAGCCTGACCTGCCAAGCCATGCCTTCCCTGGACCGGAAACAAGCTACAGAGGACCGGTTTCTGGCATTCCAGCCGTCTTCATCACGGCGTGCTTGAATCCAGTGGTGTGGAGAGCATGGGACTCACATCTAAGCATACCCATCCCACTCGGGGTAACAAATGCAAAAACCACAGTTGATGGACAGAATTCAGAACAATGTCATACATTCACACCAGTACAGAGATCTGGGCCTAAATCCATCTTTTTTTGCACTCCACACCACCCCAGTTCAGATATAACCATATGCAAATCTGTCTGACCCTGTGCCTCATGGGAACAGTCCAGCCTGACCTGCCAAGCCATGCCTTCCCTGGACCGGAAACAAGCTACCCAGGACCGGTATCTGGTATTCCAGCAGTCTTCAGCCCGGTTTGCTTGAATCCAGTGGTGTGGAGAGCATGGGACTCACGTCTGAGCATACCCAACCCACTCGGGGTAACAAATGCAAAAATCACAGTAGATGGACAGAATGCAGAACAATGTCATACATTCACCCCAGTACAGAGATCTGGGCCTAAATCCATAGTTTTTTTGCACTCCACACCACCCCAGTTCAGATATGGCCCTATGCAAATCAGTCTGACCCTGTGCCTAATGGGAACAGTCCAGCCCGAACTGCCAAGCCATGACTACACTGGTTCGGAAACAAGCTACCCAGGACAGGTTTCTGGTATTCCAGCCGTCTTCAGCCCGGCTTGCTTGAGTCCAGTGGTGTGGAGAGCATGGGACTCACGTCTGAGCATACCCATCCCACTCGGGGTGACAAATGCAAAAACCACAGTTGATGGACAGAATGCAGAACAATGTCATACATTCACCCCAGTACAGAGATCTGGGCCTAAATCCATTGTTTATTTGCACTCTACACCACCCCAGTTCAGACATGGCCCTATGCAAATCAGTCTGATCCTGTGCCTCATGGGAACAGTCCAGCCTGAAACTGCCAAGCCATGCCTTCCCTGCACCAGAAACAAGCTACCGAGGACCGGTTTCTGGCATTCCAGCCGTCTTCAGCCCGGCTTGCTTGAATCCAGTGGTGTGGAGAGCTTGGGAATCACGTCTGAGCATACCCATGCCACTCGGGGTGACAAATGCAAAAATCACAGTTGATGAACAGAATGCAGAACAATGGCATACATTTACCCCAGTACAGAGATCTAGGCCTAAATCCATCATTTTTTTGCACTCCACACCAGCCTGTTCAGACATGGCCATATGCAAATCTGTCTGACCCTGTGCCTCATGGGAACAGTCCTGCCTGACCTGCCAAGCCATGCCTTCCCTGGACCGGAAACAAGCTACAGAGGACCGGTTTCTGGCATTCCAGCCGTCTTCAACACGGCTTGCTTGAATCCAGTGGTGTGGAGAGCATGGGACTCACATCTGAGCATACCCATCCCACTCGGGGTGACAAATGCAAAAACCACAGTTGATGGACAGAATTCAGAACAATGTCATACATTCACACCAGTACAGAGATCTGGGCCTAAATCCATCTTTTTTTGCACTCCACACCACCCCAGTTCAGACATCGCCATATGCAAATCTGTCTGACCCTGTGCCTCATGGGAACAGTCGAGCCCGAACTGCCAAGCCATGCCTTCCCTGGACCGGAAACAAGCTACCGACGACCGGTTTCTAGCATTCCAGCCATCTTCAGCCCGGCTTGCTTGAATCCAGTGGTGTGGAGAGCATGACCCTCAAGTCTGAGCATACCCATCCCACTCGGGGTGACAAATGCAAAAACCACAGTTGATGGACAGAATGCAGAACAATGTCATACATTCACACCAGTACAGAGATCTGGGCGTAAATCCATAGTTTTTTTGCACCCCACACCACCCCAGTTCAGACATGGCCATTTGCAAATCGTCTGACCCTGTGCCTCATGGGAACAGTCCAGCCCGAACTGCCAAGCCATGCCTTCCCTGGACCGGAAACAAGCTACCCAGGACTGGTATCTGGTATTCCAGCAGTCTTCAGCCCGGCTTGCTTGAATCCAGTGGTGTGGAGAGCATGGGACTCACGTCTGAGCATACCCATCCCACTCGGGGTAACAAATGCAAAAATCACAGTAGATGGACAGAATGCAGAACAATGTCATACATTCACCCCAGTACAGAGATCTGGGCCTAAATCCATAGTTTTTTTGCACTCCACACCACCCCAGTTCAGACATGGCCCTATGCAAATCAGTCTGACCCTGTGCCTAATGGGAACAGTCCAGCCCAAACTGCCAAGCCATGACTACACTGGTTCGGAAACAAGCTACCCAGGACATGTTTCTGGTATTCCAGCCGTCTTCAGCCCGGCTTGCTTGAGTCCAGTGGTGTGGAGAGCATGGGACTCACGTCTGAGCATACCCATCCCACTCTGGGTGACAAATGCAAAAACCACAGTTGATGGACAGAATGCAGAACAATGTCATACATTCACCCCAGTAAGGAGATCTGGGCCTAAATCCATTGTTTTTTGAACTCCACACCACCCCAGTTCAGACATGGCCATATGCAAATCAGTCTGACCCTAGGCCTCATGGGAACAGTCCAGCCCGAACTGCCAAGCCATGTCTTCCCTGGACCAGAAACAAGCTACCGAGGACCGGTTTCTGGCATTCCAGCCATCTTTAGCCCGGCTTGCTTGAATCCAGTGGTGTGGAGAACGTGGGACTCACGTCTGAGCATACCCATCCCACTCGGGGTGACAAATGCACAGCCCACAGTTGATGGACAGAATGAAGAACAATGTCATACATTCACCCCAGTACAGAGATCTGGGCCTAAATCTATCGTTTTATTTGCACTCCACACCACCCCAGTTCAGACATGGCCATATACAAATAAGCCTGACCCTGTGCCTCATGGGAACAGTACAGCCCGAACTGCCAAGCCATGCCTTCCCTGGACCGGAAACAAGCTACCCAGGACCGGTATCTGGTATTCCAGCAGTCTTCAGCCCGGTTTGCTTGAATCCAGTGGTGTGGAGAGCATGGGACTCACGTCTGAGCATACCCAACCCACTCGGGGTAACAAATGCAAAAATCACAGTAGATGGACAGAATGCAGAACAATGTCATACATTCACCCCAGTACAGAGATCTGGGCCTAAATCCATAGTTTTTTTGCACTCCACACCACCCCAGTTCAGATATGGCCCTATGCAAATCAGTCTGACCCTGTGCCTAATGGGAACAGTCCAGCCCGAACTGCCAAGCCATGACTACACTGGTTCGGAAACAAGCTACCCAGGACAGGTTTCTGGTATTCCAGCCGTCTTCAGCCCGGCTTGCTTGAGTCCAGTGGTGTGGAGAGCATGGGACTCACGTCTGAGCATACCCATCCCACTCGGGGTGACAAATGCAAAAACCACAGTTGATGGACAGAATGCAGAACAATGTCATACATTCACCCCAGTACAGAGATCTGGGCCTAAATCCATTGTTTATTTGCACTCTACACCACCCCAGTTCAGACATGGCCCTATGCAAATCAGTCTGATCCTGTGCCTCATGGGAACAGTCCAGCCTGAAACTGCCAAGCCATGCCTTCCCTGCACCAGAAACAAGCTACCGAGGACCGGTTTCTGGCATTCCAGCCGTCTTCAGCCCGGCTTGCTTGAATCCAGTGGTGTGGAGAGCTTGGGACTCACGTCTGAGCATACCCATGCCACTCGGGGTGACAAATGCAAAAATCACAGTTGATGAACAGAATGCAGAACAATGTCATACATTTACCCCAGTACAGAGATCTAGGCCTAAATCCATCGTTTTTTTGCACTCCACACCAGCCTGTTCAGACATGGCCATATGCAAATCTGTCTGACCCTGTGCCTCATGGGAACAGTCCAGCCTGACCTGCCAAGCCATGCCTTCCCTGGACCGGAAACAAGCTACAGAGGACCGGTTTCTGGCATTCCAGCCGTCTTCATCACGGCTTGCTTGAATCCAGTGGTGCGGAGAGCATGGGACTCACATCTGAGCATACCCATCCCACTCGGGGTAACAAATGCAAAAACCACAGTTGATGGACAGAATTCAGAACAATGTCATACATTCACACCAGTACAGAGATCTGGGCCTAAATCCATCTTTTTTTGCACTCCACACCACCCCAGTTCAGATATAACCATATGCAAATCTGTCTGACCCTGTGCCTCATGGGAACAGTCCAGCCTGACCTGCCAAGCCATGCCTTCCCTGGACCGGAAACAAGCTACCCAGGACCGGTATCTGGTATTCCAGCAGTCTTCAGCCCGGTTTGCTTGAATCCAGTGGTGTGGAGAGCATGGGACTCACGTCTGAGCATACCCAACCCACTCGGGGTAACAAATGCAAAAATCACAGTAGATGGACAGAATGCAGAACAATGTCATACATTCACCCCAGTACAGAGATCTGGGCCTAAATCCATAGTTTTTTTGCACTCCACACCACCCCAGTTCAGATATGGCCCTATGCAAATCAGTCTGACCCTGTGCCTAATGGGAACAGTCCAGCCCGAACTGCCAAGCCATGACTACACTGGTTCGGAAACAAGCTACCCAGGACAGGTTTCTGGTATTCCAGCCGTCTTCAGCCCGGCTTGCTTGAGTCCAGTGGTGTGGAGAGCATGGGACTCACGTCTGAGCATACCCATCCCACTCGGGGTGACAAATGCAAAAACCACAGTTGATGGACAGAATGCAGAACAATGTCATACATTCACCCCAGTACAGAGATCTGGGCCTAAATCCATTGTTTATTTGCACTCTACACCACCCCAGTTCAGACATGGCCCTATGCAAATCAGTCTGATCCTGTGCCTCATGGGAACAGTCCAGCCTGAAACTGCCAAGCCATGCCTTCCCTGCACCAGAAACAAGCTACCGAGGACCGGTTTCTGGCATTCCAGCCGTCTTCAGCCCGGCTTGCTTGAATCCAGTGGTGTGGAGAGCTTGGGACTCACGTCTGAGCATACCCATGCCACTCGGGGTGACAAATGCAAAAATCACAGTTGATGAACAGAATGCAGAACAATGGCATACATTTACCCCAGTACAGAGATCTAGGCCTAAATCCATCATTTTTTTGCACTCCACACCAGCCTGTTCAGACATGGCCATATGCAAATCTGTCTGACCCTGTGCCTCATTGGAACAGTCCAGCCTGACCTGCCAAGCCATGCCTTCCCTGGACCGGAAACAAGCTACAGAGGACCGGTTTCTGGCATTCCAGCCGTCTTCAACACGGCTTGCTTGAATCCAGTGGTGTGGAGAGCATGGGACTCACATCTGAGCATACCCATCCCACTCGGGGTGACAAATGCAAAAACCACAGTTGATGGACAGAATTCAGAACAATGTCATACATTCACACCAGTACAGAGATCTGGGCCTAAATCCATCTTTTTTTGCACTCCACACCACCCCAGTTCAGACAGCGCCATATGCAAATCTGTCTGACCCTGTGCCTCATGGGAACAGTCGAGCCCGAACTGCCAAGCCATGCCTTCCCTGGACCGGAAACAAGCTACCGACGACCGGTTTCTAGCATTCCAGCCATCTTCAGCCCGGCTTGCTTGAATCCAGTGGTGTGGAGAGCATGACCCTCAAGTCTGAGCATACCCATCCCACTCGGGGTGACAAATGCAAAAACCACAGTTGATGGACAGAATGCAGAACAATGTCATACATTCACACCAGTACAGAGATCTGGGCGTAAATCCATAGTTTTTTTGCACCCCACACCACCCCAGTTCAGACATGGCCATTTGCAAATCGTCTGACCCTGTGCCTCATGGGAACAGTCCAGCCCGAACTGCCAAGCCATGCCTTCCCTGGACCGGAAACAAGCTACCCAGGACTGGTATCTGGTATTCCAGCAGTCTTCAGCCCGGCTTGCTTGAATCCAGTGGTGTGGAGAGCATGGGACTCACGTCTGAGCATACCCATCCCACTCGGGGTAACAAATGCAAAAATCACAGTAGATGGACAGAATGCAGAACAATGTCATACATTCACCCCAGTACAGAGATCTGGGCCTAAATCCATAGTTTTTTTGCACTCCACACCACCCCAGTTCAGACATGGCCCTATGCAAATCAGTCTGACCCTGTGCCTAATGGGAACAGTCCAGCCCAAACTGCCAAGCCATGACTACACTGGTTCGGAAACAAGCTACCCAGGACAGGTTTCTGGTATTCCAGCCGTCTTCAGCCCGGCTTGCTTGAGTCCAGTGGTGTGGAGAGCATGGGACTCACGTCTGAGCATACCCATCCCACTCGGGGTGACAAATGCAAAAACCACAGTTGATGGACAGAATGCAGAACAATGTCATACATTCACCCCAGTACAGAGATCTGGGCCTAAATCCATTGTTTATTTGCACTCTACACCACCCCAGTTCAGACATGGCCCTATGCAAATCAGTCTGATCCTGTGCTTCATGGGAACAGTCCAGCCTGAAACTGCCAAGCCATGCCTTCCCTGCACCGGAAACAAGCTACCGAGGACCGGTTTCTGGCATTCCAGCCGTCTTCAACACGGCTTGCTTGAATCCAGTGGTGTGGAGAGCATGGGACTCACGTCTGAGCATACCCATCCCACTCGGGGTGACAAATGCAAAAACCACAGTTGATGGACAGAATGCAGAACAATGTCATACATTCACCCAAGTACATAGATCTGGGCCTAAATCCATTGTTTTTGCACTCCACACCACCCCAGTTCAGATATAACCATATGCAAATCAGTCTGACCATGTGCCTCATGGGAACAGTCCAGCCCGAGCTGCCAAGCCATGCCTTCCCTGGACCGGAAAAAAGCTACTGAGGACCGGTTTCTGGCATTCCAGCCGTCTTTAGCCCGGCTTGCTTGAATCCAGTGGTGTGGAGAGCATGGGACTCATGTCTGAGCATACCTATCCCACTCGGGGTGACAAATGCAAAAACCACAGTTGATGGACAGAATGCAGAACAATGTCATACATTCACCCCAGTACAGAGATCTGGGCCTAAATCCATTGTTTATTTGCACTCTACACCACCCCAGTTCAGACATGGCCCTATGCAAATCAGTCTGATCCTGTGCCTCATGGGAACAGTCCAGCCTGAAACTGCCAAGCCATGCCTTCCCTGCACCGGAAACAAGCTACTGAGGACCGGTTTCTGGCATTCCAGCCGTCTTCAGCCCGGCTTGCTTGAATCCAGTGGTGTGGAGAGCTTGGGACTCACGTCTGAGCATAACCATGCCACTCGGGGTGACAAATGCAAAAATCACAGTTGATGAACAGAATGCAGAACAATGTCATACATTTACCCCAGTACAGAGATCTAGGCCTAAATCCATCGTTTTTTTGCACTCCACACCAGCCTGTTCAGACATGGCCATATGCAAATCTGTCTGACCCTGTGCCTCATGGGAACAGTCCAGCCTGACCTGCCAAGCCATGCCTTCCCTGGACCGGAAACAAGCTACAGAGGACCGGTTTCTGGCATTCCAGCCGTCTTCAACACGGCTTGCTTGAATCCAGTGGTGTGGAGAGCATGGGACTCACATCTGAGCATACCCATCCCACTCGGGATGACAAATGCAAAAACCACAGTTGATGGAGAGAATTCAGAACAATGTCATACATTCACCCAAGTACATAGATCTGGGCCTAAATCCATCTTTTTTTGCACTCCACACCACCCCAGTTCAGACATCGCCATATGCAAATCTGTCTGACCCTGTGCCTCATGGGAACAGTCGAGCCCGAACTGCCAAGCCATGCCTTCCCTGGACCGGAAACAAGCTACCGACGACCGGTTTCTAGCATTCCAGCCATCTTCAGCCCGGCTTGCTTGAATCCAGTGGTGTGGAGAGCATGACCCTCAAGTCTGAGCATACCCATCCCACTCGGGGTGACAAATGCAAAAACCACAGTTGATGGACAGAATGCAGAACAATGTCATACATTCACCCCAGTAAGGAGATCTGGGCCTAAATCCATTGTTTTTTGCACTCCACACCACCCCAGTTCAGACATGGCCATATGCAAATCAGTCTGACCCTAGGCCTCATGGGAACAGTCCAGCCCGAACTGCCAAGCCATGTCTTCCCTGGACCAGAAACAAGCTACCGAGGACCGGTTTCTGGCATTCCAGCCATCTTTAGCCCGGCTTGCTTGAATCCAGTGGTGTGGAGAACGTGGGACTCACGTCTGAGCATACCCATCCCACTCGGGGTGACAAATGCACAGCCCACAGTTGATGGACAGAATGAAGAACAATGTCATACATTCACCCCAGTACAGAGATCTGGGCCTAAATCTATCGTTTTTTTTGCACTCCACACCACCCCAGTTCAGACATGGCCATATACAAAAAAGCCTGACCCTGTGCCTCATGGGAACAGTACAGCCCGAACTGCCAAGCCATGCCTTCCCTGGACCGGAAACAAGCTACCCAGGACCGGTATCTGGTATTCCAGCAGTCTTCAGCCCGGTTTGCTTGAATCCAGTGGTGTGGAGAGCATGGGACTCACGTCTGAGCATACCCAACCCACTCGGGGTAACAAATGCAAAAATCACAGTAGATGGACAGAATGCAGAACAATGTCATACATTCACCCCAGTACAGAGATCTGGGCCTAAATCCATAGTTTTTTTGCACTCCACACCACCCCAGTTCAGATATGGCCCTATGCAAATCAGTCTGACCCTGTGCCTAATGGGAACAGTCCAGCCCGAACTGCCAAGCCATGACTACACTGGTTCGGAAACAAGCTACCCAGGACAGGTTTCTGGTATTCCAGCCGTCTTCAGCCCGGCTTGCTTGAGTCCAGTGGTGTGGAGAGCATGGGACTCACGTCTGAGCATACCCATCCCACTCGGGGTGACAAATGCAAAAACCACAGTTGATGGACAGAATGCAGAACAATGTCATACATTCACCCCAGTACAGAGATCTGGGCCTAAATCCATTGTTTATTTGCACTCTACACCACCCCAGTTCAGACATGGCCCTATGCAAATCAGTCTGATCCTGTGCCTCATGGGAACAGTCCAGCCTGAAACTGCCAAGCCATGCCTTCCCTGCACCAGAAACAAGCTACCGAGGACCGGTTTCTGGCATTCCAGCCGTCTTCAGCCCGGCTTGCTTGAATCCAGTGGTGTGGAGAGCTTGGGACTCACGTCTGAGCATACCCATGCCACTCGGGGTGACAAATGCAAAAATCACAGTTGATGAACAGAATGCAGAACAATGTCATACATTTACCCCAGTACAGAGATCTAGGCCTATATCCATCGTTTTTTTGCACTCCACACCAGCCTGTTCAGACATGGCCATATGCAAATCTGTCTGACCCTGTGCCTCATGGGAACAGTCCAGCCTGACCTGCCAAGCCATGCCTTTCCTGGACCGGAAACAAGCTACAGAGGACCGGTTTCTGGCATTCCAGCCGTCTTCATCACGGCTTGCTTGAATCCAGTGGTGTGGAGAGCATGGGACTCACATCTGAGCATACCCATCCCACTCGGGGTAACAAATGCAAAAACCACAGTTGATGGACAGAATTCAGAACAATGTCATACATTCACACCAGTACAGAGATCTGGGCCTAAATCCATCTTTTTTTGCACTCCACACCACCCCAGTTCAGATATAACCATATGCAAATCTGTCTGACCCTGTGCCTCATGGGAACAGTCCAGCCTGACCTGCCAAGCCATGCCTTCCCTGGACCGGAAACAAGCTACCCAGGACCGGTATCTGGTATTCCAGCAGTCTTCAGCCCGGTTTGCTTGAATCCAGTGGTGTGGAGAGCATGGGACTCACGTCTGAGCATACCCAACCCACTCGGGGTAACAAATGCAAAAATCACAGTAAATGGACAGAATGCAGAACAATGTCATACATTCACCCCAGTACAGAGATCTGGGCCTAAATCCATAGTTTTTTTGCACTCCACACCACCCCAGTTCAGATATGGCCCTATGCAAATCAGTCTGACCCTGTGCCTAATGGGAACAGTCCAGCCCGAACTGCCAAGCCATGACTACACTGGTTCGGAAACAAGCTACCCAGGACAGGTTTCTGGTATTCCAGCCGTCTTCAGCCCGGCTTGCTTGAGTCCAGTGGTGTGGAGAGCATGGGACTCACGTCTGAGCATACCCATCCCACTCGGGGTGACAAATGCAAAAACCACAGTTGATGGACAGAATGCAGAACAATGTCATACATTCACCCCAGTACAGAGATCTGGGCCTAAATCCATTGTTTATTTGCACTCTACACCACCCCAGTTCAGACATGGCCCTATGCAAATCAGTCTGATCCTGTGCCTCATGGGAACAGTCCAGCCTGAAACTGCCAAGCCATGCCTTCCCTGCACCAGAAACAAGCTACCGAGGACCGGTTTCTGGCATTCCAGCCGTCTTCAGCCCGGCTTGCTTGAATCCAGTGGTGTGGAGAGCTTGGGACTCACGTCTGAGCATACCCATGCCACTCGGGGTGACAAATGCAAAAATCACAGTTGATGAACAGAATGCAGAACAATGGCATACATTTACCCCAGTACAGAGATCTAGGCCTAAATCCATCATTTTTTTGCACTCCACACCAGCCTGTTCAGACATGGCCATATGCAAATCTGTCTGACCCTGTGCCTCATGGGAACAGTCCAGCCTGACCTGCCAAGCCATGCCTTCCCTGGACTGGAAACAAGCTACAGAGGACCGGTTTCTGGCATTCCAGCCGTCTTCAACACGGCTTGCTTGAATCCAGTGGTGTGGAGAGCATGGGACTCACATCTGAGCATACCCATCCCACTCGGGGTGACAAATGCAAAAACCACAGTTGATGGACAGAATTCAGAACAATGTCATACATTCACACCAGTACAGAGATCTGGGCCTAAATCCATCTTTTTTTGCACTCCACACCACCCCAGTTCAGACAGCGCCATATGCAAATCTGTCTGACCCTGTGCCTCATGGGAACAGTCGAGCCCGAACTGCCAAGCCATGCCTTCCCTGGACCGGAAACAAGCTACCGACGACCGGTTTCTAGCATTCCAGCTATCTTCAGCCCGGCTTGCTTGAATCCAGTGGTGTGGAGAGCATGACCCTCAAGTCTGAGCATACCCATCCCACTCGGGGTGACAAATTCAAAAACCACAGTTGATGGACAGAATGCAGAACAATGTCATACATTCACACCAGTACAGAGATCTGGGCGTAAATCCATAGTTTTTTTGCACCCCACACCACCCCAGTTCAGACATGGCCATTTGCAAATCGTCTGACCCTGTGCCTCATGGGAACAGTCCAGCCCGAACTGCCAAGCCATGCCTTCCCTGGACCGGAAACAAGCTACCCAGGACTGGTATCTGGTATTCCAGCAGTCTTCAGCCCGGCTTGCTTGAATCCAGTGGTGTGGAGAGCATGGGACTCACGTCTGAGCATACCCATCCCACTCGGGGTAACAAATGCAAAAATCACAGTAGATGGACAGAATGCAGAACAATGTCATACATTCACCCCAGTACAGAGATCTGGGCCTAAATCCATAGTTTTTTTGCACTCCACACCACCCCAGTTCAGACATGGCCCTATGCAAATCAGTCTGACCCTGTGCCTAATGGGAACAGTCCAGCCCAAACTGCCAAGCCATGACTACACTGGTTCGGAAACAAGCTACCCAGGACAGGTTTCTGGTATTCCAGCCGTCTTCAGCCCGGCTTGCTTGAGTCCAGTGGTGTGGAGAGCATGGGACTCACGTCTGAGCATACCCATCCCACTCGGGGTGACAAATGCAAAAACCACAGTTGATGGACAGAATGCAGAACAATGTCATACATTCACCCCAGTACAGAGATCTGGGCCTAAATCCATTGTTTATTTGCACTCTACACCACCCCAGTTCAGACATGGCCCTATGCAAATCAGTCTGATCCTGTGCCTCATGGGAACAGTCCAGCCTGAAACTGCCAAGCCATGCCTTCCCTGCACCGGAAACAAGCTACCGAGGACCGGTTTCTGGCATTCCAGCCGTCTTCAACACGGCTTGCTTGAATCCAGTGGTGTGGAGAGCATGGGACTCACATCTGAGCATACCCATCCCACTCGGGGTGACAAATGCAAAAACCACAGTTGATGGACAGAATGCAGAACAATGTCATACATTCACCCCAGTACATAGATCTGGGCCTAAATCCATTGTTTTTGCACTCCACACCACCCCAGTTCAGATATAACCATATGCAAATCAGTCTGACCATGTGCCTCATGGGAACAGTCCAGCCCGAGCTGCCAAGCCATGCCTTCCCTGGACCGGAAAAAAGCTACTGAGGACCGCTTTCTGGCATTCCAGCCGTCTTTAGCCCGGCTTGCTTGAATCCAGTGGTGTGGAGAGCATGGGACTCACGTCTGAGCATACCCATCCCACTCGGGGTAACAAATGCAAAAATCACAGTAGATGGACAGAATGCAGAACAATGTCATACATTCACCCCAGTACAGAGATCTGGGCCTATATCCATAGTTTTTTTGCACTCCACACCACCCCAGTTCAGACATGGCCCTATGCAAATCAGTCTGACCCTGTGCCTAATGGGAACAGTCCAGCCCGAACTGCCAAGCCATGCCTACACTGGTTCGGAAACAAGCTACCCAGGACAGGTTTCTGGTATTCCACCCGTCTTCAGCCCGGCTTGCTTGAGTCCAGTGGTGTGGAGAGCATGGGACTCATGTCTGAGCATACCTATCCCACTCGGGGTGACAAATGCAAAAACCACAGTTGATGGACAGAATGCAGAACAATGTCATACATTCACCCCAGTACAGAGATCTGGGCCTAAATCCATTGTTTATTTGCACTCTACACCACCCCAGTTCAGACATGGCCCTATGCAAATCAGTCTGATCCTGTGCCTCATGGGAACAGTCCAGCCTGAAACTGCCAAGCCATGCCTTCCCTGCACCGGAAACAAGTTACCGAGGACCGGTTTCTGGCATTCCAGCCGTCTTCAGCCCGGCTTGCTTGAATCCAGTGGTGTGGAGAGCTTGGGACTCACGTCTGAGCATACCCATGCCACTCGAGGTGACAAATGCAAAAATCACAGTTGATGAACAGAATGCAGAACAATGTCATACATTTACCCCAGTACAGAGATCTAGGCCTAAATCCATCGTTTTTTTGCACTCCACACCAGCCTGTTCAGACATGGCCATATGCAAATCTGTCTGACCCTGTGCCTCATGGGAACAGTCCAGCCTGACCTGCCAAGCCATGCCTTCCCTGGACCGGAAACAAGCTACAGAGGACCGGTTTCTGGCATTCCAGCCGTCTTCATCACGGCTTGCTTGAATCCAGTGGTGTGGAGAGCATGGGACTCACATCTGAGCATACCCATCCCACTCGGGGTAACAAATGCAAAAACCACAGTTGATGGACAGAATTCAGAAAAATGTCATACATTCACACCAGTACAGAGATCTGGGCCTAAATCCATCTTCTTTTGCACTCCACACCACCCCAGTTCAGATATAACCATATGCAAATCTGTCTGACCCTGTGCCTCATGGGAACAGTCCAGCCTGACCTGCCAAGCCATGCCTTCCCTGGACCGGAAACAAGCTACCCAGGACCGGTATCTGGTATTCCAGCAGTCTTCAGCCCGGTTTGCTTGAATCCAGTGGTGTGGAGAGCATGGGACTCACGTCTGAGCATACCCAACCCACTCGGGGTAACAAATGCAAAAATCACAGTAGATGGACAGAATGCAGAACAATGTCATACATTCACCCCAGTACAGAGATCTGGGCCTAAATCCATAGTTTTTTTGCACTCCACACCACCCCAGTTCAGATATGGCCCTATGCAAATCAGTCTGACCCTGTGCCTAATGGGAACAGTCCAGCCCGAACTGCCAAGCCATGACTACACTGGTTCGGAAACAAGCTACCCAGGACAGGTTTCTGGTATTCCAGCCGTCTTCAGCCCGGCTTGCTTGAGTCCAGTGGTGTGGAGAGCATGGGACTCACGTCTGAGCATACCCATCCCACTCGGGGTGACAAATGCAAAAACCACAGTTGATGGACAGAATGCAGAACAATGTCATACATTCACCCCAGTACAGAGATCTGGGCCTAAATCCATTGTTTATTTGCACTCTACACCACCCCAGTTCAGACATGGCCCTATGCAAATCAGTCTGATCCTGTGCCTCATGGGAACAGTCCAGCCTGAAACTGCCAAGCCATGCCTTCCCTGCACCAGAAACAAGCTACCGAGGACCGGTTTCTGGCATTCCAGCCGTCTTCAGCCCGGCTTGCTTGAATCCAGTGGTGTGGAGAGCTTGGGACTCACGTCTGAGCATACCCATGCCACTCGGGGTGACAAATGCAAAAATCACAGTTGATGAACAGAATGCAGAACAATGGCATACATTTACCCCAGTACAGAGATCTAGGCCTAAATCCATCGTTTTTTTGCACTCCACACCAGCCTGTTCAGACATGGCCATATGCAAATCTGTCTGACCCTGTGCCTCAATGGAACAGTCCAGCCTGACCTGCCAAGCCATGCCTTCCCTGGACCGGAAACAAGCTACAGAGGACCGGTTTCTGGCATTCCAGCCGTCTTCAACACGGCTTGCTTGAATCCAGTGGTGTGGAGAGCATGGGACTCACATCTGAGCATACCCATCCCACTCGGGGTGACAAATGCAAAAACCACAGTTGATGGACAGAATTCAGAACAATGTCATACATTCACACCAGTACAGAGATCTGGGCCTAAATCCATCTTTTTTTGCACTCCACACCACCCCAGTTCAGACATCGCCATATGCAAATCTGTCTGACCCTGTGCCTCATGGGAACAGTCGAGCCCGAACTGCCAAGCCATGCCTTCCCTGGACCGGAAACAAGCTACCGACGACCGGTTTCTAGCATTCCAGCCATCTTCAGCCCGGCTTGCTTGAATCCAGTGGTGTGGAGAGCATGACCATCAAGTCTGAGCATACCCATCCCACTCGGGGTGACAAATGCAAAAACCACAGTTGATGGACAGAATGCAGAACAATGTCATACATTCACACCAGTACAGAGATCTGGGCGTAAATCCATAGTTTTTTTGCACTCCACACCACCCCAGTTCAGACATGGCCATTTGCAAATCGTCTGACCCTGTGCCTCATGGGAACAGTCCAGCCCGAACTGCCAAGCCATGCCTTCCCTGGACCGGAAACAAGCTACCCAGGACTGGTATCTGGTATTCCAGCAGTCTTCAGCCCGGCTTGCTTGAATCCAGTGGTGTGGAGAGCATGGGACTCACGTCTGAGCATACCCATCCCACTCGGGGTAACAAATGCAAAAATCACAGTAGATGGACAGAATGCAGAACAATGTCATACATTCACCCCAGTACAGAGATCTGGGCCTAAATCCATAGTTTTTTTGCACTCCACACCACCCCAGTTCAGACATGGCCCTATGCAAATCAGTCTGACCCTGTGCCTAATGGGAACAGTCCAGCCCAAACTGCCAAGCCATGACTACACTGGTTCGGAAACAAGCTACCCAGGACATGTTTCTGGTATTCCAGCCGTCTTCAGCCCGGCTTGCTTGAGTCCAGTGGTGTGGAGAGCATGGGACTCACGTCTGAGCATACCCATCCCACTCGGGGTGACAAATGCAAAAACCACAGTTGATGGACAGAATGCAGAACAATGTCATACATTCACCCCAGTACAGAGATCTGGGCCTAAATCCATTGTTTATTTGCACTCTACACCACCCCAGTTCAGACATGGCCCTATGCAAATCAGTCTGATCCTGTGCCTCATGGGAACAGTCCAGCCTGAAACTGCCAAGCCATGCCTTCCCTGCACCGGAAACAAGCTACCGAGGACCGGTTTCTGGCATTCCAGCCGTCTTCAGCCCGGCTTGCTTGAATCCAGTGGTGTGGAGAGCTTGGGACTCACGTCTGAGCATACCCATGCCACTCGGGGTGACAAATGCAAAAATCACAGTTGATGAACAGAATGCAGAACAATGTCATACATTTACCCCAGTACAGAGATCTAGGCCTAAATCCATCGTTTTTTTTGCACTCCACACCAGCCTGTTCAGACATGGCCATATGCAAATCTGTCTGACCCTGTGCCTCATGGGAACAGTCCAGCCTGACCTGCCAAGCCATGCCTTCCCTGGACCGGAAACAAGCTACAGAGGACCGGTTTCTGGCATTCCAGCCGTCTTCAACACGGCTTGCTTGAATCCAGTGGTGTGGAGAGCATGGGACTCACATCTGAGCATACCCATCCCACTCGGGATGACAAATGCAAAAACCACAGTTGATGGAGAGAATTCAGAACAATGTCATACATTCACACCAGTACAGAGATCTGGGCCTAAATCCATCTTTTTTTGAACTCCACACCACCCCAGTTCAGACATCGCCATATGCAAATCTGTCTGACCCTGTGCCTCATGGGAACAGTCCAGCCCGAACTGCCAAGCCATGCCTTCCCTGGACCGGAAACAAGCTACCGACGACCGGTTTCTAGCATTCCAGCCATCTTCAGCCCGGCTTGCTTGAATCCAGTGGTGTGGAGAGCATGACCCTCAAGTCTGAGCATACCCATCCCACTCGGGGTGACAAATGCAAAAACCACAGTTGATGGACAGAATGCAGAACAATGTCATACATTCACCCCAGTAAGGAGATCTGGGCCTAAATCCATTGTTTTTTGCACTCCACACCACCCCAGTTCAGACATGGCCATATGCAAATCAGTCTGACCCTAGGCCTCATGGGAACAGTCCAGCCCGAACTGCCAAGCCATGTCTTCCCTGGACCAGAAACAAGCTACCGAGGACCGGTTTCTGGCATTCCAGCCATCTTTAGCCCGGCTTGCTTGAATCCAGTGTTGTGGAGAACGTGGGACTCACGTCTGAGCATACCCATCCCACTCGGGGTGACAAATGCACAGCCCACAGTTGATGGACAGAATGAAGAACAATGTCATACATTCACCCCAGTACAGAGATCTGGGCCTAAATCTATCGTTTTTTTTGCACTCCACACCACCCCAGTTCAGACATGGCCATATACAAATAAGCCTGACCCTGTGCCTCATGGGAACAGTACAGCCCGAACTGCCAAGCCATGCCTTCCCTGGACCGGAAACAAACTACCCAGGACCAGTTTCTTGCATTCCAGCTGTCTTCAGCCCGGCTTGCTTGAATCCAGTGGTGTGGAGAGCATGGGACTCACATCTGAGCATACTCATCCCACTCGGGGTGACAAATGCAAAAACCACAGTTGATGAACAGAATGCAGAACAATGTCATACATTCACCCCAGTACAGAGATCTGGGCCTAAATCCATTGTTTTTTGCACTCCACACCACCCCAGTTCAGATATGGCCATATGCAAATCAGTCTGACCCTGTGCCTCATGGGAACAGTCCAGCCCGAGCTGCCAAGCCATGCCTTCCCTGGACCGGAAACAAGCTACAGAGGCCCGGTTTCTGGCATTCCAGCAGTCTTTAGCCCGGCTTGCTTGAATCCAGTGCTGTGGAGAGTATGGGACTCACGTCTGAGCATACCCATCCCACTCGGGGTGACAAATGCAAAAACCACAGTAGATGGACAGAATGCAGAACAATGTCATACATTCACCCCAGTACAGAGATCTGGGCCTAAATCCATAGTTTTTTTGCACTCCACACCACCCCAGTTCAGACATGGCCCTATGCAAATCAGTCTGACCCTGTGCCTCATGGAAACAGTCCAGCCCGAACTGCCAAGCCATGCCTTCCCTGGACCGGAAACAAGCTACCCAGGACCGGTTTCTGGTATTCCAGCCGTCTTCAGCCCGGTTTGCTTGATTCCAGTGGTGTGGAGAGCATGGGACTCTTGTCTGAGCATACCCATCCCACTCGGGGTGAAAAATGCAAAAACCACAGTAGATGGACAGAATGCAGAACAATGTCATACATTCACCCCAGTACAGAGATCTGGGCCTAAATCCATTGTTTTTGCACTCCACACCACCCCAGTTCAGATATGGCCATATGCAAATCAGTCTGACCCTGTGCCTCATGGGAACAGTCCAGCTCGAGCTGCCAAGCCATGCCTTCCCTGGACCGGAAACAAGCTACAGAGGCCCGGTTTCTGGCATTCCAGCAGTCTTTAGCCCGGCTTGCTTGAATCCAGTGCTGTGGAGAGTATGGGACTCACGTCTGAGCATACCCATCCCACTCGGGGTGACAAATGCAAAAACCACAGTAGATGGACAGAATGCAGAACAATGTCATACATTCACCCCAGTACAGAGATCTGGGCCTAAATCCATAGTTTTTTTGCACTCCACACCACCCCAGTTCAGACATGGCCCTATGCAAATCAGTCTGACCCTGTGCCTCATGGGAACAGTCCAGCCCGAACTGCCAAGCCATGCCTTCCCTGGACCGGAAACAAGCTACCCAGGACCGGTTTCTGGTATTCCAGCTGTTTTCATCCCGGCTTGCTTGAATCCAGTGGTGTGGAGAGCATGGGACTCACGTCTGAGCATACCCATCCCACTCGGGGTGACAAATGCAAAAACCACAGTAGATGGACAGAATGCAGAACAATGTCATACATTCACCCCAGTACAGAGATCTGGGCCTGAATCCATAGCTTTTTTTGCACTCCACACCACCCCAGTTCAGACATGGCCCTATGCAAATCAGTCTGACCCTGTGCCTCATGGGAACAGTCAAGCCCGAACTGCCAAGCCATGCCTTCCCTGGACCGGAAACAAGCTACCCAGGACCGGTTTCTGGTATTCCAGCTGTCTTCAGCCCGGCTTGCTTGAGTCCAGTGGTGTGGAGAGCATGGGACTCACGTCGGAGCATACCCATACCACTCGGGTGACAAATGCAAAAACCAAAGTTGATGGACAGAATGCAGAACAATGCCATAGATTCACCCTAGTACAGAGATCGGGCCTAAATCAATTGTTTTTTTTGCACTCACACCACTTCAGTTCAGACATGACCATATGCAAATCAGTTTGACCCTGTGCATCATGGAAACAGTCCAGCCCGAACTGCCAAACCATGCCTTCCCTGAACCGGAAACAAGCTACCCAGGACCAGTTTCTGGCATTCCAGCCGTCTTCAGCCCGGCCTGCTTGAATCCAGTGGTGTGGAGAGCATGGGACTCACGTCTGAGCATACCCATCCCACTCGGGGAGACAAATTGCAAAAACTACAGTTGATGGACAGAATGCAGAACAATGTCATACATTCACCCCAGTACAGAGATCTGGGCCTAAATCCATCGTTTATTTACAATCTACACCACCCCAGTTCAGACATGGCCATATGCAAATCAGTCTGATCCTGTGCCTCATGGGAACAGTCCAGCCCGAAACTGCCAAGCCATGCCTTGCCTGGACCGGAAACAAGCTACTGAGGACCGGTTTCCGGCATTCCAGCCGTTTTCAGCCCGGCTTGCTTGAATCCAGTGGTGTGGAGAGCATGGGACTCACTTCTGAGCATACCCATCCCACTCGGGGTGACAAATGCAAAAACCACAGTTGATGGACAGAATGCAGAACCATGTCATACATTCACACCAGTATAGAGATCTGGGTCTAAATCCATTGTTTTTTTGCACCCCACACCACCCCAGTTCAGACATGGCCATATGCAAATAGTCTGACCCTGTGCCTCATAGGAACAGTCCAGCCCGAACTGCCAAGCCATGCCTTCCCTGGACCAGAAACAAGCTACAGAGGACCAGTTTCTGGCATTCCAGCCGTCTTTAGCCCGGCTTGCTTGAATCCAGTAGTGTGGAGAGCATGGGACTCACGTCTGAGCATACCCATCCCACTCAGGGTGACAAATGCAAAAACCACAGTAGATGGACAGAATGCAGAACAATGTCATACTTTCACCCCAGTACAGAGATCTGGGCCTATATCCATAGTTTTTTTGCACTCCACACCACCCCAGTTCAGACATGGCCCTATGCAAATCAGTCTGACCCTGTGCCTCATGGAAACAGTCCAGCCCGAACTGCCAAGCCATGCCTTCCCTGGACCGGAAACAAGCTACCCAGGACCGGTTTCTGGTATTCCAGCCGTCTTCAGCCCGGCTTGCTTGATTCCAGTGGTGTGGAGAGCATGGGACTCTTGTCTGAGCATACCCATCCCACTCGGGGTGACAAATGCAAAAACCAAAGTAGATGGACAGAATGCAGAACAATGTCTTATATTCACCCCAGTACAGAGATCAGGGCCTAAATCCATAGTTTTTTTTGCACTCCACACCACCCCAGTTCAGACATGGCCCTATGCAAATCAGTCTGACCCTGTGCCTCATGGGAACAGTCCACCCCGAACTGCCAAGCCATGCCTTCCCTGGACTGGAAACAAGCTACAGAGGACCGGTTTCTGGCATTCCAGCCATCTTCAGCCCGGCTTGCATGAATCCAGTAGTGTGGAGAGCATGGGACTCACATCTGAGCATACCCATCCCACTCAGGGTGACAAATGCAAAAACCACAGTAGATGGACAGAATGCAGAACAATGACATACATTCACCCCAGTACAGAGATCTGAGCCTATATCCATAGTTTTTTTGCACTCCTCACCACCCCAGTTCAGACATGGCCCTATGCAAATCAGTCTGACCTTGTGCCTCATGGAAACAGTCCAGCCCGAACTGCCAAGCCATGCCTTCCCTGGACCGGAAACAAGCTACCCAGGACCGGTTTCTGGTATTCCAGCCGTCTTCAGCCCGGCTTGCTTGAATCCAGTGGTGTGGAGAGCATGGGACTCACGTCTGAGCATACCCATCCCACTCGGGTGACAAATGCAAAACCCACAGTTGATGGACAGAATGCAGAACAATATCATACATTCACCCCAGTACAGAGATCTGGGTCTAAATCCATCATTTTTTTGCACTTCACACCACCCCAGTTCAGACATGGCCATATGCAAATCTGTCTGACCCTGTGCCTCATGGGAACAGTCCAGCCGGACCTGCCAAGCCATGCCTTCCCTGGACCAGAAACAAGCTACAGAGGACTGGTTTCTGGCATTCCAGCCGTCTTTAGCCCGGCTTGCTTGAATCCAGTGGTGGGGAGAGCATGGGACTCAAGTCTCAGCATACCCATCCCACTCTGGGTGACAAATGCAAAAACCAAAGTTGATGGACAGAATGCAGAACAATGTCATAGATTCACCCCAGTACAGAGATCGGGGCCTAAATCATTCGTTTTTTTGCACTCCACACCACTTCAGTTCAGACATGACTATATGCAAATCAGTCTGACCCTGTGCCTCATGGGAACAGTCCAGCCCGAACTGCCAAGCCATGCCTTCCCTGGACCGGAAACAAGCTACTGAGGACCGGTTTCCCGCATTTCAGCCGTTTTCAGCCCGGCTTGCTTGAATCCAGTGGTGTGGAGAGCATGGGACTCACGTCTGAGCATACCCATCCCACTCGGGGTGACAAATGTAAAAACCACAGTTGATGGACAGAATGCAGAACCATGTCATACATTCACACCAGTATAGAGATCTGGGCCTAAATCCATTGTTTTTTTGCACCCCACACCACCCCAGTTCAGACATGGCCATATGCAAATAGTCTGACCCTGTGCCTCATAGGAACAGTCCAGCCCGAACTGCCAAGCCATGCCTTCCCTGGACCGGAAACAAGCTACCCAGGACCGGTTTCTGGTATTCCAGCCGTCTTCAGCCCGGCTTGCTTGAATCCAGTGGTGTGGAGAGCATGGGACTCACGTCTGAGCATACCCATCCCACTCGGGGTGACAAATGCAAAAACCACAGTTGATGAACAGAATGCAGAACAATGTCATACATTCACCCCAGTACAGAGATCTGGGCCTACATCCATTGTTTTTTGCACTCCACACCACCCCAGTTCAGACATGGCCACATGCAAATCAGTCTGACCCTGTGCCTCATGGGAACAGTCCAGCCCGAACTGCCAAGCTATGCCTTCCCTGGACCAGAAACAAGCTACAGAGGACCAGTTTCTGGCATTCCAGCCGTCTTTAGCCCGGCTTGCTTGAATCCAGTAGTGTGGAGAGCATGGGACTCACGTCTGAGCATACCCATCCCACTCAGGGTGACAAATGCAAAAACCACAGTAGATGGACAGAATGCAGAACAATGTCATACATTCACCCCAGTACAGAGATCTGGGCCTATATCCATAGTTTTTTTGCACTCCACACCACCCCAGTTCAGACATGGCCCTATGCAAATCAGTCTGACCCTGTGCCTAATGGGAACAGTCCAGCCCAAACTGCCAAGCCATGACTACACTGGTTCGGAAACAAGCTACCCAGGACAGGTTTCTGGTATTCCAGCCGTCTTCAGCCCGGCTTGCTTGAGTCCAGTGGTGTGGAGAGCATGGGACTCACGTCTGAGCATACCCATCCCACTCGGGGTGACAAATGCAAAAACCACAGTTGATGGACAGAATGCAGAACAATGTCATACATTCACCCCAGTACATAGATCTGGGCCTAAATCCATTGTTTTTGCACTCCACACCACCCCAGTTCAGATATAACCATATGCAAATCAGTCTGACCATGTGCCTCATGGGAACAGTCCAGCCCGAGCTGCCAAGCCATGCCTTCCCTGGACCGGAAAAAAGCTACTGAGGACCGGTTTCTGGCATTCCAGCCGTCTTTAGCCCGGCTTGCTTGAATCCAGTGGTGTGGAGAGCATGGGACTCACGTCTGAGCATACCCATCCCACTCGGGGTAACAAATGCAAAAATCACAGTTGATGGACAGAATGCAGAACAATGTCATACATTCACCCCAGTACAGAGATCTGGGCCTAAATCCATTGTTTATTTGCACTCTACACCACCCCAGTTCAGACATGGCCCTATGCAAATCAGTCTGATCCTGTGCCTCATGGGAACAGTCCAGCCTGAAACTGCCAAGCCATGCCTTCCCTGCACCGGAAACAAGCTACCGAGGACCGGTTTCTGGCATTCCAGCCGTCTTCAGCCCGGCTTGCTTGAATCCAGTGGTGTGGAGAGCTTGGGACTCACGTCTGAGCATACCCATGCCACTCGGGGTGACAAATGCAAAAATCACAGTTGATGAACAGAATGCAGAACAATGTCATACATTTACCCCAGTACAGAGATCTAGGCCTAAATCCATCGTTTTTTTGCACTCCACACCAGCCTGTTCAGACATGGCCATATGCAAATCTGTCTGACCCTGTGCCTCATGGGAACAGTCCAGCCAGACCTGCCAAGCCATGCCTTCCCTGGACCGGAAACAAGCTACAGAGGACCGGTTTCTGGCATTCCAGCCGTCTTCATCACGGCGTGCTTGAATCCAGTGGTGTGGAGAGCATGGGACTCACATCTAAGCATACCCATCCCACTCGGGGTAACAAATGCAAAAACCACAGTTGATGGACAGAATTCAGAACAATGTCATACATTCACACCAGTACAGAGATCTGGGCCTAAATCCATCTTTTTTTGCACTCCACACCACCCCAGTTCAGATATAACCATATGCAAATCTGTCTGACCCTGTGCCTCATGGGAACAGTCCAGCCTGACCTGCCAAGCCATGCCTTCCCTGGACCGGAAACAAGCTACCCAGGACCGGTATCTGGTATTCCAGCAGTCTTCAGCCCGGTTTGCTTGAATCCAGTGGTGTGGAGAGCATGGGACTCACGTCTGAGCATACCCAACCCACTCGGGGTAACAAATGCAAAAATCACAGTAGATGGACAGAATGCAGAACAATGTCATACATTCACCCCAGTACAGAGATCTGGGCCTAAATCCATAGTTTTTTTGCACTCCACACCACCCCAGTTCAGATATGGCCCTATGCAAATCAGTCTGACCCTGTGCCTAATGGGAACAGTCCAGCCCGAACTGCCAAGCCATGACTACACTGGTTCGGAAACAAGCTACCCAGGACAGGTTTCTGGTATTCCAGCCGTCTTCAGCCCGGCTTGCTTGAGTCCAGTGGTGTGGAGAGCATGGGACTCACGTCTGAGCATACCCATCCCACTCGGGGTGACAAATGCAAAAACCACAGTTGATGGACAGAATGCAGAACAATGTCATACATTCACCCCAGTACAGAGATCTGGGCCTAAATCCATTGTTTATTTGCACTCTACACCACCCCAGTTCAGACATGGCCCTATGCAAATCAGTCTGATCCTGTGCCTCATGGGAACAGTCCAGCCTGAAACTGCCAAGCCATGCCTTCCCTGCACCAGAAACAAGCTACCGAGGACCGGTTTCTGGCATTCCAGCCGTCTTCAGCCCGGCTTGCTTGAATCCAGTGGTGTGGAGAGCTTGGGAATCACGTCTGAGCATACCCATGCCACTCGGGGTGACAAATGCAAAAATCACAGTTGATGAACAGAATGCAGAACAATGGCATACATTTACCCCAGTACAGAGATCTAGGCCTAAATCCATCATTTTTTTGCACTCCACACCAGCCTGTTCAGACATGGCCATATGCAAATCTGTCTGACCCTGTGCCTCATGGGAACAGTCCTGCCTGACCTGCCAAGCCATGCCTTCCCTGGACCGGAAACAAGCTACAGAGGACCGGTTTCTGGCATTCCAGCCGTCTTCAACACGGCTTGCTTGAATCCAGTGGTGTGGAGAGCATGGGACTCACATCTGAGCATACCCATCCCACTCGGGGTGACAAATGCAAAAACCACAGTTGATGGACAGAATTCAGAACAATGTCATACATTCACACCAGTACAGAGATCTGGGCCTAAATCCATCTTTTTTTGCACTCCACACCACCCCAGTTCAGACATCGCCATATGCAAATCTGTCTGACCCTGTGCCTCATGGGAACAGTCGAGCCCGAACTGCCAAGCCATGCCTTCCCTGGACCGGAAACAAGCTACCGACGACCGGTTTCTAGCATTCCAGCCATCTTCAGCCCGGCTTGCTTGAATCCAGTGGTGTGGAGAGCATGACCCTCAAGTCTGAGCATACCCATCCCACTCGGGGTGACAAATGCAAAAACCACAGTTGATGGACAGAATGCAGAACAATGTCATACATTCACACCAGTACAGAGATCTGGGCGTAAATCCATAGTTTTTTTGCACCCCACACCACCCCAGTTCAGACATGGCCATTTGCAAATCGTCTGACCCTGTGCCTCATGGGAACAGTCCAGCCCGAACTGCCAAGCCATGCCTTCCCTGGACCGGAAACAAGCTACCCAGGACTGGTATCTGGTATTCCAGCAGTCTTCAGCCCGGCTTGCTTGAATCCAGTGGTGTGGAGAGCATGGGACTCACGTCTGAGCATACCCATCCCACTCGGGGTAACAAATGCAAAAATCACAGTAGATGGACAGAATGCAGAACAATGTCATACATTCACCCCAGTACAGAGATCTGGGCCTAAATCCATAGTTTTTTTGCACTCCACACCACCCCAGTTCAGACATGGCCCTATGCAAATCAGTCTGACCCTGTGCCTAATGGGAACAGTCCAGCCCAAACTGCCAAGCCATGACTACACTGGTTCGGAAACAAGCTACCCAGGACATGTTTCTGGTATTCCAGCCGTCTTCAGCCCGGCTTGCTTGAGTCCAGTGGTGTGGAGAGCATGGGACTCACGTCTGAGCATACCCATCCCACTCTGGGTGACAAATGCAAAAACCACAGTTGATGGACAGAATGCAGAACAATGTCATACATTCACCCCAGTAAGGAGATCTGGGCCTAAATCCATTGTTTTTTGAACTCCACACCACCCCAGTTCAGACATGGCCATATGCAAATCAGTCTGACCCTAGGCCTCATGGGAACAGTCCAGCCCGAACTGCCAAGCCATGTCTTCCCTGGACCAGAAACAAGCTACCGAGGACCGGTTTCTGGCATTCCAGCCATCTTTAGCCCGGCTTGCTTGAATCCAGTGGTGTGGAGAACGTGGGACTCACGTCTGAGCATACCCATCCCACTCGGGGTGACAAATGCACAGCCCACAGTTGATGGACAGAATGAAGAACAATGTCATACATTCACCCCAGTACAGAGATCTGGGCCTAAATCTATCGTTTTATTTGCACTCCACACCACCCCAGTTCAGACATGGCCATATACAAATAAGCCTGACCCTGTGCCTCATGGGAACAGTACAGCCCGAACTGCCAAGCCATGCCTTCCCTGGACCGGAAACAAGCTACCCAGGACCGGTATCTGGTATTCCAGCAGTCTTCAGCCCGGTTTGCTTGAATCCAGTGGTGTGGAGAGCATGGGACTCACGTCTGAGCATACCCAACCCACTCGGGGTAACAAATGCAAAAATCACAGTAGATGGACAGAATGCAGAACAATGTCATACATTCACCCCAGTACAGAGATCTGGGCCTAAATCCATAGTTTTTTTGCACTCCACACCACCCCAGTTCAGATATGGCCCTATGCAAATCAGTCTGACCCTGTGCCTAATGGGAACAGTCCAGCCCGAACTGCCAAGCCATGACTACACTGGTTCGGAAACAAGCTACCCAGGACAGGTTTCTGGTATTCCAGCCGTCTTCAGCCCGGCTTGCTTGAGTCCAGTGGTGTGGAGAGCATGGGACTCACGTCTGAGCATACCCATCCCACTCGGGGTGACAAATGCAAAAACCACAGTTGATGGACAGAATGCAGAACAATGTCATACATTCACCCCAGTACAGAGATCTGGGCCTAAATCCATTGTTTATTTGCACTCTACACCACCCCAGTTCAGACATGGCCCTATGCAAATCAGTCTGATCCTGTGCCTCATGGGAACAGTCCAGCCTGAAACTGCCAAGCCATGCCTTCCCTGCACCAGAAACAAGCTACCGAGGACCGGTTTCTGGCATTCCAGCCGTCTTCAGCCCGGCTTGCTTGAATCCAGTGGTGTGGAGAGCTTGGGACTCACGTCTGAGCATACCCATGCCACTCGGGGTGACAAATGCAAAAATCACAGTTGATGAACAGAATGCAGAACAATGTCATACATTTACCCCAGTACAGAGATCTAGGCCTAAATCCATCGTTTTTTTGCACTCCACACCAGCCTGTTCAGACATGGCCATATGCAAATCTGTCTGACCCTGTGCCTCATGGGAACAGTCCAGCCTGACCTGCCAAGCCATGCCTTCCCTGGACCGGAAACAAGCTACAGAGGACCGGTTTCTGGCATTCCAGCCGTCTTCATCACGGCTTGCTTGAATCCAGTGGTGCGGAGAGCATGGGACTCACATCTGAGCATACCCATCCCACTCGGGGTAACAAATGCAAAAACCACAGTTGATGGACAGAATTCAGAACAATGTCATACATTCACACCAGTACAGAGATCTGGGCCTAAATCCATCTTTTTTTGCACTCCACACCACCCCAGTTCAGATATAACCATATGCAAATCTGTCTGACCCTGTGCCTCATGGGAACAGTCCAGCCTGACCTGCCAAGCCATGCCTTCCCTGGACCGGAAACAAGCTACCCAGGACCGGTATCTGGTATTCCAGCAGTCTTCAGCCCGGTTTGCTTGAATCCAGTGGTGTGGAGAGCATGGGACTCACGTCTGAGCATACCCAACCCACTCGGGGTAACAAATGCAAAAATCACAGTAGATGGACAGAATGCAGAACAATGTCATACATTCACCCCAGTACAGAGATCTGGGCCTAAATCCATAGTTTTTTTGCACTCCACACCACCCCAGTTCAGATATGGCCCTATGCAAATCAGTCTGACCCTGTGCCTAATGGGAACAGTCCAGCCCGAACTGCCAAGCCATGACTACACTGGTTCGGAAACAAGCTACCCAGGACAGGTTTCTGGTATTCCAGCCGTCTTCAGCCCGGCTTGCTTGAGTCCAGTGGTGTGGAGAGCATGGGACTCACGTCTGAGCATACCCATCCCACTCGGGGTGACAAATGCAAAAACCACAGTTGATGGACAGAATGCAGAACAATGTCATACATTCACCCCAGTACAGAGATCTGGGCCTAAATCCATTGTTTATTTGCACTCTACACCACCCCAGTTCAGACATGGCCCTATGCAAATCAGTCTGATCCTGTGCCTCATGGGAACAGTCCAGCCTGAAACTGCCAAGCCATGCCTTCCCTGCACCAGAAACAAGCTACCGAGGACCGGTTTCTGGCATTCCAGCCGTCTTCAGCCCGGCTTGCTTGAATCCAGTGGTGTGGAGAGCTTGGGACTCACGTCTGAGCATACCCATGCCACTCGGGGTGACAAATGCAAAAATCACAGTTGATGAACAGAATGCAGAACAATGGCATACATTTACCCCAGTACAGAGATCTAGGCCTAAATCCATCATTTTTTTGCACTCCACACCAGCCTGTTCAGACATGGCCATATGCAAATCTGTCTGACCCTGTGCCTCATTGGAACAGTCCAGCCTGACCTGCCAAGCCATGCCTTCCCTGGACCGGAAACAAGCTACAGAGGACCGGTTTCTGGCATTCCAGCCGTCTTCAACACGGCTTGCTTGAATCCAGTGGTGTGGAGAGCATGGGACTCACATCTGAGCATACCCATCCCACTCGGGGTGACAAATGCAAAAACCACAGTTGATGGACAGAATTCAGAACAATGTCATACATTCACACCAGTACAGAGATCTGGGCCTAAATCCATCTTTTTTTGCACTCCACACCACCCCAGTTCAGACAGCGCCATATGCAAATCTGTCTGACCCTGTGCCTCATGGGAACAGTCGAGCCCGAACTGCCAAGCCATGCCTTCCCTGGACCGGAAACAAGCTACCGACGACCGGTTTCTAGCATTCCAGCCATCTTCAGCCCGGCTTGCTTGAATCCAGTGGTGTGGAGAGCATGACCCTCAAGTCTGAGCATACCCATCCCACTCGGGGTGACAAATGCAAAAACCACAGTTGATGGACAGAATGCAGAACAATGTCATACATTCACACCAGTACAGAGATCTGGGCGTAAATCCATAGTTTTTTTGCACCCCACACCACCCCAGTTCAGACATGGCCATTTGCAAATCGTCTGACCCTGTGCCTCATGGGAACAGTCCAGCCCGAACTGCCAAGCCATGCCTTCCCTGGACCGGAAACAAGCTACCCAGGACTGGTATCTGGTATTCCAGCAGTCTTCAGCCCGGCTTGCTTGAATCCAGTGGTGTGGAGAGCATGGGACTCACGTCTGAGCATACCCATCCCACTCGGGGTAACAAATGCAAAAATCACAGTAGATGGACAGAATGCAGAACAATGTCATACATTCACCCCAGTACAGAGATCTGGGCCTAAATCCATAGTTTTTTTGCACTCCACACCACCCCAGTTCAGACATGGCCCTATGCAAATCAGTCTGACCCTGTGCCTAATGGGAACAGTCCAGCCCAAACTGCCAAGCCATGACTACACTGGTTCGGAAACAAGCTACCCAGGACAGGTTTCTGGTATTCCAGCCGTCTTCAGCCCGGCTTGCTTGAGTCCAGTGGTGTGGAGAGCATGGGACTCACGTCTGAGCATACCCATCCCACTCGGGGTGACAAATGCAAAAACCACAGTTGATGGACAGAATGCAGAACAATGTCATACATTCACCCCAGTACAGAGATCTGGGCCTAAATCCATTGTTTATTTGCACTCTACACCACCCCAGTTCAGACATGGCCCTATGCAAATCAGTCTGATCCTGTGCTTCATGGGAACAGTCCAGCCTGAAACTGCCAAGCCATGCCTTCCCTGCACCGGAAACAAGCTACCGAGGACCGGTTTCTGGCATTCCAGCCGTCTTCAACACGGCTTGCTTGAATCCAGTGGTGTGGAGAGCATGGGACTCACGTCTGAGCATACCCATCCCACTCGGGGTGACAAATGCAAAAACCACAGTTGATGGACAGAATGCAGAACAATGTCATACATTCACCCAAGTACATAGATCTGGGCCTAAATCCATTGTTTTTGCACTCCACACCACCCCAGTTCAGATATAACCATATGCAAATCAGTCTGACCATGTGCCTCATGGGAACAGTCCAGCCCGAGCTGCCAAGCCATGCCTTCCCTGGACCGGAAAAAAGCTACTGAGGACCGGTTTCTGGCATTCCAGCCGTCTTTAGCCCGGCTTGCTTGAATCCAGTGGTGTGGAGAGCATGGGACTCATGTCTGAGCATACCTATCCCACTCGGGGTGACAAATGCAAAAACCACAGTTGATGGACAGAATGCAGAACAATGTCATACATTCACCCCAGTACAGAGATCTGGGCCTAAATCCATTGTTTATTTGCACTCTACACCACCCCAGTTCAGACATGGCCCTATGCAAATCAGTCTGATCCTGTGCCTCATGGGAACAGTCCAGCCTGAAACTGCCAAGCCATGCCTTCCCTGCACCGGAAACAAGCTACTGAGGACCGGTTTCTGGCATTCCAGCCGTCTTCAGCCCGGCTTGCTTGAATCCAGTGGTGTGGAGAGCTTGGGACTCACGTCTGAGCATAACCATGCCACTCGGGGTGACAAATGCAAAAATCACAGTTGATGAACAGAATGCAGAACAATGTCATACATTTACCCCAGTACAGAGATCTAGGCCTAAATCCATCGTTTTTTTGCACTCCACACCAGCCTGTTCAGACATGGCCATATGCAAATCTGTCTGACCCTGTGCCTCATGGGAACAGTCCAGCCTGACCTGCCAAGCCATGCCTTCCCTGGACCGGAAACAAGCTACAGAGGACCGGTTTCTGGCATTCCAGCCGTCTTCAACACGGCTTGCTTGAATCCAGTGGTGTGGAGAGCATGGGACTCACATCTGAGCATACCCATCCCACTCGGGATGACAAATGCAAAAACCACAGTTGATGGAGAGAATTCAGAACAATGTCATACATTCACCCAAGTACATAGATCTGGGCCTAAATCCATCTTTTTTTGCACTCCACACCACCCCAGTTCAGACATCGCCATATGCAAATCTGTCTGACCCTGTGCCTCATGGGAACAGTCGAGCCCGAACTGCCAAGCCATGCCTTCCCTGGACCGGAAACAAGCTACCGACGACCGGTTTCTAGCATTCCAGCCATCTTCAGCCCGGCTTGCTTGAATCCAGTGGTGTGGAGAGCATGACCCTCAAGTCTGAGCATACCCATCCCACTCGGGGTGACAAATGCAAAAACCACAGTTGATGGACAGAATGCAGAACAATGTCATACATTCACCCCAGTAAGGAGATCTGGGCCTAAATCCATTGTTTTTTGCACTCCACACCACCCCAGTTCAGACATGGCCATATGCAAATCAGTCTGACCCTAGGCCTCATGGGAACAGTCCAGCCCGAACTGCCAAGCCATGTCTTCCCTGGACCAGAAACAAGCTACCGAGGACCGGTTTCTGGCATTCCAGCCATCTTTAGCCCGGCTTGCTTGAATCCAGTGGTGTGGAGAACGTGGGACTCACGTCTGAGCATACCCATCCCACTCGGGGTGACAAATGCACAGCCCACAGTTGATGGACAGAATGAAGAACAATGTCATACATTCACCCCAGTACAGAGATCTGGGCCTAAATCTATCGTTTTTTTTGCACTCCACACCACCCCAGTTCAGACATGGCCATATACAAAAAAGCCTGACCCTGTGCCTCATGGGAACAGTACAGCCCGAACTGCCAAGCCATGCCTTCCCTGGACCGGAAACAAGCTACCCAGGACCGGTATCTGGTATTCCAGCAGTCTTCAGCCCGGTTTGCTTGAATCCAGTGGTGTGGAGAGCATGGGACTCACGTCTGAGCATACCCAACCCACTCGGGGTAACAAATGCAAAAATCACAGTAGATGGACAGAATGCAGAACAATGTCATACATTCACCCCAGTACAGAGATCTGGGCCTAAATCCATAGTTTTTTTGCACTCCACACCACCCCAGTTCAGATATGGCCCTATGCAAATCAGTCTGACCCTGTGCCTAATGGGAACAGTCCAGCCCGAACTGCCAAGCCATGACTACACTGGTTCGGAAACAAGCTACCCAGGACAGGTTTCTGGTATTCCAGCCGTCTTCAGCCCGGCTTGCTTGAGTCCAGTGGTGTGGAGAGCATGGGACTCACGTCTGAGCATACCCATCCCACTCGGGGTGACAAATGCAAAAACCACAGTTGATGGACAGAATGCAGAACAATGTCATACATTCACCCCAGTACAGAGATCTGGGCCTAAATCCATTGTTTATTTGCACTCTACACCACCCCAGTTCAGACATGGCCCTATGCAAATCAGTCTGATCCTGTGCCTCATGGGAACAGTCCAGCCTGAAACTGCCAAGCCATGCCTTCCCTGCACCAGAAACAAGCTACCGAGGACCGGTTTCTGGCATTCCAGCCGTCTTCAGCCCGGCTTGCTTGAATCCAGTGGTGTGGAGAGCTTGGGACTCACGTCTGAGCATACCCATGCCACTCGGGGTGACAAATGCAAAAATCACAGTTGATGAACAGAATGCAGAACAATGTCATACATTTACCCCAGTACAGAGATCTAGGCCTATATCCATCGTTTTTTTGCACTCCACACCAGCCTGTTCAGACATGGCCATATGCAAATCTGTCTGACCCTGTGCCTCATGGGAACAGTCCAGCCTGACCTGCCAAGCCATGCCTTTCCTGGACCGGAAACAAGCTACAGAGGACCGGTTTCTGGCATTCCAGCCGTCTTCATCACGGCTTGCTTGAATCCAGTGGTGTGGAGAGCATGGGACTCACATCTGAGCATACCCATCCCACTCGGGGTAACAAATGCAAAAACCACAGTTGATGGACAGAATTCAGAACAATGTCATACATTCACACCAGTACAGAGATCTGGGCCTAAATCCATCTTTTTTTGCACTCCACACCACCCCAGTTCAGATATAACCATATGCAAATCTGTCTGACCCTGTGCCTCATGGGAACAGTCCAGCCTGACCTGCCAAGCCATGCCTTCCCTGGACCGGAAACAAGCTACCCAGGACCGGTATCTGGTATTCCAGCAGTCTTCAGCCCGGTTTGCTTGAATCCAGTGGTGTGGAGAGCATGGGACTCACGTCTGAGCATACCCAACCCACTCGGGGTAACAAATGCAAAAATCACAGTAAATGGACAGAATGCAGAACAATGTCATACATTCACCCCAGTACAGAGATCTGGGCCTAAATCCATAGTTTTTTTGCACTCCACACCACCCCAGTTCAGATATGGCCCTATGCAAATCAGTCTGACCCTGTGCCTAATGGGAACAGTCCAGCCCGAACTGCCAAGCCATGACTACACTGGTTCGGAAACAAGCTACCCAGGACAGGTTTCTGGTATTCCAGCCGTCTTCAGCCCGGCTTGCTTGAGTCCAGTGGTGTGGAGAGCATGGGACTCACGTCTGAGCATACCCATCCCACTCGGGGTGACAAATGCAAAAACCACAGTTGATGGACAGAATGCAGAACAATGTCATACATTCACCCCAGTACAGAGATCTGGGCCTAAATCCATTGTTTATTTGCACTCTACACCACCCCAGTTCAGACATGGCCCTATGCAAATCAGTCTGATCCTGTGCCTCATGGGAACAGTCCAGCCTGAAACTGCCAAGCCATGCCTTCCCTGCACCAGAAACAAGCTACCGAGGACCGGTTTCTGGCATTCCAGCCGTCTTCAGCCCGGCTTGCTTGAATCCAGTGGTGTGGAGAGCTTGGGACTCACGTCTGAGCATACCCATGCCACTCGGGGTGACAAATGCAAAAATCACAGTTGATGAACAGAATGCAGAACAATGGCATACATTTACCCCAGTACAGAGATCTAGGCCTAAATCCATCATTTTTTTGCACTCCACACCAGCCTGTTCAGACATGGCCATATGCAAATCTGTCTGACCCTGTGCCTCATGGGAACAGTCCAGCCTGACCTGCCAAGCCATGCCTTCCCTGGACTGGAAACAAGCTACAGAGGACCGGTTTCTGGCATTCCAGCCGTCTTCAACACGGCTTGCTTGAATCCAGTGGTGTGGAGAGCATGGGACTCACATCTGAGCATACCCATCCCACTCGGGGTGACAAATGCAAAAACCACAGTTGATGGACAGAATTCAGAACAATGTCATACATTCACACCAGTACAGAGATCTGGGCCTAAATCCATCTTTTTTTGCACTCCACACCACCCCAGTTCAGACAGCGCCATATGCAAATCTGTCTGACCCTGTGCCTCATGGGAACAGTCGAGCCCGAACTGCCAAGCCATGCCTTCCCTGGACCGGAAACAAGCTACCGACGACCGGTTTCTAGCATTCCAGCTATCTTCAGCCCGGCTTGCTTGAATCCAGTGGTGTGGAGAGCATGACCCTCAAGTCTGAGCATACCCATCCCACTCGGGGTGACAAATTCAAAAACCACAGTTGATGGACAGAATGCAGAACAATGTCATACATTCACACCAGTACAGAGATCTGGGCGTAAATCCATAGTTTTTTTGCACCCCACACCACCCCAGTTCAGACATGGCCATTTGCAAATCGTCTGACCCTGTGCCTCATGGGAACAGTCCAGCCCGAACTGCCAAGCCATGCCTTCCCTGGACCGGAAACAAGCTACCCAGGACTGGTATCTGGTATTCCAGCAGTCTTCAGCCCGGCTTGCTTGAATCCAGTGGTGTGGAGAGCATGGGACTCACGTCTGAGCATACCCATCCCACTCGGGGTAACAAATGCAAAAATCACAGTAGATGGACAGAATGCAGAACAATGTCATACATTCACCCCAGTACAGAGATCTGGGCCTAAATCCATAGTTTTTTTGCACTCCACACCACCCCAGTTCAGACATGGCCCTATGCAAATCAGTCTGACCCTGTGCCTAATGGGAACAGTCCAGCCCAAACTGCCAAGCCATGACTACACTGGTTCGGAAACAAGCTACCCAGGACAGGTTTCTGGTATTCCAGCCGTCTTCAGCCCGGCTTGCTTGAGTCCAGTGGTGTGGAGAGCATGGGACTCACGTCTGAGCATACCCATCCCACTCGGGGTGACAAATGCAAAAACCACAGTTGATGGACAGAATGCAGAACAATGTCATACATTCACCCCAGTACAGAGATCTGGGCCTAAATCCATTGTTTATTTGCACTCTACACCACCCCAGTTCAGACATGGCCCTATGCAAATCAGTCTGATCCTGTGCCTCATGGGAACAGTCCAGCCTGAAACTGCCAAGCCATGCCTTCCCTGCACCGGAAACAAGCTACCGAGGACCGGTTTCTGGCATTCCAGCCGTCTTCAACACGGCTTGCTTGAATCCAGTGGTGTGGAGAGCATGGGACTCACATCTGAGCATACCCATCCCACTCGGGGTGACAAATGCAAAAACCACAGTTGATGGACAGAATGCAGAACAATGTCATACATTCACCCCAGTACATAGATCTGGGCCTAAATCCATTGTTTTTGCACTCCACACCACCCCAGTTCAGATATAACCATATGCAAATCAGTCTGACCATGTGCCTCATGGGAACAGTCCAGCCCGAGCTGCCAAGCCATGCCTTCCCTGGACCGGAAAAAAGCTACTGAGGACCGCTTTCTGGCATTCCAGCCGTCTTTAGCCCGGCTTGCTTGAATCCAGTGGTGTGGAGAGCATGGGACTCACGTCTGAGCATACCCATCCCACTCGGGGTAACAAATGCAAAAATCACAGTAGATGGACAGAATGCAGAACAATGTCATACATTCACCCCAGTACAGAGATCTGGGCCTATATCCATAGTTTTTTTGCACTCCACACCACCCCAGTTCAGACATGGCCCTATGCAAATCAGTCTGACCCTGTGCCTAATGGGAACAGTCCAGCCCGAACTGCCAAGCCATGCCTACACTGGTTCGGAAACAAGCTACCCAGGACAGGTTTCTGGTATTCCACCCGTCTTCAGCCCGGCTTGCTTGAGTCCAGTGGTGTGGAGAGCATGGGACTCATGTCTGAGCATACCTATCCCACTCGGGGTGACAAATGCAAAAACCACAGTTGATGGACAGAATGCAGAACAATGTCATACATTCACCCCAGTACAGAGATCTGGGCCTAAATCCATTGTTTATTTGCACTCTACACCACCCCAGTTCAGACATGGCCCTATGCAAATCAGTCTGATCCTGTGCCTCATGGGAACAGTCCAGCCTGAAACTGCCAAGCCATGCCTTCCCTGCACCGGAAACAAGTTACCGAGGACCGGTTTCTGGCATTCCAGCCGTCTTCAGCCCGGCTTGCTTGAATCCAGTGGTGTGGAGAGCTTGGGACTCACGTCTGAGCATACCCATGCCACTCGAGGTGACAAATGCAAAAATCACAGTTGATGAACAGAATGCAGAACAATGTCATACATTTACCCCAGTACAGAGATCTAGGCCTAAATCCATCGTTTTTTTGCACTCCACACCAGCCTGTTCAGACATGGCCATATGCAAATCTGTCTGACCCTGTGCCTCATGGGAACAGTCCAGCCTGACCTGCCAAGCCATGCCTTCCCTGGACCGGAAACAAGCTACAGAGGACCGGTTTCTGGCATTCCAGCCGTCTTCATCACGGCTTGCTTGAATCCAGTGGTGTGGAGAGCATGGGACTCACATCTGAGCATACCCATCCCACTCGGGGTAACAAATGCAAAAACCACAGTTGATGGACAGAATTCAGAAAAATGTCATACATTCACACCAGTACAGAGATCTGGGCCTAAATCCATCTTCTTTTGCACTCCACACCACCCCAGTTCAGATATAACCATATGCAAATCTGTCTGACCCTGTGCCTCATGGGAACAGTCCAGCCTGACCTGCCAAGCCATGCCTTCCCTGGACCGGAAACAAGCTACCCAGGACCGGTATCTGGTATTCCAGCAGTCTTCAGCCCGGTTTGCTTGAATCCAGTGGTGTGGAGAGCATGGGACTCACGTCTGAGCATACCCAACCCACTCGGGGTAACAAATGCAAAAATCACAGTAGATGGACAGAATGCAGAACAATGTCATACATTCACCCCAGTACAGAGATCTGGGCCTAAATCCATAGTTTTTTTGCACTCCACACCACCCCAGTTCAGATATGGCCCTATGCAAATCAGTCTGACCCTGTGCCTAATGGGAACAGTCCAGCCCGAACTGCCAAGCCATGACTACACTGGTTCGGAAACAAGCTACCCAGGACAGGTTTCTGGTATTCCAGCCGTCTTCAGCCCGGCTTGCTTGAGTCCAGTGGTGTGGAGAGCATGGGACTCACGTCTGAGCATACCCATCCCACTCGGGGTGACAAATGCAAAAACCACAGTTGATGGACAGAATGCAGAACAATGTCATACATTCACCCCAGTACAGAGATCTGGGCCTAAATCCATTGTTTATTTGCACTCTACACCACCCCAGTTCAGACATGGCCCTATGCAAATCAGTCTGATCCTGTGCCTCATGGGAACAGTCCAGCCTGAAACTGCCAAGCCATGCCTTCCCTGCACCAGAAACAAGCTACCGAGGACCGGTTTCTGGCATTCCAGCCGTCTTCAGCCCGGCTTGCTTGAATCCAGTGGTGTGGAGAGCTTGGGACTCACGTCTGAGCATACCCATGCCACTCGGGGTGACAAATGCAAAAATCACAGTTGATGAACAGAATGCAGAACAATGGCATACATTTACCCCAGTACAGAGATCTAGGCCTAAATCCATCGTTTTTTTGCACTCCACACCAGCCTGTTCAGACATGGCCATATGCAAATCTGTCTGACCCTGTGCCTCAATGGAACAGTCCAGCCTGACCTGCCAAGCCATGCCTTCCCTGGACCGGAAACAAGCTACAGAGGACCGGTTTCTGGCATTCCAGCCGTCTTCAACACGGCTTGCTTGAATCCAGTGGTGTGGAGAGCATGGGACTCACATCTGAGCATACCCATCCCACTCGGGGTGACAAATGCAAAAACCACAGTTGATGGACAGAATTCAGAACAATGTCATACATTCACACCAGTACAGAGATCTGGGCCTAAATCCATCTTTTTTTGCACTCCACACCACCCCAGTTCAGACATCGCCATATGCAAATCTGTCTGACCCTGTGCCTCATGGGAACAGTCGAGCCCGAACTGCCAAGCCATGCCTTCCCTGGACCGGAAACAAGCTACCGACGACCGGTTTCTAGCATTCCAGCCATCTTCAGCCCGGCTTGCTTGAATCCAGTGGTGTGGAGAGCATGACCATCAAGTCTGAGCATACCCATCCCACTCGGGGTGACAAATGCAAAAACCACAGTTGATGGACAGAATGCAGAACAATGTCATACATTCACACCAGTACAGAGATCTGGGCGTAAATCCATAGTTTTTTTGCACTCCACACCACCCCAGTTCAGACATGGCCATTTGCAAATCGTCTGACCCTGTGCCTCATGGGAACAGTCCAGCCCGAACTGCCAAGCCATGCCTTCCCTGGACCGGAAACAAGCTACCCAGGACTGGTATCTGGTATTCCAGCAGTCTTCAGCCCGGCTTGCTTGAATCCAGTGGTGTGGAGAGCATGGGACTCACGTCTGAGCATACCCATCCCACTCGGGGTAACAAATGCAAAAATCACAGTAGATGGACAGAATGCAGAACAATGTCATACATTCACCCCAGTACAGAGATCTGGGCCTAAATCCATAGTTTTTTTGCACTCCACACCACCCCAGTTCAGACATGGCCCTATGCAAATCAGTCTGACCCTGTGCCTAATGGGAACAGTCCAGCCCAAACTGCCAAGCCATGACTACACTGGTTCGGAAACAAGCTACCCAGGACATGTTTCTGGTATTCCAGCCGTCTTCAGCCCGGCTTGCTTGAGTCCAGTGGTGTGGAGAGCATGGGACTCACGTCTGAGCATACCCATCCCACTCGGGGTGACAAATGCAAAAACCACAGTTGATGGACAGAATGCAGAACAATGTCATACATTCACCCCAGTACAGAGATCTGGGCCTAAATCCATTGTTTATTTGCACTCTACACCACCCCAGTTCAGACATGGCCCTATGCAAATCAGTCTGATCCTGTGCCTCATGGGAACAGTCCAGCCTGAAACTGCCAAGCCATGCCTTCCCTGCACCGGAAACAAGCTACCGAGGACCGGTTTCTGGCATTCCAGCCGTCTTCAGCCCGGCTTGCTTGAATCCAGTGGTGTGGAGAGCTTGGGACTCACGTCTGAGCATACCCATGCCACTCGGGGTGACAAATGCAAAAATCACAGTTGATGAACAGAATGCAGAACAATGTCATACATTTACCCCAGTACAGAGATCTAGGCCTAAATCCATCGTTTTTTTTGCACTCCACACCAGCCTGTTCAGACATGGCCATATGCAAATCTGTCTGACCCTGTGCCTCATGGGAACAGTCCAGCCTGACCTGCCAAGCCATGCCTTCCCTGGACCGGAAACAAGCTACAGAGGACCGGTTTCTGGCATTCCAGCCGTCTTCAACACGGCTTGCTTGAATCCAGTGGTGTGGAGAGCATGGGACTCACATCTGAGCATACCCATCCCACTCGGGATGACAAATGCAAAAACCACAGTTGATGGAGAGAATTCAGAACAATGTCATACATTCACACCAGTACAGAGATCTGGGCCTAAATCCATCTTTTTTTGCACTCCACACCACCCCAGTTCAGACATCGCCATATGCAAATCTGTCTGACCCTGTGCCTCATGGGAACAGTCGAGCCCGAACTGCCAAGCCATGCCTTCCCTGGACCGGAAACAAGCTACCGACGACCGGTTTCTAGCATTCCAGCCATCTTCAGCCCGGCTTGCTTGAATCCAGTGGTGTGGAGAGCATGACCCTCAAGTCTGAGCATACCCATCCCACTCGGGGTGACAAATGCAAAAACCACAGTTGATGGACAGAATGCAGAACAATGTCATACATTCACCCCAGTAAGGAGATCTGGGCCTAAATCCATTGTTTTTTGCACTCCACACCACCCCAGTTCAGACATGGCCATATGCAAATCAGTCTGACCCTAGGCCTCATGGGAACAGTCCAGCCCGAACTGCCAAGCCATGTCTTCCCTGGACCAGAAACAAGCTACCGAGGACCGGTTTCTGGCATTCCAGCCATCTTTAGCCCGGCTTGCTTGAATCCAGTGTTGTGGAGAACGTGGGACTCACGTCTGAGCATACCCATCCCACTCGGGGTGACAAATGCACAGCCCACAGTTGATGGACAGAATGAAGAACAATGTCATACATTCACCCCAGTACAGAGATCTGGGCCTAAATCTATCGTTTTTTTTGCACTCCACACCACCCCAGTTCAGACATGGCCATATACAAATAAGCCTGACCCTGTGCCTCATGGGAACAGTACAGCCCGAACTGCCAAGCCATGCCTTCCCTGGACCGGAAACAAACTACCCAGGACCAGTTTCTTGCATTCCAGCTGTCTTCAGCCCGGCTTGCTTGAATCCAGTGGTGTGGAGAGCATGGGACTCACATCTGAGCATACTCATCCCACTCGGGGTGACAAATGCAAAAACCACAGTTGATGAACAGAATGCAGAACAATGTCATACATTCACCCCAGTACAGAGATCTGGGCCTAAATCCATTGTTTTTTGCACTCCACACCACCCCAGTTCAGATATGGCCATATGCAAATCAGTCTGACCCTGTGCCTCATGGGAACAGTCCAGCCCGAGCTGCCAAGCCATGCCTTCCCTGGACCGGAAACAAGCTACAGAGGCCCGGTTTCTGGCATTCCAGCAGTCTTTAGCCCGGCTTGCTTGAATCCAGTGCTGTGGAGAGTATGGGACTCACGTCTGAGCATACCCATCCCACTCGGGGTGACAAATGCAAAAACCACAGTAGATGGACAGAATGCAGAACAATGTCATACATTCACCCCAGTACAGAGATCTGGGCCTAAATCCATAGTTTTTTTGCACTCCACACCACCCCAGTTCAGACATGGCCCTATGCAAATCAGTCTGACCCTGTGCCTCATGGAAACAGTCCAGCCCGAACTGCCAAGCCATGCCTTCCCTGGACCGGAAACAAGCTACCCAGGACCGGTTTCTGGTATTCCAGCCGTCTTCAGCCCGGTTTGCTTGATTCCAGTGGTGTGGAGAGCATGGGACTCTTGTCTGAGCATACCCATCCCACTCGGGGTGAAAAATGCAAAAACCACAGTAGATGGACAGAATGCAGAACAATGTCATACATTCACCCCAGTACAGAGATCTGGGCCTAAATCCATTGTTTTTGCACTCCACACCACCCCAGTTCAGATATGGCCATATGCAAATCAGTCTGACCCTGTGCCTCATGGGAACAGTCCAGCTCGAGCTGCCAAGCCATGCCTTCCCTGGACCGGAAACAAGCTACAGAGGCCCGGTTTCTGGCATTCCAGCAGTCTTTAGCCCGGCTTGCTTGAATCCAGTGCTGTGGAGAGTATGGGACTCACGTCTGAGCATACCCATCCCACTCGGGGTGACAAATGCAAAAACCACAGTAGATGGACAGAATGCAGAACAATGTCATACATTCACCCCAGTACAGAGATCTGGGCCTAAATCCATAGTTTTTTTGCACTCCACACCACCCCAGTTCAGACATGGCCCTATGCAAATCAGTCTGACCCTGTGCCTCATGGGAACAGTCCAGCCCGAACTGCCAAGCCATGCCTTCCCTGGACCGGAAACAAGCTACCCAGGACCGGTTTCTGGTATTCCAGCTGTTTTCATCCCGGCTTGCTTGAATCCAGTGGTGTGGAGAGCATGGGACTCACGTCTGAGCATACCCATCCCACTCGGGGTGACAAATGCAAAAACCACAGTAGATGGACAGAATGCAGAACAATGTCATACATTCACCCCAGTACAGAGATCTGGGCCTGAATCCATAGCTTTTTTTGCACTCCACACCACCCCAGTTCAGACATGGCCCTATGCAAATCAGTCTGACCCTGTGCCTCATGGGAACAGTCAAGCCCGAACTGCCAAGCCATGCCTTCCCTGGACCGGAAACAAGCTACCCAGGACCGGTTTCTGGTATTCCAGCTGTCTTCAGCCCGGCTTGCTTGAGTCCAGTGGTGTGGAGAGCATGGGACTCACGTCGGAGCATACCCATACCACTCGGGTGACAAATGCAAAAACCAAAGTTGATGGACAGAATGCAGAACAATGCCATAGATTCACCCTAGTACAGAGATCGGGCCTAAATCAATTGTTTTTTTTGCACTCACACCACTTCAGTTCAGACATGACCATATGCAAATCAGTTTGACCCTGTGCATCATGGAAACAGTCCAGCCCGAACTGCCAAACCATGCCTTCCCTGAACCGGAAACAAGCTACCCAGGACCAGTTTCTGGCATTCCAGCCGTCTTCAGCCCGGCCTGCTTGAATCCAGTGGTGTGGAGAGCATGGGACTCACGTCTGAGCATACCCATCCCACTCGGGGAGACAAATTGCAAAAACTACAGTTGATGGACAGAATGCAGAACAATGTCATACATTCACCCCAGTACAGAGATCTGGGCCTAAATCCATCGTTTATTTACAATCTACACCACCCCAGTTCAGACATGGCCATATGCAAATCAGTCTGATCCTGTGCCTCATGGGAACAGTCCAGCCCGAAACTGCCAAGCCATGCCTTGCCTGGACCGGAAACAAGCTACTGAGGACCGGTTTCCGGCATTCCAGCCGTTTTCAGCCCGGCTTGCTTGAATCCAGTGGTGTGGAGAGCATGGGACTCACTTCTGAGCATACCCATCCCACTCGGGGTGACAAATGCAAAAACCACAGTTGATGGACAGAATGCAGAACCATGTCATACATTCACACCAGTATAGAGATCTGGGTCTAAATCCATTGTTTTTTTGCACCCCACACCACCCCAGTTCAGACATGGCCATATGCAAATAGTCTGACCCTGTGCCTCATAGGAACAGTCCAGCCCGAACTGCCAAGCCATGCCTTCCCTGGACCAGAAACAAGCTACAGAGGACCAGTTTCTGGCATTCCAGCCGTCTTTAGCCCGGCTTGCTTGAATCCAGTAGTGTGGAGAGCATGGGACTCACGTCTGAGCATACCCATCCCACTCAGGGTGACAAATGCAAAAACCACAGTAGATGGACAGAATGCAGAACAATGTCATACTTTCACCCCAGTACAGAGATCTGGGCCTATATCCATAGTTTTTTTGCACTCCACACCACCCCAGTTCAGACATGGCCCTATGCAAATCAGTCTGACCCTGTGCCTCATGGAAACAGTCCAGCCCGAACTGCCAAGCCATGCCTTCCCTGGACCGGAAACAAGCTACCCAGGACCGGTTTCTGGTATTCCAGCCGTCTTCAGCCCGGCTTGCTTGATTCCAGTGGTGTGGAGAGCATGGGACTCTTGTCTGAGCATACCCATCCCACTCGGGGTGACAAATGCAAAAACCAAAGTAGATGGACAGAATGCAGAACAATGTCTTATATTCACCCCAGTACAGAGATCAGGGCCTAAATCCATAGTTTTTTTTGCACTCCACACCACCCCAGTTCAGACATGGCCCTATGCAAATCAGTCTGACCCTGTGCCTCATGGGAACAGTCCACCCCGAACTGCCAAGCCATGCCTTCCCTGGACTGGAAACAAGCTACAGAGGACCGGTTTCTGGCATTCCAGCCATCTTCAGCCCGGCTTGCATGAATCCAGTAGTGTGGAGAGCATGGGACTCACATCTGAGCATACCCATCCCACTCAGGGTGACAAATGCAAAAACCACAGTAGATGGACAGAATGCAGAACAATGACATACATTCACCCCAGTACAGAGATCTGAGCCTATATCCATAGTTTTTTTGCACTCCTCACCACCCCAGTTCAGACATGGCCCTATGCAAATCAGTCTGACCTTGTGCCTCATGGAAACAGTCCAGCCCGAACTGCCAAGCCATGCCTTCCCTGGACCGGAAACAAGCTACCCAGGACCGGTTTCTGGTATTCCAGCCGTCTTCAGCCCGGCTTGCTTGAATCCAGTGGTGTGGAGAGCATGGGACTCACGTCTGAGCATACCCATCCCACTCGGGGTGACAAATGTAAAAACCACAGTTGATGGACAGAATGCAGAACCATGTCATACATTCACACCAGTATAGAGATCTGGGCCTAAATCCATTGTTTTTTTGCACCCCACACCACCCCAGTTCAGACATGGCCATATGCAAATAGTCTGACCCTGTGCCTCATAGGAACAGTCCAGCCCGAACTGCCAAGCCATGCCTTCCCTGGACCGGAAACAAGCTACCCAGGACCGGTTTCTGGTATTCCAGCCGTCTTCAGCCCGGCTTGCTTGAATCCAGTGGTGTGGAGAGCATGGGACTCACGTCTGAGCATACCCATCCCACTCGGGGTGACAAATGCAAAAACCACAGTTGATGAACAGAATGCAGAACAATGTCATACATTCACCCCAGTACAGAGATCTGGGCCTACATCCATTGTTTTTTGCACTCCACACCACCCCAGTTCAGACATGGCCACATGCAAATCAGTCTGACCCTGTGCCTCATGGGAACAGTCCAGCCCGAACTGCCAAGCTATGCCTTCCCTGGACCAGAAACAAGCTACAGAGGACCAGTTTCTGGCATTCCAGCCGTCTTTAGCCCGGCTTGCTTGAATCCAGTAGTGTGGAGAGCATGGGACTCACGTCTGAGCATACCCATCCCACTCAGGGTGACAAATGCAAAAACCACAGTAGATGGACAGAATGCAGAACAATGTCATACATTCACCCCAGTACAGAGATCTGGGCCTATATCCATAGTTTTTTTGCACTCCACACCACCCCAGTTCAGACATGGCCCTATGCAAATCAGTCTGACCCTGTGCCTAATGGGAACAGTCCAGCCCAAACTGCCAAGCCATGACTACACTGGTTCGGAAACAAGCTACCCAGGACAGGTTTCTGGTATTCCAGCCGTCTTCAGCCCGGCTTGCTTGAGTCCAGTGGTGTGGAGAGCATGGGACTCACGTCTGAGCATACCCATCCCACTCGGGGTGACAAATGCAAAAACCACAGTTGATGGACAGAATGCAAAACAATGTCATACATTCACCCCAGTACAGAGATCTGGGCCTAAATCCATTGTTTATTTGCACTCTACACCACCCCAGTTCAGACATGGCCCTATGCAAATCAGTCTGATCCTGTGCCTCATGGGAACAGTCCAGCCTGAAACTGCCAAGCCATGCCTTCCCTGCACCGGAAACAAGCTACCGAGGACCGGTTTCTGGCATTCCATCTGTCTTCAGCCCGGCTTGCTTGAATCCAGTGGTGTGGAGAGCTTGGGACTCACGTCTGAGCATACCCATGCCACTCGGGGTGACAAATGCAAAAATCACAGTTGATGAACAGAATGCAGAACAATGTCATACATTTACCCCAGTACAGAGATCTAGGCCTAAATCCATCGTTTTTTTGCACTCCACACCAGACTGTTCAGACATGGCCATATGCAAATCTGTCTGACCCTGTGCCTCATGGGAACAGTCCAGCCTGACCTGCCAAGCCATGCCTTCCCTGGACCGGAAACAAGCTACAGAGGACCGGTTTCTTGCATTCCAGCCGTCTTCAACACGGCTTGCTTGAATCCAGTGGTGTTGAGAGCATGGGACTCACATCTGAGCATACCCATCCCACTCGGGATGACAAACGCAAAAACCACAGTTGATGGAGAGAATTCAGAACAATGTCATACATTCACACCAGTACAGAGATCTGGGCATAAATCCATCTTTTTTTGCACTCCACACCACCCCAGTTCAGACATCGCCATATGCAAATCTGTCTGACCCTGTGCCTCATGGGAACAGTCGAGCCCGAACTGCCAAGCAATGCCTTCCCTGGACCGGAAACAAGCTACCGACGACCGGTTTCTAGCATTCCAGCCATCTTCAGCCCGGCTTGCTTGAATCCAGTGGTGTGGAGAGCATGACCCTCAAGTCTGAGCATACCCATCCCACTCGGGGTGACAAATGCAAAAACCACAGTTGATGGACAGAATGCAGAACAATGTCATACATTCACACCAGTACAGAGATCTGGGCGTAAATCCATAGTTTTTTTGCACCCCAGTTCAGACATGGCCATTTGCAAATCGTCTGACCCTGTGCCTCATGAGAACAGTCCAGCCCGAACTGCCAAGCCATGCCTTCCCTGGACCGGAAACAAGCTACCCAGGACCGGTATCTGGTATTCCAGCAGTCTTCAGCCCGGCTTGCTTGAATCCAGTGGTGTGGAGAGCATGGGACTCACGTCTGAGCATACCCATCCCACTCGGGGTGACAAATGCAAAAACCACAGTTGATGAACAGAATGCAGAACAATGTCATACATTCACCCTAGTAAGGAGATCTGGGCCTAAATCCATAGTTTTTTTGCACTCCACACCACCCCAGTTCAGACATGGCCATATGCAAATCAGTCTGACCCTAGGCCTCATGGGAACAGTCCAGCCCGAACTGCCAAGCCATGTCTTCCCTGGACCAGAAACAAGCTACCGAGGACCGGTTTCTGGCATTCCAGCCATCTTTAGCCCGGCTTGCTTGAATCCAGTGGTGTGGAGAACATAGGACTCACGTCTGAGCATACCCATCCCACTCGGGGTGACAAATGCACAGCCCACAGTTGATGGACAGAATGAAGAACAATGTCATACATTCACCCCAGTACAGAGATCTGGGCCTAAATCTATCGTTTTTTTTTGCACTCCACACCACCCCAGTTCAGACATGGCCATATACAAATAAGCCTGACCCTGTGCCTCATGGGAACAGTACAGCCCGAACTGCCAAGCCATGCCTTCCCTGGACCGGAAACAAACTACCCAGGACCAGTTTCTTGCATTCCAGCTGTCTTCAGCCCGGCTTGCTTGAATCCAGTGGTGTGGAGAGCATGGGACTCACATCTGAGCATACTCATCCCACTCGGGGTGACAAATGCAAAAACCACAGTTGATGAACAGAATGCAGAACAATGTCATACATTCACCCCAGTACAGAGATCTGGGCCTAAATCCATTGTTTTTTGCACTCCACACCACCCCAGTTCAGATATGGCCATATGCAAATCAGTCTGACCCTGTGCCTCATGGGAACAGTCCAGCCCGAGCTGCCAAGCCATGCCTTCCCTGGACCGGAAACAAGCTACCCAGGACCAGTTTCTTGCATTCCAGCAGTCTTTAGCCCGGCTTGCTTGAATCCAGTGGTGTGGAGAGCATGGGACTCACATCTGAGCATACTCATCCCACTCGGGGTGACAAATGCAAAAACCACAGTTGATGAACAGAATGCAGAACAATGTCATACATTCACCCCAGTACAGAGATCTGGGCCTAAATCCATTGTTTTTTGCACTCCACACCACCCCAGTTCAGATATGGCCATATGCAAATCAGTCTGACCCTGTGCCTCATGGGAACAGTCCAGCCCGAGCTGCCAAGCCATGCCTTCCCTGGACCGGAAACAAGCTACAGAGGCCCGGTTTCTGGCATTCCAGCAGTCTTTAGCCCGGCTTGCTTGAATCCAGTGCTGTGGAGAGTATGGGACTCACGTCTGAGCATACCCATCCCACTCGGGGTGACAAATGCAAAAACCACAGTAGATGGACAGAATGCAGAACAATGTCATACATTCACCCCAGTACAGAGATCTGGGCCTAAATCCATAGTTTTTTTGCACTCCACACCACCCCAGTTCAGACATGGCCCTATGCAAATCCGTCTGACCCTGTGCCTCATGGAAACAGTCCAGCCCGAACTGCCAAGCCATGCCTTCCCTGGACCGGAAACAAGCTACCCAGGACCGGTTTCTGGTATTCCAGCCGTCTTCAGCCCGGCTTGCTTGATTCCAGTGGTGTGGAGAGCATGGGACTCTTGTCTGAGCATACCCATCCCACTCGGGGTGAAAAATGCAAAAACCAAAGTAGATGGACAGAATGCAGAACAATGTCTTATATTCACCCCAGTACAGAGATCTGGGCCTAAATCCATAGTTTCATTTGTACTCCACACCACCCCAGTTCAGACATGGCCCTATGCAAATCAGTCTGACCCTGTGCCTCATGGGAACAGTCCAGCCCGAACTGCCAAGCCATGCCTTCCCTGGACCGGAAACAAGCTACCCAGGACCGGTTTCTGGTATTCCAGCTGTTTTCATCCCGGCTTGCTTGAATCCAGTGGTGTGGAGAGCATGGGACTCACGTCTGAGCATACCCATCCCACTCGGGGTGACAAATGCAAAAACCACAGTTGATGGACAGAATGCAGAACCATGTCATACATTCACACCAGTATAGAGATCTGGGCCTAAATCCATTGTTTTTTTGCACCCCACACCACCCCAGTTCAGACATGGCCATATGCAAATAGTCTGACCCTGTGCCTCATAGGAACAGTCCAGCCCGAACTGCCAAGCCATGCCTTCCCTGGACCGGAAACAAGCTACCCAGGACCGGTTTCTGGTATTCCAGCCGTCTTCAGCCCGGCTTGCTTGAATCCAGTGGTGTGGAGAGCATGGGACTCACGTCTGAGCATACCCATCCCACTCGGGGTGACAAATGCAAAAACCACAGTTGATGGACAGAATGCAGAACCATGTCATACATTCACACCAGTATAGAGATCTGGGCCTAAATCCATTGTTTTTTTGCACCCCACACCACCCCAGTTCAGACATGGCCATATGCAAATAGTCTGACCCTGTGCCTCATAGGAACAGTCCAGCCCGAACTTCCAAGCCATGCCTTCCCTGGACCGGAAACAAGCTACCCAGGACCGGTTTCTGGTATTCCAGCCGTCTTCAGCCCGGCTTGCTTGATTCCAGTGGTGTGGAGAGCATGGGACTCTTGTCTGAGCATACCCATCCCACTCGGGGTGACAAATGCAAAAACCAAAGTAGATGGACAGAATGTAGAACAATGTCTTATATTCACCCCAGTACAGAGATCTGGGCCTATATCCATTGTTTTTTGCACCCCACACCACCCCAGTTCAGACATGGCCATATGCAAATAGTCTGACCCTGTGCCTCATAGGAACAGTCCAGCCCGAACTGCCAAGCCATGCCTTCCCTGGACCAGAAACAAGCTACAGAGGACCAGTTTCTGGCATTCCAGCCGTTTTTAGCCCGGCTTGCTTGAATCCAGTAGTGTGGAGAGCATGGGACTCACGTCTGAGCATACCCATCCCACTCAGGGTGACAAATGCAAAAACCACAGTAGATGGACAGAATGCAGAACAATGTCATACATTCACCCCAGTACAGAGATCTGGGCCTATATCCATAGTTTTTTTGTACTCCACACCACCCCAGTTCAGACATGGCCCTATGCAAATCAGTCTGACCCTGTGCCTCATGGAAACAGTCCAGCCCGAACTGCCAAGCCATGCCTTCCCTGGACCGGAAACAAGCTACCCAGGACCGGTTTCTGGTATTCCAGCCGTCTTCAGCCCGGCTTGCTTGATTCCAGTGGTGTGGAGAGCATGGGACTCTTGTCTGAGCATACCCATCCCACTCGGGGTGACAAATGCAAAAACCAAAGTAGATGGACAGAATGCAGAACAATGTCTTATATTCACCCCAGTACAGAGATCAGGGCCTAAATCCATAGTTTTTTTTGCACTCCACACCACCCCAGTTCAGACATGGCCCTATGCAAATCAGTGTGACCCTGTGCCTCATGGGAACAGTCCACCCCGAACTGCCAAGCCATGCCTTCCCTTGACCGGAAACAAGCTACCGAGGACTGGTTTCTGGCATTCCAGCCATCTTCAGCCCGGCTTGCTTGAATCCAGTAGTGTGGAGAGAATGGGACTCACATCTGAGCATACCCATCCCACTCAGGGTGACAAATGCAAAAACCACAGTAGATGGACAGAATGCAGAACAATGACATACATTCACCCCAGTACAGAGATCTGAGCCTATATCCATAGTTTTTTTGCACTCCTCACCACCCCAGTTCAGACATGGCCCTATGCAAATCAGTCTGACCTTGTGCCTCATGGAAACAGTCCAGCCCGAACTGACAAGCCATGCCTTCCCTGGACCGGAAACAAGCTACCCAGGACCGGTTTCTGGTATTCCAGCCGTCTTCAGCCCGGCTTGCTTGAATCCAGTGGTGTGGAGAGCATGGGACTCACGTCTGAGCATACCCATCCCACTCGGGTGACAAATGCAAAACCCACAGTTGATGGACAGAATGCAGAACAATATCATACATTCACCCCAGTACAGAGATCTGGGCCTAAATCCATCATTTTTTTGCACTCCACACCACCCCAGTTCAGATATGGCCATATGCAAATCTGTCTGACCCTGTGCCTCATGGGAACAGTCCAGCCGGACCTGCCAAGCCATGCCTTCCCTGGACCAGAAACAAGCTACAGAGGACTGGTTTCTGGCATTCCAGCCGCCTTTAGCTCGGCTTGCTTGAATCCAGTGGTAGGGAGAGCATGGGACTCAAGTCTCAGCATACCCATCACACTCTGGGTGACAAATGCAAAAACCAAAGTTGATGGACAGAATGCAGAACAATGTCATAGATTCACCCCAGTACAGAGATCGGGCCTAAATCATTCATTTTTTTGCACTCCACACCACTTCAGTTCAGACATGACTATATGCAAATCAGTCTGACCCTGTGCCTCATGGGAACAGTCCAGCCCGAACTGCCAAGCCATGCCTTCCCTGGACCGGAAACAAGCTACTGAGGACCGGTTTCCGGCATTCCAGCCGTTTTCAGCCCGGCTTGCTTGAATCCAGTGGTGTGGAGAGCATGGGACTCACGTCTGAGCATACCCATCCCACTCGGGGTGACAAATGCAAAAACCACAGTTGATGGACAGAATGCAGAACCATGTCATACATTCACACCAGTATAGAGATCTGGGCCTAAATCCATTGTTTTTTTGCACCCCACACCACCCCAGTTCAGACATGGCCCTATGCAAATCGTCTGACCCTGTGCCTCATAGGAACAGTCCAGCCCGAACTGCCAAGCCATGCCTTCCCTGGACCGGAAACAAGCTACCCAGGACCGGTTTCTGGTATTCCAGCCGTCTTCAGCCCGGCTTGCTTGAATCCAGTGGTGTGGAGAGCATGGGACTCACGTCTGAGCATACCCATCCCACTCGGGGTGACAAATGAAAAAACCACAGTTGATGAACAGAATGCAGAACAATGTCATACATTCACCCCAGTACAGAGATCTGGGCCTACATCCATTGTTTTTTGCACTCCACACCACCCCAGTTCAGACATGGCCACATGCAAATCAGTCTGACCCTGTGCCTCATGGGAACAGTCCAGCCCGAACTGCCAAGCCATGCCTTCCCTGGACCAGAAACTAGCTACAGAGGACCAGTTTCTGGCATTCCAGCCGTCTTTAGCCCGGCTTGCTTGAATCCAGTAGTGTGGAGAGCATGGGACTCACGTCTGAGCATACCCATCCCACTCAGGGTGACAAATGCAAAAACCACAGTAGATGGACAGAATGCAGAACAATGTCATACATTCACCCCAGTACAGAGATCTGGGCCTATATCCATAGTTTTTTTGCACTCCACACCACCCCAGTTCAGACATGGCCCTATGCAAATCAGTCTGACCCTGTGGCTTATGGAAACAGTCCAGCCCGAACTGCCAAGCCATGCCTTCCCTGGACCAGAAACAAGCTACCCAGGACCGGTTTCTGGTATTCCAGCCGTCTTCAGCCCGGCTTGCTTGATTCCAGTGGTGTGGAGAGCATGGGACTCTTGTCTGAGCATACCCATCCCACTCGGGGTGACAAATGCAAAAACCAAAGTAGATGGACAGAATGCAGAACAATGTCTTATATTCACCCCAGTACAGAGATCAGGGCCTAAATCCATAGTTTTTTTTGCACTCCACACCACCCCAGTTCAGACATGGCCCTATGCAAATCAGTCTGACCCTGTGCCTCATGGGAACAGTCCACCCCGAACTGCCAAGCCATGCCTTCCCTTGACCGGAAACAAGCTACCGAGGACTGGTTTCTGGCATTCCAGCCATCTTCAGCCCGGCTTGCTTGAATCCAGTAGTGTGGAGAGCATGGGACTCACATCTGAGCATACCCATCCCACTCAGGGTGACAAATGCAAAAACCACAGTAGATGGACAGAATGCAGAACAATGACATACATTCACCCCAGTACAGAGATCTGAGCCTATATCCATAGTTTTTTTGCACTCCACACCACCCCAGTTCAGACATGGCCCTATGCAAATCAGTCTGACCTTGTGCCTCATGGAAACAGTCCAGCCTGAACTGCCAAGCCATGCCTTCCCTGGACCGGAAACAAGCTACCCAGGACCGGTTTCTGGTATTCCAGCCGTCTTCAGCCCGGCTTGCTTGAATCCAGTGGTGTGGAGAGCATGGGACTCATGTCTGAGCATACCCATCCCACTCGGGTGACAAATGCAAAACCCACAGTTGATGGACAGAATGCAGAACAATATCATACATTCACCCCAGTACAGAGATCTGGGCCTAAATCCATCATTTTTTTGCACTCCACACCACCCCAGTTCAGACATGGCCATATGCAAATCTGTCTGACCCTGTGCCTCATGGGAACAGTCCAGCCGGACCTGCCAAGCCATGCCTTCCCTGGACCAGAAACAAGCTACCGAGGACCGGTTTCTGGCATTCCAGATATCTTCAGCCCGGCTTGCTTGAATCCAGTGGTGTGGAGAGCATGAGACTCACGTCTGAGCATACCCATCCCACTCGGGGTGACAAATGCAAAAACCACAGTAGATGGAAAGAATGCAGAACAATGTCATACATTCACCCCAGTACAGAGATCTGGGCCTAAATCCATCGTTTTTTTGCGCTCCACACCACCCCAGTTCAGACATGGCCATATACAAATCAGTCTGACCCTGTGCCTCATGGAAACAGTCCAGCCCGAACTTCCAAGCCATGCCTTCCCTGGACTGGAAACACGCTACCCAGGACTGGTTTCTGGTATTCCAGCCGTCTTCAGCCCGGCTTGCTTGAATCCAGTGGTGTGGAGAGCATGGGACTCACGTCTGAGCATACCCATCCCACTCGGGGTGACAAATGCAAAGCCCACAGTTGATGGACAGAATAAAGAACAATGTCATACATTCACCCCAGTACAGAGATCTGGGCCTAAATCCATAGTTTTTTTGCACTCCATACCACCCCAGTTCAGACATGGCCATATTCAAATAAGCCTGACCCTGTGCCTCATGGGAACAGTCCAGCCCGAACTGCCAAGCCATGCCTTTTCTGGACCGGAAACAAACTACCCAGGACCGGTTTCTTGCATTCCAGCCGTCTTCAGCCCGGCTTGCTTGAATCCAGTGGTGTGGAGAGCATGGGACTCACGTCTGAGCATACTCATCCCACTCGGGGTGACAAATGCAAAAACCACAGTTGACTAACAGAATGCAGAACAATGTCATACATTCACCCCAGTACAGAGATCTGGGCCTAAATGCATTGTTTTTTGCACTCCACACCACCCAAGTTCAGATATGGCCATATGCAAATCAGTCTGACCCTGTGCCTCATGGGAACAGTCAAGCCCGAGCTGCCAAGCCATGCCTTCCCTGGACCGGACACAAGCTACAGAGGCCCGGTTTCTGGCATTCCAGCCGTCTTTAGCCCGGCTTGCTTGAATCCAGTGGTGTGGAGAGTATGGGACTCAAGTCTGAGCATACCCATCCCACTCGGGGTGACAAATGCAAAAACCACAGTAGATGGACAGAATGCAGAACAATGTCATACATTCACCCCAGTACAGAGATCTGGGCCTAAATCCATAGTTTTTTTGCACTCCACACCACCCCAGTTCAGACATGGCCCTATGCAAATCAGTCTGACCCTGTGCCTCATGGAAACAGTCCAGCCCGAACTGCCAAGCCATGCCTTCCCTGGACCGGAAACAAGCTACCCAGGACCGGTTTCTGGTATTCCAGCCGTCTTCAGCCCGGCTTGCTTGATTCCAGTGGTGTAGAGAGCATGGGACTCTTGTCTGAGCATACCCATCCCACTCGGGGTGACAAATGCAAAAACCAAAGTAGATGGACAGACTACAGAAGAATGTCTTATATTCACCCCAGTACAGAGATCTGGGCCTAAATCCATAGTTTATTTTGCACTCCACACCACCCCAGTTCAGACATGGCCCTATGCAAATCAGTCTGACCCTGTGCTTCATGGGAACAGTCCAGCCCGAACTGCCAAGCCATGCCTTCCCTGGACCGGAAACAAGCTACCCAGGACCGGTCTCTGGTATTCAAACCGTCTGTAGCCCGGCTTGATTGAATCCAGTGGTGTGGAGAGCATGGGAATCACGTCTGAGCATATCCATCCCACTCGGGGTGACAAATGCAAAACCCACAGTTGATGGACAGAATGCAGAACAATGTCATACATTCACCCCAGTACAGAGATCTGGGCCTAAATCCATCGTTTTTTTGCACTCCACACCACCCCAGTTCAGACATGGCCATATGCAAATCTGTCTGACCCTGTGCCTCATGGGAACAGTCCAGCCGGACCTGCCAAGCCATGCCTTCCCTGGACCGGAAACAAACTACCGAGGACTGGTTTCTGGCATTCCAGCCGTCTTTAGCCCGGCTTGCTTTAATCCAGTGGTGGGGAGAGCATGGGACTCAAGTCTCGGCATACCCATCCCACTCTGGGTGACAAATGCAAAAACCAAAGTTGATGGACAGAATGCAGAACAATGTCATAGATTCACCCCAGTACAGAGATCGGGCCTAAATGAATTGTTTTTTTGCACTCCACACCACTTCAGTTCAGACATGACCATATGCAAATCAGTCTGACCCTGTGCCTCATGGGAACAGTCCAGCCCGAACTGCCAAGCCATGCCTTCCCTGGACCAGAAACAAGCTACCGAGGACCAGTTTCTGGCATTCCAGCCATCTTCAGCCTGGCTTGCTTGAATCCAGTGGTGTGGAGAGCATGGGACTCACGTCTGAGCATACCCATCCCACTCAGGGTGACAAATGCAAAAACCACAGTAGATGGACAGAATGCAGAACAATGTCATACATTCACCCCAGTACAGAGATCTGGGCCTAAATCCATAGTTTTTTTGCACTCCACACCACCACAGTTCAGACATGGCCCTATGCAAATCAGTCTGACCCTGTGCCTCATGGAAACAGTCTAGCCCGAACTTCCAAGCCATGCCTTCCCTGGACCAGAAACCAGCTACCCAGGACCGATTTCTGGTATTCCAGCCGTCTTTAGCCCGGCTTGCTTGAATCCAGTGGTGTAAAGAGCATGGGACTCACGTCTGAGCATACCCATCCCACTCGGGGTGACAAACGCAAATCAGTCTGACCCTGTGCCTCATGGAAACAGTCCAGCCCGAACTGCCAAGCCATGCCTTCCCTGGACCGGAAACAAGCTACCCAGGACCGGTTTCTGGTATTCCAGCCGTCTTCAGCCCGGCTTGCTTGATTTCAGTGGTGTGGAGAGCATGGGACTCACGTCTGAGCATACTCATCCCACTCGGGGTGACAAATGCAAAAACCACAGTTGATTAACAGAATGCAGAACAATGTCATACATTCACCCCAGTACAGAGATCTGGGCCTAAATGCATTGTTTTTTGCACTCCACACCACCCCAGTTCAGATATGGCCATATGCAAATCAGTCTGACCCTGTGCCTCATGGGAACAGTCCAGCCCGAACTGCCAAGCCATGCCTTTTCTGGACCGGAAACAAACTACCCAGGACCGGTTTCTTGCATTCCAGCCGTCTTCAGCCCGGCATGCTTGAATCCAGTGGTGTGGAGAGCATGGGACTCACGTCTGAGCATACTCATCCCACTCGGGGTGACAAATGCAAAAACCACAGTTGATTAACAGAATGCAGAACAATGTCATACATTCACCCCAGTACAGAGATCTGGGCCTAAATGCATTGTTTTTTGCACTCCACACCACCCCAGTTCAGATATGGCCATATGCAAATCAGTCTGACCCTGTGCCTCATGGGAACAGTCCAGCCCGAGCTGCCAAGCCATGCCTTCCCTGGACCGGACACAAGCTACAGAGGCCCGGTTTGTGGCATTCCAGCCGTCTTTAGCCTGGCTTGCTTGAATCCAGTGGTGTGGAGAGTATGGGACTCACGTCTGAGCATACCCATCCCACTCGGGGTGACAAATGCAAAAACCACAGTAGATGGACAGAATGCAGAACAATGTCATAAGTACAGAGATCTGGGCCTAAATCCATAGTTTTTTTGAACTCCACACCACCCCAGTTCAGACATGGCCCTATGCAAATCAGCCTGACCCTGTGCCTCATGGAAACAGTCCAGCCAGAACTGCCAAGCCATGCCTTCCCTGGACCGGAAACAAGCTACCCAGGACCGGTTTCTGGTATTCCAGCCGTCTTCAGCCCGGCTTGCTTGATTCCAGTGGTGTAGAGAGCATGGGACTCTTGTCTGAGCATACCCATCCCACTCGGGGTGACAAATGCAAAAACCAAAGTAGATGGACAGACTACAGAAGAATGTCTTATATTCACCCCAGTACAGAGATCTGGGCCTAAATCCATAGTTTATTTTGCACTCCACACCACCCCAGTTCAGACATGGCCCTATGCAAATCAGTCTGACCCTGTGCTTCATGGGAACAGTCCAGCCCGAACTGCCAAGCCATGCCTTCCCTGGACCGGAAACAAGCTACCCAGGACCGGTCTCTGGTATTCAAACCGTCTGTAGCCCGGCTTGATTGAATCCAGTGGTGTGGAGAGCATGGGAATCACGTCTGAGCATATCCATCCCACTCGGGGTGACAAATGCAAAACCCACAGTTGATGGACAGAATGCAGAACAATGTCATACATTCACCCCAGTACAGAGATCTGGGCCTAAATCCATCGTTTTTTTGCACTCCACACCACCCCAGTTCAGACATGGCCATATGCAAATCTGTCTGACCCTGTGCCTCATGGGAACAGTCCAGCCGGACCTGCCAAGCCATGCCTTCCCTGGACCGGAAACAAACTACCGAGGAGACTGGTTTCTGGCATTCCAGCCGTCTTTAGCCCGGCTTGCTTTAATCCAGTGGTGGGGAGAGCATGGGACTCAAGTCTCGGCATACCCATCCCACTCTGGGTGACAAATGCAAAAACCAAAGTTGATGGACAGAATGCAGAACAATGTCATAGATTCACCCCAGTACAGAGATCGGGCCTAAATGAATTGTTTTTTTGCACTCCACACCACTTCAGTTCAGACATGACCATATGCAAATCAGTCTGACCCTGTGCCTCATGGGAACAGTCCAGCCCGAACTGCCAAGCCATGCCTTCCCTGGACCAGAAACAAGCTACCGAGGACCAGTTTCTGGCATTCCAGCCATCTTCAGCCTGGCTTGCTTGAATCCAGTGGTGTGGAGAGCATGGGACTCACGTCTGAGCATACCCATCCCACTCAGGGTGACAAATGCAAAAACCACAGTAGATGGACAGAATGCAGAACAATGTCATACATTCACCCCAGTACAGAGATCTGGGCCTAAATCCATAGTTTTTTTGCACTCCACACCACCACAGTTCAGACATGGCCCTATGCAAATCAGTCTGACCCTGTGCCTCATGGAAACAGTCTAGCCCGAACTTCCAAGCCATGCCTTCCCTGGACCAGAAACCAGCTACCCAGGACCGATTTCTGGTATTCCAGCCGTCTTTAGCCCGGCTTGCTTGAATCCAGTGGTGTAAAGAGCATGGGACTCACGTCTGAGCATACCCATCCCACTCGGGGTGACAAACGCAAATCAGTCTGACCCTGTGCCTCATGGAAACAGTCCAGCCCGAACTGCCAAGCCATGCCTTCCCTGGACCGGAAACAAGCTACCCAGGACCGGTTTCTGGTATTCCAGCCGTCTTCAGCCCGGCTTGCTTGATTTCAGTGGTGTGGAGAGCATGGGACTCACGTCTGAGCATACTCATCCCACTCGGGGTGACAAATGCAAAAACCACAGTTGATTAACAGAATGCAGAACAATGTCATACATTCACCCCAGTACAGAGATCTGGGCCTAAATGCATTGTTTTTTGCACTCCACACCACCCCAGTTCAGATATGGCCATATGCAAATCAGTCTGACCCTGTGCCTCATGGGAACAGTCCAGCCCGAACTGCCAAGCCATGCCTTTTCTGGACCGGAAACAAACTACCCAGGACCGGTTTCTTGCATTCCAGCCGTCTTCAGCCCGGCATGCTTGAATCCAGTGGTGTGGAGAGCATGGGACTCACGTCTGAGCATACTCATCCCACTCGGGGTGACAAATGCAAAAACCACAGTTGATTAACAGAATGCAGAACAATGTCATACATTCACCCCAGTACAGAGATCTGGGCCTAAATGCATTGTTTTTTGCACTCCACACCACCCCAGTTCAGATATGGCCATATGCAAATCAGTCTGACCCTGTGCCTCATGGGAACAGTCCAGCCCGAGCTGCCAAGCCATGCCTTCCCTGGACCGGACACAAGCTACAGAGGCCCGGTTTGTGGCATTCCAGCCGTCTTTAGCCTGGCTTGCTTGAATCCAGTGGTGTGGAGAGTATGGGACTCACGTCTGAGCATACCCATCCCACTCGGGGTGACAAATGCAAAAACCACAGTAGATGGACAGAATGCAGAACAATGTCATAAGTACAGAGATCTGGGCCTAAATCCATAGTTTTTTTGAACTCCACACCACCCCAGTTCAGACATGGCCCTATGCAAATCAGCCTGACCCTGTGCCTCATGGAAACAGTCCAGCCAGAACTGCCAAGCCATGCCTTCCCTGGACCGGAAACAAGCTACCCAGGACCGGTTTCTGGTATTCCAGCCGTCTTCAGCCCGGCTTGCTTGATTCCAGTGGTGTAGAGAGCATGGGACTCTTGTCTGAGCATACCCATCCCACTCGGGGTGACAAATGCAAAAACCAAAGTAGATGGACAGAATACAGAAGAATGTCTTATATTCACCCCAGTACAGAGATCTGGGCCTAAATCCATAGTTTATTTTGCACTCCACACCACTCCAGTTCAGACATGGCCCTATGCAAATCAGTCTGACCCTGTGCTTCATGGGAACAGTCCAGCCCGAACTGCCAAGCCATGCCTTCCCTGGACCGGAAACAAGCTACCCAGGACCGGTCTCTGGTATTCCAGCCGTCTGTAGCCCAGCTTGATTGAATCCAGTGGTGTGGAGAGCATGGGACTCACGTCTGAGCATACCCATCCCACTCGGGGTGACAAATGCAAAACCCACAGTTGATGGACAGAATGCAGAACAATGTCATACATTCACCCCAGTACAGAGATCGGGGCCTAAATGAATCGTTTTTTTGCACTCCACACCACTTCAGTTCAGACATGACCATATGCAAATCAGTCTGATCCTGTGCCTCATGGGAACAGTCCAGCCCGAACTGCCAAGCCATGCCTTCACTGGACCAGAAACAAGCTACCGAGGACCGGTTTCTGGCATTCCAGCCATCTTCAGCCTGGCTTGCTTGAATCCAGTGGTGTGGAGAGCATGGGACTCACGTCTGAGCATACCCATCCCACTCAGGGTGACAAATGCAAAAACCACAGTAGATGGACAGAATGCAGAACAATGTCATACATTCACCCCAGTACAGAGATCTGGGCCTAAATCCATAGTTTTTTTGCACTCCACACCACCCCAGTTCAGAAATGGCCCTATGCAAATCAGTCTGACCCTGTGCCTCATGGAAACAGTCTAGCCCGAACTTCCAAGCCATGCCTTCCCTGGACCGGAAACCAGCTACCCAGGACCGATTTCTGGTATTCCAGCCGTCTTCAGCCCGGCTTGCTTGAATCCAGTGGTGTAAAGAGCATGGGACTCACGTCTGAGCATACCCATCCCACTCGGGGTGACAAATGCAAAGCCCACAGTTGATGGACAGAATAAAGAACAATGTCATACATTCACCCCAGTACAGACATCTGGGCCTAAATCCATTGTTTTTTGCACTCCACACCACCCCAGTTCAGATATGGCCATATGCAAATCAGTCTGACCCTGTGCCTCATGGGAACAGTCCAGCCCGAGCTGCCAAGCCATGCCTTCCCTGGACCGGAAACAAGCTACAGAGGCCCTGTTTCTGGCATTCCAGCCGTCTTTAGCCCGGCTTGCTTGAATCCAGTGTTGTGGAGAGTATGGGACTCACGTCTGAGCATACCCATCCCACTCTGGGTGACAAATGCAAAAACCACAGTAGATGGACAGAATGCAGAAAAATGTCATACATTCACCCCAGTACAGAGATCTGGGCCTAAATCCATAGTTTTTTTTGCACTCCACACCACCCCAGTTCAGACATGGCCCTATGCAAATCAGTCTGACCCTGTGCCTCATGGAAACAGTCCAGCCCGAACTGCCAAGCCATGCCTTCCCTGGACCGGAAACAATCTACCCAGGACCGGTTTCTGGTATTCCAGCCGTCTTCAGCCCGGCTTGCTTGATTCCAGTGGTGTGGAGAGCATGGGACTCTTGTCTGAGCATACCCATCCCACTCAGGGTGACAAATGCAAAAACCACAGTAGATGGACAGAATGCAGAACAATGTCTTATATTCACCCCAGTACAGAGATCTGGGCCTAAATCCATAGTTTTTTTTACACTCCACACCACCACAGTTCAGACATGGCCCTATGCAAATCAGTCTGACCCTGTGCCTCATGGGAACAGTCTAGCCCGAACTGCCAAGCCATGCCTTCCCTGGACCGGAAACAAGCTACGCAGGACCGGTTTCTGGTATTCCAGCCATCTTCAGCCCGGCTTGCTTGAATCCAGTGGTGTAGAGAGCATGGGACTCACGTCTGAGCATACCCATCCCACTCGGGGTCACAAATGCAAAAACCACAGTAGATGGACAGAATGCAGAACAATGTCATACATTCACCCCAGTACAGAGATCTGGGCCTGAATCCATAGTTTTTTTGCACTCCACACCACCCCAGTTCAGATATGCAAATCAGTCTGACCCTGTGCCTCATGGGAACAGTCAAGCCCGAACTGCCAAGCCATGCCTTCCCTGGACCAGAAACAATCTACCCAGGACCTGTTTCTGGTATTCCAGCCATCTTCAGCCCGGCTTGCTTGAGTACAGTGGTGTGGAGAGCATGGGACTCACGTCTGAGCATACCCATCCCACTCGGGGTGACAAATGCAAGAACCAAAGTTGATGGACAGAATGCAGAACAATGTCATAGATTCACCCTAGTACAGAGATCGGGGCCTAAATCAATTGTCTTTTTTTGCACTCCACACCACTTCAGTTCAGACATGTTCATATGCAAATCAGTCTGACCCTGTGCCTCATGGGAACAGTCCAGCCCGAACTGCCAAGCCATGCCTTCCCTGAACCGGAAACAAGCTACCGAGGACCAGTTTCTAGCATTCCAGCCGCCTTTAGCCCGGCCTGCTTAAATCCAGTGGTGTGGAGAGCATGGGACTCACGTTGGAGAATACCCATCCCACTCGGGGAGACAAATTGCAAAAACCACAGTTGATGGACAGAATGCAGAACAATGTCATACATTCACCCCAGTACAGAGATCTGGGCCTAAATCCATCGTTTATTTATAATCTACACCACCCCAGTTCAGACATGGCCATATGCAAATCAGTCTGATCCTGTGCCTCATGGGAACAATCCAGCCTGAAACTGCCAAGCCATGCCTTCCCTGGACCGGAAACAAGCTACTGAGGACCGGTTTCTGGCATTCCAGCCGTTTTCAGCCCGGCTTGCTTGAATCCAGTGGTGTGGAGAGCATGGGACTCACGTCTGAGCATACCCATCCCACTCGGGGTGACAAATGCAAAAACCACAGTTGATGGACAGAATGCAGAACAATGTCATACATTCATACCAGTACAGAGATCTGGGCCTAAATCCATAGTTGTTTTGCACCCCACACCACCCCAGTTCAGACATGGCCATATGCAAATCGTCTGAGCATGTGCCTCATGGGAACAGTCCAGCCCGAACTGCCAAGCCATGCCTTACCTGGACCGGAAACAAGCTACCCACAACCGGTTTCTGGTATTCCAGCCGTCTTTAGCCCGGCTTGCTTGAATCCAGTGGAGTGGAGAGCATGGGACTCACGTCTGAGCATACCCATCCCACTCGGGGTAACAAATGCAAAAACTACAGTTGATGAACAGAATGCAGAACAATGTCATACATTCTCCCCAGTACAGAGATCTGGGCCTACATCCATTGTTTTTTGCACTCCACACCACCCCAGTTCAGACATGGCCACATGCACATCAGTCTGACCCTGTGCCTCATGGGAACAGTCCAGCCCGAACTGTCAAGCCATGCCTTCCCTGGACCAGAAACAAGCTACCGAGGACCAGTTTCTGGCATTACAGACGTCTTTAGCCCGGCTTGCTTGAATCCAATGGTGTGGAGAGCATGGGACTCACGTCTGAGCATACCCATCCCACTCGGGGTGACAAATGCAAAACCCACAGTTGATGGACAGAATGTAGAACAATGTCATACATTCACCCAGTACCTGTCTGACCCTGTGCCTCATGGGAACAGTCCAGCCTGAACTGCCAAGCCATGTCTTCCCTGGACCGGAAACAAGATACTGAGGACCGGTTTCTGGCATTCCAGCCGTCTTTAGCCCGGCTTGCTTGAATCCAGTAGTGTGGAGACCATGGGACTCAAGTCTCAGCATACCCATCCCACTCTGGGTGACAAATGCAAAAACCAAAGTTGATGGACAGAATGCAGAACAATGTCATAGATTCACCCCAGTACAGAGATCAGGGCCTAAATCAATCATTTTTTTGCACTCCACACCACTTCAGTTCGGACATGACCATATGCAAATCAGTCTGACCCTGTGCCTCATGGGAACAGTCCAGCCCGAACTGCCAAGCCATGCATTCCCTGGACCAGAAACAAGATACCGAGGACCGGTTTCTGGCATTCCAGCCATCTTCAGCCCTGCTTGCTTGAATCCAGTGGTGTGGAGAGCATGGGTCTCACGTCTGAGCATACCCATCCCACTCGGGGTGACAAATTGCAAAAACCACAGTTGTTGGACAGAATGCAGAACAATGTCATACATTCACCCAAGTATAGAGATCTGGGCCTAAATCCATAGTTTTTTTGCACTCCACACCACCCCAGTTCAGACATGGCCCTATGCAAATCAGTCTGACCCTGTGCCTCATGGAAACATTCCAGCCAGAACTGCCAAGCCATGCCTTCCCTGGACCGGAAACAATCTACCCAGGACCGGTTTCTGGTATTCCAGCCGTCTTCAGCCCGGCTTGCTTGATTCCAGTGGTGTGGAGAGCATGGGACTCTTGTCTGAGCATACCCATCCCACTCAGGGTGACAAATGCAAAAACCACAATAGATGGACAGAATGCAGAACAATGTCTTATATTCACCCCAGTACAGAGATCTGGGCCTAAATCCATAGTTTTTTTGCACTCCACACCACCACAGTTCAGACATGGCCCTATGAAAATCAGTCTGACCCTGTGCCTCATGGGAACAGTCTAGCCCGAACTGCCAAGCCATGTCTTCCCTGGACTAAGCATGAGCGGATTTTGCGGATTGGCAATCCGCGAATTTTGCGGATTTGCGGATTCGCAATCCGCAAAATCCGCGAATTCCCGCGAATTTGCGGATTTTTTTTTTTTGTGTTCGCCCGTGTTTCTGCCAGTTCGCGAGGGTTTTTACAATTTCGCAATTTGCGAACTTACCTGTCGGGTCGCAAGTTTTGCGAACTTGTTGTTTCTACGTGTCCAGCCTGTTTGGGACACTCTTCTTCATCACTGCCACTCTCTGTCACCACTGCCACTCTCTGACTACTCATGCCACCCTCTGGCCCACCCATGCCACCCTCTGTTTCATCACTACACCCTCTGGTTGTCCAGTGTACATTATTTTCGGCAAAGCAAAGCACACCTTCCCTGCCTCAAGTGACCTGAATTAATTTGGGGCTGATTAATGTGTCACAGAATATTTTTTTAGCTGGCACCTGCTTCCTTAGTGCGCCCTGATTAGTGATCTTTTGCACTTGCTAAGTGCTTTCATTGTTGCAAAATTAGTTACAACACCTGCCCTGCCCCAACTGACAATAATGAATTAGGGGCTGATTAATGGATTTTAACTTCCAGCCTGGCTCCTGCTTGTCTCCCTTAGCTGTAATTCAGGACCTTTGTGGCATATGTGTAACTATTCTGAGGTTCAGAGCAGGGTCACATAATAGTTTCAACTGGCAACTGAACTCTGGAGGGGCCCCTCAGGAAGCACTACAGGAAATGGCTACTAATGATGTGCCTGAACTTTTGAACCTGGTAAGTAGTTACTTTCAGTTTTGCCAAGATCGTATTTCTGCAATTTTGCACTTATTCGCGGGGCGCGAACTCACGCGAACAGTGCGAGCAGTGCGAGCAAAATCCGCTGCTCGCGGATTTGCGGATTTTGCGGGAAATTCGCAAATCTCGCGGATTGCGGATTTCCCGAAAATCCGCAAAATCCGCGAGCGGAACGGATTTTCCGCCCACGCCTACCCTGGACCGGAAACAAGCTACGCAGGACCGGTTTCTGGTATTCCAGCCGTCTTCAGCCCGGCTTGCTTGAATCCCGTGGTGTGGAGAGCATGGGACTCACGTCTGAGCATACCCATCCCACTCAGGGTAACAAATGCAAAAACCACAGTAGATGGACAGAATGCAGAACAATGTCATACATTCACCCCAGTACAGAGATCTGGGCCTGAATCCATAGTTTTTTTGCACTCCACACCACCCCAGTTCAGACATGGCCCTATGCAAATCAGTCTGACCCTGTGCCTCATGGGAACAGTCAAGCCTGAACTGCCAAGCCATGCCTTCCCTGGACCAGAAACAAGCTACCCAGGACCTGTTTCTGGTATTCCAGCCGTCTTCAGCCCGGCTTGCTTGAGTCCAGTGGTGTGGAGAGCATGGGACTCACGTCTGAGCATACCCATCCCAGTCGGGGTGACAAATGCAAAAACCAAAGTTGATGGACAGAATGCAGAACAATGTCATAGATTCACCCTAGTACAGAGATCGGGGCCTAAATCAATTGTTTTTTTTGCACTCCTCACCACTTCAGTTCAGACATGACCATATGCAAATCAGTCTGACCCTGTGCCTCATGGGAACAGTCCAGCCCGAACTGCCAAGCCATGCCTTCCCTGAACCGGAAACAAGCTACAGATGACCTGTTTCTGGCATTCCAGCCGCCTTCAGCCCGGCCTGCTTGAATCCAGTGGTGTGGAGAGCATGGGACTCACGTCTGAGCATACCCATCCCACTCGGGGAGACAAATGCAAAAACCACAGTTGATGGACAGAATTCAGAACAATGTCATACATTCATACCAGTACAGAGATCTGGGCCTAAATCCATAGTTGTTTTGCACCCCACACCACCCCAGTTCAGACATGGCCATATGCAAATCGTCTGAGCATGTGCCTCATGGGAACAGTCCAGCCCGAACTGCCAAGCCATGCCTTACCTGGACCGGAAACAAGCTACCCACAACCGGTTTCTGGTATTCCAGCCGTCTTCAGCCCGGCTTGCTTGAATCCAGTGGTGTGGAGAGCATGGGACTCACGTCTGAGCATACCCATCCCACTCGGGGTGACAAATGCAAAAACCACAGTTGATGAACAGAATGCAGAACAATGTCATACATTCTCCCCAGTACAGAGATCTGGGCCTACATCCATTGTTTTTTGCACTCTACACCACCCCAGTTCAGACATGGCCACATGCACATCAGTCTGACCCTGTGCCTCATGGGAACAGTCCAGCCCGAACTGCCAAGCCATGCCTTCCCTGGACCAGAAACAAGCTACCGAGGACCAGTTTCTGGCATTACAGCCGTCTTTAGCCCGGCTTGCTTGAATCCAATGGTGTGGAGAGCATGGGACTCACGTCTGAGCATACCCATCCCACTCGGGGTGACAAATGCAAAACCCACAGTTGATGGACAGAATGTAGAACAATGTCATACATTCACCCAGTACCAGTCTGACCCTGTGCCTCATGGGAACAGTCCAGCCTGAACTGCCAAGCCATGCCTTACCTGGACCGGAAACAAGCTACCCACAACCGGTTTCTGGTATTCCAGCCGTCTTCAGCCCGGCTTGCTTGAATCCAGTGGTGTGGAGAGCATGGGACTCACGTCTGAGCATACCCATCCCACTCGGGGTGACAAATGCAAAAACCACAGTTGATGAACAGAATGCAGAACAATGTCATACATTCTCCCCAGTACAGAGATCTGGGCCTACATCCATTGTTTTTTGCACTCTACACCACCCCAGTTCAGACATGGCCACATGCACATCAGTCTGACCCTGTGCCTCATGGGAACAGTCCAGCCCGAACTGCCAAGCCATGTCTTCACTGGTCCGGAAACAAGATACTGAGGACCGGTTTCTGGCATTCCAGCCGTCTTTAGCCCGGCTTGCTTGAATCCAGTAGTGTGGAGAGCATGGGACTCACGTCTGAGCATACCCATCCCACTCGGGTGACAAATGCAAAACCCACAGTTGATGGACAGAATGCAGAACAATATCATACATTCACCCCAGTACAGAGATCTGGGCCTAAATCCATCATTTTTTTGCACTCCACACCACCCCAGTTCAGACATGGCCATATGCAAATCTGTCTGACCCTGTGCCTCATGGGAACAGTCCAGCCGGACCTGCCAAGCCATGCCTTCCCTGGACCAGAAACAAGCTACAGAGGACTGGTTTCTGGCATTCCAGCCGTCTTTAGCCCGGCTTGCTTGAATCCAGTGGTGGGGAGAGCATGGGACTCAAGTCTCAGCATACCCATCCCACTCTGGGTGACAAATGCAAAAACCAAAGTTGATGGACAGAATGCAGAACAATGTCATAGATTCACCCCAGTACAGAGATCGGGGCCTAAATCATTCGTTTTTTTGCACTCCACACCACTTCAGTTCAGACATGACTATATGCAAATCAGTCTGACCCTGTGCCTCATGGGAACAGTCCAGCCCGAACTGCCAAGCCATGACTTCCCTGGACCGGAAGCAAGCTACTGAGGACCGGTTTCCGGCATTCCAGCCGTTTTCAGCCCGGCTTGCTTGAATCCAATGGTGTGGAGAGCATGGGACTCACGTCTGAGCATACCCATCCCACTCGGGGTGACAAATGCAAAAACCACAGTTGATGGACAGAATGCAGAACCATGTCATACATTCACACCAGTATAGAGATCTGGGCCTAAATCCATTGTTTTTTTGCACCCCACACCACCCCAGTTCAGACATGGCCATATGCAAATAGTCTGACCCTGTGCCTCATAGGAACAGTCCAGCCCGAACTGCCAAGCCATGCCTTCCCTGGACCGGAAACAAGCTACCCAGGACCGGTTTCTGGTATTCCAGCCGTCTTCAGCCCGGCTTGCTTGAATCCAGTGGTGTGGAGAGCATGGGACTCACGTCTGAGCATACCCATCCCACTCGGGGTGACAAATGCAAAAACCACAGTTGATGGACAGAATGCAGAACAATGTCATACATTCACCCCAGTACAGCGATCTGGGCCTACATACATTGCTTTTTGCACTCCACACCACCCCAGTTCAGACATGGCCACATGCAAATCAGTCTGACCCTGTGCCTCATGGGAACAGTCCAGCCCGAACTGCCAAGCCATGCCTTCCCTGGACCAGAAACAAGCTACAGAGGACCAGTTTCTGGCATTCCAGCCGTCTTTAGCCCGGCTTGCTTGAATCCAGTAGTGTGGAGAGCATGGGACTCACGTCTGAGCATACCCATCCCACTGAGGGTGACAAATGCAAAAACCACAGTAGATGGACAGAATGCAGAACAATGTCATACATTCACCCCAGTACAGAGATCTGGGCCTATATCCATAGTTTTTTTGCACTCCACACCACCCCAGTTCAGACATGGCCCTATGCAAATCAGTCTGACCCTGTTCCTCATGGAAACAGTCCAGCCCGAACTGCCAAGCCATGCCTTCCCTGGACCGGAAACAAGCTACCCAGGACCGGTTTCTGGTATTCCAGCCGTCTTCAGCCCGGCTTGCTTGATTCCAGTGGTGTGGAGAGCATGGGACTCTTGTCTGAGCATACCCATCCCACTCGGGGTGACAAATGCAAAAACCAAAGTAGATGGACAGAATGCAGAACAATGTCTTATATTCACCCCAGTACAGAGATCAGGGCCTAAATCCATAGTTTTTTTTGCACTCCACACCACCCCAGTTCAGACATGGCCCTATGCAAATCAGTCTGACCCTGTGCCTCATGGGAACAGTCCACCCCGAACTGCCAAGCCATGCCTTCCCTGGACCGGAAACAAGCTACCGAGGACCGGTTTCTGGCATTCCAGCCATCTTCAGCCCGGCTTGCTTGAATCCAGTAGTTTGGAGAGCATGGGACTCACATCTGAGCATACCCATCCCACTCAGGGTGACAAATGCAAAAACCACAGTAGATGGACAGAATGCAGAACAATGACATACATTCACCCCAGTACAGAGATCTGAGCCTATATCCATAGTTTTTTTGCCCTCCACAGCACCCCAGTTCAGACATGGCCCTATGCAAATCAGTCTGACCTTGTGCCTCATGGAAACAGTCCAGCCCGAACTGCCAAGCCATGCCTTCCCTGGACCGGAAACAAGCTACCCAGGACCGGTTTCTGGTATTCCAGCCGTGTTCAGCCCGGCTTGCTTGAATCCAGTGGTGTGGAGAGCATGGGACTCACGTCTGAGCATACCCATCCCACTCGGGTGACAAATGCAAAACCCACAGTTGATGGACAGAATGCAGAACAATATCATACATTCACCCCAGTACAGAGATCTGTGTAGGAAGGTGGATATCTGACTATGGTTACCCCCAAACTTTTTGCCTGGTGTTTAGCTGGTTTTTGACTTAGTTGGCCTGGGATCCTGCTATTCAGGGCCCCAGGCTGATTGCTCTCTCCTTAAAATGGACTCCATGTACCTTAGGTGCATAACACAATTGGAATTGGTTCACCTTATAGGCCCCTGTAACAGTGTACCATAGGTACCCAGGGCATAGGTGTAGCCAAGGCCTACCAGGGGCTGCAGCATGTATTGTGCCACCCCTGGCCTGGCCTCCATATTTGACACAACTGGCTGATCACTCAGCTGGGGTAAGTTGGTGTAATCACCTCTTACTTAGGTACAGTATGCCTGTGCCTAACCCTAAACTGGACACATATGTTCCTATCAGCCACTCCTATGGAAGGCCTCATCAATCCTGGAGGCAGAGTGCTTGGAAATATGTGAGATGGTGCTCTAGCATGAGCTGAGCCTGTCTGCAGCTGTCGGGAACCACTCCCTAAGCTGTTCCGGGATATTGCCATACCATATACTCTTAAGTGCATTATAATCCTCGCGGTTAAATGCTATCTTTGGTTTGGCTTTATCAAAACATGTCGAGTAAGGTGTCATACGAATTGGAATACTATCCCCTCGCCAGTTCTGGCGACGGGGATAGCATTCCACCCTTCTAGAGGGACACGACATGTGTGTAGCCTTAACCCCGGTTAAAGTTAAACAGAGCCTCAGCATCACAAAATGGATGCTGCCACCACAGACACATGTCTGACCTCCTGCTGCTGGGAGTCCTTCCAGCGAGGAGGGCCTGGACAAAGGGTTTCCTGCCTTGGGAGGTGCGAGCACCACCCCAGACAGGATTTTGTGTATTGGGTAGGACAGGGCTGAATAGAATCAGACATGCCCGGGGCACACAAGGTGTCCCCGTGCATAGGCCAGCCCAAACCGGTTCTGGGGCCTTCCAGCCCCAGTCCTGGCGCGGAGCTGGACAAAGGAAAGGGGGTGTAACCGCCCCCCTTCCTGGTTCCTCCCAGAGGAGGGACCTAGTAGGTGATCCACCCCCTAGATTGGAATAAGAGGGGGAGCAGTGCCATTGCACAGCAGATCATCCCGAAATCAACTTAAAACTAAGAAGAAGACTGGACTTCGACATTCTGCTGCACAGAAGACTGAAGAAGAATCTCCCTTGTGGCCAAGGAGTGACCACCCTGTGAACACAGGCACCAACCAGCAACTCGACGTCTGCTTTGCCGCCGCCTCCCGCCGGAGCCCGAGCCCAGAGCCCGACAAGAACCAGATTCCCAGACCTCTCAGAGCCCGATCCACAGTCCCTGCAAAGAAGGGACCCGTGGAGGCATCGAGTGACGTGGGACCGGACCTCTTGGAAGACACTCGTAAAGCTGACTGCGCAGCTTCTGAGGCATCCTCGACGTTGTGCTTTGGGGACTGAGAACCCCCACCACCGAGCAGCCCTTGCACCGAAGATCAGCCCCCCAGCATCTCCACGATCTGCGTGGGGCCCTTTTGCACTGTGCCACTCGACGCGCCATCCCGGCCACTAGCCACGCGGCCAGCGGCCATCTTGGCGACGAACCCGAAGATTTAAACAGCAGGTCTGGTTGCTCCAGACCTACCCAAGCTCCTGTGAAAAGGAGCACCCGCTCTGACCTTGCTGGTCCGAGTGAACAGCATCTTTCAACTTCTGCGTGGCTTGCATTTGCCAAGGCCTGTTTGCTCCGATCAGGTCGCCGACACCGCCAACAGCGAGAAGCCTACGTGGGACAGCTCGTGACCGACTCCTGGACGTCCTCGACCCCGGGTATCCACGTGGCTGCAGAAAGAAGCTACCCGACAACGCCTGTTTGCACCCGACATCGCCTGGTTCCAATCTGGTTCCACGGTAGTCACTGGCTAGTGACTTTGAACACTGTCCCCTCTGCTTTCAGGTCTTCAACTCTTCAGATCCACCCTTGGATCCACCGGAACTCTTCTCATCGAGCCGCCTGCAGCATCTTCAGCTCCAAGCACCATCGACCAGCGTGACGAAACCCGACACATCTTCGACCCTGTGCACCCGCTTCCTGTGGGTGAGGTAACTCAGCTCCGCCGGTGCTCCTGCACTGGTACACATCCCAAGGGCCTGTGTTTTAAGTTTCAGCTCCGTAGGTCACTCGGAAGGTTCCTAACTTTCTAACTTTGTGCTTTTTACGCACCATAGACTTTGTATTGTAAAGTGCGTGCACTTTGAACACTGCATCCGAGTCCCGTGGGCCTTTCCCGACTTAGTTATTTCCAGTCTCGAATAGCTCCAGCGATTCCCAAGGCCCTAGGCCTCTTCACTTTCCTCCTGGTATCTCTTATACCACTTATTTAGTATATGGTTTAGGTGGCCCCTAGGGCTCATCCATATTGTGCAACTTTTGTGTATTTTAAACTGTCTTGTGATTTAACGCTTGTGCTTCTGTGCTCATAAAGAGTCCAGGGGATTTTATAGTTAATAAATCAATATATATTTTCAATATATATCTGTGTGGTGTCCCTTTCATTTGGTATTCAAGGGGGTTGTGTGTGGTATAACAGCTGGCTTCACATGCCTTTCAGAGTTTAGCCTAAGACTGCTTTGTCCACGTTACCACTAGGATAACTGGTCTACAAGGTTGAATTACAACCATCATCATAAGGGTTGCTTGGCATGGTACAAAGTGATCACTAGAATTAGTGAGCATTATATACCAGGCCAACTTCTCACATTGGTGAGCAGCGGATTGGGATCTGAGCTTGCTGTTGTTTTACCATTACAATCTTTGAGATTATCATCTGAAAGATCATACAGGTACCTGCTAGGTACATATAAAACAAGACTAGTATACTTAAGTTCTACTGAACTTAGTTGTTGTAGAGCAAAGGGAGTAGCACACCCTAGCTACAACTACTAGATAGGTTTAGTAGGTAAACACCAGTGTAGGTAGATTGCAACACATCCACCCACACTAGAGCAATGTCTGGAACAGAGGGGTCCAGTGGACTTACTCCTGTTGAGAGTGACCCTCCAAGGGCACCATCCCAGTTTGCTATTTTTCCTTTTAAGGAACTAAGACAGCTTTGTGTCTTAAGGGGTCTGAAGACAGGGCCTTCCCCTACTGCAGACCACCTAAGAGAGCTTTTGGATCAGTCTGAAGCTCTAAAGACCTCTAAAGCAAACCCCACAGGGAATGCTGAAGGAGGCCATCCTTCAGAGGATGACACTGTAGACACCCCTGCCCCTATCATCCTAGAAGATGAGGAAGCCTCCACCACTGGAGCTCCTCAAGTAGATGTAGAGGAAGAAGAAGAAGAGGGGGAGGAGGTGGAGAGCAGTGAGTCAGATGATGACAGAGATAGTCAGGTGCTGGTCAGTAGACTGAACCAGGCTAACTTAAGTCAACTTGGGAATGAATCAGGTAACAACCCATTCAGACCCTCAGGTGGACTTAACCAGAGCCATAGGAGGAGGAGGCATCACTCAGGTGAATCCAATACCTCCCATGTCTCTAGAGGCTCTCATGGTCACTCCAGAAAGGAGATGACTAGCCCTCAGAGAAGGGAACATGAGGCCAAGATGAGAGAGGCTGAGCTTAGGATCCAGAGGCAAGAATTAGAGGTTGCCCTGGCTAAGGAGAAACTTGCTAGAGCAAGACAGCCTAGAGAGAGTGGGGTAATAGAACCCACTGGTGGCAGCACTATCCAGAAGGATAAAGACAGGTCCTTTGATACAAGAAACCTGAGTAAGATTGTGCCCCCCTACAAAGCTGGGGATGATATCCACAAATGGATGACTGCACTTGAGAGAGCCTGCATGGTACAGCAGATCCCTCAGGAGCAGTGGGCAGCAATCCTGTGGCTCTCCTTTGAAGGTAGAGGCAGAGACAGACTCCTCACAGTTAGTGATGAGGATTCTAGAAACTACATGGTCCTGAAAAGTGCTCTGATTGATGGGTTAGGCTTAACCACTGAACAGTACAGGTTAATGTTCAGAGATACCCAGAAGACACAGACTCAGGACTGGTCTGAATTTGTTGAATGTGCCACTAAGGCTCTAGAGGGCTGGTTGCTGGGAAGTAAGGTTACTGACTATACAGGATTGTATAATTTAATTATGAGAGAGCAAATCTTAAGTAATTGTCAAAATCAGCTTCTACATCAGCACTTGGTTGACTCTGATCTGACCTCCCCACAAGAATTGGGTAGGAGGGCAGACAAATGGGTCAGAACCAGGATCAGGCCTAAGAACCAGGGTGGTGACCAAAAGAAAGAGACTACCAAGCCTCAAGAGAAGGGTGGGGATAAAAGTAAGGAAAAGACTTCCCCAGGGCCCCAAAACTCCAAGAATGGGGGTGGGTCCCAAGACACTTCTACATCCCAGAAAAAGCCTTATTGTCATACCTGTAAACAGGTGGGGCATTACAAAACAGATAGCTGTTGTCCCAAGAATGGCAATAAGGAGAATATACCTCCAGGTAAGGCTCCAACACCTCCTGTCACTGTTAGCAGTGGTCCCCCAGGTGGTGGGAGCACCCCCAAGAATTTGGGTGGGTTTACTTTTGGAGGACAGGTGGACTCTGGCCTGCCCAGGTCCCCTAACACAGATACTCTTGTCTATGAGACTGGCATGGGGTTTGCCAATTTCACTGCTTGCCCAAACACTTTGAGCAAGTATAGACAGGAGCCCCTCATCAATGGCTTGAAAGTTGAGGCCTTCAGAGACACAGGGGCTAGCATCACCATGGTGGCTGAATGTCTAGTCCCCTCAAGGCAACTTTTACCTGAGGCCAAATATCAGGTGACAAACATTGATGGCATAGAATCCAATCATCCCATGGCAGTAGTCAATCTTAGCTGGGGAGGTGTCACTGGCCCAAAGAGAGTGGCAGTGTCAGCAAACTTGCCTGTAGATTGCCTACTGGGTAATGATTTGGAAATCTCAGCCTGGGCTGAGGTTGAACAGCAAACCCATTCTAGAATGGTAAATCTCCATGGAAAGGTTAGTGGGGCTGTAATGGCTACAGCCCCAATTCAAGATGTCCTTCCTGAAAAGGTTGGGAGGGCTGAGCAAACCTCAGCCCCATCTTTAGATAACTTCCCTCCTGAAAAGAGTAGCAGGGCTGTACTAGTAACAGCCCATACCCAAACTGAGTCTCCTCCTGAAAAGGTTGGTGGGGCTGTGATGGCCACAGCCCAAACTCAAACTGATACCTGGGTAGTGAAGCCTGAAATGATGGATCACTCCACCCAAACAGAGAGCATTGAGGAGGAAGAGAAATCTCCCTCCCACCAGACTTTAGGAAAGGATCAGCCTCCTCAGGGAACTGATCTTACCCCTGATGAAGGAACTGACCCAGAGGTTGTTAGGCCTGGCCTGACAGAGCCTCTGATGGCAGTGGACCCTTCTCAGGAGGGACCCAGTCTGGAGCAGGTAACCTGCCCCTCTCTACCTTGCCTTACTCAGCCCAGGGCTGCAGAGGACAAGAAGGACAGTGAGACCCAAAGGGCCCCCTGTCAAATAAAGCACCCCCATCAACAGATTAGGGGCACCGAAACTAGTAGCCCTAGTGAGGTGAAAACTTTAAAAACTCCTGAGGGATCCCCCTTAAAAGTAGTTAGGGACCTCCCCCAGATGGATATTGTTGGGCACAGCCAAACCTGGGACCCTAAGGGCCCAAACCTGAACTGTCCCTCCAGTAAGCCAAACAGAGGGACTCAGCCTCCAGCTTTAGGTAGCCAGAGGTTGACCCTGAGAGCACAGTGCAACTCAGTCAGAGAAAGAAAGGCACACATGGTGGAGAGTGATTGGAGGAAGCTGAGCCCTACAGAGGAAACTCACTTCAGTACTCCATCTCAACACCAGCCTTTGACTTTGCAAAGACACACCACAGGTAGAGATTCACTATGGTGGAGACCCTCAGATACCCTTAGGGTGAGGGATTGCTTAGTGGACCATGAGACAGGGGGTTACCAAGCCAGAGTTGGTACTTCCTTATATGGCCACTTAGGCAATATAGGCTTACCTGGTCAAGGATAGCCTTATCTCCTTTCGTTTGGGGGGGGGTTATGTAGGAAGGTGGATATCTGACTATGGTTACCCCCAAACTTTTTGCCTGGTGTTTAGCTGGTTTTTGACTTAGTTGGCCTGGGATCCTGCTATTCAGGGCCCCAGGCTGATTGCTCTCTCCTTAAAATGGACTCCATGTACCTTAGGTGCATAACACAATTGGAATTGGTTCACCTTATAGGCCCCTGTAACAGTGTACCATAGGTACCCAGGGCATAGGTGTAGCCAAGGCCTACCAGGGGCTGCAGCATGTATTGTGCCACCCCTGGCCTGGCCTCCATATTTGACACAACTGGCTGATCACTCAGCTGGGGTAAGTTGGTGTAATCACCTCTTACTTAGGTACAGTATGCCTGTGCCTAACCCTAAACTGGACACATATGTTCCTATCAGCCACTCCTATGGAAGGCCTCATCAATCCTGGAGGCAGAGTGCTTGGAAATATGTGAGATGGTGCTCTAGCATGAGCTGAGCCTGTCTGCAGCTGTCGGGAACCACTCCCTAAGCTGTTCCGGGATATTGCCATACCATATACTCTTAAGTGCATTATAATCCTCGCGGTTAAATGCTATCTTTGGTTTGGCTTTATCAAAACATGTCGAGTAAGGTGTCATACGAATTGGAATACTATCCCCTCGCCAGTTCTGGCGACGGGGATAGCATTCCACCCTTCTAGAGGGACACGACATGTGTGTAGCCTTAACCCCGGTTAAAGTTAAACAGAGCCTCAGCATCACAAAATGGATGCTGCCACCACAGACACATGTCTGACCTCCTGCTGCTGGGAGTCCTTCCAGCGAGGAGGGCCTGGACAAAGGGTTTCCTGCCTTGGGAGGTGCGAGCACCACCCCAGACAGGATTTTGTGTATTGGGTAGGACAGGGCTGAATAGAATCAGACATGCCCGGGGCACACAAGGTGTCCCCGTGCATAGGCCAGCCCAAACCGGTTCTGGGGCCTTCCAGCCCCAGTCCTGGCGCGGAGCTGGACAAAGGAAAGGGGGTGTAACCGCCCCCCTTCCTGGTTCCTCCCAGAGGAGGGACCTAGTAGGTGATCCACCCCCTAGATTGGAATAAGAGGGGGAGCAGTGCCATTGCACAGCAGATCATCCCGAAATCAACTTAAAACTAAGAAGAAGACTGGACTTCGACATTCTGCTGCACAGAAGACTGAAGAAGAATCTCCCTTGTGGCCAAGGAGTGACCACCCTGTGAACACAGGCACCAACCAGCAACTCGACGTCTGCTTTGCCGCCGCCTCCCGCCGGAGCCCGAGCCCAGAGCCCGACAAGAACCAGATTCCCAGACCTCTCAGAGCCCGATCCACAGTCCCTGCAAAGAAGGGACCCGTGGAGGCATCGAGTGACGTGGGACCGGACCTCTTGGAAGACACTCGTAAAGCTGACTGCGCAGCTTCTGAGGCATCCTCGACGTTGTGCTTTGGGGACTGAGAACCCCCACCACCGAGCAGCCCTTGCACCGAAGATCAGCCCCCCAGCATCTCCACGATCTGCGTGGGGCCCTTTTGCACTGTGCCACTCGACGCGCCATCCCGGCCACTAGCCACGCGGCCAGCGGCCATCTTGGCGACGAACCCGAAGATTTAAACAGCAGGTCTGGTTGCTCCAGACCTACCCAAGCTCCTGTGAAAAGGAGCACCCGCTCTGACCTTGCTGGTCCGAGTGAACAGCATCTTTCAACTTCTGCGTGGCTTGCATTTGCCAAGGCCTGTTTGCTCCGATCAGGTCGCCGACACCGCCAACAGCGAGAAGCCTACGTGGGACAGCTCGTGACCGACTCCTGGACGTCCTCGACCCCGGGTATCCACGTGGCTGCAGAAAGAAGCTACCCGACAACGCCTGTTTGCACCCGACATCGCCTGGTTCCAATCTGGTTCCACGGTAGTCACTGGCTAGTGACTTTGAACACTGTCCCCTCTGCTTTCAGGTCTTCAACTCTTCAGATCCACCCTTGGATCCACCGGAACTCTTCTCATCGAGCCGCCTGCAGCATCTTCAGCTCCAAGCACCATCGACCAGCGTGACGAAACCCGACACATCTTCGACCCTGTGCACCCGCTTCCTGTGGGTGAGGTAACTCAGCTCCGCCGGTGCTCCTGCACTGGTACACATCCCAAGGGCCTGTGTTTTAAGTTTCAGCTCCGTAGGTCACTCGGAAGGTTCCTAACTTTCTAACTTTGTGCTTTTTACGCACCATAGACTTTGTATTGTAAAGTGCGTGCACTTTGAACACTGCATCCGAGTCCCGTGGGCCTTTCCCGACTTAGTTATTTCCAGTCTCGAATAGCTCCAGCGATTCCCAAGGCCCTAGGCCTCTTCACTTTCCTCCTGGTATCTCTTATACCACTTATTTAGTATATGGTTTAGGTGGCCCCTAGGGCTCATCCATATTGTGCAACTTTTGTGTATTTTAAACTGTCTTGTGATTTAACGCTTGTGCTTCTGTGCTCATAAAGAGTCCAGGGGATTTTATAGTTAATAAATCAATATATATTTTCAATATATATCTGTGTGGTGTCCCTTTCATTTGGTATTCAAGGGGGTTGTGTGTGGTATAACAGCTGGCTTCACATGCCTTTCAGAGTTTAGCCTAAGACTGCTTTGTCCACGTTACCACTAGGATAACTGGTCTACAAGGTTGAATTACAACCATCATCATAAGGGTTGCTTGGCATGGTACAAAGTGATCACTAGAATTAGTGAGCATTATATACCAGGCCAACTTCTCACAATCTGGGCCTAAATCCATCATTTTTTTGCACTCCACACCACCCCAGTTCAGACATGGCCACATGCAAATCTGTCTGACCCTGTGCCTCATGGGAACAGTCCAGCCGGACCTGCCAAGCCATGCCTTCCCTGGACCAGAAACAAGCTACAGAGGACTGGTTTCTGGCATTCCAGCCGTCTTTAGCCCGGCTTGCTTGAATCCAGTGGTGGGGAGAGCATGGGACTCAAGTCTCAGCATACCCATCCCACTCTGGGTGACAAATGCAAAAACCAAAGTTGATGGACAGAATGCAGAACGATGTCATAGATTCACCCCAGTACAGAGATCGGGGCCTAAATCATTCGTTTTTTTGCACTCCACACCACTTCAGTTCAGACATGACTATATGCAAATCAGTCTGACCCTGTGCCTCATGGGAACAGTCCAGCCCGAACTGCCAAGCCATGCCTTCCCTGGACCAGAAACAAGCTACCGAGGACCGGTTTCTGGCATTCCAGCTATCTTCAGCCCGGCTTGCTTGAATCCAGTGGTGTGGAGAGCATGGGACTCACGTCTGAGCATACCCATCCCACTCGGGGTGACAAATGCAAAAACCACAGTAACCCATAATATCTAACATCAGGGAACTCACGTACATCGCCACCGTACCTTCTGGCTGGTCCGACCATCATCTCATTAATTTTAGCATTACTTTCCCACCCTCCCCCAATGTGAAACAAAATACTGATGCCACTTACAGAAAAAATTGGAAGTCAGTCGACATCGATGCTTTAAATGCGGCACTTAAACAAAACCCTCCAAGCCTTAACTCCAACATGGACCACGTAGCAATTGAAACACAAAACTGGCTAACAAATGCAGCAAATAACTGTCTGCCATCTACTCGCACCAAAGGGAGTAGGCATCGTCCTCCGGCCCCATGCTTTAACGACAGCCTTAAAATTGAAAAATCAAAATGCAAAGTACTAGAACGCAAATGGCGTAAAAAGTACGACCCCAATGCCAAAAGAAGCTATCATGAAGCCAGAAATCATTATCATGCTGCCTGTACAAAAGCAAGAGCTGCTTTCGTCTCAAAAACAATTATCGAAGCAACTAACATGCCTAAAACTCTTTTTTCCAAAGTTAAGGAATTGGCGGGCGCACATACCACAGCTGCTGCACCCCCCCTAAGCGCTCAACAATGTCAGGCGTTAGCTTGCTTCTTTACTGAGAAAATCGATAAAATCATCTCAGACATCAAGACAAAAATTTCTATTTCCGACCCACCTCCTCCTTCTGACCCTATTCTGCCTCAACCCACTGCTTTAGGTGAAAGCTTACTGGAATCCTGGCCGACTCTTTCATTAGAGAATTTGAAAGGAATCCTAAAAACTGTCAAATCCGGCTCCCCTAGGGACCCCATCCCTATTAAAATTATTTAAAAATTGGATGACCAGTCTTTGAATATCATTGCCAATCTCTTAAACTCCTCCCTCGATCTCGCCACTGTCCCAGCCTTATGGAAGCATGCCATGGTGACACCCCTTTTGAAAAAGCCAAATGCAAACCCAGAAATATTGGCCAATTATAGACCTATATCTCTACTCCCTGCTTTTTCAAAGTGTCTTGAGAGACACGTACACTCTACTTTAGCCACTTTTGCAGAAGAAAACTCCTTACTCCATCCTTCGCAATCTGGCTTTAGGGCTGGTTTCTCGACGGAAACCGCCCTATTAGGTGTCACTGAACACATCAGGAAACTTCTTGACCAAGGCCAGACGGTCGCACTTGTGTTATTGGACCTAAGTGCGGCGTTCGACACCATCTCTCATGAAACGCTTATTAAAGAGCTATACACAAATGGTGTAAGAGGAAAGGCTCTGGATTGGATCAAATCCTTCCTGGCAAACAGAACCTTTCAGATCGCATCTGCACAAGCCGTGTCAGACACCCTACCTGCAGCTCATGGAGTGCCTCAGGGGTCCATCCTGAGCCCTCTGTTTTTTAATATCTATCTCAAACCTCTGGCAGAACTTGTTGAAAAGCTAGGCCTAACGCTTATGAACTATGCCGATGACACCCAAATCATTTTTTCCCTATCTGAATCTTGTCCCCACTCCCCGTCGTTACTCAAGGAAGGACTATTAAAAATACTGAACTGGATGACAACAAACCAGTTAAAACTGAACGGCGACAAGACGGAAATACTGATTTTGGGAAAGGACAAAGCTCTCTGGAACCCTGCGCATTGGCCGGACCAGATGGGCACTTTTCCTACCCCGGTGTCCCATGCTCGAAATCTGGGCTTTGTATTGGACAATGCCTTATCCATGGACAAACAGGCCAGTAAAGTAACTGGCTTGTGTCTCACCATAGCTAAATGGTTGAGAAAGATCCTGTGGATGTTGCCAATGTCAACACAAAAGACCGTAGTCAATGCCCTTATCACATCAAGGCTTGACTACGGCAACATCCTCTATCTGGGCGCAAATAAATCTGTCATCGGACGACTGCAGGTAGCGCAAAACGCTGCGGTCAGACTCCTATGCAAGATTCCAAAGAACTCTGGAGTCTCGAACCATCGTCGGGATCTTCATTGGCTTAGGATAGAGAGCAGAATTCGCTTCAAGGCCCTGAACTACATGTTCAGAATAAAAACAGGAGTAGCACCAAAATACCTCCAATCCCGTGCCTGCCTCTATACGCCCAAGAGAAACCTCCGGTCTCAGACAGCAGCCTGCTTCTGCATACCAAGGTTTAAACGTGCAAGAACAGGGGGCAGATCTTTTGCCTATCTTGGACCCTCCCTGTGGAACACGCTTCCCCCAGATATCCGGAAGGAAGAAAACTATTGTAGGTTCAGAAAGCTTGTAAAGACCTGGCTGTATGAACAATAACCGCTTAACAGTCACCTCCTTTTCTGTCCTCATTTCTAGCTGTGTCTAGGCGCCGGGAACCCCTTTTTGGGTAGCTGTTGCGCCCTATAAATTGATAAAATAAATAATAAATAAAGAATGCAGAACAATGTCATACATTCACCCCAGTACAGAGATCTGGGCCTAAATCCATCATTTTTTTGCACTCCACACCACCCCAGTTCAGACATGGCCATATACAAATCAGTCTGACCCTGTGCCTCATGGAAACAGTCCAGCCCGAACTTCCAAGCCATGCCTTCCCTGGACTGGAAACACACTACCCAGGACTGGTTTCTGGTATTCCAGCCGTCTTCAGCCCGGCTTGCTTGAATCCAGTGGTGTGGAGAGCATGGGACTCACGTCTGAGCATACCCATCCCACTCGGGGTGACAAATGCAAAGCCCACAGTTGATGGACAGAATAAAGAACAATGTCATACATTCACCCCAGTACAGAGATCTGGGCCTAAATCCATAGTTTTTTTGCACTCCACACCACCCCAGTTCAGACATGGCCATATTCAAATAAGCCTGACCCTGTGCCTCATGGGAACAGTCCAGCCCGAACTGCCAAGCCATGCCTTTTCTGGACCGGAAACAAACTACCCAGGACCGGTTTCTTGCATTCCAGCCGTCTTCAGCCCGGCTTGCTTGAATCCAGTGGTGTGGAGAGCATGGGACTCACGTCTGAGTATACTCATCCCACTCGGGGTGACAAATGCACAAACCACAGTTGATTAACAGAATGCAGAACAATGTCATACATTCACCCCAGTACAGAGATCTGGGCCTAAATGCATTGTTTTTTGCACTCCACACCACCCCAGTTCAGATATGGCCATATGCAAATCAGTCTGACCCTGTGCCTCATGGGAACAGTCCAGCCCGAGCTGCCAAGCCATGCCTTCCCTGGACCGGAAACAAGCTACAGAGGCCCGGTTTCTGGCATTCCAGCCGTCTTTAGCCCGGCTTGCTTGAATCCAGTGGTGTGGAGAGTATGGGACTCAAGTCTGAGCATACCCATCCCACTCGGGGTGACAAATGCAAAAACCACAGTAGATGGACAGAATGCAGAACAATGTCATACATTCACCCCGTACAGAGATCTGGGCCTAAATCCATAGTTTTTTTGCACTCCACACCACCCCAGTTCAGACATGGCCCTATGCAAATCAGTCTGACCCTGTGCCTCATGGAAACAGTCCAGCCCGAACTGCCAAGCCATGCCTTCCCTGGACCGGAAACAAGCTACCCAGGACCGGTTTCTGGTATTCCAGCCGTCTTCAGCCCGGCTTGCTTGATTCCAGTGGTGTAGAGAGCATGGGACTCTTGTCTGAGCATACCCATCCCACTCGGGGTGACAAATGCAAAAACCAAAGTAGATGGACAGAATACAGAAGAATGTCTTATATTCACCCCAGTACAGAGATCTGGGCCTAAATCCATAGTTTATTTTGCACTCCACACCACCCCAGTTCAGACATGGCCCTATGCAAATCAGTCTGACCCTGTGCTTCATGGGAACAGTCCAGCCCGAACTGCCAAGCCATGCCTTCCCTGGACCGGAAACAAGCTACCCAGGACCGGTTTCTGGTATTCCAGCCGTCTGTAGCCCGGCTTGATTGAATCCAGTGGTGTGGAGAGCATGGGACTCACGTCTGAGCATACCCATCCCACTCGGGGTGACAAATGCAAAACCCACAGTTGATGGACAGAATGCAGAACAATGTCATACATTCACCCCTGTACAGAGATCTGGGCCTAAATCCATCGTTTTTTTGCACTCCACACCACCCCAGTTCAGACATGGCCATATGCAAATCTGTCTGACCCTGTGCCTCATGGGAACAGTCCAGCCGGACCTGCCAAGCCATGCCTTCCCTGGACCGGAAACAAGCTACCGAGGACTGGTTTCTGGCATTCCAGCCGTCTTTAGCCCGGCTTGCTTGAATCCAGTGGTGGGGAGAGCATGGGACTCAAGTCTCAGCATACCCATCCCACTCTGGGTGACAAATGCAAAAACCAAAGTTGATGGACAGAATGCAGAACAATGTCATAGATTCACCCGAGTACAGAGATCGGGGCCTAAATGAATCGTTTTTTTGCACTCCACACCACTTCAGTTCAGACATGACCATATGCAAATCAGTCTGACCCTGTGCCTCATGGGAACAGTCCAGCCCGAACTGCCAAGCCATGCCTTCCCTGGACCAGAAACAAGCTACCGAGGACCGGTTTCTGGCATTCCAGCCATCTTCAGCCTGGCTTGCTTGAATCCAGTGGTGTGGAGAGCATGGGACTCACGTCTGAGCATACCCATCCCACTCAGGGTGACAAATGCAAAAACCACAGTAGATGGACAGAATGCAGAACAATGTCATACATTCACCCCAGTACAGAGATCTGGGCCTAAATCCATAGTTTTTTTGCACTCCACACCACCCCAGTTCAGACATGGCCCTATGCAAATCAGTCTGACCCTGTGCCTCATGGAAACAGTCTAGCCCGAACTTCCAAGCCATGCCTTCCCTGGACCGGAAACCAGCTACCCAGGACCGATTTCTGGTATTCCAGCCGTCTTCAGCCCGGCTTGCTTGAATCCAGTGGTGTAAAGAGCATGGGACTCACGTCTGAGCATACCCATCCCACTCGGGGTGACAAATGCAAAGCCCACAGTTGATGGACAGAATAAAGAACAATGTCATACATTCACCCCAGTACAGAGATCTGGGCCTAAATCCATTGTTTTTTTGCACTCCACACCACCCCAGTTCAGACATGGCCATATACAAATAAGCCTGACCCTGTGCCTCATGGGAACAGTCCAGCCCGAACTGCCAAGCCATGCCTTCCCTGGACCGGAAACAAACTACCCAGGACCGGTTTCTTGCATTCTAGCCGTCTTCAGCCCGGCTTGCTTGAATCCAGTGGTGTGGAGAGCATGGGACTCACGTCTGAGCATACTCATCCCACTCGGGGTGACAAATGCAAAAACCACAGTTGATGAACAGAATGCAGAACAATGTCATACATTCACCCCAGTACAGACATCTGGGCCTAAATCCATTGTTTTTTGCACTCCACACCACCCCAGTTCAGATATGGCCATATGCAAATCAGTCTGACCCTGTGCCTCATGGGAACAGTCCAGCCCGAGCTGCCAAGCCATGCCTTCCCTGGACTGGAAACAAGCTACAGAGGCCCTGTTTCTGGCATTCCAGCCGTCTTTAGCCCGGCTTGCTTGAATCCAGTGTTGTGGAGAGTATGGGACTCACGTCTGAGCATACCCATCCCACTCTGGGTGACAAATGCAAAAACCACAGTAGATGGACAGAATGCAGAACAATGTCATACATTCACCCCAGTACAGAGATCTGGGCCTAAATCCATAGTTTTTTTTGCACTCCACACCACCCCAGTTCAGACATGGCCCTATACAAATCAGTCTGACCCTGTGCCTCATGGAAACAGTCCAGCCCGAACTGCCAAGCCATGCCTTCCCTGGACCGGAAACAATCTACCCAGGACCGGTTTCTGGTATTCCAGCCGTCTTCAGCCCGGCTTGCTTGATTCCAGTGGTGTGGAGAGCATGGGACTCTTGTCTGAGCATACCCATCCCACTCAGGGTGACAAATGCAAAAACCACAGTAGATGGACAGAATGCAGAACAATGTCTTATATTCACCCCAGTACAGAGATCTGGGCCTAAATCCATAGTTTTTTTTGCACTCCACACCACCACAGTTCAGACATGGCCCTATGCAAATCAGTCTGACCCTGTGCCTCATGGGAACAGTCTAGCCCGAACTGCCAAGCCATGCCTTCCCTGGACCGGAAACAAGCTACGCAGGACCGGTTTCTGGTATTCCAGCCGTCTTCAGCCCTGCTTGCTTGAATCCAGTGGTGTAGAGAGCATGGGACTCACGTCTGAGCATACCCATCCCACTCGGGGTAACAAATGCAAAAACCACAGTAGATGGACAGAATGCAGAACAATGTCATACATTCACCCCAGTACAGAGATCTGGGCCTGAATCCATAGTTTTTTTGCACTCCACACCACCCCAGTTCAGATATTCAAATCAGTCTGACCCTGTGCCTCATGGGAACAGTCAAGCCCGAACTGCCAAGCCATGCCTTCCCTGGACCAGAAACAATCTACCCAGGACCTGTTTCTGGTATTCCAGCCATCTTCAGCCCGGCTTGCTTGAGTCCAGTGGTGTGGAGAGCATGGGACTCATGTCTGAGCATACCCATCCCACTCGGGGTGACAAATGCAAAAACCAAAGTTGATGGACAGAATGCAGAACAATGTCATAGATTCACCCTAGTACAGAGATCGGGGCCTAAATCAATTGTTTTTTTTGCACTCCACACCACTTCAGTTCAGACATGACCATATGCAAATCAGTCTGACCCTGTGCCTCATGGGAACAGTCCAGCCCGAACTGCCAAGCCATGCCTTCCCTGAACCGGAAACAAGCTACCGAGGACCAGTTTCTGGCATTCCAGCCGCCTTTAGCCCGGCCTGCTTAAATCCAGTGGTGTGGAGAGCATGGGACTCACGTTGGAGAATACCCATCCCACTCGGGGAGACAAATTGCAAAAACCACAGTTGATGGACAGAATGCAGAACAATGTCATACATTCACCCCAGTACAGAGAGCTGGGCCTAAATCCATCGTTTATTTACAATCTACACCACCCCAGTTCAAACATGGCCATATGCAAATCATTCTGATCCTGTGCCTCATGGGAACAATCCAGCCTGAAACTGCCAAGCCATGCCTTCCCTGGACCGGAAACAAGCTACTGAGGACCGGTTTCTGGCATTCCAGCCGTTTTCAGCCCGGCTTGCTTGAATCCAGTGGTGTGGAGAGCATGGGACTCATGTCTGAGCATACCCATCCCACTCGGGGTGACAAATGCAAAAACCACAGTTGATGGACAGAATGCAGAACAATGTCATACATTCATACCAGTACAGAGATCTGGGCCTAAATCCATAGTTGTTTTGCACCCCACACCACCCCAGTTCAGACATGGCCATATGCAAATCGTCTGAGCATGTGCCTCATGGGAACAGTCCAGCCCGAACTGCCAAGCCATGCCTTACCTGGACCGGAAACAAGCTACCCACAACCGGTTTCTGGTATTCCAACCGTCTTTAGCCCGGCTTGCTTGAATCCAGTGTTGTGGAGAGCATGGGACTCACGTCTGAGCATACCCATCCCACTCGGGGTGACAAATGCAAAAACCACAGTTGATGAACAGAATGCAGAACAATGTCATACATTCTCCCCAGTACAGAGATCTGGGCCTACATCCATTGTTTTTTGCACTCCACACCACCCCAGTTCAGACATGGCCACATGCACATCAGTCTGACCCTGTGCCTCATGGGAACAGTCCAGCCCGAACTGCCAAGCCATGCCTTCCCTGGACCAGAAACAAGCTACCGAGGACCAGTTTCTGGCATTACAGACGTCTTTAGCCCGGCTTGCTTGAATCCAATGGTGTGGAGAGCATGGGACTCACGTCTGAGCATACCCATCCCACTCGGGGTGACAAATGCAAAACCCACAGTTGATGGACAGAATGTAGAACAATGTCATACATTCACCCAGTACCTGTCTGACCCTGTGCCTCATGGGAACAGTCCAGCCTGAACTGCCAAGCCATGTCTTCCCTGGACCGGAAACAAGATACTGAGGACCGGTTTCTGGCATTCCAGCCGTCTTTAGCCCGGCTTGCTTGAATCCAGTAGTGTGGAGACCATGGGACTCAAGTCTCAGCATACCCATCCCACTCTAGGTGACAAATGCAAAAACCAAAGTTGATGGACAGAATGCAGAACAATGTCATAGATTCACCCCAGTACAGACATCTGGGCCTAAATCCATTGTTTTTTGCACTCCACACCACCCCAGTTCAGATATGGCCATATGCAAATCAGTCTGACCCTGTGCCTCATGGGAACAGTCCAGCCCGAGCTGCCAAGCCATGCCTTCCCTGGACTGGAAACAAGCTACAGAGGCCCTGTTTCTGGCATTCCAGCCGTCTTTAGCCCGGCTTGCTTGAATCCAGTGTTGTGGAGAGTATGGGACTCACGTCTGAGCATACCCATCCCACTCTGGGTGGCAAATGCAAAAACCACAGTAGATGGACAGAATGCAGAACAATGTCATACATTCACCCCAGTACAGAGATCTGGGCCTAAATCCATAGTTTTTTTTGCACTCCACACCACCCAAGTTCAGACATGGCCCTATGCAAATCAGTCTGACCCTGTGCCTCATGGAAACAGTCCAGCCCGAATGCCAAGCCATGCCTTCCCTGGACCGGAAACAATCTACCCAGGACCGGTTTCTGGTATTCCAGCCGTCTTCAGCCCGGCTTGCTTGATTCCAGTGGTGTGGAGAGCATGGGACTCTTGTCTGAGCATACCCATCCCACTCAGGGTGACAAATGCAAAAACCACAGTAGATGGACAGAATGCAGAACAATGTCTTATATTCACCCCAGTACAGAGATCTGGGCCTAAATCCATAGTTTTTTTTGCACTCCAAACCACCACAGTTCAGACATGGCCCTATGCAAATCAGTCTGACCCTGTGCCTCATGGGAACAGTCTAGCCCGAACTGCCAAGCCATGCCTTCCCTGGACCGGAAACAAGCTACGCAGGACCGGTTTCTGGTATTCCAGCCGTCTTCAGCCCTGCTTGCTTGAATCCAGTGGTGTAGAGAGCATGGGACTCACGTCTGAGCATACCCATCCCACTCGGGGTAACAAATGCAAAAACCACAGTAGATGGACAGAATGCAGAACAATGTCATACATTCACCCCAGCACAGAGATCTGGGCCTGAATCCATAGTTTTTTTGCACTCCACACCACCCCAGTTCAGATATGCAAATCAGTCTGACCCTGTGCCTCATGGGAACAGTCAAGCCCGAACTGCCAAGCCATGCCTTCCCTGGACCAGAAACAATCTACCCAGGACCTGTTTCTGGTATTCCAGCCATCTTCAGCCCGGCTTGCTTGAGTCCAGTGGTGTGGAGAGCATGGGACTCACGTCTGAGCATACCCATCCCACTCGGGGTGACAAATGCAAAAACCAAAGTTGATGGACAGAATGCAGAACAATGTCATAGATTCACCCTAGTACAGAGATCGGGGCCTAAATCAATTGTTTTTTTTGCACTCCACACCACTTCAGTTCAGACATGACCATATGCAAATCAGTCTGACCCTGTGCCTCATGGGAACAGTCCAGCCGAACTGCCAAGCCATGCCTTCCCTGAACCGGAAACAAGCTACCGAGGACCAGTTTCTGGCATTCCAGCCGCCTTTAGCCCGGCCTGCTTAAATCCAGTGGTGTGGAGAGCATGGGACTCAAGTTGGAGAATACCCATCCCACTCGGGGAGACAAATTGCAAAAACCACAGTTGATGGACAGAATGCAAAACAATGTCATACATTCACCCCAGTACAGAGATCTGGGCCTAAATCCATCGTTTATTTACAATCTACACCACCCCAGTTCAGACATGGCCATATGCAAATCAGTCTGATCCTGTGCCTCATGGGAACAATCCAGCCTGAAACTGCCAAGCCATGCCTTCCCTGGACCGGAAACAAGCTACTGAGGACCGGTTTCTGGCATTCCAGCCGTTTTCAGCCCGGCTTGCTTGAATCCAGTGGTGTGGAGAGCACGGGACTCACGTCTGAGCATACCCATCCCACTTGGGGTGACAAATGCAAAAACCACAGTTGATGGACAGAATGCAGAACAATGTCATACATTCATACCAGTACAGAGATCTGGGCCTAAATCCATAGTTGTTTTGCACCCCACACCACCCCAGTTCATACATGGCCATATGCAAATCGTCTGAGCATGTGCCTCATGGGAACAGTCCAGCCCGAACTGCCCAGCCATGCCTTACCTGGACCGGAAACAAGCTACCCACAACCGGTTTCTGGTATTCCAACCGTCTTTAGCCCGGCTTGCTTGAATCCAGTGGTGTGGAGAGCATGGGACTCACGTCTGAGCATACCCATCCCACTCGGGGTGACAAATGCAAAAACCACAGTTGATGAACAGAATGCAGAACAATGTCATACATTCTCCCCAGTACAGAGATCTGGGCCTACATCCATTGTTTTTTGCACTCCACACCACCCCAGTTCAGACATGGCCACATGCACATCAGTCTGACCCTGTGCCTCATGGGAACAGTCCAGCCCGAACTGCCAAGCCATGCCTTCCCTGGACCAGAAACAAGCTACCGAGGACCAGTTTCTGGCATTACAGACGTCTTTAGCCCGGCTTGCTTGAATCCAATGGTGTGGAGAGCATGGGACTCACGTCTGAGCATACCCATCCCACTCGGGGTGACAAATGCAAAACCCACAGTTGATGGACAGAATGTAGAACAATGTCATACATTCACCCAGTACCTGTCTGACCCTGTGCCTCATGGGAACAGTCTAGCCTGAACTGCCAAGCCATATCTTCCCTGGACCGGAAACAAGATACTGAGGACCGGTTTCTGGCATTCCAGCCGTCTTTAGCCCGGCTTGCTTGAATCCAGTAGTGTGGAGACCATGGGACTCAAGTCTCAGCATACCCATCCCACTCTAGGTGACAAATGCAAAAACCAAAGTTGATGGACAGAATGCAGAACAATGTCATAGATTCACCCCAGTACAGAGATCAGGGCCTAAATCAATCGTTTTTTTGCACTCCACACCACTTCAGTTCGGACATGACCATATGCAAATCAGTCTGACCCTGTGCCTCATGGGAACAGTCCAGCCCGAACTGCCAAGCCATGCATTCCCTGGACCAGAAACAAGATACCGAGGACCGGTTTCTGGCATTCCAGCCATCTTCAGCCCTGCTTGCTTGAATCCAGTGGTGTGGAGAGCATGGGTCTCACGTCTGAGCATACCCATCCCACTCGGGGTGACAAATTGCAAAAACCACAGTTGATGGACAGAATGCAGAACAATGTCATACATTCATACCAGTACAGAGATCTGGGCCTAAATCCATAGTTGTTTTGCACCCCACACCACCCCAGTTCATACATGGCCATATGCAAATTGTCTGAGCATGTGCCTCATGGGAACAGTCCAGCCCGAACTGCCCAGCCATGCCTTACCTGGACCGGAAACAAGCTACCCACAACCGGTTTCTGGTATTCCAACCGTCTTTAGCCCGGCTTGCTTGAATCCAGTGGTGTGGAGAGCATGGGACTCACGTCTGAGCATACCCATCCCACTCGGGGTGACAAATGCAAAAACCACAGTTGATGAACAGAATGCAGAACAATGTCATACATTCTCCCCAGTACAGAGATCTGGGCCTACATCCATTGTTTTTTGCACTCCACACCACCCCAGTTCAGACATGGCCACATGCACATCAGTCTGACCCTGTGCCTCATGGGAACAGTCCAGCCCGAACTGCCAAGCCATGCCTTCCCTGGACCAGAAACAAGCTACCGAGGACCAGTTTCTGGCATTACAGACGTCTTTAGCCCGGCTTGCTTGAATCCAATGGTGTGGAGAGCATGGAACTCACGTCTGAGCATACCCATCCCACTCGGGGTGACAAATGCAAAACCCACAGTTGATGGACAGAATGTAGAACAATGTCATACATTCACCCAGTACCTGTCTGACCCTGTGCCTCATGGGAACAGTCTAGCCTGAACTGCCAAGCCATATCTTCCCTGGACCGGAAACAAGATACTGAGGACCGGTTTCTGGCATTCCAGCCGTCTTTAGCCCGGCTTGCTTGAATCCAGTAGTGTGGAGACCATGGGACTCAAGTCTCAGCATACCCATCCCACTCTAGGTGACAAATGCAAAAACCAAAGTTGATGGACAGAATGCAGAACAATGTCATAGATTCACCCCAGTACAGAGATCAGGGCCTAAATCAATCGTTTTTTTGCACTCCACACCACTTCAGTTCGGACATGACCATATGCAAATCAGTCTGACCCTGTGCCTCATGGGAACAGTCCAGCCCGAACTGCCAAGCCATGCATTCCCTGGACCAGAAACAAGATACCGAGGACCGGTTTCTGGCATTCCAGCCATCTTCAGCCCTGCTTGCTTGAATCCAGTGGTGTGGAGAGCATGGGTCTCACGTCTGAGCATACCCATCCCACTCGGGGTGACAAATTGCAAAAACCACAGTTGTTGGACAGAATGCAGAACAATGTCATACATTCACCCAAGTATAGAGATCTGGGCCTAAAACCATAGTTTTTTTGCACTCCACACCACTCCAGTTCAGACATGGCCCTATGCAAATCAGTCTGACCCTGTGCCTCATGGAAACAGTCCAGCCAGAACTGCCAAGCCATGCCTTCCCTGGACCGGAAACAATCTACCCAGGACCGGTTTCTGGTATTCCAGCCGTCTTCGGCCCGGCTTGCTTGATTCCAGTGGTGTGGAGAGCATGGGACTCTTGTCTGAGCATACCCATCCCACTCAGGGTGACAAATGCAAAAACCACAGTAGATGGACAGAATGCAGAACAATGTCTTATATTCACCCCAGTACAGAGATCTGGGCCTAAATCCATAGTTTTTTTTGCACTCCACACCACCACAGTTCAGACATGGCCCTATGCAAATCAGTCTGACCCTGTGCCTCATGGGAACAGTCTAGCCCGAACTGCCAAGCCATGCCTTCCCTGGACCGGAAACAAGCTACGCAGGACCGGTTTCTGGTATTCCAGCCGTCTTCAGCCCGGCTTGCTTGAATCCCGTGGTGTGGAGAGCATGGGACTCACGTCTGAGCATACCCATCCCACTCGGGGTAACAAATGCAAAAACCACAGTAGATGGACAGAATGCAGAACAATGTCATACATTCACCCCAGTACAGAGATCTGGGCCTGAATCCATAGTTTTTTTGCACTCCACACCACCCCAGTTCAGACATGGCCCTATGCAAATCAGTCTGACCCTGTGCCTCATGGGAACAGTCAAGCCCGAACTGCCAAGCCATGCCTTCCCTGGACCAGAAACAAGCTACCTAGGACCTGTTTCTGGTATTCCAGCCGTCTTCAGCCCGGCTTGCTTGAGTCCAGTGGTGTGGAGAGCATGGGACTCACGTCTGAGCATACCCATCCCAGTCGGGGTGACAAATGCAAAAACCAAAGTTGATGGACAGAATGCAGAACAATGTCATAGATTCACCCTAGTACAGAGATCGGGCCTAAATCAATTGTTTTTTTTGCACTCCTCACCACTTCAGTTCAGACATGACCATATGCAAATCAGTCTGACCCTGTGCCTCATGGGAACAGTCCAGCCCGAACTGCCAAGCCATGCCTTCCCTGAACCGGAAACAAGCTACAGATGACCTGTTTCTGGCATTCCAGCCGCCTTCAGCCCGGCCTGCTTGAATCCAGTGGTGTGGAGAGCATGGGACTCACGTCTGAGCATACCCATCCCACTCGGGGAGACAAATGCAAAAACCACAGTTGATGGACAGAATGCAGAACAATGTCATACATTCATACCAGTACAGAGATCTGGGCCTAAATCCATAGTTGTTTTGCACCCCACACCACCCCAGTTCAGACATGGCCATATGCAAATCGTCTGAGCATGTGCCTCATGGGAACAGTCCAGCCCGAACTGCCAAGCCATGCCTTACCTGGACCGGAAACAAGCTACCCACAACCGGTTTCTGGTATTCCAGCCGTCTTCAGCCCGGCTTGCTTGAATCCAGTGGTGTGGAGAGCATGGGACTCACGTCTGAGCATACCCATCCCACTCGGGGTGACAAATGCAAAAACCACAGTTGATGAACAGAATGCAGAACAATGTCATACATTCTCCCCAGTACAGAGATCTGGGCCTACATCCATTGTTTTTTGCACTCTACACCACCCCAGTTCAGACATGGCCACATGCACATCAGTCTGACCCTGTGCCTCATGGGAACAGTCCAGCCCGAACTGCCAAGCCATGCCTTCCCTGGACCAGAAACAAGCTACCGAGGACCAGTTTCTGGCATTACAGCCGTCTTTAGCCCGGCTTGCTTGAATCCAATGGTGTGGAGAGCATGGGACTCACGTCTGAGCATACCCATCCCACTCGGGGTGACAAATGCAAAACCCACAGTTGATGGACAGAATGTAGAACAATGTCATACATTCACCCAGTACCTGTCTGACCCTGTGCCTCATGGGAACAGTCTAGCCTGAACTGCCAAGCCATATCTTCCCTGGACCGGAAACAAGATACTGAGGACCGGTTTCTGGCATTCCAGCCGTCTTTAGCCCGGCTTGCTTGAATCCAGTAGTGTGGAGACCATGGGACTCAAGTCTCAGCATACCCATCCCACTCTAGGTGACAAATGCAAAAACCAAAGTTGATGGACAGAATGCAGAACAATGTCATAGATTCACCCCAGTACAGAGATCAGGGCCTAAATCAATCGTTTTTTTGCACTCCACACCACTTCAGTTCGGACATGACCATATGCAAATCAGTCTGACCCTGTGCCTCATGGGAACAGTCCAGCCCGAACTGCCAAGCCATGCATTCCCTGGACCAGAAACAAGATACCGAGGACCGGTTTCTGGCATTCCAGCCATCTTCAGCCCTGCTTGCTTGAATCCAGTGGTGTGGAGAGCATGGGTCTCACGTCTGAGCATACCCATCCCACTCGGGGTGACAAATTGCAAAAACCACAGTTGTTGGACAGAATGCAGAACAATGTCATACATTCACCCAAGTATAGAGATCTGGGCCTAAAACCATAGTTTTTTTGCACTCCACACCACTCCAGTTCAGACATGGCCCTATGCAAATCAGTCTGACCCTGTGCCTCATGGAAACAGTCCAGCCAGAACTGCCAAGCCATGCCTTCCCTGGACCGGAAACAATCTACCCAGGACCGGTTTCTGGTATTCCAGCCGTCTTCGGCCCGGCTTGCTTGATTCCAGTGGTGTGGAGAGCATGGGACTCTTGTCTGAGCATACCCATCCCACTCAGGGTGACAAATGCAAAAACCACAGTAGATGGACAGAATGCAGAACAATGTCTTATATTCACCCCAGTACAGAGATCTGGGCCTAAATCCATAGTTTTTTTTGCACTCCACACCACCACAGTTCAGACATGGCCCTATGCAAATCAGTCTGACCCTGTGCCTCATGGGAACAGTCTAGCCCGAACTGCCAAGCCATGCCTTCCCTGGACCGGAAACAAGCTACGCAGGACCGGTTTCTGGTATTCCAGCCGTCTTCAGCCCGGCTTGCTTGAATCCCGTGGTGTGGAGAGCATGGGACTCACGTCTGAGCATACCCATCCCACTCGGGGTAACAAATGCAAAAACCACAGTAGATGGACAGAATGCAGAACAATGTCATACATTCACCCCAGTACAGAGATCCGGGCCTGAATCCATAGTTTTTTTGCACTCCACACCACCCCAGTTCAGACATGGCCCTATGCAAATCAGTCTGACCCTGTGCCTCATGGGAACAGTCAAGCCCGAACTGCCAAGCCATGCCTTCCCTGGACCAGAAACAAGCTACCTAGGACCTGTTTCTGGTATTCCAGCCGTCTTCAGCCCGGCTTGCTTGAGTCCAGTGGTGTGGAGAGCATGGGACTCACGTCTGAGCATACCCATCCCAGTCGGGGTGACAAATGCAAAAACCAAAGTTGATGGACAGAATGCAGAACAATGTCATAGATTCACCCTAGTACAGAGATCGGGCCTAAATCAATTGTTTTTTTTGCACTCCTCACCACTTCAGTTCAGACATGACCATATGCAAATCAGTCTGACCCTGTGCCTCATGGGAACAGTCCAGCCCGAACTGCCAAGCCATGCCTTCCCTGAACCGGAAACAAGCTACAGATGACCTGTTTCTGGCATTCCAGCCGCCTTCAGCCCGGCCTGCTTGAATCCAGTGGTGTGGAGAGCATGGGACTCACGTCTGAGCATACCCATCCCACTCGGGGAGACAAATGCAAAAACCACAGTTGATGGACAGAATGCAGAACAATGTCATACATTCATACCAGTACAGAGATCTGGGCCTAAATCCATAGTTGTTTTGCACCCCACACCACCCCAGTTCAGACATGGCCATATGCAAATCGTCTGAGCATGTGCCTCATGGGAACAGTCCAGCCCGAACTGCCAAGCCATGCCTTACCTGGACCGGAAACAAGCTACCCACAACCGGTTTCTGGTATTCCAGCCGTCTTCAGCCCGGCTTGCTTGAATCCAGTGGTGTGGAGAGCATGGGACTCACGTCTGAGCATACCCATCCCACTCGGGGTGACAAATGCAAAAACCACAGTTGATGAACAGAATGCAGAACAATGTCATACATTCTCCCCAGTACAGAGATCTGGGCCTACATCCATTGTTTTTTGCACTCTACACCACCCCAGTTCAGACATGGCCACATGCACATCAGTCTGACCCTGTGCCTCATGGGAACAGTCCAGCCCGAACTGCCAAGCCATGCCTTCCCTGGACCAGAAACAAGCTACCGAGGACCAGTTTCTGGCATTACAGCCGTCTTTAGCCCGGCTTGCTTGAATCCAATGGTGTGGAGAGCATGGGACTCACGTCTGAGCATACCCATCCCACTCGGGGTGACAAATGCAAAACCCACAGTCGATGGACAGAATGTAGAACAATGTCATATATTCACCCAGTACCTGTCTGACCCTGTGCCTCATGGGAACAGTCCAGCCTGAACTGCCAAGCCATGTCTTCCCTGGACCGGAAACAAGATACCGAGGACCGGTTTCTGGCATTCCAGCCGTCTTTAGCCCGGCTTGCTTGAATCCAGTAGTGTGGAGACCATGGGACTCAAGTCTCAGCATACCCATCCCACTCTGGGTGACAAATGCAAAAACCAAAGTTGATGGACAGAATGCAGAACAATGTCATAGATTCACCCCAGTACAGAGATCAGGGCCTAAATCAATCGTTTTTTTGCACTCCACACCACTTCAGTTCGGACATGACCATATGCAAATCAGTCTGACCCTGTGCCTCATGGGAACAGTCCAGCCCGAACTGCCAAGCCATGCATTCCCTGGACCAGAAACAAGATACCGAGGACCGGTTTCTGGCATTCCAGCCATCTTCAGCCCGGCTTGCTTGAATCCAGTGGTGTGGAGAGCATGGGTCTCACGTCTGAGCATACCCATCCCACTCGGGGTGACAAATTGCAAAAGCCACAGTTGATGGACAGAATGCAGAACAATGTCATACATTCACCCAAGTATAGAGATCTGGGCCTAAATCCATCGTGTGTTTGCATTCCACACCACCCCAGTTCAGGCAATGCCATATGCAAATCAGTCTGACCCTGTGCCTCATTAGAACAGTCCAGCCCAAACTGCCAAGCCATGCCTTCCCTGGACCGGAAACAAACTACTGAGGACCGGTTTCTGGCATTCCAGCCGTCTTCAGCCCGTCTTGCTTGAATCCAGTGGTGTGGAGAGAATGGGACTCACGTCTGAGCATACCCATCCCACTTGGCGTGACAAATGCAAAAACCACAGTTGATGGACAGAATTCAGAACAATGTCATAAATTCACCCCAGTACAGAGATCTGGGCCTAAATCCATCATTTTTTTGCACTCCACACCACCCCAGTTCAGACATGGCCATATGCAATTCTGTCTGACCCTGTGCCTCATGGGAACAGTCTAGCCCGAACTGCCAAGCCATGCCTTCCCTGGACCGGAAACAAGCTACCCAGGACCGGTTTCTGGTATTCCAGCCGTCTTCAGCCCGGCTTGCTTGATTCCAGTGGTGTGGAGAGCATGGGACTGTTGTCTGAGCATACCCATCCCACTCGGGGTGACAAATGCAAAACCCACAGTTGATAGACAGAATGCAGAGCAATGTCATACACTCACCCCAGTACAGAGATCTGGTCCTAAATCCATAGTTTTTTTTGCACTCCACACCACCCCAGTTCAGACATGGCCATATGCAAATCAGTCTGACCCTGTGCCTAATGGGAACAGTCCACCCCGAACTGCCAAGCCATGCCTTCCCTGGAACGGAAACAAGCTACCGAGGACCGGTTTCTGGCATTCTAGCCATCTTCATCCCAGCTTGCTTGAATCCAGTGGTGTGGAGAGCATGGGACTCACGTCTGAGCATACCCATCCCACTCGGGGTGACAAATGCAAAAACCACAGTAGATGGACAGAATGCAGAACAATGCCATACATTCACCCCAGTACAGATATCTGGGCCTGAATCCATAGTTTTTTTGCACTCCACACCACACCAGTACAGACATGGTCATATGCAAATCAGTCTGACCCTGTGCCTCATTAGAACAGTCCAGCCCAAACTGCCAAGCCATGCCTTCCCTGGACCGGAAACAAGCTACCGAGGACCGATTTCTGGCATTCCAGCCGTCTTCAGCCCATCTTGCTTGAATCCAGTGGTGTGGAGAGCATGGGACTCACGTCTGAGCATACCCATCCCACTCGGGGTGACAAATGCAAAACCCACAGTTGATGGACAGAATGCAGAACAATGTCATACATTCACCCCAGTACAGAGATCTGGGCCTAAATCCATCGTTTTTTTGCACTCCACACCACCCCAGTTCAGACATGGCCATATGCAATTCTGTCTGACCCTGTGCCTCATGGGAACAGTCCAGCCCGAACTACCAAGCCATGCCTTCCCTGGACCGGAAACAAGCTACCGAGGACCGGTTTCTGGCATTCCAGCCATCTTCAGCCCGGCTTGCTTGAATCCAGTGGTGTGGAGAGCATGGGACTCACGTCTGAGCATACCCATCCCACTCGGGGGGACAAATGCAAAAACCACAGTAGATGGACAGAATGCAGAACAATGTCATACATTCACCCCAGTACAGAGATTGCTTGAATCCAGTGGTGTGGAGAGCATGACCCTCAAGTCTGAGCATACCCATCCCACTCGGGGTGACAAATTGCAAAAACCACAGTTGATGGACAGAATGCAGAACAATGTCATACATTCACCCAAGAATAGAGATCTGGGCCTAAATCCATCGTTTATTTGCACTCCACACCACCCCAGTTCAGACATGGCCCTATGCAAATCAGTCTGACCCTGTGCTTCATGGGAACAGTCCAGCCCGAACTGCCAAATCATGCCTTCCCTGGACCGGAAACAAGCTACCGAGGACCGGTTTCTGGCATTCCAGCCATCTTCAGCCCGGCTTGCTTGAATCCAGTGGTGTGGAGAGCATGGGACTCACGTCTGAGCATAACCATCCCACTCGGGGTGACAAATGCAAAAACCACAGTAGATGGACAGAATGCAGAACAATGTCATACATTCACCCCAGTACAGAGATCTGGGCCTGAATCCATAGTTTTTTTGCACTCCACACCACCCCAGTTTAGACATGGCCATATGCAAATCAGTCTGAACCTGTGCCTCATGGGAACAATCCAGCCCGAACTGCCAAGCCATGCCTTCCCTGGACCAGAAACAAGCTACTGAGGACCAGTTGCTGGCATTCCAGCCGTCTGTAGCCCTGCTTGATTGAATCCAGTGGTGTGGAGAGCATGGGACTCACGTCTGAGCATACCCATCCCACTCGGGGTGACAAATGCAAAACCCACAGTTGATGGACAGAATGCAGAACAATGTCATACATTCACCCCAGTACAGAGATCTGGGCCTAAATCCATCGTTTTTTTGCACTCCACACCACCCCAGTTCTGACATGGTCATATGCAAATCTGTCTGACCCTGTGCCTCATGGGAACAGTCCAGTCGGACCTGCCAAGCCATGCCTTCCCTGGACCGGAAACAAGCTACCGAGGACTGGTTTCTGGAATTCCAGCCGTCTTTAGCCCGGCTTGCTTGAATCCAGTGGTGGGGAGAGCATGGGACTCAAGTCTCAGCATACCCATCCCACTCTGGGTGACAAATGCAAAAACCAAAGTTGATGGACAGAATGCAAACAAACAATGTCATAGATTCACACCAGTACAGAGATCGGGGCATAAATCAATCATTTTTTTGCACTCCACACCACTTCAGTTCAGACATGACCATATGCAAATCAGTCTGACCCTGTGCCTCATGGGAACAGTCCAGCCCGAACTGCCAAGCCATGCCTTCCCTGGACCAGAAACAAGCTACCGAGGACCGGTTTCTGGCATTCCAGCCATCTTCAGCCCGGCTTGCTTGAATCCAGTGGTGTGGAGAGCATTGAGGTTCCGTGACGATTTGAACCCTTGTTTTCAATATTGTCGGAAATACATAATATTGGTATCAGCGAACCGCAAATGATCCATTTAGCATATCCTGGTGTTTTCGCTACGCTACGAGCAAGAGTACTCCTGTAACAAACACATTTCTGATCTACCCATGGCATCCATCTTAGATCATGGCAGCCATTTTGTGTTTCTTGCCCTCACATACGCAATAAACCTCTGATCACTTCATTTCAATTAAGGACACGTAGCCTTAGCCGGAGATTCACCTTTCCAGTGACACGTGCACCTTGGAACAGAACACGCTGTAGCTACATGACTCGACAAAGGCTGCCTCCTCTGCCCGAGGCCAGTCCTGCTATACTGGTTCTTGTGGTCGTTGGCCTGATCACGATTAGGCGGCCGAAGCCGGTAGCCTTGCCCATTTACAGCCCACAAACATCCCTTATCCTGCTTTTCTATCTTCTGCACCTGGCTCTGCTCCTTTCCTTCTGGGCCTTTATTAGGGGGAGGTAACGAAATTTACGATGAGGCGGTCCGGGTCTTGAATGAAAAGTTGACATGAGATTATGATGGAAAAGTGGGAACCCCTCGTTCGTAATGTTTTGACATCAGATATTGTCGACGATTCCTGTGCAACGCCAAATATTTATTGTTTAGGACACAAAGGTTTGGGAATGTACTAACATGTGAAGAATTTGCCTGAAGCCCAATTTTTAGTATATAAGGAGCAACCCTCTTTGTACAAATGGAACAGGCTCCTAGACACTGCCCATGCGTAGTTTCTGTGACTTCTGTGTCCCTGCAGTAATAAATCTTTGGTCTTTGACGCCACCATCGAGAAGCCCGTGTTTCTGTTTATTTGTGCACCAAGACAGGTGGAACTCCGGGGTCTTCGGGTGTTGTTTCCTGACACCTCTGGACGGAACCAAAAAGTCCAGAACTCCAATTGGCGCCCAACGTGGGGCGACGTCATTCGGTACCGGTCCAAAAGCCTGAAGAGTTCGAGAAGCTTCGTGTGAAGATTCCTGAGGGAGGCGCCCCACTTCATCGATCCCGGCATATCGCAAAAGTGGCCCGACGTTCTCTTCCACGAGGGTTCCCGTTCAGGACGGCTGCAGTGGGCCGTTGCTTTGACCGTCGCCCTGTCTTGGACCCGAGGTGCAGTCCTTAGTACGGCGAAACGTGACGGGTTTCTCCTTGGTGACGTCTTCAGTGCCTCAGTTAAGTATTCAGTGGTTGCTAGCTGGTTATCTTGTGAGGGTTGTTAAAATCCTTTTTGGTTCTTGGTTTGGTTTGGTTTCGTAAGATTATCACTGGTTGTTCTGGTTACGATAATCTATTTGGTTTAGTTTGGGTATCGATACATTTGTTCTCTTTTGGTAGGCCTAAGTTCTTGGTTCGAGTGCACATTCTTGTTTGTGTTGTTTGTTCTGTGTTCCGGATTGCAAAATGGTAAGTCGGAGAAATTGTATGTTGTTGTGTTTTGGTTGCAACAGTGATTCACGATTGGAGGACTCATGTCTGGTTCCTCCGATTGGGACTCCTTTATATGATCTTTACTGTAAGCATGGTGTGGGTCCTATATCTTATAATGAGGTGTGGGTCCGATACACTGAAAAGGACGGTGTCCTTAGTTGGTCACTGCATGGTAGTTTTGAACCCGAAATCCTTGACAATTTAGAAGTGAAACTGTTTAAGAAGAAAGCCCGGCCGGCAATGTTTGATTCTTTCCGTTACTGGCGAAAAGAATCCAAACAGAGAGAGATTAAAAGGTTGAAAAAAGAACAGAAAGAGCAAGAGTTAACTTTAGAACAAGCGGCTAAGCAGCTGCAAGATAACGAGTCTGAGAAGGCAATGGAGATAGCCATTAGAGAGCGTAACTTAGCGATAGATAAATGCTATCCTGCCTTGCCATTGAGTACGACTAAGATAATAGAGGATCCCGAAAACGATCCTCTGTTGTCTTACTTGTTACAGTCACCTCCACCGTATGCACAAGGTGCTACGGCTCCACCTGTACCAAATGTTCAATTGCCGGTTGCTGGACAACCTGGTATTCCTGCTCCTGCCCCTCAGAATCAAGCTCCTGTACCTCCTGTGGTCAATGTGAATGTTCCTACGGCACCTCCTCTTCCTGGGTTGCCGACTTCTCTACCTATACCTGTATCGCTTACACCTACTGTTCCACAAGCTATCTTCCTCGATACTCCTACTGTCCCGCTATCTGTTCCAACTGCTACTGTGTTCTCTGCATCTGCCAGTATGTTGACTCCGCTTTCTGTTCGTCGAAGAATCACTGATTCTGTCTCTAACATTCTGTCTCCTTTCTATAAATCTTTAATTAAGAGTCCTACTTCTGACTCCGTACAAAGACGTAGTCAGCTCCCAAGTACTGAGGAACGGGGAATATTAGATTCCACGGCTCTCAGATGGATTTCGAAAAGTAGGAGATATAGCACAAGAGATGTACTAGATACATTTATGCAGTGGAATGAACCAACGCAACGATATGTCTTTGACGAGATGTGCTCTCTTTTACGTGAGGAACTAGAAGAAGATGACTCTGAATCGAATTTAGAAGACTTAATTAAAGTTCAGAAAGAGTTTGCTGCAGGAATGATAGTAGGTCAAAATATAAAAGAAGCGATGGAACTGATTTTAAGTTATAGAAATGATCCATCACTTCGTTCACCGAGAGACTTAGAGAAAGGTAGTACGAAGCAGAATCGCCAATATCCAATGAGAGAGGTTCCTCCAATTTGGCGCGAAGCTGTACAAGCTGATGTTGCCAATGGTATTGTAGCCGCTCCGGCGCAATTCCAGAGAGTGTGGATACACATTCCGTGGAAGCGAGCCGAAGTGTTAGCAGTGAAGCAGGACTTGCCAGACCCGCGTAAGAATCCTGCCGGATACTATAAAGAGTTAGCGCAAACAGTTGAGGCCTGTGTGATGAATCTAGCGGACATTGACATGTTATTTGGGAATGTAGTTCCGCAACCAATTTGGGCTAAAATTCGTAAAGAGAATCATCTAGGTGGTGATTGGGCAGCTATCATTGCAGCGGATGGTCAGCAAATAGGTGGTTCCAAACCCGAACCTCTAATTGCTAATCTTCCAGGTAGGATAATCGACTTAATGAAGACTCTGATGCCCGCATTGCGTGTTAATTGGGACAAGTTGTCCGCATGCAGGCAAAAGAAAGACGAAAGTGTCTCCCACTTTTTCACGAGGTTCGAAGAGACTTTTGTAGATCATAGTGGTCAGGATATGAGCACAGAAGGAAGACAGAGACTGTTTGTCGATAAATTCGTACATAATTTGTTACCTGAGCTATGCAATAAATTAAAAGATTCCGAGAGTGCGTGGGCTGTTTCTACAACTGCGCAAATACTTGCAACTGCACAGTATTATGAAAATAGGGATAAAGAGGAGAAGGAGAAATCAGATAAAAAAACGAAAGATTTAAAGACTAAAGTTCTCTTGCAACAGGCATATCCACCTTGCATGAATCAAACTAATACACAGCAAGGGTCATATCAAAGGACAGATTATAGTTCACCTAGGCCACAATACCAGTGGAATCAGTGTGCGTATTGTAAGAAAGAAGGTCATTATAAAAATGAGTGTCCAGTCCTAGCACAAAATAACGCAGCAGCAGCTCAGAGAGGTCGTGGTGGTTTTGTACAGAATTCTAGAGGTCGAGGACGAGGTGCTATGCCTCCACAGACAAATGATCGCCCTTCCAATCACTTTGATCAACGAAATGGACAGTCTGCCCAACAAAATAGATCTCAACAGTATCATGTTGAAGACTATTGTGAAAATGATGAGGGATTTCAGCAAAATGGGTACTAGGACAGCCATGGACAGAGAGAGGGAGTAGTATCAGTTCCAGTGGATCAGAGTGGGCCTTATGTCGCAGTAGCAACATCAGGTGTAGTCGAACCATTTCTGTTGGATACTGGTGCCGCAAAAAGTTCTATCATACATGCGAAACTCCCTGGCGCACCTTTGTCCGGCTTAACAAATGTTTCTGTAGGTTTTTCAGGCGCCCCTGTTTACAACCCGGTATCTGGTCCCTTGTCTATTTCTGTTGGACCGTGTCAATTGAAAGCACCCCTGATTTTGACGACAGGTTGTAATGAAAATCTGCTTGGTTTAGACTTGTTAAAACGACTATATGCGACATTGTACTGTTCTCCGGAAGGAGTACAGCTTACGTTGGGTAAAAGAATCACCTCTCCGATGTACTTGTCTATGGATGCACTCCCGCCAGAGCTGCGTTCACTCCCTGATACTCTTTGGGCGACTGGTCCTAACGATGTAGGCCTTTTAGAAATACCACCATATGTAGTAACTTTGAAAGCAAATGTCAAATTTCCACGAATTCCTCAATACAAAATATCTAGTGAAGGTGAACGTGCACTTTTATTGATTGTGCAAGATTTGATTAAGAAAGGTGTGGTTGAAGAAACTAGAGGAAATGTCTGTAACAGTCCTGTATTACCGATTTTGAAACGAACTGATCCTAAAAAGCCTCCAGTATATAGGTTTGTCATTGATCTCAGAGAAGTTAATAAGATTGTGGTCCCGCAGTTTCCTGTGGTTCCAGATATTACTGCCTTGTTAACATTGATTCCCGCTACAGCCACATGGTTTTCAGTCATTGACTTGAAAAATGCCTTTTTCAGCATTCCAATAGCCGAGGAAAGCAGAGATATTTTCGGCTTCTGTCTAGGAGGTCGAAGCTTCAGATTTAAACGCGCTCCACAAGGCTATTGTGAGAGCCCATCCATTTACAGTCAGGCATTAAAAAGTCAGTTAGATTCTTTTGTACTTCCTCAAGGTTCTGCCCTAGTGCAGTATGTAGATGACCTTCTAGTGGCTGCCGATGACAAGGAAACTTGCAAAGCAGCTACAATTTCGTTATTGCATCATTTGTCCAATTTGAATCACAAGGTGTCACCTTCAAAAATGCAATATTGCTGCCAAGAAGTGACCTACCTAGGTCATCTCTTGTCAAAGGAGGGAAGGAAGTTGACCCCAGAGAGAATAAAAGCAATTACGCAGATGAGTGTTCCTCGCACACAGAGAGAAGTACGTGCCTTTTTAGGTATTACCTCTTACTGTAGGCAGTGGATCCCAAATTTTTCTCTTTTAGCTAAACCGTTGGTAGCTTTGACTGGGAAAAATGTTCCGAGTCCGGTGCCATGGTCTGCTGAATGTCAGGAGAGTTTTTCTGAGTTACGGAATGCACTTTGTTCAGCTCCTGTATTGGGTACACCCGATTACAGCAAGCCATTCACGCTCTATGTTCACGAGAGAGAAGGTTGCGCGTTGAGTGTTCTGACACAGAAATTTGGTGATAAACAACGCCCTTGTGCGTATTTTTCATCAACATTAGATCCGGTCGCTAGAGCGTTACCTAGTTGTTTGAGAGCTACAGCGGCAGCTGCGGCTTCCATTCGACAATCTGCTGGTTTGGTGATGAATAACATGCTAGTGGTCATGGTTCCTCATGCTGTGGATACACTCATGAACAGAACACCTTACCAGTGCGAGATTATCTGGCTACGAACTGACATTGCTAGCGAGTCATATTCAGATCAAAAGATGCAATGTATTGAATCCAGCAACACTGTTGCCGGCTAATCAAGAGTCGAGTGATTCTGAACCCCATGATTGTTGTTTCAGAACCGAGGAGGAGACAAAAGGACGAATTGATTTAAAAGACACTCCATTGTCAGATCCAGATGGCACGTTGTATGTTGATGGGTCATGCTTTAAATTGGAGAATGGTGATGTGACTGCTGCTTATGCAGTAACGACTTTGAGTACGATTGTGGAGACTGCAAGAGTGAGTCAGAATTCTGCCCAAGCTGCAGAGTTAATCGCTCTAACAAGAGCGTGTGTTTTAGCTAAGGGAAAGAGAGTGAATGTGTTCACAGATAGTCAGTACGCGTTTGGCGTGGCCCATAATTTTGGCCGTTTGTGGAAAGAAAGAGGTATCATTACGTCCCATGGGACTAAGATTCAACATGGTCAGTTAGTTAACGACTTGTTGGAATCTCTAACCTTGCCGACTGAAGTTGCGATTGTGAAATGCAGTGCGCATAAAGCAATCACGGATGATGTTGGTCGTGGGAATGCTTTTGCTGATGAGACTGCTAAACAGACAGCTAGGAATATGATGAGTAGAATGTATGTTGCAACATCTGCAAGATGGATCTCCGAGTCTGGAATGTGTGAGGATACAGTGGAAAGTGTGAAAGAGATTCAGAAAGAGGCAACTGAGGAGGAAAAACGTGCATGGAAAGAAAGTACGGGCAAGTTGGATTCGAGTGGGTGTTGGATTGACTTGTCGGAACAACAGCGTTGGATGTTGCCTGATGCGTATGTGCTTGCAGTGGTGACAATGGCACATGGAGTAGCGCATATAAGTTCTAAAGGAATCTGTAAAATGTTGGCCCCGGTCTGGAAGAATGATGGAATTAGTAAATGTGCAGAGAGAGTGGTGAAAAATTGTATGGTATGCCTGATGCATAATCCTGGCAAGGGAATCCCAACTCCTGCTGGTCACTTTGCTCCTCCTTCCTGCCCCTTTGAGGTAATTCAGCTAGATTTCATACACATGGATCGTTGTAATAATCTAAAATACGTCCTGGTGGTAGTCTGTGCATTTTCCAGATGGATCGAAGCATATCCACTAAAGGACAATACTGCCCTATCAACTGCCAAAATTCTTCTCAAAGAATATTTCCCTAGGTATGGAATGCCACGGATTGTATGGTCAGATAACGGAAGTGAGTTTATAGGGAAAGTTATGCAGAGTGTGTGTGCCGGTTTGGGCATTAAACAGAAGTTTCACAGTACTAACCATCCCCAGTCTGCTGGTTTAGTTGAGGGTTACAATGGCACCCTCAAACTAAAACTTGCTAAAATACAGGCATCCACGGGTTTATCCTGGCCAGACGCACTACCATTGGCTTTGTTATCGACGAGAGCGACTGTACATTCTAGAGTAGGGCTTAGTCCTTACGAAATAGTTTTTGGTCGTCCCGCTAATGTTTGGGGAGTGCCTAGGCCGAAAGAATTTTGTTCTTTGGAATATCCAATGTTGATTGATTACCTTTACGACTTGACTGCTAAATTGAGTCTTATTCACCAACAGGTTTTCGATGCATTGCCAAAGCCTCCGGAGAGTCCAGGTCATCAGCTGAAACCCGGCGACCACGTTGTGGTACGAAATTTTACGAGGACAAAGAACCTTCAGCCCAAGTTTGTCGGCCCCTTCCAGGTGCTGCTTGCAACGAGAACTGCTGTTCGTGTGGCTGGACGCAAGCACTGGATACATGCAACTCATGTCAAACGTGTGCCCCTGCCACTTCCTTACGACAACTGGGTGAAGAAGGGAATTGGTGCCTCTGAATTCGAGCAAACACCCAAGTTTATCCCTTTCAGCGATGCCGAATTGATAACTGACTCTCCTCCTGAAACTACTTCTTTGACTCCTGAACACTTGCCCTCCGCATCAGAAGAAACTTTGCCATCTGCGAACTTGAACATTGCAAACTCTATTGACAACACACTGTTTCCTGATCAAACGGTTCCTGCAAAACTAAGATACAACTTACGATCTCGTAATATGGACAAATAAAGCAGGAAACTGCCTATTGTGATATTTGAAATTTTGAACTTTTGCCTTCAGCCAGGAAGTTTGCTATTGTTTTATTTTTTTTAAAAATTGCCTTGCCGTCTGGGTAGCCGTAGGGTCGTGGCTGTGTACCTAGTTGAATCTGCGGGGGTCTGACACAAGGTCGATCTTTCTGTTGGTTCTGGGAACTCCCAGGGCTGATAGAGGCATTTTCATCTACGTACACATCATCAGTTGTCGCGAGCGGATTGTAGAAGATGGAGCTTCCTGCGCTGCAACGAGAAAATGTGATTTATGTTCGCAGAAACAGACTTTACAGAATTCTTCACAGCAAATGCTTTCTGATACAATGTGCCATTACATTCTTGATTGTTTTGATAACGTTGGTGGGTGGAATCGTCTTTGGTATGAGTTTAATCTTTGTGCCAGTCACTACAGTACCTCCCCTTGATCCTGCTACTTCTACTGTTTCTTCTATACACTCTTTTCACTCATTTCCTGAACATGAGCAAGCTCGACGCTCAGAATTCATCAATAACACTTTTGTACAGCTTTTGCACCAACACCAACTAATAGTTAACACTACAGACTGCTGGGTGTGTGGCTTGATACCCCACACTATGGATAAAGGCATTCCTTACCTGGTTTTGCCTTTCAGCTATAATGGATCATTTCAGGCCTTTCAAACCATCTTTGCTTATGCCCTTGAAACCTATCCTCCGCGTCCACCACGTTCCACTAGATATAACTCTGCCAACAAAGCTTTAGTCCAGGGAATTATTGACATGATCAAGGACGTCAATAATACTCCATCTTACCCTAGAGACGAATTACGAGTATATTTGAGTTGGAATTCTTCAGAGTATTGCCTTAGTTTGGGAGAAAGCAAACGGAAAAGCTCCACTCCAATCTGGGTCGTACCTCACCGAGGTCAGGTCTGTTTGCAAGGTAATCGGAGAAATCCGAGAGCTCAGCTAGGGAGGAGTGAGTGCGTAGAGACTTACGTGTTTCCGTCTAACTCTTCCCCTGCTTTTCTTACTGCTAGGGGTACCTACTTCATCTGTCAAGACAGAGCGTATACATGGTTGCCTGCTGACTTTTCAGGATCATGTTATATTGCTCGATTATTGCCTCCAACATACACTGCTTCATCTGATTATCACAAGACCAGAATAGCAAGAGGTGTCTTCAGCAAGGAAGATACCGCTGGTCAGGAAGCTGGAGACTTCTTCAAAGGTTTCCTTCCGTTCTGGGGGCCTATGGCCAATAGTAGAAACATACGTCAGCTAACACGGGTAGTTGAATCTACTATTACCGAAACTGCTGGTGCCCTTAGCAATTTGACAGCTGAGCTTCAGGCGGATAGACTCATGACGTTGCAGAACCGTATGGTTCTAGACGTAATCCTTGCAGATCGAGGTGGGGTATGCAGAATGATCCAATCGAGCTGCTGTGTCTTTATTCCCAATAATGCTCCAACAGTCTATGAGGCGATCTCTAAGCTACACAAGATTTCCGACTCTATACACGTAGACAAGGGAAACTGGTCCTTCATGGAGTGGTTTTGGACTCTGATATCAGCGTGGGGATGGAAGGTTCTGATGGTCATTGGTGTCATCTTAGTATTCCTATTCTCATGCTGCCTGATTATCCAGTGTGGTCCTGCTCTGTGTAGTCTTTGTGCTGCAACCTGTTTTAGGAAACCACCTGCGTTTGGAGAAAAGGCGCGAGAAAGGATGATGATACAACAACATGTCACTGACCTGATGAGCATAGAATTAGACTCTGACATAGACTGAGTAATTGCCTATGTAAGGGCAAAAGGAGGGTCTGAGGTTCCAAGACGATTTGAACCCGTGTTTTCAATATTGTCGGAAATACATAATATTGGTATCAGCGAACCGCAAATGATCCATTTAGCATATCCTGGTGTTTTCCCTACGCTACGAGCAAGAGTACTCCTGTAACAAACACATTTCTGATCTACCCATGGCATCCATCTTAGATCATGGCAGCCATTTTGTGTTTCTTGCCCTCACATACGCAATAAACCTCTGATCACTTCATTTCAATTAAGGACACGTAGCCTTAGCCGGAGATTCACCTTTCCAGTGACACGTGCACCTTGGAACAGAACACGCTGTAGCTACATGACTCGACAAAGGCTGCCTCCTCTGCCCGAGGCCAGTCCTGCTATACTGGTTCTTGTGGCCATTGGCCTGATCACGATTAGGCGGCTGAAGCCGGTAGCCTTGCCCATTTACAACCCACAAACATCCCTTATCCTGCTTTTCTATCTTCTGCACCTGGCTCTGCTCCTTTCCTTCTGGGCCTTTATTAGGGGGAGGTAACGAAATTTACGATGAGGCGGTCCGGGTCTTGAATGAAAAGTTGACATGAGATTATGATGGAAAAGTGGGAACCCCTCGTTCGTAATGTTTTGACATCAGATATTGTCGACGATTCCTGTGCAACGCCAAATATTTATTGTTTAGGACACAAAGGTTTGGGAATGTACTAACATGTGAAGAATTTGCCTGAAGCCCAATTTTTAGTATATAAGGAGCAACCCTCTTTGTACAAATGGAACAGGCTCCTAGACACTGCCCATGCGTAGTTTCTGTGACTTCTGTGTCCCTGCAGTAATAAACCTTTGGTCTTTGACGCCACCATCGAGAAGCCCGTGTTTCTGTTTATTTGTGCACCAAGACAGGTGGAACTCCGGGGTCTTCGGGTGTTGTTCCCTGACACCTCTGGACGGAACCAAAAAGTCCAGAACTCCAGCATGGGACTCACGTCTGAGCATACCCATCCCACTCGGGGTGACAAATGCAAAAACCACAGTAGATGGACAGAATGCAGAACAATGTCATACATTCACCCCAGTACAGAGATCTAGGCCTAAATCCATAGTTTTTTTGCACTCCACACCACCCCAGTTCAGACATGGCCCTATGCAAATCAGTCTGACGCTGTGCCTCATGGAAACAGTCCAGCCAGAACTTCCAAGCCATGTCTTTCCTGGACCGGAAACAAGCTACCCAGGACCGGTTTTTGGTATTCCAGCCGTCTTCAGCCCAGCTTGCTTGAATCCAGTGGTGTAAAGAGCATGGGACTCACGTCTGAGCATACCCATCCCAATCGGGGTGACAAATGCAAAGCCCACAGTTGATGGACAGAATAAAGATCAATGTTATACATTCACCCCAGTACAGAGATCTGGGCCTAAATCCATCGTTTTTTTGCACTCCACACCACCCCAGTTCAGACATGGCCATATACAAATAAGCCTGACCCTGTGCCTCATAGGAACAGTCCAGCCCGAACTGCCAAGCCATGCCTTCCCTGGACCGGAAACAAACTACCCAGGACCGGTTTCTTGCATTCCAGTCGTCTTCAGCCCGGCTTGCTTGAATCCAGTGGTGTGGAGAGCATGGGACTCACGTCTGAGCATACTCATCCCACTCGGGGTGACAAATGCAAAAACCACAGTTGATGAACAGAATGCAGAACAATGTCATACATTCACCCCAGTACAGAGATCTGGGCCTAAATCCATTGTTTTTTGCACTCCACACCACCCCAGTTCAGATATGGCCATATGCAAATCAGTCTGACCCTGTGCCTCATGGGAACAGTCCAGCCCGAGCTGCTAAGCCATGCCTTCCCTGGACCGGAAACAAGCTACAGAGGCCCGTTTTCTGGCATTCCAGCCGTCTTTAGCTCGGCTTGCTTGAATCCAGTGGTGTGGAGAGTATGGGACTCACGTCTGAGCATACCCATCCCACTCGGGGTGACAAATGCAAAAACCACAGTAGATGGACAGAATGAAGAACAATGTCATACATTCACCCCAGTACAGAGATCTGGGCTTAAATCCATAGTTTTTTTGCACTCCACACCACCCCAGTTCAGACATGGCCATATACAAATAAGCCTGACCCTGTGCCTCATGGGAACAGTCCAGCCCAAACTGCCAAGCCATGCCTTCCCTGGACCGGAAACAAACTACCCAGGCCCGGTTTCTTGCATTCGAGCCGTCTTCAGCCCGGCTTGCTTGAATCCAGTGGTGTGGAGAGCATGGGACTCACGTCTGAGCATACTCATCCCACTCGGGGTGACAAATGCAAAACCCACAATTGATGAACAGAATGCAGAACAATGTCATACATTCACCCCAGTACAGAGATCTGGGCCTAAATCCATTGTTTTTTGCACTCCACACCACCCCAGTTCAGATATGGCCATATGCAAATCAGTCTGACCCTGTGCCTCATGGGAACAGTCCAGCCCGAGCTGCTAAGCCATGCCTTCCCTGGACCGGAAACAAGCTACAGAGGCCCGGTTTCTGGCATTCCAGCCGTCTTTAGCTCGGCTTGCTTGAATCCAGTGGTGTGGAGAGTATGGGACTCACATCTGAGCATACCCATCCCACTCGGGGTGACAAATGCAAAAACCACAGTAGATGGACAGAATGCAGAACAATGTCATACATTCACCCCAGTACAGAGATTTGGGCCTAAATCCATAGTTTTTTTGCACTCCACACCACCCCAGTTCAGCCATGGCCCTATGCAAATCAGTCTGACCCTGTGCCTCATGGAAACAGTCCAGCCAGAACTTCCAAGCCATGCCTTCCCTGGACTGGAAACAAGCTACCCAGGACCGGTTTCTGGTATTCCAGCCGTCTTCAGCCCGGCTTGCTTGAATCCAGTGGTGTGGAGAGCATGGGACTCACGTCTGAGCATACCCATCCCACTCGGGGTGACAAATGCAAAGCCCACAGTTGATGGACAGAATAAAGAACAATGTCATACATTCACCCCAGTACAGAGATCTGGGCTTAAATCCATAGTTTTTTTGCACTCCACACCACCCCAGTTCAGACATGGCCATATACAAATAAGCCTGACCCTGTGCCTCATGGGAACAGTCCAGCCCAAACTGCCAAGCCATGCCTTCCCTGGACCGGAAACAAACTACCCAGGCCCGGTTTCTTGCATTCGAGCCGTCTTCAGCCCGGCTTGCTTGAATCCAGTGGTGTGGAGAGCATGGGACTCACGTCTGAGCATACTCATCCCACTCGGGGTGACAAATGCAAAACCCACAATTGATGAACAGAATGCAGAACAATGTCATACATTCACCCCAGTACAGAGATCTGGGCCTAAATCCATTGTTTTTGCACTCCACACCACCCCAGTTCAGATATGGCCATATGCAAATCAGTCTGACCCTGTGCCTCATGGGAACAGTCCAGCCCGAGCTGCCAAGCCATGCCTTCCCTGGACCGAAAACAAGCTACAGAGGCCCGGTTTCTGGCATTCCAGCCGTCTTTAGCCCGGCTTGCTTGAATCCAGTGGTGTGGAGAGTATGAGACTCACGTCTGAGCATACCCATCCCACTCGGGGTGACAAATGCAAAAACCACAGTAGATGGACAGAATGCAGAACAATGTCATACATTCACCCCAATACAGAGATCTGGGCCTAAATCCATAGTTTTTTTGCACTCCACACCACCCCAGTTCAGACATGGCCCTATGCAAATCAGTCTGACCCTGTGCCTCATGGAAACAGTCCAGCCCGAACTGCCAAGCCATGTCTTCCCTGGACCGGGAACAAGCTACCCAGGACCGGTTTCTGGTATTCCAGCCGTCTTCAGCCCGGCTTGCTTGATTCCAGTGGTGTGGAGAGCATGGGACTCTTGTCTGAGCATACCCATCCCACTCGGGGTGACAAATGCAAAAACCACAGTAGATGGACTGAATGCAGAACAATGTCATACATTCACCCCAGTACAGAGATCTGGGCCTGAATCCATAGTTTTTTTGCACTCCACACCACCCCAGTTCAGACATGGCCATATGCAAATCAGTCTGACCCTGTGCCTCTTGGGAACAATCCAGCCCGAACTGCCAAGCCATGCCTTCCCTGGACCAGAAAAAAGCTACTGAGGACCAGTTGCTGGCATTCCAGCCGTCTGTAGCCCGGCTTGATTGAATCCAGTGGTGTGGAGAGCATGGGACTTACGTCTGAGCATACCCATCCCACTCGGGGTGACAAATGCAAAACCCACAGTTGATGGACAGAATGCAGAACAATGTCATACATTCACCCCAGTACAGAGATCTGGGCCTAAATCCATCGTTTTTTTGCACTCCACACCACCCCAGTTCAGACATGGCCATATGCAAATCTGTCTGACCCTGTGCCTCATGGGAACAGTCCAGCCGGACCTGCCAAGCCATGCCTTCCCTGGGCCGGAAACAAGCTACCAAGGACTGGTTTCTGGCATTCCAGCCGTCTTTAGCCCGGCTTGCTTGAATCCAGTGGTGGGGAGAGCATGGGACTCAAGTCTCAGCATACCCATTACACTCTGGGTGACAAATGAAAAAACCAAAGTTGATGGACAGAATGCAGAACAATGTCTTAGATTCACCCCAGTACAGAGATCGGGGCCTAAATCAATCGTTTTTTTGCACTCCACACCACTTCAGATCAGACATGACCATATGCAAATCAGTCTGACCCTGTGCCTCATGGGAACAGTCCAGCCCGAACTGCCAAGCCATGCCTTCCCTGGACCGGAAACAAGCCACCGGGACCGGTTTCTGGCATTCCAGCCGTCTTCAGCCTGGCTTGCTTGAATCCAGTGGTGTGGAGAGCATGGGACTCACGTCTGAGCATACCCATCCCACTCGGGGTGACAAATGCAAAAACCACAGTAGATGGACAGAATGCAGAACAATGTCATACATTCACCCCAGTACAGAGATCTGGGCCTGAATCCATAGTTTTTTTGCACTCCACACCACCCCAGTTCAGACATGGCCATATGCAAATCAGTCTGACCCTGTGCCTCATGGGAACAATCCAGCCCGAACTGCCAAGCCATGCCTTCCCTGGACCAGAAACAAGCTACTGAGGACCAGTTGCTGGCATTCCAGCCATCTGTAGCCCGGCTTGATTGAATCCAGTGGTGTGGAGAGCATGGGACTTACGTCTGAGCATACCCATCCCACTCGGGGTGACAAATGCAAAACCCACAGTTGATGGACAGAATGCAGAACAATGTCATACATTCACCCCAGTACAGAGATCTGGGCCTAAATCCATAGTTTTTTTGCACTCCACACCACCCCAGTTCAGACATGGCCATATGCAAATCTGTCTGACCCTGTGCCTCATGGGAACAGTCCAGCCAGACCTGCCAAGCCATGCCTCCCCTGGGCCGGAAAAAAGCTACAGAGGACTGGTTTCTGGCATTCCAGCCGTCTTTAGCCCGGCTTGCTTGAATCCAGTGGTGGGGAGAGCATGGGACTCAAGTCTCAGCATACCCATCCAACTCTGGGTGACAAATGCAAAAACCAAAGTTGATGAACAGAATGCAGAACAATGTCATAGATTCACCCCAGTACAGAGATCGGGGCCTAAATCAATCGTTTTTTTGCACTCCACACCACTTCAGTTCAGACATGACCATATGCAAATCAGTCTGACCCTGTGCCTCATGGGAACAATCCAGCCCGAACTGCCAAGCCATGCCTTCCCTGGACCAGAAACAAGCTACCGAGGACCGGTTTCTGGCATTCCAGCCATCTTCAGCCCGGCTTGCTTGAATCCAGTGGTGTGGAGAGCATGGGACTCACGTCTGAGCATACCCATCCCACTCGGGGTGACAAATGTAAAAACCACAGTAGATGGACAGAATGCAGAACAATGTCATACATTCACCCTTAGTACCGAGATCTGGGCCTAAATCCATAGTTTTTTTGCACTCCACACCACCCAAGTTCAGACATGGCCCTATGCAAATCAGTCTGACCCTGTGCCTCATGGAAACAGTCCAGCCCGAACTTCCAAGCCATGCCTTCCCTGGACCGGAAACAAGCTACCCAGGACCAGTTTCTGGTATTCCAGCCATCTTCAGCCCGGCTTGCTTGAATCCAGTGGTGTAAAGAGCATAGGACTCACGTCTGAGCATACCCATCCCACTCGGGGTGACAAATGCAAAGCCCACAGTTGATGGACAGAAAAAAGAACAATGTCATACATTCACCCCAGTACAGAGATCTGGGCCTAAATCCATTGTGTTTTTGCACTCCACACCACCCCAGTTCAGATATGGCCATATGCAAATCAGTCTGACCCTGTGCCTCATGGGAACAGTCCAGCCCGAGCTGCCAAGCCATGCCTTCCCTGGACCGGAAACAAGCTACACAGGCCCGGTTTCTGGCATTCCAGCCATCTTTAGCTCGGCTTGCTTGAATCCAGTGGTGTGGAGAGTATGGGACTCACGTCTGAGCATACCCATCCCACTCGGGGTGACAAATGCAAAAACCACAGTAGATGGACAGAATGCAGAACAATGTCATACATTCACCCCAGTACAGAGATTTGGGCCTAAATCCATAGTTTTTTTGCACTCCACACCACCCCAGTTCAGATATGGCCATATGCAAATCAGTCTGACTCTGTGCCTCATGGAAACAGTCCAGCCAGAACTTCCAAGCCATGCCTTCCCTGGACTGGAAACAAGCTACCCAGGACCGGTTTCTGGTATTCCAGCCGTCTTCAGCCCGGCTTGCTTGAATCCAGTGGTGTGGAGAGCATGGGACTCACGTCTGAGCATACCCATCCCACTCGGGGTGACAAATGCAAAGCCCACAGTTGATGGACAGAATTAAGAACAATGTCATACATTCACCCCAGTACAGAGATCTGGGCCTAAATCCATAGTTTTTTTGCACTCCACACCACCCCAGTTCAGACATGGCCATATACAAATAAGCCTGACCCTGTGCCTCATGGGAACAGTCCAGCCCGAACTGCCAAGCCATGCCTTCCCTGGACCGGAAACAAGCTACCCAGGACCGGTTTCTGGTATTCCAGCCGTCTTCAGCCCGGCTTGCTTGAATCCAGTGCTGTGGAGAGCATGGGACTCACGTCTGAGCATATCCATCCAACTTGGGTGACAAATGCAAAAACCACAATTGATGAACAGAATGCAGAACAATGTCATACATTCACCCCAGTACAGAGATCTGGGCCTAAATCCATTGTTTTTTGCACTCCACACCACCCCAGTTCAGATATGGCCATATGCAAATCAGTCTGACCCTGTGCCTCATGGGAACAGTCCAGCCCGAGCTGCCAAGCCATGCCTTCCCTGGAGCGAAAACAAGCTACAGAGGCCCGGTTTCTAGCATTCCAGCCGTCTTTAGCCCGGCTTGCTTGAATCCAGTGGTGTGGAGAGTATGAGACTCACGTTTGAGCATACCCATCCCACTCGGGGTGACAAATGCAAAAACCACAGTAGATGGACAGAATGCAGAACAATGTCATACATTCACCCCAGTACAGAGATCTGGGCCTAAATCCATAGTTTTTTTGCACTCCACACCACCCCAGTTCAGACATGGCCATATGCAATTCTGTCGGGCCGAAGAAGGCTGAAATGCCAGAAACCGGTCCCCGGTAGCTTGTCTCCTTTCTGGTGAAGAATTGGCTTGGTAGTTTCGTCTGCCCTGTTCCCATGATGCACTGGGCCAGGGACAGACTGATTTGCATATAGCCAGGTTCTGAACTGGGATGGGGCAGTGAGATAAATAACGGTGATGGATCAAGCCCTGATCTTTGGACTGGGTAAGAGTGGTCTGTTTAACTCAGACACTCTGTTCATCACCACCCCCTTTTTGTAAATCATACATTCACCCCAGTACAGAGATTTGGGCCTAAATCCATAGTTTTTTTGCACTCCACACCACCCCAGTTCAGACATGGCCCTATGCAAATCAGTCTGACTCTGTGCCTCATGGAAACAGTCCAGCCAGAACTTCCAAGCCATGCCTTCCCTGGACTGGAAACAAGCTACCCAGGACCGGTTTCTGGTATTCCAGCCGTCTTCAGCCCGGCTTGCTTGAATCCAGTGGTGTGGATAGCATGGGACTCACGTCTGAGCATACCCATCCCACTCGGGGTGACAAATGCAAAGCCCACAGTTGATGGACAGAATTAAGAACAATGTCATACATTCACCCCAGTACAGAGATCTGGGCCTAAATCCATAAATGTTTTGCACTCCACACCACCCCAGTTCAGACATGGCCATATACAAATAAGCCTGACCCTGTGCCTCATGGGAACAGTCCAGCCCGAACTGCCAAGCCATGCCTTCCCTGGACCGGAAACAAGCTACCCAGGACCGGTTTCTGGTATTCCAGCCGTCTTCAGCCCGGCTTGCTTGAATCCAGTGGTGTGGAGAGCATGGGACTCACGTCTGAGCATATCCATCCCACTCGGGGTGACAAATGCAAAAACCACAATTGATGAACAGAATGCAGAACAATGTCATACATTCACCCCAGTAGAGAGATCTGGGCCTAAATCCATTGTTTTTTGCACTCCACACCACCCCAGTTCAGATATGGCCATATGCAAATCAGTCTGACCCTGTGCCTCATGGGAACAGTCCAGCCCGAGCTGCCAAGCCATGCCTTCCCTGGACCGAAAACAAGCTACAGAGGCCCGGTTTCTAGCATTCCAGCCGTCTTTAGCCCGGCTTGCTTGAATCCAGTGGTGTGGAGAGTATGAGACTCACGTTTGAGCATACCCATCCCACTCGGGGTGACAAATGCAAAAACCAAAGTAGATGGACAGAATGCAGAACAATGTCATACATTCACCCCAATACAGAGATCTGGGCCTAAATTCATAGTTTTTTTGCACTCCACACCACCCCAGTTCAGACATGGCCCTATGCAAATCAGTCTGACCCTGTGCCTCATGGAAACAGTCCAGCCCGAACTGCCAAGCCATGCCTTCCCTGGACCGGAAACAAGCTACCCAGGACCGGTTTCTGGTATTCCAGCCGTCTTCAGCCCGGCTTTCTTGATTCCAGTGGTGTGGAGAGCATGGGACTCTTGTCTGAGCATACCCATCCCACTCGGGGTGACAAATGCAAAAACCAAAGTAGATGGACAGAATGCAGAACAATGTCTTATATTCACCCCAGTACAGAGATCTGGGCCTAAATCCATAGTTTTTATTGCACTCCACACCACCCCAGTTCAGACATGGCCCTATGCAAATCAGTCTGACCCTGTGCTTCATGGGAACAGTCCAGCCCGAACTGCCAAGCCATGCCTTCCCTGGCTCGGAAACAAGCTACCCAGGAATGGTTTATGGTATTCCAGCCGTCTTCAGCCCGGCTTGCTTGAATCCAGTGGTGTGGAGAGCATGGGACTCACGTCTGAGCATACCCATCCCACTCGGGGTGACAAATGCAAAAACCACAGTAGATGAACTGAATGCAGAACAATGTCATACATTCAACCCAGTACAGAGATCTGGGCCTGAATCCATAGTTTTTTTGCACTCCACACCACCCCAGTTCAGACATGGCTATGCAAATCAGTCTGACCCTGTGCCTCATGGGAACAATCCAGCCCGAACTGCCAAGCCATGCCTTCCCTGGACCAGAAACAAGCTACCGAGGACCGGTTTCTGGCATTCCAGCCATCTTCAGCCCGGCTTCCTTGAATCCAGTGGTGTGGAGAGCATGGGACTCACGTCTGAGCATACCCATCCCACTCGGGGTGACAAATGCAAAAACCACAGTAGATGGACAAAATGCAGAACAATGTCATACATTCACCCCAGTACAGAGATCTGGGCCTAAATCCGTAGTTTTTTTGCACTCCACACCACCCAAGTTCAGACATGGCCCTATGCAAATCAGTCTGACCCTGTGCCTCATGGAAACAGTAAAGCCCGAACTTCCAAGCCATGCCTTCCCTGGACCGGAAACAAGCTACCCAGGACCGGTTTCTGGTATTCCAGCCGTCTTCAGCCCGGCTTGCTTGAATCCAGTGGTGTAAAAGAGCATAGGACTCACGTCTGAGCATACCCATCCCACTCGGGGTGACAAATGCAAAGCCCACAGTTGATGGACAGAATAAAGAACAATGTCATACATTCACCCCAGTACAGAGATCTGGGCCTAAATCCATCATTTTTTTGCACTCCACACCACCCCAGTTCAGACATGGCCATATACAAATAAGCCTGACCCTGTGCCTCATGGGAACAGTCCAGCCCGAACTGCCAAGCCATGCCTTCCCTGGACCGGAAACAAACTACCCAGGACCGGTTTCTTGCATTCCAGCCGTCTTCAGCCCGGCTTGCTTGAATCCAGTGGTGTGGAGAGCATGGGACTCACTGTGAGAAGTTGGCCTGGTATATAATGCTCACTAATTCTTAGTGATCACTTTGTACCATGCCAAGCAACCCTTATGATGATGGTTGTAATTCAACCTTGTAGACCAGTTATCCTAGTGGTAACGTGGACAAAGCAGTCTTAGGCTAAACTCTGAAAGGCATGTGAAGCCAGCTGTATTACCATACACAACCCCCTTGAATACCAAATGAAAGGGACACCAGGCAGATATATATTGAAAATATATATTGATTTATTAACTATAAAATCCCCTGGACTCTTTATGAGCACAGAAGCACAAGCGTTAAATCACAAGACAGTTTAAAATACACAAAAGTTGCACAATATGGATGAGCCCTAGGGGCCACCTAAACCATATACTAAGAAAGTGGTATAAGAGATACCAATAGGAAAGGGAACAGGCCTAGGGCCCTGGGAATCGCTGGAGCTATTCGAGACTAGCAGTGACTAAGTCGGGAAAGGCCCACGGGACTCGGGTGCAGTGTTCAAAGTGCACGCACTTTCCAATGCAAAGTCTATGGTGCGTAAAAAGTACAAAGTTAGTTTAAGGGCACTTCCGCTGAACCTAGAGGAACAAAACTTAAGACACAGACCCTAGAGGTGTGTACCAGTGTAGGGACACCGGCTTTGCAATGTTACCTCACCCACAGGAAGTGGGTGCACAGGGTCGAAGTGGCGTCGGGTTTTGACACGCAGGTTCTTGGCGCTTGAAGCTGAAGATGCTGCAGGCGATGTGAAGGAGAAGTGTCCGGTGGATCCAAGGGTGGATCTGAAGCAGTGAAGACCTGAAAGCAGAGGGGACAATGTTCAAAGTCACTGACCAGTGACCACCGTGGAACCAGATTGGAACCAGGCAAAGTCGGGTGCAAACAGGTGATGAGGTGTTGCTTCTCTCTGCAGCCACGTGAACACGAAGAGGTCAAGGACGTCCAGGAGTCGATCACGAGCTGTGCCTCGAAGGCTCTAGCTGATGGCGGTGTCGGCAACTCGATTGATGCAAACAAGCCTTGGCTAAAGCAAGCCACGGGGAAAGTGAAAAAGGCTTATTACTCAGACCAGCAAGGTCAGAGCGGGTACTCCTTTCTACAGGAGCGAGGGCAGGTCTGGAGCAACCAGACCCACAGTGTAAATTGTAGGTTTCGTCGCCAAGATGGCCGCTAATCACGTGACAAGCGGCCGGGATGGCGAGTCGAGTGGCACAAAGCAAAAGGGCCCCACGCAGATCGTGGAGATGCTGGAGGGCTGTTCTTCGGTGCAAGTGCTGCTCGGTGGTGGGGGTTCTAAGTCCCCAAAGCACAACGTCGAGGATGCCTCAGAAGCTGCGCAGTCAGCTTTTCGAGTGTCTTCCAAGAGGTCCGGTCCCACGTCACTCGGTGCCTCCACGGGTCCCTTCTTTGCAGGGACTGTAGATCTGGCTCTGAGAGGTCTGGGAGTCTGGTTCTTGTTGGGCTCTGGGCTCGGGCTCCGGCGGGAGGCGGCGGCAAAGCAGACGTCGAGTTGCTGGTTGGTGCCTGCTTTCGCAGGGTGGCCACTCCTAGGCCACAAGGGAGATTCTCTTCAGTCTTCTGAGCAGCAGAATGTCGAAGTCCAGTCTTCTTCTTCGTGTAAAGTTGATTCAGGATGATCTGCTGTGCAATAGCACTGCTCCCGCTCTTATTCCCAATCTGAGGGGTGGATCACCTACTAGGTCCCTCCTCTGGGAGGAACCAGGAAGGGGGGCGGTTACACCCCCTTTCCTTTGTCCAGTTCCGCGCCAGGCCTGGGTCTGGAAAGTCCCAGGACCGGTTTGGACTGGCCTATGCACGGGGACACCTTGTGTGCCCCGGGCATGTCTGATTCTATTCAGCCCTGTCCTACCCAATACACAAAATCCTGTCTGGGGTGGTGCTCGCACCTCCCAAGGCAGGAAACCCTTTGTCCAGGCCACCATCTGCCGAGTTTCGATCAGCAGCAGGAGGCCAGACTCGTGTCTGTGGTGGCAGCATCCATTTTGTGATGCTGAGGCTCTGTTTAACTTTAACCGGGGTTAAGGCTACACACATGTTGTGTCCCTCTAGAAGGGTGGAATGCTATCCCCGTCGCCAGAATTGGCGAGGGGATAGTATTCCAATTCGTATGACACCTTACTCGACATGTTTTGATAAAGCCAAACCAAAGATAGCAAATAACCGCGAGGATTATAATGCACTTAAGAGTATATGGTATGGCAATATCCCAGAACAGCTTAGGGATTGGTTTCCGACAGCTGCAGACAGGCTCAGCTCATGCTAGAGCACCATCTCACATGTAACCATGCACTCTGCCCCCAGGATTGCACGGGCCATCCATAGGAATGGCTTACAGGTTAACATGTGTCCAGTTTAAGGTTAGATATAGGGATACTATATCTAAGTAAGAGGTGATTACACCAACTTACCCCAGCTGAGTGATCAGCCAGTTGTGTCAAATATGGAGGCCAGGCCAGGGGTGGCACAATACGTGCTGCAGCCCCTGGTAGGCCTTGGATGCACCTATGCCCTGGGTACCTATGGTACACTGTTACAGGGGCCTATAAGGTGAACCAATTCCAATTGTGTTATGCACCTAAGGTACATGGAGTCCATTTTAAGGAGAGAGAAATCAGCCTGGGGCCCTGAATAGCAGGATCCCAGGCCAACTAAGTCAAAAACCAGCTAAACACCAGGCAAAAAGTTTGGGGGTAACCATAGTCAGATATCCACCTTCCTACATAACCCCCCCCCAAACGAAAGGATATAAGGCTATCCTTGACCAGGTAAGCCTATATTGCCTAAGTGGCAATATAAGGAAGTACCAGCTCTGGCTTGGTAACCCCCTGTCTCATGGTCCACTAAGCAATCCCTCACCCTAAGGGTATCTAAGGGTCTCCACCATAGGGAATCTCTACCTGTGGTGTGTCTTTGCAAAGTCAAAGGCTGGTGTTGAGATGGAGTACTGAAGTGAGTTTCCTCTGTAGGGCTCAGCTTCCTCCAATCACTCTCCACATGTGTGCTTTTCTTTCTCTGACTGAGTTGCACTGTGCTCTCAGGGTCAACCTCTGGCTACCTAAAGCTGGAGGCTGGGTCCCTCTGTTTGGCTTACTGGAGGGACAGTTCAGGTTTGGGCCCTTAGGGTCCCAGGTTTGGCTGTGCCCAACAATATCCATCTGGGGGAGGTCCCTAACTACTTTTAAGGGGGATCCCTCAGGAGTTTTTAAAGCTTGCACCTCACTAGGGCTACTAGTTTCGGTGCCCCTAATCTGCTGATGGGGGTGCTTTATTTGACAGGGGGCCCTTTGGGTCTCACTGTCCTTCTTGTCCTCTGCAGCCCTGGGCTGAGTAAGGCAAGGTAGAGAGGGGCAGGTTACCTGCTCCAGACTGGGTCCCACCTGAAAAGGGTCCACTGCCATCAGAGGCTCTGTCAGGCCAGGCCTACCAACCTCTGGGACAGTTCCTTCATCAGGGGTAAGATCAGTTCCCTGAGGAGGCTGATCCTTTCCTAAAGTCTGGTGGGAGGGAGATTTCTCTTCCTCCTCAATGCTCTCTGTTTGGGTGGAGTGATCCATCATTTCAGGCTTCACTACCCATGTATCAGTTTGAGTTTGGGCTGTGGCCATCACAGCCCCACCAACCTTTTCAGGAGGAGACTCAGTTTGGGTATGGGCTGTTACTAGTACAGCCCTGCTACTCTTTCCAGGAGGGAAGTTATCTAAAGATGGGGCTGAGGTTTGCTCAGCCCTCCCAACCTTTTCAGGAAGGACATCTTGAATTGGGGCTGTAGCCATTACAGCCCCACTAACCTTCCCATGGAGATTTACCATTCTAGAATGGGTTTGCTGTTCAACCTCAGCCCAGGCTGAGATTTCCAAATCATTACCCAGCAGGCAATCTACAGGCAAGTTTGCTGACACTGCCACTCTCTTTGGGCCAGTGACACCTCCCCAGCTAAGATTGACTACTGCCATGGGATGATTGGTTTCTATGCCATCAATGTTTGTCACCTGATATCTGGCATCAGGTAAAAGTTGCCTTGAGGGGACTAGACATTCAGCCACCATGGTGATGCTAGCCCCTGTTTCTCTGAAGGCCTCAACTTTCAAGCCATTGATGAGGGGCTCCTGTCTATACTTGCTCAAAGTGTTTGGGCAAGCTGTGAAATTGGCAAACCCCATGCCAGTCTCATAGACAAGAGTATCTGAGTTAGGGGACCTGGATAGGCCAGAGTCCACCTGTCCTCCAAAAGTAAACCCACCCAAATTCTTGGGGGTGCTCCCACCACCTGGGGGACCACTGCTAACAGTGACAGGAGGTGTTGGAGCCTTACCTGGAGGTATGTTCTCCTTATTGCCATTCTTGGGACAACAGCTATCTGTTTTGTAATGCCCCACCTGTTTACAGGTATGACAATACGGCTTTTTCTGGGATGTAGAAGTGTCTTGGGACCCACCCCCATTCTTGGAGTTTTGGGGCCCTGGGGAAGTCTTTTCCTTACTTTTATCCTCACCCTTCTCTTGAGGCTTGGTAGTCTCTTTCTTTTGGTCACCACCTTGGTTCTTAGGCCTGATCCTGGTTCTGACCCATTGGTCTGCCCTCCTACCCAATTCTTGTGGGGAGGTCAGATCAGAGTCAACCAAGTGCTGATGTAGAAGCTGATTTTGACAATTACTTAAGATTTGCTCTCTCATAATTAAATTATACAATCGTGTATAGTCAGTAACCTTAATTCCCAGCAACCAGCCCTCCAGAGCCTTAGTGGCACACTCAACAAATTCAGACCAGTCCTGAGTCTGTGTCTTCTGGGTATCTCTGAACATTAACCTGTACTGTTCAGTGGTTAAGCCTAACCCATCAATCAGAGCACTCTTCAGGACCATGTAGTTTCTAGAATCCCCATCACTAACTGTGAGGAGTCTGTCTCTGCCTCTACCTTCAAAGGAGAGCCACAAGATTGCTGCCCACTGCTCCTGAGGGATCTGCTGTACCATGCAGGCTCTCTCAAGTGCAGTCATCCATTTGTTGATATCATCCCCAGCTTTGTAGGGGGGCACAATCTTACTCAGGTTTCTTGTATCAAAGGACCTGTCTTTATCCTTCTGGATATTGCTGCCACCAGTGGATCCTAATCCACTCTCTCTAGGCTGTCTTGCTCTAGCAAGTTTCTCTTGGGCCAGGGCAAACTCTAACTCTTGTCTCTGGACTCTCAATTCAGCCTCTCTAATTTGAGATTCTCTCAATTTGGTCTCATGTTCCCTTCTCTGAGGGCTAGTCATCCCCTTTCTGGAGTGACCATGAGAACCTCTAGAAGCATGGGAGTTGTCAGAGTCACCTGAGTGAGTCCTTCTCCTCCTAGGCTTCTGGTTAAGTCCACCTGGGGGTCTGAATGGGTTGTTACCTGATTCATTCCCAAGTAAGCTTAAGTTAGCCTGGTTCAGTCTACTGACCAGCACCTGACTATTTCTGTCATCATCTGACTCACTGCTTTCCACCTCCTCCTCTTCCTCCTCTTCCTCTACATCTACCTGAGGAGCTCTGTGGTGGAGGCTTCCTCATCTACCAGGATGATAGGGGCAGGGGTGTCTACAGTGTCATCCTCTGAAGGATGGCCTCCTTCAGCATCCCCTGTGGGGTTTGCCTTAGAGGGCTTTAGAGTCTCAGACTGGTCTAAGAGCTCTCTTAGGTGGTCTGTAGTAGGGGAAGGCCCTGTCTCCAGACCCCTTAAGACACAAAGCTGTCTTAATTCCTTAAAGGAAAAAATAGCAAATTTGGATGGTGCCCTTGGAGGGTCACTCTCAACAGGAGTAAGTCCACTGGACCCCTCTGCTCCAGACATTGCTCTAGTGTGGGTGGATGTGTTGCAATCTACCTACACTGGTGTTTACCTACTAAACCTATCTAGTAGTTGTAGCTAGGGTGTGCTACTCCCTTTGCTCTACAACAACTAAGTTCAGTAGAACTTAAGTATACTAGTCTTGTTTTATGTGTACCTAGCAGGTACCTGTATGATCTTTCAAATGATAATCTCAAAGATTGTAATGGTAAAACAACAGCAAGCTCAGATCCCAATCCGCTGCTCACCAATGTGAGAAGTTGGCCTGGTATATAATGCTCACTAATTCTTAGTGATCACTTTGTACCATGCCAAGCAACCCTTATGATGATGGTTGTAATTCAACCTTGTAGACCAGTTATCCTAGTGGTAACGTGGACAAAGCAGTCTTAGGCTAAACTCTGAAAGGCATGTGAAGCCAGCTGTTATACCATACACAACCCCCTTGAATACCAAATGAAAGGGACACCACACAGATATATATTGAAAATATATATTGATTTATTAACTATTAAAATCCCCTGGACTCTTTATGAGCACAGAAGCACAAGCGTTAAATCACAAGACAGTTTAAAATACACAAAAGTTGCACAATATGGATGAGCCCTAGGGGCCACCTAAACCATATACTAAGAAAGTGGTATAAGAGATACCAAGAGGAAAGTGAAGAGGCCTAGGGCCTTGGGAATCGCTGGAGCTATTCGAGACTAGCAGTGACTAAGTCGGGAGAGGCCCACGGGACTCGGGTGCAGTGTTCAAAGTGCACGCACTTTCCAATACAAAGTCTATGGTGCGTAAAAAGTACAAAGTTAGAAAGTTAGGAACCTTCCGAGTGACCTACGGAGTTAAAACTTAAGACACAGGCCCTTGAGATGTGTACCAATGCAGGAGCACTGGCGGAGCTGAGTTACCTCACCCACAGGAAGCGGGTGCACAGGGTCGAAGTAGTGTCGGGTTTCGTCACGCCGGTCAACGGGGCTTGAAGCTGAAGATGCTGCAGGCGGCTCGATGAGAAGGGTTCCGGTGGATCCAAGGGTGGATCTGAAGATGTGAAGACCTGAAAGCAGAGGGGACAGTGTTCAAAGTCACTAGCCAGTGACTACCGTGGAACCAGATTGGAACCAGGCGATGTCGGGTGCAAACAGGCGTCGTCGGGTAGCTTCTTTCTGCAGCCACGTGGATACCCGGGGTCGAGGATGTCCAGGAGTCGGTCACGAGCTGTCCCACGTAGTCTTCTCGCTGTTGGCGGTATCGGCGACCTGATCGGAGCAAACAGGCCTCGGCAAATGCAAGCCACGCAGAAGTGGAAAGATGTTTAACACTCGGACCAGCAAGGTCAGAGCGGGTGCTCCTTTTCACAGGAGCTTGGGTAGGTCTGGAGCAACCAGACCTGCTGTGTAAATCTTCGGGTTCGTCTTCAAGATGGCCGCTGACCACGTGGCTAGTGGCCGGGATGGCGCGTTGAGTGGCACAATGCAAAAGGGCCCAACGCAGATCGTGGAGATGCTGGAGGGCTGATCTTCGGTGCAAGGGCTGCTCGGTGATGGGGGTTCTCAGTCCCCAAAGCACATTGTCGAGGATGCCTCAGAAGCTGCGCAGTCAGCTTTTCGAGTGTCTTCCAAGAGGTCCGGTCCCACGTCACTCGGTGCCTCCACGGGTCCCTTCTTTGCAGGGACTGTGGATCGGGCTCTGAGAAGTTTGGGAGTCTGGTTCTTGTCGGGCTCTGGGCTCGGTCTCCGGCGGGAGGCAGCGGCAAAGCAGACGTCGAGTTGCTGGTTGGTACCTGTGTTCACAGGGTGGCCACTCCTAGGCCACAAGGGAGATTCTCTTCAGTCTTCTGTGCAGCAGAATGTCGAAGTCCAGTCTTCTTTTTCGTGTAAAGTTGATTCAGGATGATCTGCTGTGCAATGGCACTGCTCCCGCTCTTCTTCCCAATCTGAGGGGTGGATCACCTACTAGGTCCCTCCTCTGGGAGGAACCAGGAAGGGGGGCGGTTACACCCCCTTTCCTTTGTCCAGTTCCGCACCAGGCCTGGGTCTGGAAAGTCCCAGGACCGGTTTGGACTGGCCTATGCACGGGGACACCTTGTGTGCCCCGGGCATGTCTGATTCTATTCAGCCCTGTCCTACCCAATACACAAAACCCTGTCTGGGGTGGTGCTCGCACCTCCCCAGGCAGGAAACCCTTTGTCCAGGCTCTCCTCGCTGGAAGGACTCCCAGCAGCAGGAGGTCAGACATGCGTCTGTGGTGGCAGCATCCATTTTGTGATGCTGAGGCTCTGTTTAACTTTAACCGGGGTTAAGGCTACACACATGTCGTGTCCCTCTAGAAGGGTGGAATGCTATCCCCGTCGCCAGAACTGGCGAGGGGATAGTATTCCAATTCGTATGACACCTTACTCGACATGTTTTGATAAAGCCAAACCAAAGATAGCAAATAACCGCGAGGATTATAATGCACTTAAGAGTATATGGTATGGCAATATCCCGGAACAGCTTAGGGAGTGGTTCCCGACAGCTGCAGACAGGCTCAGCTCATGCTAGAGCACCATCTCACATATTTCCAAGCACTCTGCCTCCAGGATTGATGAGGCCTTCCATAGGAGTGGCTGATAGGAACATATGTGTCCAGTTTAGGGTTAGGCACAGGCATACTGTACCTAAGTAAGAGGTGATTACACCAACTTACCCCAGCTGAGTGATCAGCCAGTTGTGTCAAATATGGAGGCCAGGCCAGGGGTGGCACAATACATGCTGCAGCCCCTGGTAGGCCTTGGCTACACCTATGCCCTGGGTACCTATGGTACACTGTTACAGGGGTCTATAAGGTGAACCAATTCCAATTGTGTTATGCACCTAAGGTACATGGAGTCCATTTTAAGGAGAGAGAAATCAGCCTGGGGCCCTGAATAGCAGGATCCCAGGCCAACTAAGTCAAAAACCAGCTAAACACCAGGCAAAAAGTTTGGGGGTAACCATAGTCAGATATCCACCTTCCTACAGGCAGGTCTGGAGCAACCAGACCCACAGTGTAAATTGTAGGTTTCGTCGCCAAGATGGCCGCTGATCACGTGACAAGCGGCCGGGATGGCGAGTCGAGTGGCACAAAGCAAAAGGGCCCCACGCAGATCGTGGAGATGCTGGAGGGCTGCTCTTCGGTGCAAGGGCTGCTCGGTGGTGGGGGTTCTCAGTCCCCAAAGCACAACGTCGAGGATGCCTCAGAAGCTGCGCAGTCAGCTTTTCAAATGTCTTCCAAGAGGTCCGGTCCCACGTCACTTGGTGCCTCCACGGGTCCCTTCTTTGCAGGGACTGTGGATCGGGCTCTGAGAGGTTTGGGAGTCTGGTTCTTGTCGGGCTCTGGGCTCGGTCTCCGGCGGGAGGCGGCGGCAAAGCAGACGTCGAGTTGCTGGTTGGTACCTGTGTTCACAGGGTGGCCACTCCTAGGCCACAAGGGAGATTCTCTTCAGTCTTCTGTGCAGCAGAATGTCGAAGTCCAGTCTTCTTCTTCGTGTAAAGTTGATTCAGGATGATCTGCTGTGCAATGGCACTGCTCCCGCTCTTATTCCCAATCTGAGGGGTGGATCACCTACCAGGTCCATCCTCTGGGAGGAACCAGGAAGGGGGGCGGTTACACCCCCTTTCCTTTGTCCAGTTCCGCGCCAGGCCTGGGTCTGGAAAGTCCCAGGACCGGTTTGGACTGGCCTATGCACGGGGACACCTTGTGTGCCCCGGGCATGTCTGATTCTATTCAGCCCTGTCCTACCCAATACACAAAATCCTGTCTGGGGTGGTGCTCGCACCTCTCAAGGCAGGAAACCCTTTGTCCAGGCCACCATCTGCCGAGTTTCGGTCAGCAGCAGGAGGCCAGACTCGTGTCTGTGGTGGCAGCATCCATTTTGTGATGCTGAGGCTCTGTTTAACTTTAACCGGGGTTAAGGCTACACACATGTCGTGTCCCTCTAGAAGGGTGGAATGCTATCCCCGTCGCCAGAATTGGCGAGGGGATAGTATTCCAATTCGTATGACACCTTACTCGACATGTTTTGATAAAGCCAAACCAAAGATAGCAAATAACCGCGAGGATTATAATGCACTTAAGAGTATATGGTATGGCAATATCCCAGAACAGCTTAGGGATTGGTTCCCGACAGCTGCAGACAGGCTCAGCTCATGCTAGAGCACCATCTCACATGTAACCATGCACTCTGCCCCCAGGATTGCAGGGGCCTTCCATAGGAATGGCTTACAGGTTAACATGTGTCCAGTTTAAGGTTAGATATAGGGATACTATATCTAAGTAAGAGGTTATTACACCAACTTACCCCAGCTGAGTGATCAGCCAGTTGTGTCAAATCTGGAGGCCAGGCCAGGGGTGGCACAAGACGTGCTGCAGCCCCTGGTAGGCCTTGGATGCACCTATGCCCTGGGTACCTAGGGTACACTGTTACAGGGGCCTATAAGGTGAACCAGTTCCAATTATGTTATGCACCTAGGGTACATGGAGTCCATTTTAAGGAGAGAGCAATCAGCCTGGGGCCCTGAATAGCAGGATCCCAGGCCAACTAAGTCAAAAACCAGCTAAACACCAGGCAAAAAGTTTGGGGGTAACCATAGTCAGATATCCACCTTCCTACACTCACGTCTGAGCATACTCATCCCACTCGGGGTGACACATGCAAAAACCACAGTGGATGAATAGAATGCAGAACAATGTCATACATTCACCCCAGTACAGAGATCTGGGCCTAAATCCATTGTTTTTTTGCACTCCACAAAACCCCAGTTCAGATATGGCCATATGCAAATCAGTCTGACCCTGTGCCTCATGGGAACAGTCCAGCCCGAGCTGCCAAGCCATGCCTTCCCTGGACCGGAAACAAGCCACCGCGGACCGGTTTCTGGCATTCCAGCCGTCTTCAGCCTGGCTTGCTTGAATCCAGTGGTGTGGAGAGCATGGGACTCACGTCTGAGCATACCCATCCCTCTCGGGGTGACAAATGCAAAAACCACAGTAGATGGACAGAATGCAGAACAATGTCATACATTCACCCCAGTACAGAGATCTGGGCCTGAATCCATAGTTTTATTGCACTCCACACCACCCCAGTTCAGATATGGCCATATGCAAATCAGTCTGACCCTGTGCCTCATGGGAACAATCCAGCCCGAACTGCCAAGCCATGCCTTCCCTGGACCAGAAACAAGCTACTGAGGACCAGTTGCTGGCATTCCAGCCGTCTGTAGCCCGGCTTGATTGAATCCATTGGTGTGGAGAGCATGGGACTAACGTCTGAGCATACCCATCCCACTCGGGGTGACAAATGCAAAACCCACAGTTGATGGACAGAATGCAGAACAATGTCATACATTCACCCCAGTACAGAGATCTGGACCTAAATCCATTGTTTTTTTGCACTCCACACCACCCCAGTTCAGACATGGCCATATGCAAATCTGTCTGACCCTGTGCCTCATGGGAACAGTCCAGCCGGACCTGCCAAGCCATGCCTTCCCTGGACCGGACACAAGCTACAGAGGCCCGGTTTCTGGCATTCCAGCCGTCTTTAGCCCGGCTTGCTTGAATCCAGTGGTGGGGAGAGCATGGGACTCAAGTCTCAGCATACCCATCCCACTCTGGGTGACAAATGCAAAAACCAAAGTTGATGGACAGAATGCAGAACAATGTCATAGATTCACCCCAGTACAGAGATCGGGGCCTAAATCAATCGGTTTTTTTGCACTCCACACCACTTCAGTTCAGACAGGACCATATGCAAATCAGTCTGACCCTGTGCCTCATGGGAACAATCCAGCCCGAACTGCCAAGCCTTGCCTTCCCTGGACCAGAAACAAGCTACCGAGGACCGGTTTCTGGCATTCCAGCCATCTTCAGCCCGGCTTGCTTGAATCCAGTGGTGTGGAGAGCATGGGACTCACGTCTGAGCATACCCATCCCACTCGGGGTGACAATTGCAAAAACCACAGTAGATGGACAGAATGCAGAACAATGTCATACATTCACCCCAGTACAGAGATCTGGGCCTAAATCCATAGTTTTTTTGCACTCCACACCACCCAAGTTCAGACATGGCCCTATGCAAATCAGTCTGACCCTGTGCCTCATTGAAACAGTAAAGCCCGAACTTCCAAGCCATGCCTTCCCTGGACCGGAAACAAGCTACCCAGGACCGGTTTCTGGTATTCCAGCCGTCTTCAGCCCGGCTTGCTTGAATCCAGTGGTGTAAAGAGCATAGGACTCACGTCTGAGCATACCCATCCCACTCGGGGTGACAAATGCAAAGCCCACAGTTGATGGACAGAATAAAGAACAATGTCATACATTCACCCCAGTACATAGATCTGGGCCTAAATCCATCATTTTTTTGCACTCCACACCACCCCAGTTCAGACATGGCCATATACAAATAAGCCCGACCCTGTGCCTCATGGGAACAGTCCAGCCCAAACTGCCAAGCCATGCCTTCCCTGGACCGGAAACAAACTACCCAGGACCGGTTTCTTGCATTCCAGCCGTCTTCAGCCCGGCTTGCTTGAATCCAGTGGTGTGGAGAGCATGGGACTCACCTCTGAGCATACTCATCCCACTCGGGGTGACAAATGCAAAAACCACAGTGGATGAACAGAATGCAGAACAATGTCATACATTCACCCCAGTACAGAGATCTGGGCCTGAATCCATAGTTTTTTTGCACTCCACACCACCCCAGTTCAGACATGGCCATATGCAAATCAGTCTGACCCTGTGCCTCATGGGAACAATCCAGCCCGAACTGCCAAGCTATGCCTTCCCTGGACCAGAAACAAGCTACTGAGGACCAGTTGCTGGCATTCCAGCCGTCTGTAGCCCGGCTTGATTGAATCCAGTGGTGTGGAGAGCATAGGACTTACGTCTGAGCATACCCATCCCACTCTAGGTGACAAATGCAAAACCCACAGTTGATGGACAGAATGCAGAACAATGTCATACATTCACCCCAGTACAGAGATCTGGGCCTAAATCCATCATTTTTTTGCACTCCACACCACCCCAGTTCAGACATGGCCATATGCAAATCTGTCTGACCCTCTGCCTCATGGGAACAGTCCAGCCGGACCTGCCAAGCCATGCCTTCCCTGGGCCGGAAACAAGCTACTGAGGACTGGTTTCTGGCATTCCAGCCGTCTTTAGCCCGGCTTGCTTGAATCTAGTGGTGGGGAGAGCATGGGACTCAAGTCTCAGCATACCCATTACACTCTGGGTGACAAATGCAAAAACCAAAGTTGATGGACAGAATGCAGAACAATGTCATAGATTCACCCCAGTACAGAGATCGGGGCCTAAATCAATCGTTTTTTTGCACTCCACACCACTTCAGTTCAGACATGACCATATGCAAATCAGTCTGACCCTGTGCCTCATGGGAACAATCCAGCCCGAACTGCCAAGCCATGCCTTCCCTGGACCAGAAACAAGCTACCGAGGACCGGTTTCTGGCATTCCAGCCATCTTCAGCCCGGCTTCCTTGAATCCAGTGGTGTGGAGAGCATGGGACTCACGTCTGAGCATACCCATCCCACTCGGGGTGACAAATGCAAAATCCACAGTAGATGGACAAAATGCAGAACAATGTCATACATTCACCCCAGTACAGAGATCTGGGCCTAAATCCGTAGTTTTTTTGCACTCCACACCACCCAAGTTCAGACATGGCCCTATGCAAATCAGTCTGACCCTGTGCCTCATGGAAACAGTAAAGCCCGAACTTCCAAGCCATGCCTTCCCTGGACCGGAAACAAGCTACCCAGGACCGGTTTCTGGTATTCCAGCCGTCTTCAGCCCGGCTTGCTTGAATCCAGTGGTGTAAAAGAGCATAGGACTCACGTCTGAGCATACCCATCCCACTCGGGGTGACAAATGCAAAGCCCACAGTTGATGGACAGAATAAAGAACAATGTCATACATTCACCCCAGTACAGAGATCTGGGCCTAAATCCATCATTTTTTTGCACTCCACACCACCCCAGTTCAGACATGGCCATATACAAATAAGCCTGACCCTGTGCCTCATGTGAACAGTCCAGCCCGAACTGCCAAGCCATGCCTTCCCTGGACCGGAAACAAACTACCCAGGACCGGTTTCTTGCATTCCAGCCGTCTTCAGCCTGGCTTGCTTGAATCCAGTGGTGTGGAGAGCATGGGACAAACGTCTGAGCATACTCATCCCACTCGGGGTGACAAATGCAAAAACCACAGAGGATGAACAGAATGCAGAACAATGTCATACATTCACCCCAGTACAGAGATCTGGGCCTAAATCCATTGTTTTTTTGCACTCCACAAAACCCCAGTTCAGATATGGCCATATGCAAATCAGTCTGACCCTGTGCTGTAGCAGGGTTTCCGTTCTCCCACAGAACTGTGCATAGAGATCTAGAACCTCAGTGAGTTAGGATGATCCAAAACTCATCTCAGTGTCAGAAATCTCCTTACCTAGCTAGCTACAGTGTCTCATGGATCATTATGGAATGAACCATGTCTTAGACAAACCAGAACATGATCTTTAGAATACCTCAGGAATCGTGGAACACATGAACACTCTTTCATTATATAATCATTTCAAACCAAAACTGGGAGTCAAAGAACACAAATGCAAGTTTGAAATATTTATTATTCAATGCAAAGTTCTCAAACGCAGTATCTTGTATAATACCAAAATGCAGATTATAAAAATCAGAGTTAGCAGCATAGTCACTAATCCATAGTAAGCAAAAGGTGCTAGCATGTTATAATGCAAAACCTATAGAATCGATATCACCTATATTTCGCGCACCCTATCTAGTATATTATTTTATATCTAAGAAGGTCTCATTCGGGCTTTAGCAGGGCGGCCCCATACTTCTCAATGTCAGTAGGAGCAGTTCACATCAACAGCTACCAGCTCTCTCCATGCGCAGCACCAAGTGTCTACGTTCATTCCGTGTAACTCTATCTTAAACCCGCGTAGAGCCCAAAATGTTGGCATCAACATTATTTGTGTTATGTCTCATGTGGTGCGAGGATCAGGCCTCTCAGCAACCTTGTGTTAGGTTAATCTTAGAGTGTGCAGCTCTCAGTGTGCAGACAGTTGTACCAAGTGTACCAGGCAAAGCTGATAGCATAGAAATAACATATTATTCTCAAATAAACCACCTCACCGCTTCTAGGGTGAAAGCTACAACAACAAGTATGTGTCGTGTGCAAAACTGAAGCCGAAGGCAAACCGGCTGTTTAAACATGTAATACACTCATGCTAACTTAACGCAATATATGTAATGAAGTATCCATATGACACCCCCCCATTGGTCCGAGCACCGTCAAACATAAGGGAAAAGGCAATACTAAATCAGACACAACAATTGAAAGCAAAGTTCAATAATCTTGAGCTAAAATATGTATGAATGAATATGTATGAATGCCTACAGTGGCCTCAAATCTAAAAATAAAAACAAAACTTTTGAACCAAAAGTCATCCACCAGGTCTCAAAAATATGAAACGTAGGACCAGGTTTCATCAATTCAAATGTTTGGAAGAGAAAAAACAAGGCACGTATCCGATTTCCAAAGTCATGTGCCACATTGACGTTATCCCCAGCGACATCACATGATTGTACTCTCCATCAGCTGAACATAGTCCATCCCTCCAATCCAGTGAGGGGAAACTCATATTTCACAACAAAGCATTCCTCCCAGGCATCTCACGATTGGAAAGTATATGCAAAGAAAGTTGCCACAGCCTCCAGCATGAAATCACTGCCATCATCCGAAAATAGTTCAGCAATCCAATTTAGCAATGGGAAAGAACATACGTGCTCCTCCAGCATCGGATCCTCCTGTAACGTCAGAGGACAACTCGGTGGGTTCACCAGATCGCTGTGTGTCAGAAAGGCATCCGCCGCTGCAGAAATCTCCCATTGGCCCAGAACTCCATTTATCGCTGCCAAGGCCATAACTCTCTCGCCAGAACAGATCAACTCGTGAGCCACCACGGGACGCATTAGCTGATCAAAATCGACGTCAGGAGCAGTACTCAAGCATAGGCACAAATCAATGGCCCAATCGAACTCGCAGCTCAGGCAGTGAAACACAGGTTGGACACACGTGAAGTCGGTGAACCGAAATGACAATCTATAGGCCGTGCTTAATGCTGCAAGCGGCAATGTTCCATAGTAATTGAGCATCCGATTACGGCACAGTGTCAGGAGGCGTTGAACGGCGTCTTGCGCAGGATGGGCATCCATGTTTTATGAAGAAAAACACCAACAGAATGCCTGCGGCTACAGCCAGTAACACAGGTAATCCACCAAACAAACTCGAAAAAATAGTGTGGAAAAACGTGGGAATGATACCAAAAACCTTTTCAAACGTAGTCACGAGGCCACTGCTGACTAACTTGAAAAAATGTGCCAGCCCAGTCGTTGAAGAAGCATTAAATATCTGGTGTACCAGCTCGCAGAAATGAAACGGCAAATCAGTATTTAAAAGCGCCTGCACCTCTGTGCGGGTGTTGGCTATGTGAAGGACATAAGTTTCCCGGGCCGAACTCAGGGTCACTTGTTTTTGAGACAAAAGGGCCCTTATTCTGCTTAAACCATTGAATTTTGCTTCCAAGGTTGGAATCCGTGGCCAGATGGAGACATCTGAAGAACCATGCGTGGGTGGGTATAGAACATTCTTGCAGCACACTACACGCTCTGATACAGTTACCACATATGCCACACCAATTAATAAACCACAACATAATTCGTTGTTTAAAATCAAATAACTACCATTAGCTAATAATGTAAATGTGGGAACCACTGCTGGAACTGGCGTGCCTTTTAAAACACATGCTAAATTTGGACGGTCCTGATTACAAGAACCGTGTAACTGAATGTGTCTGCATATTAATGAATGGTCAGGTGACTGTGTGCATTCCTCACCATTAAGATTCACTTCTTTCCCATCCTTCAGACATCTGTATGTGTATGGTAATGACCATGCCTCATGTAGGAATGCATTGCCTAGTGGTTCATATCGTCCTATAGCAATATACCGCATACAGTTAGTAAATTTATATAAAGGAAATGGTAATGTAATTAAACCATGAATAAGCCACGTGGCAGTAGTGGTTTCAGCAACAGAAAAAGGCAAGGATTCTAGCTTCTCAATATGTAACATAGAAAATGATGCATCACGCATTGAAAGCATGCGTTGTTTTTCAGTAAGATTAAAAGGGGCGAAAAGGGATGAAACGTTCAATGAGGTCCAGGGAACTCGACCAGCCTTAATCGTCTGTAGAGTCCAGGCAAACTGCATTACAGAACGCAATTGATTTTGACCATGGTATAACGTGGACACTTCATCATGTACAATATCAACAACAGAAGAAACAATATTATCCAATGTGTAAATCCTGGAAGAAAGCATGTTAATACTGTTATCGACCACTGCAAGCACCTTTTCCAAATTTGCTTGATCAATAGCTCTCAGGCGTTTAGCTGCCTCAACTTGTGAAAATTTCCAAATCTCATTGTATATAGCATAAAGAAAGCGTTTAGAGCTACCCCTAGCTGGGCCTTTTATGAAATCATTTAGGTCAATATTTTCATTCAACTGGGACAGATGCAGCTTAACTGCAGCCAAAGTGGAATGTTGTAACCAGTTCTGACACAATTTGCCTACTGAATAAGTAGTAACAGTGTGATCCGCTTCAAACCTGGGATCCGGCCTGATGTGTGTAAAACCTTCAGACAAACCCAAAAACCTACGTTGGCAAGCATCAGTGCTTCTTTGCCACAAAAGCCACCCCTCCGGATCAAAATGGGAAATATTAAAGGAGGAATTCTGCAAAAGTGCTTGTATCCCATTGATGGATATTGTAGTGAAATTACTCCAACCTGAATATTCTTCTAAGTCAGGGATAGTAGGGGTATTTAATTTTTTAGATGTAGCCAATCCAAAACACGTTGTTTGAGAAACAGTAGAATTTAAAAACAACATGTGATTCGGGATGAGACATGCACGATGCAAAGCCTCAGTGCCTTGTACCTGCCAATCTTTGGTACCCCAAACCGATTTAAGGTCAATAGCATCCTTCCATAACTCATAGCCATCCACAGATAACCTATCTAAAAAGGACTTTGAATACAGCAATTTTGTATCTGTAAGTCTAACTTTGGGTATGAATTTCTGGTTCACTTTAAAATAAAACGATTCAGGATTTGATTGATTAAAATCTGTAAAATAAGAGTATTTTCCCAGAAATGTACTTGAGCTCCCCTGTAAGGGAGTAGGGCAATGTTCCCACTGAGTGTAATTCACAGGAACCCTCCTGGAACTTGTCTTGTGTAAGAAATGATTCCCATAATGTTGATAACAAAACAAATCACCATAATTGACAGAATCTAAGTACAAATCCTCAGCATCAAAGGCCGCATAATATTTCAAATCAGAGAACAATGCTTCTACAGCCTGAAGATCCCAGTCATCAGAACGAACATTTTGCTTAATCACATCTCCCATGTTTACTCTAAGCACATTAGGAACATTAATAACTTCTGTGGGGCCATGTATCTGAAACCTAACCGCATCCCACACAATCCCATCAAGGACTGGCCAAGCAGTAATCTGTACTGAATGTAAGTCTCTCTTTAGTCTGTGTACTGAATGTGAGGAGGACAGAGGGGCCAATGTTCCATTAAGGTACCGAATTCCTGTTCTTTCTATCACATAATGGCCATCGATCAAGCGGAAAAAATAAAACACAAAACCAATTGACATAAAAAGATAAAATGAAAATAGTATCAGCCAAACGTATGTCCAAGGTGGAATTAGAAAATGTTTTTTAAACAACGTGGCATATTTTGCAATAGTCGATGGTTTCTTTGAAAGTTCCGAATCAGAGTCAAAAGAGAATCTGGACTGGTTAGCCAAACGGGCATGTAGGTCGGACATAGATAAATCAGCAGGATCTGCATAGGTCAGCTCATCAATGTTAGCAAGAGGAATAGTATTTAATAAAGGACTGGATAAAGCAGGCATCTCGAGGGACACCTCCTGATCTGTACCAGATGTAATAGCCAGCACAGAGTTCCTCACCATGGAAGGACAGGATGCAGCCGGTGTCATGCTATGAAGAATCGGCCACCCTGTGTGTCTTGACATTGTCAATAGAAATAAATCTGTTTTCTTTACGACCTGGAAGTGGTGGTAAAATGACTGTTCTTGTGCCCTTCACTCCAAGGACTCGAACCGGCGGTCGATATGAGGGACCAAACTCTTTCTTGTTATTGATCTTCTCTCGAACCAGTTCTCCAACTTGGGGTAGCCAGCCAACTACCGGGATCTGCAACGCATCATCCGATGTGGAGGGCAAGTGTTCCTTTGCAAGACTGTCTCTGGTCTTTTGTAGATCCTGTAAAACATTGCAATGTTCATCTACGTCAAAGGCCGCGGCCTGGGCCTGGCAGTCTGCACCATCAAGGTCAGGGACGTACATCTTGATACCAAAGAGCATTTCGTATGGGGTCCGCCCACCCAGAGACCTTCTAGGGAGATTATTAAGCGCACGCTGCACGCCATAGAGGTGGGTCAGCCAGTTTCTACCAGTGCCTATAACACGGGCTGTCAAAGATTGCTTTAAGTCGCGGTTCATTCTTTCTACTACAGAATTGCCCTCAGGCCTGTAGGGGCTTGAAAACTTCACCTGTACTCCCAACGAAACCATAGCATCCTTATACGCCTTAGAGGCGAAAGCCGGACCCTGGTCCGAATGGAAAGTACCACAAGCAAAGATTCCCACAAAGACACGCAAATCCTTAATGACAGTTCGCGAATCAGCGCTTCGATGCGGCCATACCCATACAAAGCGTGTGCATGAGTCAACTGCTACTAAGATGTATTTATAAGCAGTATCAGAAGAAAAAGGACCGCAGTGATCCAAATAAACGCAACCAAGCGGTTTATTAGAGATGCACAACTGTGTCTGAGGCGGACGCGCAGCAGTAGAAGGCTTAATCTGCTGACAAATGTCACACATAAGGACATAATCGCGCGTCTGTTTGTACAGTCCCCGCCACCAGAACCTCTGTTGTAGCTGAGATACAGTGGCTGAGACGCCCGCATGCGCAGACGCCACACCTTCATGAGCCGCTGTAATCAGAGAAGCTCTGCGATCCGAGTTGGGAACTAAACGCTCTCCAACTTCAGGAATTTTCACATAAGGAACCTTATCGGGACTTAAGTGGTATGTGTATTTCGAAGGGAACCCCGCAGGATATTTACCTCCCTTCGCAGTGGCAGCAACAGCCGCCAAGATGTCATCATCTATTTTGCTTTTGGACCTCGTGACTGCTGCAACTAAGTATTTTGATACCGCTGACTTCGCTGCTTCATCAGCAAGCGAGTTGCCAACAGCGTGGACCCCCACGCGCTGGTGGCCAAGAGTATGAATCACAAACACGAGCGGCAGTTTCTCTTTAAGTTCCGCCACTCGGACCCAGATCATTTTATGTTTTATTGTGCTACCCTTGGAATCACGAAAATCATTCTGAATCCAAAAGAACAAGTTCTCATTGTAAGACTGGACACAGTAGTAAGAATCACTTACGATTAAAGTCGTCACACAAGGATCAGCGTACTCCAATGCGAGCATAAGAGCGCGAAGCTCTGCTAATTGTGCGGTGCAGTCCCCTAGCGTTTGCGTGTGCACAACACTGGACTTGAACTCATCGTTCACCATGGCACCCACCACAATGGCGCAAGCGGAAACGTAGGCGTGTTTAGAGCCATGCGCAACCTGCGCCGAACCATCCGTGTAAATGATACAATGGAAATCCTCCAACGGCCGCATTGCTAAAGGAGCAGGATGAACAAATTCATACTGTAAATACTCCTGCGACCGTAAAGCGGCGTCAAAAATAAACGTGACATCCTGAGATGTCAAGGATGTAGCCCACTGAATCCACCGAGGGTGCAAAGCTTTAGAATTAGGTACACTGGCTTTCGTGACCGCCTCCAAGGCTGGACACGGGGTGACAACCAACATGCGCTTTCCCTGCGACAGGGCACGTTCCTTAAGAATTGCCATCTGCACAGCCGTTAAAACTTTCTCCACAGTGGAAAATCGCAGTTCAGCCGAAGTGTACAAGTGTGACTTGTAAGCAATAGGTACAGTATCCCCTTCATTAAAAGTCAGGTACGTGAAACCCACCGTCCCAGGGATAATTCTTATCACCAGGTTGGTCTGGTTATCACGAGTCTGTAAGTAGTCAGAAGCCAGCATATCAGCCTGCAAGGACTGCAGAATGGCTGAATGCTCAGGCAGCCAGCATGATTTGGAAAAAGATGGTTGTACCAAGGCATATAAAGGCTTGATACGCTGGGCATATTCCGGAATGTATGTCCTCCCGAAATTTAAAAAACCCAGCAAAGACTGTAATTTTTTCAGCGTTGTCGGAGAGCGCAACTGCGCGCACTTCTCCAGGAACTGAGGAGCCAATCCCTTTCCTTCATGGTTAAGTTCATAACCTAGAAACAACACTGTGTACTCCGCAATGTGCGATTTTGCAAAGTTAAACTTGTAACCCATGTCTGCAAAGTTACAAATTATGCTGTTTACTCGACACAGATGCACCCAAAGCTCGTCGTCTGTGAGATAAATATCATCCACATACGAACATGCAACTGGATCGAAACTCTCTAAAAGAGAGACTATGCGGGCGGAAAACACTCCCGGACTATTTTTATATCCCATTGGGAGTCGATTAAACTTTTTTTGTACGCCGCCGCATGTAAAACTGGTCCATTGGGAACTGAGACCATCTAATCTATGTGCATAAAAACCATTGGAAATGTCAAGCGTGGTTTTGAACCGTTTACGCTCAAGACTATTCACTAGGGCAGAGCCGTGAGTATTCTGTACTGCACAGTTACGGCAATGCGAGTTCAAATGCCTGTAATCCAAAACAAGACGATATGATCCGTCCGGCTTGTTAACAGTAAAAAGGGGATTATTCATCGGTGACACACACGTTTCAATTACACCTTGATATTCCAATTGTTCAAGGATAGCCGCGACCGAAGCCTTAGCTTCACGCCGTATGGGATATTGGGGTTGTGGCTGCGGCTGTGACCGTAACGGAATCTCATGGCTCGGGGACAATTTATCCCAGCCACACTGATTCCGGTACACAGCCGGCGCAAGCGCCAGAGCCCACTCTTCTGCAAAATGCAGAGCTTCCATTCTTGGCACAGTGTGCGCGAAACTAGGGAGGATTACCTCCTCCCCTCGCGGAGCTGCGAGAACAAAAGGTGGGGGCCAGTCAGCCTCCGAAAGCAAAATGTCATACGTATCCGAAAGATTTTCCCAAAATACCCCTTTTACAGTTCGCTGCATGTCACCTTCAATTAACAGGACAATTTCAAAAAGTCTTTCAGGGGGAGCAACATGTGTATCAGCTGTTTCAATCACAATAAAAGTCTCAGTCGCTGTCACCTTCAACAGTGGACGGAGGGCCTCTCTCACTATGGTAATCTCCGCCGCGCTGTCCAGCAAGGTCAGAGCCCACGTCAGATTCCGAAGCCGCGTTCTCACTATCTGGGGCATATCGATGCGCCGTTAAGGCAGCGACTTTCTTCTTGGCAAACTGCGGTCTCTTTGGCGTAGAGTCGTCCCGCTGATCCCCTTCACTTCGTGTGCGGGGCTGGCCACGTCCTTGCTGGCCACCCCTGCCCCTGCCGCCCCCTCCACCACCGGTTGACGGAGCCGATGAGTCCTGAAAGGAACGAGGAGAGCGTTGGTCAGATGCCTGATATCTTTCAGGCGATTTAATCGTAGCGCGATCGCGCAATTCATAAACTCGCTCTGACTGCGCAGGATGTGAAGGCGCCGGACTCGAAACCTGTGTCTGCTGTTGTTGTTGCTTACCCTGATTCTGCTTTTTAGGCCAATTTTGTTTTTTGGACTTGGGCTGTCCACCTGTTTCCGAAGACTGTCCCTGGGGCTGCTTTCTTTCTTTTTCAAGAAAAACCTTTGCACCCTTAGAATTGCGGCCAACCGTTTTATAAGCCGCCACAATAATTTTTGCCAGCTGACGGGGTTTCTCGGCATCGGGAATTAACGCCAGACCATTGGCCACCTGAAAGTTCACAGCATCCCCTTTTACATTGGCAAGGATAATACCGCAAACTGTCTCAAATGAACCGTTCAGGCGCATACCCAACTCAACCGCCGACTCAGGTCCGTGATCATCTTGAACACGTTTGAGGATCGCAGACAGGTTCGACACTGTCGGTGTGCCAAAGCACCTCGAGTAAACCGCTGCAAAAGTCTTACCCCATGTTTCGCAGTCAGCAAGTTCAGGGGCTAAATCCTTCGGTAAACTAAGCGTAAGAATCCGGTGTTTTTCACCCGGAGTCGTATTAGGAAACACAGCCTCCAGCTGGTCGAATTTCTCGGCAAGCCAGTAAGGAAAATCATCCTTATTATCTGGCTTTCTGCCCATTACGGAATTCACCATGACAGGACTGATTTTCAAACCAGCCTGTTCCGCTCGAAGCTGCGCACCTGCGGGGGCAGCGCCATGTATATTACGACCAATGTAATGAACAAGCGCTTTAATCACGTCAACCGCGACATCATGCAGACGTCGCAAATCAACCACATTACAATTGGCGCGATTAGGATGAGGAGTAAATCCGCCCAAGGCGGGCCAGGCTGTGCCCGGAATGGACAACGGACCTAACCTCGGAGCCGTTAAAGAGTGGGGTAGGACGCCACCAAACCAAACTCCGTGCTGCCAAGCATCGATAGGTACTTCCAGTGCTCTGTACGGAGCATAAGCCGCCGGAACAGCCGAGGCAGTGTACGAGTGGTAGACGCCCGAATTAGCGTTTACTTCCGGAAACGTCACCCAGGAATAAAACAATTCGTACGGGTACGCATGTTCCGCACTCACCACTAGAACCACAGCCAAACCTTCCGCAGGGACATTATATGCCCTCAAGTGGTCGCGAACCGCGACGCGGCTATGCTGCGCTATTTCCACGGCCATGGTAGCACCGGAAGTGAAAAAGGACAAAGAACACTTTGTAGCACAACTGGGTAGTAATTCAAAGAAACCGTTTAAAGTAGAATTCAAGCTTGAAAAGACCTATTTCAAAAACAGGTAGGTTTTTCCGACACCACCGTTTACCGGAAACGGGAATGAAGGTGTTAAGGTTTGAATGATATACTACTCGAGTGTCATGAAATACGGCCAACCAATCCGTTGGGCGCCATGTAGCAGGGTTTCCGTTCTCCCACAGAACTGTGCATAGAGATCTAGAACCTCAGTGAGTTAGGATGATCCAAAACTCATCTCAGTGTCAGAAATCTCCTTACCTAGCTAGCTACAGTGTCTCATGGATCATTATGGAATGAACCATGTCTTAGACAAACCAGAACATGATCTTTAGAATACCTCAGGAATCGTGGAACACATGAACACTCTTTCATTATATAATCATTTCAAACCAAAACTGGGAGTCAAAGAACACAAATGCAAGTTTGAAATATTTATTATTCAATGCAAAGTTCTCAAACGCAGTATCTTGTATAATACCAAAATGCAGATTATAAAAATCAGAGTTAGCAGCATAGTCACTAATCCATAGTAAGCAAAAGGTGCTAGCATGTTATAATGCAAAACCTATAGAATCGATATCACCTATATTTCGCGCACCCTATCTAGTATATTATTTTATATCTAAGAAGGTCTCATTCGGGCTTTAGCAGGGCGGCCCCATACTTCTCAATGTCAGTAGGAGCAGTTCACATCAACAGCTACCAGCTCTCTCCATGCGCAGCACCAAGTGTCTACGTTCATTCCGTGTAACTCTATCTTAAACCCGCGTAGAGCCCAAAATGTTGGCATCAACATTATTTGTGTTATGTCTCATGTGGTGCGAGGATCAGGCCTCTCAGCAACCTTGTGTTAGGTTAATCTTAGAGTGTGCAGCTCTCAGTGTGCAGACAGTTGTACCAAGTGTACCAGGCAAAGCTGATAGCATAGAAATAACATATTATTCTCAAATAAACCACCTCACCGCTTCTAGGGTGAAAGCTACAACAACAAGTATGTGTCGTGTGCAAAACTGAAGCCGAAGGCAAACCGGCTGTTTAAACATGTAATACACTCATGCTAACTTAACGCAATATATGTAATGAAGTATCCATATGACAGTGCCTCATGGGAACAGTCCAGCCCGAGCTGCCAAGCCATGCCTTCCCTGGACCGGAAACAAGCCACCGCGGACGGGTTTCTGGCATTCCAGCCGTCTTCAGCCTGGCTTGCTTGAATCCAGTGGTGTGGAGAGCATGGGACTCACGTCTGAGCATACCCATCCTACTCGGGGTGACAAATGCAAAAACCACAGTAGATGGACAGAATGCAGAACAATGTCATACATTCACCCCAGTACAGAGATCTGGGCCTGAATCCATAGTTTTTTTGCACTCCACACCACCCCAGTTCAGACATGGCCATATGCAAATCAGTCTGACCCTGTGCCTCATGGGAACAATCCAGCCCGAACTGCCAAGCCATGCCTTCCCTGGACCAGAAACAAGCTACTGAGGACCAGTTGCTGGCATTCCAGCCGTCTGTAGCCCGGCTTGATTGAATCCAGTGGTGTGGAGAGCATGGGACTTACGTCTGAGCATACCCATCCCACTCGGGGTGACAAATGCAAAACCCACAGTTGATGGACAGAATGCAGAACAATGTCATACATTCACCTCAGTACAGAGATCTGGACCTAAATCCATTGTTTTTTTGCACTCCACACCACCCCAGTTCAGACATGGCCATATGCAAATCTGTCTGACCCTGTGCCTCATGGGAACAGTCCAGCCGGACCTGCCAAGCCATGCCTTCCCTGGGCCGAGGACTGGTTTCTGGCATTCCAGCCGTCTTTAGCCCGGCTTGCTTGAATCCAGTGGTGTAAAGAGCATAGGACTCACGTCTGAGCATACCCATCCCACTCGGGGTGACATATGTAAAAACCACAGTAGATGGACAGAATGCAGAACAATGTCATACATTCACACCAGTACAGAGATCTGGGCCTAAATCCATAGATTTGTTGCACCCCACACCACCCCAGTTCAGACATGGCCATATGCAAATCGTCTGACTCTGTGCCTCATGGGAACAGTCCAGCCCGAACAGCCAAGCCATGCCTTACCTGGACCAGAAACAAGCTATCGAGGACCGGTTTCTGGCATTCCAGCCATCTTCAGCCCGGCTTGCTTGAATCCAGTGGTGTGGAGAGCATGGGACTCACGTCTGAGCATACCCATCCCACTCGGGGTGACAAATGCAAAAACCACAGTAGATGGACAGAATGCAGAACAATGTCATACATTCACCCCAGTACAGAGATCTGGGCCTAAATCCATAGTTTTTTTGCACTCCACACCACCCAAGTTCAGACATGGCCCTATGCAAATCAGTCTGACCCTGTGCCTCATGGAAACAGTAAAGCCCGAACTTCCAAGCCATGCCTTCCCTGGACCGGAAACAAGCTACCCAGGACCGGTTTCTGGTATTCCAGCCGTCTTCAGCCCGGCTTGCTTGAATCCAGTGGTGTAAAGAGCATAGGACTCACGTCTGAGCATACCCCTCCCACTCGGGGTGACAAATGCAAAGCCCACAGTTGATGGACAGAATAAAGAACAATGTCATACATTCTCCCCAGTACAGAGATCTGGGCCTAAATCCATCATTTTTTTGCACTCCACACCACCCCAGTTCAGACATGGCCATATACAAAATAAGCCTGACCCTGTGCCTCATGGGAACAGTCCAGCCCGAACTGCCAAGCCATGCCTTCCCTGGACCGGAAACCAACTACCCAGGACCAGTTTCTTGCATTCCAGCCGTCTTCAGCCCGGCTTGCTTGAATCCAGTGGTGTGGAGAGCATGGGACTCACGTCTGAGCATACTCATCCCACTCGGGGTGACAAATGCAAAAACCACAGTGGATGAACAGAATGCAGAACAATGTCATACATTCACCCCAGTACAGAGATCTGGGCCTAAATCCATTGTTTTTTTGCACTCCACAAAACCACAGTTCAGATATGGCCATATGCAAATCAGTCTGACCCTGTGCCTCATGGGAACAGTCCAGCCCGAGCTGCCAAGCCATGCCTTCCCTGGACCGGAAACAAGCTACCGAGGACCGGTTTCTGGTTTCCAGCCGTCTTCAGCCTGGCTTGCTTGAATCCAGTGGTGTGGAGAGCATGGGACTCACGTCTGAGCATACCCATCCCACTCGGGGTGACAAATGCAAAAACCACAGTAGATGGACAGAATGCAGAACAATGTCATACATTCACCCCAGTACAGAGATCTGGGCCTGAATCCATAGTTTTTTTGCACTCCACACCACCCCAGTTCAGACATGGCCATATGCAAATCAGTCTGACCCTGTGCCTCATGGGAACAATCCAGCCCAAACTGCCAAGCCATGCCTTCCCTGGACCAGAAACAAGCTACTGAGGACCAGTTGCTGGCATTCCAGCCGTCTGTAGCCCGGCTTGATTGAATCCAGTGGTGTGAAGAGCATGGGACTTACGTCTGAGCATACCCATCCCACTCGGGGTGACAAATGCAAAACCCACAGTTGATGGACAGAATGCAGAACAATGTCATACATTCACCCCAGTACAGAGATCTGGACCTAAATCCATTGTTTTTTTGCACTCCACACCACCCCAGTTCAGACATGGCCATATGCAAATCTGTCTGACCCTGTGCCTCATGGGAACAGTCCAGCCGGACCTGCCAAGCCATGCCTTCCCTGGGCCGAGGACTGTTTTCTGGCATTCCAGCCGTCTTTAGCCCGGCTTGCTTGAATCCAGTGGTGGGGAGAGCATGGGACTCAAGTCTCAGCATACCCATTGTGAGAAGTTGGCCTGGTATATAATGCTCACTAATTCTTAGTGATCACTTTGTACCATGCCAAGCAACCCTTATGATGATGGTTGTAATTCAACCTTGTAGACCAGTTATCCTAGTGGTAACGTGGACAAAGCAGTCTTAGTCTAAACTCTGAAAGGCATGTGAAGCCAGCTGTTATACCATACACAACCCCCTTGAATACCAAATGAAAGGGACACCACACAGATATATATTGAAAATATATATTGATTTATTAACTATAAAATCCCCTGGACTCTTTATGAGCACAGAAGCACAAGCGTTAAATCACAAGACAGTTTAAAATACACAAAAGTTGCACAATATGGATGAGCCCTAGGGGCCACCTAAACCATATACTAAGAAAGTGGTATAAGAGATACCATTAGGAAAGTGAAGAGGCCTAGGGCCTTGGGAATCACTGGAGCTATTCGAGACTAGCAGTGACTAAGTCGGGAGAGGCCCACGGGACTCGGGTGCAGTGTTCAAAGTGCACGCACTTTCCAATGTAAAGTCTATGGTGCGTAAAAAGTACAAAGTTAGAAAGTTAGGAACCTTCCGAGTGACCTACGGAGTTAAAACTTAAGACACAGGCCCTTGAGATGTGTACCAATGCAGGAGCACTGGCGGAGCTGAGTTACCTCACCCACAGGAAGCGGGTGCACAGGGTCGAAGTAGTGTCGAGTTTCGTCACGCCGGTCGATGGTGCTTGGAGCTGGAGATGCTGCAGGCGGCTCGATGTGAAGAGTTCCGGTGGATCCAAGGGTGGATCTGAAGATGTGAAGACCTGAAAGCAGAGGGGACAGTGTTCAAAGTCACTAGCCAGTGACTACCGTGGAACCAGATTGGAACCAGGCGATGTCGGGTGCAAACAGGCGTTGTCGGGTAGCTTCTTTCTGCAGCCACGTAGATACCCGGGGTCGAGGACGTCCAGGAGTCGATCACGAGCTGTCCCACGTAAGCTTCTCGCTGTTGGCGGTGTTGGCGACCTGATCGGAGCAAACAGGCCTTGGCAAATGCAAGCCACGCAGAAGTGGAAAGATGCTTAACACTCGGACCAGCAAGGTCAGAGCGGGTGCTCCTTTTCACAGGATCTTGGGTAGGTCTGGAGCAACCAGACCTGCTGTGTAAATCGTCGGTTTCGTCGCCAAGATGGCCGCTGACCACGTGGCTAGTGGCCAGGATGGCGCATCGAGTGGCACAATGCAAAAGGGCCCCACGCAGACCGTGGAAATGCTGGAGGGCTGACCTTCGGTGCAAGGGCTGCTCGGTGGTGGGAGTTCTTAGTCCCCAAAGCACAACGTCGAGGATGCCTCAGAAGCTGCGCTGTCAGCTGTTCGAGTGTCTTCCAAGAGGTCCGGTCCCACGTCACTCGGTGCCTCCACGGGTCCCTTCTTTGCAGGGACTGTGATCGGGCTCTGAGAGGTCTGGAAGTCTGGTTCTTGTTGGGCTCTGGGCTCGGGCTCCGGCGGGAGGCGGCAGCAAAGCAGATGTCGAGTTGCTGGTTGGTACCTGTGTTCACAGGGTGGCCACTCCTAGGCCACAAGGGAGATTCTCTTCAGTCTTCTGTGCAGCAGAATGTCGAAGTCCAGTCTTCTTCTTCGTGTAAAATTATTTCAGGATGATCTGCTGTGCAATGGCACTGCTCCCACTCTTATTCCAATCTGAGGGGTGGATCTCCTGCTAGGTCCCTCCCCTATGGGTGGGACCAGGAAGGGGGGTGGTTACACCCCCTCTCCTTTGTCCAGCTCCTCACCAGGACTGGGGCTGGAAAGCCCCAGAACCGGTTTAGGCTGGCTTATGCACAGGGACACCTTGTGTGCCCTAGGCATGTCTCAATCTATTTAGCCCTGTCCTACCCAATACACAAAACCCTGTCTGGGGTGGTGCTCGCACCTCCCCAGGCAGGAAACCCTTTGTCCAGGCCCTCCTCGCTGGAAGGACTCCCAGCAGCAGGAGGTCAGACATGTGTCTGTGGTGGCAGCATCCATTTTGTGATGCTGAGGCTCTGTTTAACTTTAACCGGGGTTAAGGCTACACACATGTCGTGTCCCTCTAGAAGGGTGGAATGCTATCCCCGTCGCCAGAACTGGCGAGGGGGGGTCATATTCCAATTCGTATGACACCTTACTCGACATGTTTTGATAAAGCCAAACCAAAGATAGCATTTAACCGCGAGGATTATAATGCACTTAAGAGTATATGGTATGGCAATATCCCGGAACAGCTTAGGGAGTGGTTCCCGACAGCTGCAGACAGGCTCAGCTCATGCTAGAGCACCATCTCACATATTTCCAAGCACTCTGCCTCCAGGATTGATGAGGCCTTCCATAGGAGTGGCTGATAGGAACATATGTGTCCAGTTTAGGGTTAGGCGCAGGCATACTGTACCTAAGTAAGAGGTGATTACACCAACTTACCCCAGCTGAGTGATCAGCCAGTTGTGTCAAATATGGAGGCCAGGCCATGGGTGGCACAATACATGCTGCAGCCCCTGGTAGGCCTTGGCTACACCTATGCCCTGGGTACCTATGGTACACGGTTACAGGGGCACATAAGGTGAACCAATTCCAATTGTGTTATGCACCTAAGGTACATGGAGTCCATTTTAAGGAGAGAGCAATCAGCCTGGGGCCCTGAATAGCAGGATCCCAGGCCAACTATGTCAAAAACCAGCTAAACACCAGGCAAAAAGGTTGGGGGTAACCATAGTCAGATATCCACCTTCCTACACCCATCCCACTCTGGGTGACAAATGCAAAAACCAAAGTTGATGGACAGAATGCAGAACAATGTCATAGATTCACCCCAGTACAGAGATCGGGGCCTAAATCAATCGTTTTTTTGCACTCCACACCACTTCAGTTCAGACAGGACCATATGCAAATCAGTCTGACCCTGTGCCTCATGGGAACAATCCAGCCCGAACTGCCAAGCCATGCCTTCCCTGGACCAGAAACAAGCTACCGAGGACCGGTTTCTGGCATTCCAGCCATCTTCAGCCCGGCTTGCTTGAATCCAGTGGTGTGGAGAGCATGGGACTCACGTCTGAGCATACCCATCCCACTCGGGGTGACAAATGTAAAAACCACAGTAGATGGACAGAATGCAGAACAATGTCATACATTCACCCTTAGTACAGAGGTCTGGGCCTAAATCCATAGTTTTTTTGCACTCCACACCACCCCAGTTCAGACATGGCCCTATGCAAATCAGTCTGACCCTGTGCCTTATTGAAACAGTCCAGCCTGAACTTCCAAGCCATGCCTTCCCTGGACCGGAAACAAGCTACCCAGGACCGGTTTCTGGTATTCCAGCCGTCTTCAGCCCGGCTTGCTTGAATCCAGTGGTGTGGAGAGCATGGGACTCACGTCTGAGAATAACTATCCCACTCGGGGAGACAAATTGCAAAAACCACACTTGATGGACAGAATGCAGAACAATGTCATACATTCACCCCAGTACAGAGATCTGGGCCTAAATCCATCGTTTATTTACAATCTACACCACCCCAGTTCAGACATGGCCATATGCAAATCAGTCTGATCCTGTGCCTCATTGGAACAGTCCAGCCTGAAACTGCCAAGCCATGCCTTCCCTGGACCGGAAACAAGCTACTGAGGACCGGTTTCTGGCATCCCAGCCGTTTTCAGCCCGGCTTGCTTGAATCCAGTGGTGTGGAGAGCATGGGACTCACGTCTGAGCATACCCATCCCACTCGGGGTGACAAATGCATAAAAAACAGTTGATGGACAGAATGCAGAACAATGTCATACATTCACACCAGTACAGAGATCTGGGCCTAAATCCATAGATTTTTTGCACCCCACACCACCCCAGTTCAGACATGGCCATATGCAAATCGTCTGACCCTGTGCCTCATGGGAACAGTCCAGCCCGAACTGCCAAGCCATGCCTTACCTGGACCAGAAACAAGCTACCCAGGACCGGTTTCTGGTATTCCAGCCGTCTTCAGCCCGGCTTGCTTGAATCCAGTGGTGTGGAGAGAATGGGACTCACGTCTGAGCATACCCATCCCACCCGGGGTGACAAATGCAAAAAACACAGTTGATGAACAGAATGCAGAACAATGTCATACATTCACCCCAGTACAGAGATCTGGGCCTACATCCATTGTTTTTTGCACTCCACACCACCCCAGTTCAGACATGGCCACATGCAAATCAGTCTGACCCTGTGCCTTATGGAAACAGTCCAGCCCGAACTTCCAAGCCATGCCTTCCCTGGACCGGAAACAAGCTACCCAGGACCGGTTTCTGGTATTCCAGCCGTCTTCAGCCCGGCTTGCTTGAATCCAGTGGTGTAAAGAGCATAGGACTCACGTCTGAGCATACCCATCCCACTCGGGGTGACAAATGCAAAAACCAAAGTTTATGGACAGAATGCAGAACAATGTCATAGATTAACCCTAGTAAAGAGATCGGGGCCTAAATCAATTGTTTTTTTTGCACTCAACACCACTTCAGTTCAGACATGACCATATGCAAATCAGTCTGACCCTGTGCCTCATGGGAACAGTCCAGCCCGAACTGCCAAGCCATGCCTTCCCTGAACCGGAAACAAGCTACCGAGGACCGGTTTCTGGTATTCCAGCCGTCTTCAGCCCGGCTTGCTTGAATCCAGTGGTGTGGAGAGCATGGGACTCACGTCTGAGCATACCCATCCCACTTGGGGTGACAAATGCATAAACCACAGTTGATGGACAGAATGCAGAACAATGTCATACATTCACACCAGTACAGAGATCTGGGCCTAAATCCATAGATTTTTTGCACCCCACACCACCCCAGTTCAGACATGGCCATATGCAAATCGTCTGACCCTGTGCCTCATGGGAAAAGTCCAGCCCGAACTGCCAAGCCATGCCTTACCTGGACCGGAAACAAGCTACCCAGGACCGGTTTCTGGTATTCCAGCCGTCTTCAGCCCGGCTTGCTTGAATCCAGTGGTGTGGAGAGAATGGGACTCACGTCTGAGCATACCCATCCCACTCGGGGTGACAAATGCAAAAACCACAGTTGATGAACAGAATGCAGAACAATGTCATACATTCACCCCAGTACAGAGATCTGGGCCTACATCCATTGTTTTTTGCACTCCACACCACCCCAGTTCAGACATGGCCACATGCAAATCAGTCTGACCCTGTGCCTCATGGGAACAGTCCAGCCCGAACTGCCAAGCCATGCCTTCCCTGGACCAGAAACAAGCTACAGAGGACCAGTTTCTGGCATTCCAGCCATCTTTAGCCCGGCTTGCTTGAATCCAATGGTGTGGAGAGCATGGGACTCACGTCTGAGCATACCCATCCCACTCAGGGTGACAAATGCAAAACCCACAGTTGATGGACAGAATGTAGAACAATGTCATACATTCACCCAGTACAGTCCATTGTTTTTTTGCACTCCACAGCACCCCAGTTCAGACATGGCCCTATGCAAATCTGTCTGACGCTGTGCCTCATGGAAACAGTCCAGCCCGAACGTCCAAGCCATGCCTTCCCTGGACCGGAAACAAGCTACCCAGGACCGGGTTTTGGTACTCCAGCCGTCTTCAGCCCGGCTTGCTTGAATCCAGTGATGTAAAGAGCATGGGACTCACGTCTGAGCATACCCATCCCACTCGGGGTGACAAATGCAAAGCCCACAGTTGATGGACAGAATAAAGAACAATGCCATACATTCACCCCAGTACAGAGATCTGGGCCTAAATCCATCGTTTTTTTGCACTCCACACCACCCCAGTTCAGACATGGCCATATACAAATAAGCCTGACCCTGTGCCTCATGGGAACAGTCCAGCCCGAACTGCCAAGCCATGCCTTCCCTGGACCGGAAACAAACTACGCAGGACCGGTTCCTTGCATTCCAGCCGTCTTCAGCCCGGCTTGCTTGAATCCAGTGGTGTGGAGAGCATGGGACTCTCGTCTGAGCATACTCATCCCACTCGGGGTGACAAATGCAAAAACCACAGTTGATGAACAGAATGCAGAACAATGTCATACATTCACCCCAGTACAGAGATCTGGGCCTAAATCCATTGTTTTTTGCACTCCACACCACCCCAGTTCAGATATGACCATATGCAAATCAGTCTGACCCTGTGCCTCATGGGAACAGTCCAGCCCGAACTGCCAAGCCATGCCTTCCCTGGACCGGAAACAAACTACGCAGGACCGGTTTCTTGCATTCCAGCCGTCTTCAGCCCGGCTTGCTTGAATCCAGTGGTGTGGAGAGCATGGGACTCACGTCTGAGAATAACTATCCCACTCGGGGAGTCAAATTGCAAAAACCACAGTTGATGGACAGAATGCAGAACAATGTCATACATTCACCCCAGTACAGAGATCTGGGCCTAAATCCATCGTTTATTTACAATCTACACCACCCCAGTTCAGACATGGCCATATGCAAATCAGTCTGATCCTGTGCCTCATGGGAACAGTCCAGCCTGAAACTGCCAAGCCATGCCTTCCCTGGACCGGAAACAAGCTACTGAGGACCGGTTTCTGGCATTCCAGCCGTTTTCAGCCCGGCTTGCTTGAATCCAGTGGTGTGGAGAGCATGGGACTCACGTCTGAGCATACCAATCCCACTCGGGGTGACAAATGCATAAACCACAGTTGATGGACGGAATGCAGAACAATGTCATACATTCACACCAGTACAGAGATCTGGGCCTAAATCCATAGATTTTTTGCACCCCACACCACCCCAGTTCAGACATGGCCATATGCAAATCGTCTGACCCTGTGCCTCATGGGAACAGTCCAGCCCGAACTGCCAAGCCATGCCTTCCCTGGACCAGAAACAAGCTACAGAGGACCAGTTTCTGGCATTCCAGCCATCTTTAGCCCGGCTTGCTTGAATCCAATGGTGTGGAGAGCATGGGACTCACGTCTGAGCATACCCATCCCACTCAGGGTGACAAATGCAAAACCCACAGTTGATGGACAGAATGTAGAACAATGTCATACATTCACCCAGTACAGAGATCTGGGCCTAAATCCATTGTTTTTTTGCACTCCACACCACCCCAGTTCAGACATGGCCACATGCAAATCAGTCTGACCCTGTGCCTTATGGAAACAGTCCAGCCCGAACTTCCAAGCCATGCCTTCCCTGGACCGGAAACAAGCTACCCAGGACCGGTTTCTGGTATTCCAGCCGTCTTCAGCCCGGCTTGCTTGAATCCAGTGGTGTAAAGAGCATAGGACTCACGTCTGAGCATACCCATCCCACTCGGGGTGACAAATGCAAAAACCAAAGTTTATGGACAGAATGCAGAACAATGTCATAGATTAACCCTAGTAAAGAGATCGGGGCCTAAATCAATTGTTTTTTTTGCACTCCACACCACTTCAGTTCAGACATGACCATATGCAAATCAGTCTGACCCTGTGCCTCATGGGAACAGTCCAGCCCGAACTGCCAAGCCATGCCTTCCCTGAACCGGAAACAAGCTACCGAGGACCGGTTTCTGGTATTCCAGCCGTCTTCAGCCCGGCTTGCTTGAATCCAGTGGTGTGGAGAGCATGGGACTCACGTCTGAGCATACCCATCCCACTTGGGGTGACAAATGCATAAACCACAGTTGATGGACAGAATGCAGAACAATGTCATACATTCACACCAGTACAGAGATCTGGGCCTAAATCCATAGATTTTTTGCACCCCACACCACCCCAGTTCAGACATGGCCATATGCAAATCGTCTGACCCTGTGCCTCATGGGAAAAGTCCAGCCCGAACTGCCAAGCCATGACTTACCTGGACCGGAAACAAGCTACCCAGGACCGGTTTCTGGTATTCCAGCCGTCTTCAGCCCGGCTTGCTTGAATCCAGTGGTGTGGAGAGAATGGGACTCACGTCTGAGCATACCCATCCCACTCGGGGTGACAAATGCAAAAACCACAGTTGATGAACAGAATGCAGAACAATGTCATACATTCACCCCAGTACAGAGATCTGGGCCTACATCCATTGTTTTTTGCACTCCACACCACCCCAGTTCAGACATGGCCACATGCAAATCAGTCTGACCCTGTGCCTCATGGGAACAGTCCAGCCCGAACTGCCAAGCCATGCCTTCCCTGGACCAGAAACAAGCTACAGAGGACCAGTTTCTGGCATTCCAGCCATCTTTAGCCCGGCTTGCTTGAATCCAATGGTGTGGAGAGCATGGGACTCACGTCTGAGCATACCCATCCCACTCAGGGTGACAAATGCAAAACCCACAGTTGATGGACAGAATGTAGAACAATGTCATACATTCACCCAGTACAGAGATCTGGGCCTAAATCCATTGTTTTTTTGCACTCCACAGCACCCCAGTTCAGACATGGCCCTATGCAAATCTGTCTGACGCTGTGCCTCATGGAAACAGTCCAGCCCGAACGTCCAAGCCATGCCTTCCCTGGACCGGAAACAAGCTACCCAGGACCGGGTTTTGGTACTCCAGCCGTCTTCAGCCCGGCTTGCTTGAATCCAGTGATGTAAAGAGCATGGGACTCACGTCTGAGCATACCCATCCCACTCGGGGTGACAAATGCAAAGCCCACAGTTGATGGACAGAATAAAGAACAATGCCATACATTCACCCCAGTACAGAGATCTGGGCCTAAATCCATCGTTTTTTTGCACTCCACACCACCCCAGTTCAGACATGGCCATATACAAATAAGCCTGACCCTGTGCCTCATGGGAACAGTCCAGCCCGAACTGCCAAGCCATGCCTTCCCTGGACCGGAAACAAACTACGCAGGACCGGTTTCTTGCATTCCAGCCGTCTTCAGCCCGGCTTGCTTGAATCCAGTGGTGTGGAGAGCATGGGACTCTCGTCTGAGCATACTCATCCCACTCGGGGTGACAAATGCAAAAACCACAGTTGATGAACAGAATGCAGAACAATGTCATACATTCACCCCAGTACAGAGATCTGGGCCTAAATCCATTGTTTTTTGCACTCAACACCACCCCAGTTCAGATATGACCATATGCAAATCAGTCTGACCCTGTGCCTCATGGGAACAGTCCAGCCCGAACTGCCAAGCCATGCCTTCCCTGGACCGGAAACAAACTACGCAGGACCGGTTTCTTGCATTCCAGCCGTCTTCAGCCCGGCTTGCTTGAATCCAGTGGTGTGGAGAGCATGGGACTCACGTCTGAGAATAACTATCCCACTCGGGGAGACAAATTGCAAAAACCACACTTGATGGACAGAATGCAGAACAATGTCATACATTCACCCCAGTACAGAGATCTGGGCCTAAATCCATCGTTTATTTACAATCTACACCACCCCAGTTCAGACATGGCCATATGCAAATCAGTCTGATCCTGTGCCTCATGGGAACAGTCCAGCCTGAAACTGCCAAGCCATGCCTTCCCTGGACCGGAAACAAGCTACTGAGGACCGGTTTCTGGCATTCCAGCCGTTTTCAGCCCGGCTTGCTTGAATCCAGTGGTGTGGAGAGCATGGGACTCACGTCTGAGCATACCCATCCCACTCGGGGTGACAAATGCATAAACCACAGTTGATGGACAGAATGCAGAACAATGTCATACATTCACACCAGTACAGAGATCTGGGCCTAAATCCATAGATTTTTTGCACCCCACACCACCCCAGTTCAGACATGGCCATATGCAAATCGTCTGACCCTGTGCCTCATGGGAACAGTCCAGCCCGAACTGCCAAGCCATGCCTTCCCTGGACCAGAAACAAGCTACAGAGGACCAGTTTCTGGCATTCCAGCCATCTTTAGCCCGGCTTGCTTGAATCCAATGGTGTGGAGAGCATGGGACTCACGTCTGAGCATACCCATCCCACTCAGGGTGACAAATGCAAAACCCACAGTTGATGGACAGAATGTAGAACAATGTCATACATTCACCCAGTACAGAGATCTGGGCCTAAATCCATTGTTTTTTTGCACTCCACAGCACCCCAGTTCAGACATGGCCCTATGCAAATCTGTCTGACGCTGTGCCTCATGGAAACAGTCCAGCCCGAACGTCCAAGCCATGCCTTCCCTGCACCGGAAACAAGCTACCCAGGACCGGGTTTTGGTACTCCAGCCGTCTTCAGCCCGGCTTGCTTGAATCCAGTGATGTAAAGAGCATGGGACTCACGTCTGAGCATACCCATCCCACTCGGGGTGACAAATGCAAAGCCCACAGTTGATGGACAGAATAAAGAACAATGTCATACATTCACCCCAGTACAGAGATCTGGGCCTAAATCCATCGTTTTTTTGCACTCCACACCACCCCAGTTCAGACATGGCCATATACAAATAAGCCTGACCCTGTGCCTCATGGGAACAGTCCAGCCCGAACTGCCAAGCCATGCCTTCCCTGGACCGGAAACAAACTACGCAGGACCGGTTTCTTGCATTCCAGCCGTCTTCAGCCCGGCTTGCTTGAATCCAGTGGTGTGGAGAGCATGGGACTCTCGTCTGAGCATACTCATCCCACTCGGGGTGACAAATGCAAAAACCACAGTTGATGAACAGAATGCAGAACAATGTCATACATTCACCCCAGTACAGAGATCTGGGCCTAAATCCATTGTTTTTTGCACTCCACACCACCCCAGTTCAAATATGGCCATATGCAAATCAGTCTGACCCTGTGCCTCATGGGAACAGTCCAGCCCGAGCTGCCAAGCCATGCCTTCCCTGGACCGGAAACAAGCTACAGAGGCCCAGTTTCTGGCATTCCAGCCGGCTTTAGCTCGGCTTGCTTGAAACCAGTGGTGTGGAGAGTATGGGACTCTCGTCTGAGCATACCCATCCCACTCGGGGTGACAAATGCAAAAACCACAGTAGATGGACAGAATGCAGAACAATGTCATACATTCACCCCAGTACAGAGATCTGGGCCTAAATCCATAGTTTTTTTGCACTCCACACTACCCCAGTTCAGACATGGCCCTATGCAAATCAGTCTGACCCTGTGCCTCATGGAAACAGTCCAGCCAGAACTTCCAAGCCATGGCTTCCCTGGACTGGAAACAAGCTACCCAGGACCGGTTTCTGGTATTCCAGCCGTCTTCAGCCCGGCTTGCTTGAATCCAGTGGTGTGGAGAGCATGGGACTCACGTCTGAGCATACCCATCCCACTCGGGGTGACAAATGCAAAGCCCACAGTTGATGGACAGAATAAAGAACAATGTCATACATTCACCCCAGTACAGAGATCTGGGCCTAAATCCATAGTTTTTTTGCACTCCACACCACCCCAGTTCAGACATGGCCATATACAAATAAGCCTGACCCTGTGCCTCATGGGAACAGTACAGCCCGAACTGCCAAGCCATGCCTTCCCTGGACCGGAAACAAACTACCCAGGACCGGTTTCTTGCATTCCAGCCTTCTTCAGCCCGGCTTGCTTGAATCCAGTGGTGTGGAGAGCATGGGACTCACGTCTGAGCATACCCATCCCACTCGGGGTGACAAATGCAAAGCCCACAGTTGATGGACAGAATAAAGAACAATGTCATACATTCACCCCAGTACAGAGATCTGGGCCTAAATCCATAGTTTTTTTGCACTCCACACCACCCCAGTTCAGACATGGCCATATACAAATAAGCCTGACCCTGTGCCTCATGGGAACAGTACAGCCCGAACTGCCAAGCCATGCCTTCCCTGGACCGGAAACAAACTACCCAGGACCGGTTTCTTGCATTCCAGCCTTCTTCAGCCCGGCTTGCTTGAATCCAGTGGTGTGGAGAGCATGGGACTCACGTCTGAACATACTCATCCCACTCGGGGTGACAAATGCAAAAACCACAGTTGATGAACGAATGCAGAACAATGTCATACATTCACCCCAGTACAGAGATCTGGGCCTAAATCCATTGTTTTTTGCACTCCACACCACCCCAGTTCAGATATGGCCATATGCAAATCAGTCTGACCCTGTGCCTCATGGGAACAGTCCAGCCTGAGCTGCCAAGCCATGCCTTCCCTGGACCGAAAACAAGCTACAGAGGCCCGGTTTCTGGCATTCCAGACGTCTTTAGCCCGGCTTGCTTGAATCCAGTGGTGTGGAGAGTATGGGACTCACGTCTGAGCATACCCATCCCACTCGGGGTGACAAATGCAAAAACCACAGTAGATGGACAGAATGAAGAACAATGTCATACATTCACCCCAGTACAGAGATCTGGGCCTAAATCTATAGTTTTTTTGCACCCCACACCACCCCAGTTCAGACATGGCTCTATGCAAATCAGTCTGACCCTGTGCCTCATGGAAACAGTCCAGCCCGAACTGCCAAGCCATGCCTTCCCTGGACCGGAAACAAGCTACCCAGGACCGGTTTCTGGTATTCCAGCCGTCTTCAGCCCGGCTTGCTTGATTCCAGTGGTGTGGAGAGCATGGGACTCTTGTCTGAGCATACCCATCCCACTCGGGGTGACAAATGCAAAAACCAAAGTAGATGGACAGAATGCAGAACAATGTCTTATATTCACCCCAGTACAGAGATCTGGGCCTAAATCCATAGTTTTTATTGCACTCCACACCACCCCAGTTCAGACATGGCCCTATGCAAATCAGTCTGACCCTGTGCTTCATGGGAACAATCCAGCCCGAACTGCCAAGCCATGCGTTCCCTGGACCGGAAACAAGCTACCCAGGACTGGTTTCTGGCATTCCAGCCGTCTTTAGCCCGGCTTGCTTGAATCCAGTGGTGGGGAGAGCATGGGACTCAAGTCTCAGCATACCCATCCCACTCTGGGTGACAAATGCAAAAACCAAAATTGATGGACAGAATGCAGAACAATGTCATAGATTCACCCCAGTACAGAGATCAGGGCCTAAATCAATCGTTTTTTTGCACTCCACACCACTTCAGTTCAGACATGACCATATGCAAACCAGTCTGACCCTGTGCCTCATGGGAACAATCCAGCCCGAACTGCCAAGCCATGCCTTCCCTGGACCAGAAACAAGCTACTGAGGACCAGTTGCTGACATTCCAGCCGTCTGTAGCCCGGCTTGATTGAATCCACTGGTGTGGAGAGCATGGGACTTACGTCTGAGCATACCCATCCCACTCGGGGTGACAAATGCAAAACCCACAGTTGATGGACAGAATGCAGAACAATGTCATACATTCACCCCAGTACAGAGATCTGGGCCTAAATCCATAGATTTTTTGCACCCCACACCACCCCAGTTCAGACATGGCCATATGCAAATCGTCTGACCCTGTGCCTCATGGGAACAGTCCAGCCCGAACTGCCAAGCCATGCCTTACCTGGACCGGAAACAAGCTACCCAGGACCGGTTTCTGGTATTCCAGCCGTCTTCAGCCCGGCTTGCTTGAATCCAGTGGTGTGGAGAGAATGGGACTCACGTCTGAGCATACCCATCCCACTCGGGGTGACAAATGCAAAAACCACAGTTGATGAACAGAATGCAGAACAATGTCATACATTCACCCCAGTACAGAGATCTGGGCCTACATCCATTGTTTTTTACACTCCACACCACCCCAGTTCAGACATGGCCACATGCAAATCAGTCTGACCCTGTGCCTCATGGGAACCGTCCAGCCCGAACTGCCAAGCCATGCCTTCCCTGGACCAGAAACAAGCTACAGAGGACCAGTTTCTGGCATTCCAGCCATCTTTAGCCCGGCTTGCTTGATTCCAGTGGTGTGGAGAGCATGGGACTCTTGTCTGAGCATACCCATCCCACTCGGGGTGACAAATGCAAAAACCAAAGTAGATGGACAGAATGCAGAACAATGTCTTATATTCACCCCAGTACAGAGATCTGGGCCTAAATCCATAGTTTTTATTGCACTCCACACCACCCTAGTTCAGACATGGCCCTATGCAAATCAGTCTGACCCTGTGCTTCATGGGAACAATCCAGCCCGAACTGCCAAGCCATGCGTTCCCTGGACCGGAAACAAGCTACCCAGGACTGGTTTCTGGCATTCCAGCCGTCTTTAGCCCGGCTTGCTTGAATCCAGTGGTGGGGAGAGCATGGGACTCAAGTCTCAGCATACCCATCCCACTCTGGGTGACAAATGCAAAAACCAAAGTTGATGGACAGAATGCAGAACAATGTCATAGATTCACCCCAGTACAGAGATCAGGGCCTAAATCAATCGTTTTTTTGCACTCCACACCACTTCAGTTCAGACATGACCATATGCAAACCAGTCTGACCCTGTGCCTCATGGGAACAATCCAGCCCGAACTGCCAAGCCATGCCTTCCCTGGACCAGAAACAAGCTACTGAGGACCAGTTGCTGACATTCCAGCCGTCTGTAGCCCGGCTTGATTGAATCCACTGGTGTGGAGAGCATGGGACTTACGTCTGAGCATACCCATCCCACTCGGGGTGACAAATGCAAAACCCACAGTTGATGGACAGAATGCAGAACAATGTCATACATTCACCCCAGTACAGAGATCTGGGCCTAAATCCATAGATTTTTTGCACCCCACACCACCCCAGTTCAGACATGGCCATATGCAAATCGTCTGACCCTGTGCCTCATGGGAACAGTCCAGCCCGAACTGCCAAGCCATGCCTTACCTGGATCGGAAACAAGCTACCCAGGACCGGTTTCTGGTATTCCAGCCGTCTTCAGCCCGGCTTGCTTGAATCCAGTGGTGTGGAGAGAATGGGACTCACGTCTGAGCATACCCATCCCACTCGGGGTGACAAATGCAAAACCCACAGTTGATGGACAGAATGTAGAACAATGTCATACATTCACCCAGTACAGAGATCTGGGCCTAAATCCATTGTTTTTTTGCACTCCACAGCACCCCAGTTCAGACATGGCCCTATGCAAATCTGTCTGACGCTGTGCCTCATGGAAACAGTCCAGCCCGAACTTCCAAGCCATGCCTTCCATGGACCGGAAACAAGCTACCCAGGACCGGTTTTTGGTACTCCAGCCGTCTTCAGCCCGGCTGGCTTGAATCCAGTGGTGTAAAGAGCATGGGACTCACGTCTGAGCATACCCATCCCACTCGGAGTGACAAATGCAAAGCCCACAGTTGATGGACAGAATAAAGAACAATGTCATACATTCACCCCAGTACAGAGATCTGGGCCTAAATCCATCATTTTTTTGCACTCCACACCACCCCAGTTCAGACATGGCCATATAAAAATAAGCCTGACCCTGTGCCTCATGGGAACAGTCCAGCCCGAACTGCCAAGCCATGCCTTCCCTGGACCGGAAACAAACTACGCAGGACCGGTTTCTTGCATTCCAGCCGTCTTCAGCCCGGCTTGCTTGAATCCAGTGGTGTGGAGAGCATGGGACTCACGTCTGAGCATACTCATCCCACTCGGGGTGACAAATGCAAAAACCACAGTTGATGAACAGAATGCAGAACAATGTCATACATTCACCCCAGTACAGAGATCTGGGCCTAAATCCATTGTTTTTTGCACTCCACACCACCCCAGTTCAGATATGGCCATATGCAAATCAGTCTGACCCTGTGCCTCATGGGAACAGTCCAGCCCGAGCTGCCAAGCCATGCCTTCCCTGGACCGGAAACAAGCTACAGAGGCCCAGTTTCTGGCATTCCAGCCGTCTTTAGCTCGGCTTGCTTGAAACCAGTGGTGTGGAGAGTATGGGACTCACGTCTGAGCATACCCATCCCACTCGGGGTGACAAATGCAAAAACCACAGTAGATGGACAGAATGCAGAACAATGTCATACATTCACCCCAGTACAGAGATCTGGGCCTAAATCCATAGTTTTTTTGCACTCCACACCACCCCAGTTCAGACATGGCCCTATACAAATCAGTCTGACCCTGTGCCTCATGGAAACAGTCCAGCCAGAACTTCCAAGCCATGGCTTCCCTGGACTGGAAACAAGCTACCCAGGACCGGTTTCTGGTATTCCAGCCGTCTTCAGCCCGGCTTGCTTGAATCCAGTGGTGTGGAGAGCATGGGACTCACGTCTGAGCATACCCATCCCACTCGGGGTGACAAATGCAAAGCCCACAGTTGATGGACAGAATAAAGAACAATGTCATACATTCACCCCAGTACAGAGATCTGGGCCTAAATCCATAGTTTTTTTGCACTCCACACCACCCCAGTTCAGACATGGCCATATACAAATAAGCCTGACCCTGTGCCTCATGGGAACAGTACAGCCCGAACTGCCAAGCCATGCCTTCCCTGGACCGGAAACAAACTACCCAGGACCGGTTTCTTGCATTCCAGCCTTCTTCAGCCCGGCTTGCTTGAATCCAGTGGTGTGGAGAGCATGGGACTCACGTCTGAGCATACTCATCCCACTCGGGGTGACAAATGCAAAAACCACAGTTGATGAACGAATGCAGAACAATGTCATACATTCACCCCAGTACAGAGATCTGGGCCTAAATCCATTGTTTTTTGCACTCCACACCACCCCAGTTCAGATATGGCCATATGCAAATCAGTCTGACCCTGTGCCTCATGGGAACAGTCCAGCCTGAGCTGCCAAGCCATGCCTTCCCTGGACCGAAAACAAGCTACAGAGGCCCGGTTTCTGGCATTCCAGACGTCTTTAGCCCGGCTTGCTTGAATCCAGTGGTGTGGAGAGTATGGGACTCACGTCTGACCATACCCATCAAACTCGGGGTGACAAATGCAAAAACCACAGTAGATGGACAGAATGCAGAAAATTGTCATACATTCACCCCAGTACAGAGATATGGGCCTAAATCCATAGTTTTTTTGCACCCCACACCACCCCAGTTCAGACATGGCCCTATGCAAATCAGTCTGACCCTGTGCCTCATGGAAACAGTCCAGCCCGAACTGCCAAGCCATGCCTTCCCTGGACCGGAAACAAGCTACCCAGGACCGGTTTCTGGTATTCCAGCCGTCTTCAGCCCGGCTTCCTTGATTCCAGTGGTGTGGAGAGCATGGGACTCTTGTCAGAGCATACCCATCCCACTCGGGGTGACAAATGCAAAAACCACAGTAGATGGACTGAATGCAGAACAATGTCATACATTCACCCCAGTACAGAGATCTGGGCCTGAATCCATTGTTTTTTTGCACTCCACACCACCCCAGTTCAGACATGGCCATATGCAAATCAGTCTGACCCTGTGCCTCATGGGAACAATCCAGCCCGAACTGCCAAGCCATGCCTTCCCTGAACCAGAAACAAGCTACTGAGGACCAGTTGCTGGCATTCCAGCCGCCTGTAGCCCGGCTTGATTGAATCCGGTGGTGTGGAGAGCATGGGACTCACGTCTGAGCATACCCATCCCACTCGGGGTGACAAATACAAAACCCACAGTTGATGGACAGAATGCAGAACAATGTCATACATTCACCCCAGTACAGAGATCTGGGCCTAAATCCATAGTTTTTTTGCACTCCACACCACCCCAGTTCAGACATGGCCATATGCAAATCTGTCTGACCCTGTGCCTCATGGGAACAGTCCAGCCGGACCTGCCAAGCCATGCCTTCCCTGGGCCGGAAACAAGCTACCGAGGACTGGTTTCTGGCATTCCAGCCGTCTTTAGCCCAGCTTGCTTGAATCCAGTGGTGGGGAGAGCATGGGACTCAAGTCTCAGCATACCCATCCCACTCTGGGTGACAAATGCAAAAACCAAAGTTGATGGACAGAATGCAGAACAATGTCATAGATTCACCCCAGTACAGAGATCAGGGCCTAAATCAATCGTTTTTTTGCACTCCACACCACTTCAGTTCAGACATGACCATATGCAAACCAGTCTGACCCTGTGCCTCATGGGAACAATCCAGCCCGAACTGCCAAGCCATGCCTTCCTTGGACCGGAAACAAGCTACTGAGGACCGGTTTCTGGCATTCCAGCCGTTTTCAGCCCGGCTTGCTTGAATCCAGTGGTGTGGAGAGCATGGGACTCACGTCTGAGCATACCCATCCCACTCGGGGGACAAATGCAAAAACCACAGTTGATGTACAGAATGCAGAACAATGTCATACATTCACACCAGTACAGAGATCTGGGCCTAAATCCATAGTTTTTTTGTACCCCACACCACCCCAGTTCAGACATGGCCATATGCAAATCGTCTGACCCTGTGCCTCATGGGACCAGTCCAGCCCGAACTGCCAAGCCATGCCTTACCTGGACCGGAAACAAGCTACCCAGGACCGGTTTCTGGTATTCCAGCCGTCTTCAGCCTGGCTTGCTTGAATCCAGTGGTGTGGAGAGCATGGGACTCACGTCTGAGCATACCCATCCCACTCGGGGTGACAAATGCAAAAACCACAGTTGATGAACAGAATGCAGAACAATGTCATACATTCACCCCAGTACAGAGATCTGGGCCTACATCCATTGTTTTTTGCACTCCACACCACCCCAGTTCAGACATGGCCACATGCAAATCAGTCTGACCCTGTGCCTCATGGGAACAGTCCAGCCCGAACTGCCAAGCCATGCCTTCCCTGGACCAGAAACAACCTACAGAGGACCAGTTTCTGGCATTCCAGCCGTCTTTAGCCCGGCTTGCTTGAATCCAATGGTGTGGAGAGCATGGCACTCACGTCTGAGCATACCCATCCCACTCGGGGTGACAAATGCAAAACCTACAGTTGATGGACAGAATGTAGAACAATGTCATACATTCACCCAGTACAGAGATCTGGGCCTAAATCCATCGTTTTTTTGCACTCCACACCTCCCCAGTTCAGACATGGCCATATGCAAATCTGTCTGACCCTGTGCCTCATGGGAACAGTCCAGCCTGAACTGCCAAGCCATGTCTTCCCTGGACCGGAAACAAGCTACCGAGGACGGGTTTCTGGCATTCCAGCCGTCTTTAGCCCGGCTTGCTTGAATCCAGTGGTGTGGAGAGCATGGGTCTCACGTCTGAGCATACCCATCCCACTCGGGGTGACAAATTGCAAAAACCACAGTTGATGGACAGAATGCAGAACAATGTCATACATTCACCCAAGTATAGAGATCTGGGCCTAAATCCATCGTTTTTTTGCATTCCACACCACCCCAGTTAAGGCATGCAAATCAGTCTGACCCTGTGCCTCATTAGAACAGTCCAGCCCAAACTGCCAAGCCATGCCTTCCCTGGACCGGAAACAAGCTACAGAGGACCGGTTTCTGGCATTCCAGCCGTCTTCAGCCCGTCTTGCTTGAATCCAGTGGTGTGGAGAGCATGGGACTCACGTCTGAGCATACCCATCCCACTTGGGGTGACAAATGCAAAAACCACAGTTGATGGACAGAATGCAGAACAATGACATACATTCACCCCAGTACAGAGATGTGGGCCTAAATCCATCGTTTATTTACAATCTACACCATCCCAGTTCAGACATGGCCATATGCAAATCAGTCTGATCCTGTGCCTCATGGGAACAGTCCAGTCTGAAACTGCCAAGCCATGCCTTCCCTGGACCGGAAACAAGCTACTGAGGACCGGTTTCTGGCATTCCAGCTGTTTTCAGCCCGGCTTGCTTGAATCCAGTGGTGTGGAGAGCATGGGACTCACGTCTGAGCATACCCATCCCACTCGGGGGACAAATGCAAAAACCACAGTTGATGTACAGAATGCAGAACAATGTCATACATTCACACCAGTACAGAGATCTGGGCCTAAATCCATAGTTTTTTTGTACCCCACATAAGCATGGGCGAATTTTGCGGATCTCGCGTTCGCGAATTTTGCGGATTTGCGAACTCGCAATCCGCAAAATCCGCGAATTCCCGCGAATTTGCGGATTTTTTTTTTTTGTGTTCGCAATTGTTTCTGCCAGTTCGCGAGGATTTGGTACTAGTTCGCAATTGCGAACTTACTTGTCGGCTCGCAACGGTCGCGACTATGTTGTTTCTACGTCTGGTTCATCATCACAGCCTCCCAGCACCCTCTGTTTCACCACTGGCACCCTCTCTTTGACCCATGCCACCCTCTGTTACATCAATGCCACCCTCTGGTTCATCATCACTGTAGAAGATGGGGGGGGAAAGCAAGCCCACCTGCCCTGCTTGAACTGACATGAATTAATTTGGGGTTAGTTTATTAACAACACCTGCCCTGCCCCAACTGACAATAATGAATTAGGGGCTAATTAATGTGTCACTGAAAGAATTTCAAGTTCCAGCCTGGCACCTGCTTGTCTGCTCCTTTAGCTGTAAATCAGGACCTTTGTGGCATACAGTTAAGGTCAGAGCAGGGTCACACAATAGTTGCAAGCAGGCAACCGAATTCTGGAGGGCCCCCTCTGGAAGCACTACAAAGAATCGTTACAAATCATGAGGTTGACCTTTTGCACCTGCTCATTGCTTTTGCTTTTGCTGAAATCGTTTTTCGGTTTTTTTCACGCTATTCGCGGGACGCGGCGTCGTGCGAAACCGACCGCGGAAGCCGCCAATTCGTGCGAATGAGCATTTTATTTTTTTGCGGCTTGTTGTTTCGCGAGTTTTTTTGCAGTATTAGCGAGCCGCTTGCAGCGAAACACGCGAATTTACCCCAAGGTCGAGTACGGGCGCGGCCATTTTGTTTGCGTGACGTATTTCCGTTTCCGCCCGCTATGTATAATCTCGCGCAGTAAGCGCATTGCGAGTAGAGGTTCGCACGAGATCGCGCGGGAAATCTAGAGGTTCGCACGAGATCGCAAGGAAAATCTCGCGCGAACTTACTTTCGCGCTCGTGAACGGGCGCCGGCCATCTTGTTTTTCATTCATTTCCTATGTCTGGGCATGGTGTTTAATCCTCTTGGTATCTTTGCCATCCTTTGCTTGTTTTCAGTTTTTTTTTTACGATTTTGCTTCTTATCTATCCCTCTCTTTTCCTAGCTGTATATTTTTGTCTTTTCTGCTATTTTTCTTTACTTTTAAACTACTTTTTTAAACTCTTTTCTTTTCTTCTTCCCTATCCTATTCTTTCTTAATTTTCTACTTCTTCCTACCTTACCTGCCCAGACCATGGTCAAGCCAGGCGCCGTGAAGCTGCCCAGGCACTTGAGGGCCGCAGCGGCGGCGGGGAGTAGTGCTGGACCCAGTGCCAGGACAGCATGCGGGAGATTGAGGGGGGAGCAGGTGACGCGACGGGAGATATTCAGCCCGGAGGAAGTGGGCGCGCTGGTCTACTTCGTCCAGCGCCGCCTGCCCAGGACCATCGCGGGAGGCGGCAGGATCGCGGCCGGCGGCTACAACATGCGGGAGCGCCGGAAGCGGTGGGAGAAGGTGTGCTGGGCCATATCCCACCTCTACGGGGTCCAGCGCACCTACAGCCAGGTCACCCATCGCTGGACGGACCTCCTGGACCGCGAGCGCGACCTGCTGGACCAACTCGGCTTGGAGATCCCCGGGCTTGGTGAGTAGTAGTAGCCATTTAATCACTCACTACTATGATGTTTTCTCCTGCTCTGTGTTGTTGTATTGCAAATATTTGTTTTTTACATGGAGCAAGCCAATAATGCCGCTGATGACGATTAGATTGTAGTTAAATTATATTTCAAAATCTTCTGTGCATTTCAGGTGCACTGCTCTCCTCAGTGGCGTTGCTACTATGCTTATTTGTTTTCTATTTCATGGTCTCATTGGCCTGAGTAACTATTATGTATGAGTGTACTTTACAGAACTGCGTAATGCTAGACACTAGGGGGCAGATTACATTTACAAGCCCCTTGCGCCACGTTTACGTTGCCTTGCGTGACGCAACAGCGGCGTAAACGTGCCGCATCCCTGCGAGTCATTTACAGCATGACGCATCTAGGGAGATGCGTCACGTTATAAAGCCATGGGCCTGCACCACAATGGGTGCGTTCCTAGTACGCAGGGTGGCCGGTCGAGCGTCTGTGCGCCTCGCAAAAGTGCCTGCGTGAATTCTACAAGATTTAACGCAGGCACTTCTGCGACGCTGCTACGTCAATTCAATTCCTTATGTCTGCTCGAAGCAGGCGAAAGGACTGACACAGCATGTTAAGTATTGGGTGGCCCTGAGCATTACTGGAGTTGCATTGCGTTGGCGACGTGACTCCAGCGATGCGCCGCTCTTACGTGACGAGATGCGTCACGCAAGTGCCTACCCTTGCGCCAGGGCGCGCCGCATTGTAAATGAGGCACATCTGCCGTGTCGCAAGGGTAGTTTTGCGTGACGCATTTGATCTGGCGCATCTCTGGAGATGCGCCAGAACGCGTAAGTAAGTATGCCCCTAAGGGGCAGAATTGCAATTACCGTCGCATCCCTGCAAAGTAGCAGGGATGCGCCATTAATTGTGCGGCATGCTACCACCACCAAACATGGTGCTCGACACGGAGGCGGAGGGCGATTCTTCAGGGGAGGAGGCGGCGGCTGTGAGAGTTGAGACGGTGGTGGTGGCGGCCAGAGGTAAGCTCTTATATATTCCTTACTTATTGAGATTGAAGACTAGCTGGGAAGGCAAGAATATGAGATGCATGGCTGGGTGAATGATGAAGCAATGATGGGTGGAAGGACAACAGCCTGGGTGGGTGACACAGAAAGTGTATGTGTCCATATACCTGGATCATGCTACTATCTGACTCTTAGATAGCATATGTGTATCTAGAGCAGGGGTACTCATAGTACGGCCCGCGGGCCGGTGGTGGCCCGGCAAGCCTTCCTTGGCGGTGCACAGACCTTGCAGACAATCACTGCTCCCCCGGCCCCCACAGAGCAGAGGCTTTTTTGTATTTCACCTGTTAGCGCCCCTGCATCTCCACTCTGACAATCACTGCTCCCCCGGCCCCCACAGAGCAGAGTGGAGATGCAAGGCCACAAAGAGGTGAAATAGAACAAAGCCTCTGCTCTGTGGGGCCGGGCAAGCAGTGATTGTCAGGGTGGAGAAGCAGGGGCGCTACAACAAACAAAGCCTCAATAATATGTTAATGGTCTTTTAAAGACCTGTTAAGTACTTTGGTGTTGTTGTCTGTGTGTGCGCGTTGAGGAAGCGGTCTCAACCCGGGCTGAAGGCTGACACAGATAGACACACACACAGTGAGATGACAGAGGGGGAGGGAGAGGGAGGGCAGGAGGGAGAGAGAGATGGAGGGAGGGCAGGAGGGAGAGCAGGAGGGAGAGAGATGTATGTAAATGCTGGGTCTGGTGGCTCAGTGGATGAGGGCATCTGCTGCAGGGACCTGTGTGCAACCTCATGGTCACAAGTTATCGTTTTGCTTTAGCCCCGCCCCCTCTGACTCCGCCCCCACCAGTGCGGCCCTCGGCCCCAAACTACACTGTAAATGTAGCCCCTGAGAGAAAGTTTGTGAGTACCCATGATCTAGAGAGAGTAGACGGTCAGTGGATGAACTAAGTGTAACTTTGAAGAGCATGTAACACTGCACCCGCACGTCCGTTCCAGTGTAGGAAAGGCAAGGAAAAGAACTTTTAATTTTGTCCAAATACTACCATAAATAGTAGCAGTAGTTTGTATTGCAAGCACTGCATAGATCCGGTTATTACGGTGGCCACTCCCTACCTCTCTTAATAAGTTTAGTAGTACTCAGTCATTCATGTGTGGATGTATCACTGGTCACTCAATAAAAAGCAAAGCACCTAAAGTCATCCCATATATAAGCAAAAACATCCCATGTGAAGTGATAGATAATCAGATTATTTATCTTCTTCAATTTTCCATTTCTAGTACTCATTTCCACTGTAGGGTGAAAGTTAAATTAATTAAGCAGTAGCCCTTGAGTTGTAACAGAGTATTCTCAGTGCCACCCGTAATAGAAAAGTAAGAGCTTCACCACCTGCATGTACTGGACGGGTACAGTAACGCAACGCAAGTCTAGGTCACTCCTCATGGCGTGCGTCTCTTTTTCTCGGGTGCAAGTTTACTGCGCTGGCATTATGCCGGCTTGCAGAAAATAACGTACCAATTTTTCAAAACAAGAGATAAGAAGAAGAATAAGACTGGTGTACTTTCATAGTCGACTCCAATGGAAGTCCACAGTGCTCGTAGAATTTGTTCCTTAAACTCCCACTAATGTTAGAGCAAGGATGAAGAAGTGTGAGGTTAGATAGATACTGGCCTCAATAGTTATGTAATGCGCTTGCAAGTTGCTAGTTGTACTGCAACACAAATTTCTGCTGAATGATTGAGTTAATCTTAAAGAACATTGGTTACAGACTATGTCTTTCTTTCTTCATATAGATGCTCCTTCCAAACGAACAAGGAGGAAGGAGCTGGCTAGAGCGGCCCGGCAATGGAGGATCGAGGCCACTGTTGCGGAATATCGGCGGCTGGTGGCCCTGGAGGACGAGGAAAGTGTGCAGTCGACAACAACAACAACGTCGTCTGCATCGGCCTCCGTGGCCCCACGGGCTGCCACCCAGCACAGTGGTCCACCCAGACTGAGCCGGGCTGCCAAAGGCAAACGCCACCGCCGAGCAGCAAGGCCAACAGCTGCCTCTCACAGGCATTGCACCTGCAAGGCAGTGAAGGCACGCCTGCGCCGCACTACCCTGATGGTGTCCCGCCTTCAGCAGGAGCTCGCCTTGCTCCGCGAGGAGCATGATGCCCTGGCCCAAAAAGTTAACAGCATCCACCCATAGTGTCCCTTGCCCCTTTTTTAGAGACTTTTAGGGGGTGGGAATTGGGAGTTGGGTTTTTGGGGACTTTTGAAGGACAATCGTTGGGGTTAGGGAGGGTCTTGCGGGAGATTATTTTGTTAGGGATATAAATATACTTTTTCAAACTTTATCTGAGCATACCTGTTTTTTACTGCTTGCCTGGTGGGTGGGGGTTTAACGTTGACTGTTTTCCTGAAAGTTTAGTTCCATTTTCTTCCTTTAAGTGTAAATGCCCAAATGTTTTCAACACTAAGTGCCTCTCACAGACTAAGTGAAGTGAATCCAAGAGTCCTAGGACTTTAGTAGTACTACCTTCAGTCTCTCGTCTCTCGTACTAATACTCCATTATACCCCCAAACCACCAAACGCTTATCTTACCTGTAATTTGTGTTTGAAAGTAGGGCTAGACCCAGGGCTGGCTCCACGGGAAACACCGAATAAGGTTGGCAATCTTGGTCGGATAAAATTTCCTCATAGCAGTGGTACTAGTGGTGTGACACAGTGGCAGTTGCATGCCTATGAAAAAAAAGAAAATGAAATCTGGTTTGTCCTCCTGAGCAATTCAATGGTACAACTGAGAATATAGCAGGTGACAGAAGTACAGTAGAACAGTGCCACATTGTAGCCTAACAAATGGTAAAGTATAACTACTAATTCGGTTGAAGTTCTTTCACATTAGCAATGGTTCTTTGTCAAGCAGAGTAAGAATATATCCTCGGATTTCTTCACCAGCCCGTTGCTATCACCTTATCCTCCCCAGCAAGTGTGTGGATTTATTGCTGTAATAATAATTTAGTCACACATCAATCAAAACCACACAGCCCGGGGGAAGAGGGTTAGGGTTTGAAAAATGGATGGGTACGGGGGTTTTTGGGAAAGGTTTTGGGAGACAAGAAAAAATAGCACAGCATAGACAAACAATTGTGAACATAAACAAATCTTTGGGTACAAACCTATCCATCAATCTTTGAAAGTGCATGCACTACTGCATGCATGTCAGTGAAAAGTAAGTAGTACATTCGACAACTGTGGAAAGAAAGAATGCGACAGTACAGGGCCTGTGTGGAATTATTGATAACGATATTCAACATAAGGTCTCTGTAGCCAGATACCCGAGAGCCTTGCTGGTCACTATAAATCCATTCACAACAACACTCAATGGGGTTGGTCTGGAAGGTGTCAGGTTTACTCCCCGTGATCCAGTCGATGCAAATATGGTTCCACCTCCAAATGTCACCAACACCCAGAAGTGTAAACACAGGGTGTTCGAGCCATTAGGCGGGGGAGAAAAATAACAAACTAAAATAAAAAATGTGGGATGGGTAAAGGTAGGGTCAGCAGGGAAAGGATACCTGTAACAGAAGACAAGACAGGCATCAGTGAAGTGCTGTCCTAACATACAAGGCTACTCTCATATAGTCTCACTAAATAACCAAGGAAGTAGACAAGTACCTGAGCACCAAGAAAACATGACCTTGGATAGGAAATACTATAGCCCTTCTGCCACAATCTGTGAGGAAGGCCTAAGAAACACATAAACATATAGTTAACGAACACACTCCTGTCGCACCAAACACACTCGCGTTATACTAAGACATCAAACCCACTACTCACAACATACCACAAACATGGTAGAGGACTCAATGTACAAAGGGGGTTCCAAATAGTCAAAGCAAAGATGTATGGTCCAACAAAAAGGAAGAGGGAAACGGTAGTGTGTAGGAAGCAAGAACTACAACACTGCGCTCTCTAAGTAATGACCCAGTAGAGAATCTTTGGTGAAGGTCAAACAGAAAAACGTAGTTGCGACCACCACTGAATTCTGCCAACAACACACCCCACGGTGCACTACACAAAGAGAACTGGGGTAGCCTGTAGTTACCTCACTACATGCCCAGTTATGGAGGTCCTTTGAAATACACAGTTATACAACGGAGACGCGTAGTTGTCCTTACTACTGCGCTCCGTTTTAATAGTACAAAAACGATCCCCGATGTGAACGGTAACACGTGGTATAGACCGCCACTGTGCTCCGCCACACACAATTCAACCAAACAGGAATTCAGCAAAGGTAGAATTCTGTTAGAAAACAGTCACAGAACCTCCCTTATCAATCCGTTCAGGCAGTAATCAGCTGACCGCACGGGCGGCCGAAGAGTTTAGAGCGGCTTTACCTGAAGACGCGCGTGAAGTCCGTCTACCGCCAAGGACAGAACACGGAAGCGCTCCCCACTGAGCCTCGGGGGGGGGGGGGGAAGGTGATAGTCCACAGGAGACACGATAGAAAAGCATGCAGAGCGTCCGCTCTCATGCCGGTGCAGAACAGAAACCAGAATAACGCGCAACAGGAAGCGCGTCTGTTCCCCAGATAAACTTCCTGCAAGTCTCCCGCCTACTCATGGGAAATGTAGTTTTATAGTACGGTAGGCGCTTAGGGGCTGCGTAACCTGACAGAAGGTATAGTAGATAGAAAAGGAGAAATTGCTTTTTTTCTAGGTGTCCCCTCACTCACCAGGGTTGCCCCTTGGTGACATGCTTCATCATTGGGGCCATCCCAGTCCTCTACGGCCTGGGGCGTGCTGCGACTTGCGAATTACGTAGGAGCACTTACAAATGACTATGTGTGGTGCAGATGTGATAGTGGAGTGGACTAAGTGATGTGTTAAGGGATCAATTTAGAAGCCGAGAGAGAGCCAAGAAATGCAGTCACAGTCAGAGAAAAAGGCAAGGGATACTGTATCTATGTGGTTGTAGTGGTCCTGTTGGAAGTGGTAAGTAAGTTGCCTGCAGAAAAAAAATCCTCCTATTAGCGGCACTCCTCCATTGCAGCCGACGCTTCGTCCATCGATGTTGGTCACCAGAAGTCACCCTGTCCACTGCCTGCCTGATGCTGAATTGTGGCTCGCTACTATGAAGCCTGACTCCATCCTTTTTTCCCCATTGCAGAGACTGAAACCCGGCCTGTAATTATTCAACGAAAAACAGGAAGTGATATAATATTACAACACCACTGATAAATAAATATAAGGTATGTAGGCTGTGGAGTGCAAAAAGTCACAATTTGATTTTCCTAGTAGACAGTACAATATTTTTGAAAGTGCGTACTCTGAGTCACCTTTTGAAGGATAAATAAGTATGGGCAAATTAATGTAGCGGATCTTGCCCCTAGGTGTACTGTAAACTGTGTTTTAGAACAAAATTAGATCTTCCTAGCAGTGCTCCCACCCAGACCCTTACTAAAGCCAGTCGCAAAAATGTAGAAGACCCCCAATCAAATCTCAAAAAACGAGGCCTAGCAGAAAACTGGTGACAAAACTTACTTTGAAAGTAAAAGTAGGCCGAAGTACCCCCTTCCTAATTACCCATTACCCACCGTGGATTGCATTCAAACTACTTGCAAGCAACCAAGCAAAAGTAGCCATAGCCAGCATCGCTCCAAGACTCAAAATCCCCCCCACTCAAACACATGCAATAGAAATACTGCTAACCCTAACGACCCCTAAGTTAAGAATAGTGGCAAAGGCTTTCTTTAACTATGCCAAATCCCCCCTTTCCCACCATGGATTTTCTTCAAATGACTTGCAACCAAAATTACACATTCTCACGAGTGCTCTAAGACCCCAGAACTCAGTTGGAAAAATCTAGAACACCCCAAAACACATGCAATCCTGCTGCTAGGGCTAACCCTAACGAACCCTAAGTTACAAAAAGTGCCAAAACTAAAGGCTTTTCCGCGCGGATTTTGTCCCAACCACTTCTACCCGGTATTAGACCTTCCCAGGAATGCCCCAAGACCCGGCAACCCACCCGCCAAGAAGCATAACACCCCCAAACAGGCCAAAAGCAAAATCTCATACTTGCAATATTTCTGGGCCTTCGGTCCAAACGCGCTGCATAGCTAGGCCATAAGTCGGGGTTGGCACGACGGATTTTCTGAAAAGCAAATGCAATCAAGATTAGAGTGTCCCAGCAATGCTCCCAGACCACGAAACTCACCCACAAACAGACGGAACCCCCCCTAAGAGCACCTCAAAGGCAAGCAAGTCATCAAAAACACAAAAAAAATTCCGCCTGGGATTTGGTCCAAAACACTTTTATCCGGTATTAGAGCTTCACAGCAATGGCCCCAGAGCCGTCAACCCAGGAGAAAACAAGTAGAAGACCCCCAAACAGCCAAAGAGCAAAAGTACAAAATTGGGGACTTAGTCAATTTTTCACACATTTCCCAAATCACTCCGCGCGCGCTCTGCAGCTAGGCCCTAAGTCCCCTGTGCCACCATGGATTTGCTTCAAACCTCTTGCAAAGTAAAGTATAAATAGCCAGCAGTGCTCCCAGACCACGAAACTCACCCACAAACACCAGGAAGCCCCCCAAACAGGCCCCCGAAAACGCTACATAGAGCAAAATGTCAGAAATAGCCAAAAAAAAAATCGGCCTGGATTTTGTCCCAACCACTTCTACCCGGTATTAGACCTTCCCAGGAATGCCCCAAGACCCGGCAACCCACCCGCCAAGAAGCATAACACCCCCAAACAGGCCAAAAGCAAAATCTCATACTTGCAATATTTCTGGGCCTTCGGTCCAAACGCGCTGCGTAGCTAGGCCATAAGTCGGGGTTGCCACGACGGATTTCCTGAAAAGCAAATGCAATCAAGATTAGAGTGTCCCAGCAGTGCTCCCAGACCACGAAACTCACCCACAAACACCAGGAAGCCCCCCAAACAGGCCCCCGAAAACGCTACATAGAGCAAAATGTCAGAAATAGCCAAAAAAAAAATCGGCCTGGATTTTGTCCCAATCACTTCTACCCGGTATTAGACCTTCCCAGGAATGCCCCAAGACCCGGCAACCCACCCGCCAAGAAGCATAACACCCCCAAACAGGCCAAAAGCAAAATCTCATACTTGCAATATTTCTGGGCCTTCGGTCCAAACGCGCTGCGTAGCTAGGCCATAAGTCGGGGTTGGCACGACGGATTTCCTGAAAAGCAAATGCAATCAAGATTAGAGTGTCCCAGCAATGCTCCCAGACCACGAAACTCACCCACAAACAGACGGAACCCCCCCTAAGAGCACCTCAAAGGCAAGCAAGTCATCAAAAACACAAAAAAATTTCCGCCTCGGATTTGGTCCAAACCACTTTTAGTGCTTCCCAGCAATGGCCCCAGACCCGTCAACTCACCTGCAAAGAGGTAGAACAACACCCCCACAAGTGCTGAGTCTTTCTTCATTGGGCGTAAACCAGCCCTCTGCTTTGATGGAAATAGGAGTCTGGAGGAGGAGGATAGAGGAGCATGTTCTTCTGAACTTGTGAACCTGAGGAATGCAGACTGCGGCACCTTCAAATCAATTAGCAAACCAGTGAAGACAGTTCTGCTGATGGGCTTGTTTTTGTGATTATATGATTAAAGTTTGAATTATATTAACTGTGCACAACAAAGAAAGACAGACACAAAGGAATAAAAGTGAATAAGGATGAAAAAGAAAGTTATTGATTCGTTGTCTCATTTTCAGGGCTCGGTATCACGGTCGAGGAATAAGAATAAGGCTTCGTCATCATACTCTGCGAATTCAGGCAGGGTGAGCTCAGTGTCACCTGACAGAGTAGAAATTCCCTCATCTATGTTGCTGCCCACCTCCTCTTCATCAGGCACGCTCTCTCGTACTCTGAAATCTGGTGGTATGAGGTGCTGATTCATCTTGATCATTGTTAACCTCTCCACATTTTTGGGCGAGAGGCGGCTCCGTTTGGGAGTTACAATCCCACCAGCCGCACTGAAAACCCGTTCAGAAGACACGCTTGCGAGTGGGCAAGACAAGTAGTTTAAAGCCAGGCTGGTGAGCTGTGGCCACAATTCTTTTTTCCCATGCCAATACGCCAATGGGTCAGAATTAACATAGACCTCTGTTGAGTCATTCAGATAGTCCTTCACCATCGACTCAAGGTCCTCATCCAAGGTTCCTCCACTTTGCTTAGCTCTTGCTGTGCCTCTGACCTTTTGAGAACCAAACCCACGCAGAGCTAGCCAATCCTCTTCAGCCTCCAATGTTTCTGTTGTCTTTCGTGCAGATGATCCGGTTGCCGGTGTCTTTAACGGCTGAGAGGTCACTTGTGCCACAGCCACAGGTGCAGAAGTGGATTGTTTTGACTGGGGATGGCCTGCTGATGTACTGCCATTTCCTTCAATTTCCAGCCGTTCTGTTTCAAACTTCTTGGCTGACAAGGCTAGCCAACGTTTGTACTTTGGAACATGTTCATCATCAAAAGGAAAGAATGCTTGGCCTGCCAGCGCCTTTTTGTAGCGTGGATCCAGAATAGTAGCACAAATGTAATGCTGTTCTGAGTGGATCTTTTTAAGACGTTCATCACCTTGTAGGAGCTCTAATAATTGCTCGGCCAGAAGCAAAGAGTCTTGGTTTTTATCTTTTCCAAACACAGAACACACCTCCTTCAGTTGGTCCTCCAGCATGTACAACAATGGGATAGCTTTTCCCAAATGAGAGTCCTCCTTGCTGACTGCACGCGTGAAGAACTCAAAAGGACGAAGCATGCGTGTCAGGCTTTCAACTATGTTCCATTGCGGCCCACCCATCCTCAGCTCCTCTGCACCCTCTTTAAGGAAATATTGATCGAGTTCCGTATACTGCTCATACAGACGCTCAAGCATGTAGAAGGTTGAGTTCCAACGTGTTACCACCTCCTGGATGAGTGCTTTCACTGGCATTTGATGTTGATATAGCAGGCTCCTCAGCTGCTTCCGGGCCTTAAAAGAATGGCTGAAATGCTTGCACATTTTTCGGCAGGTGTCCAATACACTGTACGCTGCACTGCCTTTATTACCCAAGAATTTTTGGACAACCAGGTTTATACAGTGCGCCAAACACGGCACTCTGAAATAGTAACCGTCCCTCATGGCCTTAACTATATTGGCGCCATTGTCCGTGGAAACATAACCAACCTTGCGTTTTAGTGGGGACAGCCAGTTAAGGACCTTTGTGTTAAAGACATCCAAAATGTTTTCTGCTGTGTGACGTTTCTCCAAACCAAACATGGCTAGTGTTGCATGTTTCCGAGCAGCTTTAAAAACAATGTCCGTGTCAACACCTGTGTTTAGCTTTGCTTTAGCCCCTGAAAAAGAGACCCAGTGTGCAGTGATGCACATGTAATCAGCGCCTGCGCCACTGGTCCACATGTCTGTTGTCAGATGTATAGTGTGAACAGCACTCTTCTGCAAAGCTGCCCCAATCACCTTAAGAACATCTTCATGTAGTGCTGGAACCGCAACTCGGGCAAAATAGAACCGGCTAGGAACCTTCCATTTAGGGCAGAGCGCTGTCACAAATTCTAGAAAACCAACCCCTTCTACAAAAGAAAAAGGGAGAAGGTCCAGAGCTAGCATTTTAGCCAGCTTAGTGTTATACAGACGGGTCATTGGGTGGTTGCGTTCATATTGCGCTTCTGTAAACAACATCTTTTTAATGTTGCCCTGGACCAATGATTTACGGGATGATGATGATCTCTTCGACCCAGTTACGCTCGCTGATGAACTTTTCCGCATTGATGTCTCACTCTCTCCCACACTCTTAGTGTGGATCCCATGGGGTGTGCTGCTGACATGGGAACTGGGTGTAAGTGAAGTGTTTGAATCGTCTTCTTCTACCTCCTCGTCATCAGCAGATGAAAAATCAACGTTTTCATTACGTGCAATTCCAGCTTTCTTGACCGCCTCTAGGTGCGGAAACCATTGGACAGCGTGCCTTCTCTCAAGATGACCTCTCTGGCCTCCGGTACCATAGTTAGAACCAAGCTTACCACGACTAAATCGAAGCTTACAAAGGCTACAAATGGCTACGTTTTCCTTTTTTGGGCAAACACTAAAGAAGTCCCAAACTGGAGACTTGAAATGTCTTCGGGGGCCGGAGGAGGCGGCGATACTGGTGGTGGTGGTCCTGCTGCTAATGCCAGATGAAGTGGAGGATGTGGATTGCCGAACTTCAGTACGTTTTGCACTTTCACCACCACGAATTGAGGTCGAGGACGAGGTGGGTACCTTCTTGCGAAGAAATATGGAAGCGGTAGGTTTTGGTGTACTACTTAACTCCAAATCTAATGATTCCATTTCCATTGCCTCCTCGCCGACATCATCATCACGCTCAGCAGCTTCTCAGGATAGGGTCAAAATGTCTCTTTGCTGCATGCCCGGTGGGGCTGCAGTGACCTTTGTGATGACTGGCTCGTCGTCATCGTGAGAGGCTTCATCACCAGCAGTATCTGTCACTTCTTGTTGAGCCTCATCACACTCCATAGGTTTGAGTTTTTGGACGACCTTCCTTTTACGCTTAGGTACCGGTGTCAGATCATGGTGTGCCTCACTGTCAGACCGCAGTTGTGGTTCCCAAGACAGATCACTTGCATCAGAACGAGGTGGGCTTGAAGAAGATGTAGACACCCCCCTTGATCTTTTCCTTGCTAGGGATGTGGAAGACAATGAATGATCATCAGGAGGAGTGGCTTCCAATGATACCTCGGCTTCATTGTCGATTTCCTGATGTGCCCCTACTTCGGGAGGAACAACTATTGTGGGCACTTGTGAACCTCCATGCACCTTTGCTTGCGCATCTCCTTTTGCTGCCTCTCCTTCCACATGTACTTGGGCGTGTACTTGCACATGGTGTTGTTGTTGCGGCTGTGGTTGTTCAACACTTGTCAGATGAGTTACAACAACCTGTGTTGATTCAGGGACATTGCTGCTACTTTCTTGCGATGAGCCAACATCACTGGTCGATGGTGATTGGAGAAGTACACTGACTGCCTCTGAAGCACTCAAGGGCTTTGACTTAAGTTGGCGTGGTGGTGGAGGCACTGAACCCAATGGAGCAGGGGTGCTGCTCCCAGCTTGGTCCCCAGCAGAACCTGCTGCTGCAGGCGTACTTTTTTTTTTGCTCCCAAAAAACGTGGAGGGTGGCACACCAGCCTCCTTGGTAACTTGCTTCTTCTGCTCCTTACTAGCAACTTTCTTGCTAGAGGAGCTACGGAGAACTTTCTTTGGGGGCGGGGCCATCTTCTTCAGAGCAGGTCAGACAGCAGGCCGCAGTTGCACGAATTGTAGAGTTGTCTGAGGCCAGACGTGACGTCGCGTGATGTTATGCTGCACACACACACCGCTGCAGGACTTCTTCCTGGCACTGGTGGTTCTCTTGAGTCTTGTGCACCTAAAAAAAATGGAAGACAGAGGAACATCAGTTCAGTTATAGAGCACAAAAAAAATCGAAAAACACTGCAAAATCAGCACAATCCCAATCCATCCATGCCCTCCATAATGTTTAAATTCAAGACAACCCACAGAAAGACTAGGCCCATGCAAGACTCACTACCCCTGGGCATAAATAAAGGTTGAAAAGTAGGCAAAATGGTTGGAGGCCTAACAACAAAGCCTGCATTCAAAATGGCCACTTGCCTCCTAGCACATGGCCAGGGCCTGCCTGTACCAGCACTCAAAATGGCCCCCACCCACATGGCCTGTCCCCATGAACACCCCCAAAAATCGAAAAACACTGCAAAATCAGCACAATCCCATTCCATCCATGCCCTCCATGATGTTTAAATTCAAGACACCCCACAGAAAGATTAGGCCCATGCACCACGCACTACCCCTGGTCAAGGCCCCAACAACAGGTCAAAAATCGAAAAACACAGAAAAATCAGCACAATCCCATTCCATCCATGGCCTCCATGATGTTTAAATTCAAGACAACCCACAGAAAGACTAGGCCCATGCAAGACTCACTACCCCTGGGCATAAATAAAGGTTGAACAGTAGGCAAAATGGTTGGAGGCCTAACAACAAAGCCTGCATTCAAAATGGCCACTTGCCTGCCAGCACATGGCCAGTGCCTGTAGCTGCACTCAAAATGGCCACCAGCCACATGGCATGTCCCTCCCCATGAACACCCCCAAAAATCGAAAAACACTGCAAAATCAGCACAATCCCATTCCATCCATGGCCTCCATGATGTTTAAATTCAAGACAACCCACAGAAAGACTAGGCCCATGCAAGACTCACTACCCCTGGGCATAAATAAAGGTTGAAAAGTAGGCAAAATGGTTGGAGGCCTAACAACAAAGCCTGCATTCAAAATGGCCACTTGCCTGCCAGCACATGGCCAGTGCCTGTAGCTGCACTCAAAATGGCCACCAGCCACATGGCATGTCCCTCCCCATGAACACCCCCAAAAATCGAAAAACACTGCAAAATCAGCACAATCCCATTCCATCCATGGCCTCCATGATGTTTAAATTCAAGACAACCCACAGAAAGACTAGGCCCATGCAAGACTCACTACCCCTGGGCATAAATAAAGGTTGAAAAGTAGGCAAAATGGTTGGAGGGCTAACAACAAAGCCTGCATTCAAAATGGCCACTTGCCTGCCAGCACATGGCCAGTGCCTGTAGCTGCACTCAAAATGGCCACCAGCCACATGGCATGTCCCTCCCCATGAACACCCCCAAAAATCGAAAAACACTGCAAAATCAGCACAATCCCATTCCATCCATGCCCTCCATGATGTTAAAGTTCAAGACAGCCCACAGAAAGACTAGGCCCATGCACCACTCACTACCCCCGGTCAAGGCCCCAACAACAGGTCAAAAATCGAAAAACACAGAAAAATCAGCACAATCCCATTCCATCCATGCCCTCCATGATGTTTAAATTCAAGACACCCCACAGAAAGACTAGGCCCATGCAACACTCACTACCCCTGGTGAAAAGGCCACAAGTACAGCCCAAAAAAACGAAAATCACTGAAAAATAAGCACAATCCCAAGCCATCCAGCCCCTCCATGATGTTTAAATTCAAGACACCCCACAGAAAGACTCAGTCCACCCACCACTGAGTACCCCTGGGCAAAAGGCCCCAAAACAGCCCAAAAATCGAAAATTCCAAAATTTTAATTGCAGCAACTGTATTGCCCCAAACAAACTTACTTGTAAAATTTCTAATCCAACAGTGATCCAAAGAAAATCAAAAAGGCCTCAAATCCAAATATCCAGCAGCATCCACAAAAAGTAATCCTTCCAGCTCCAGACCAAAATGAAAAGTGACCAGGAGATGGACAAAGCAATGGGAGGAGCCTGCTGAACAGGAACAGGAAGTTGAAGACTGTGGGGCACTTCCTTCCTCCCACCCCCCTGCCCCCCTCCCCAAAATGGACTCCTCGCTAAAAAAGTGCAGGCAAATGTCAAACTAAGGAGTTATTCAGATAAAAATCATCATTTCTAGAAGGTTTATGCTGCTTGCTGGTGGATTTCTTGTGCAGAATTGCAAATTTATATTTTCGCTCGCCGCATCTCAAATCTCGCAATTGCGAAGTACCGCGAGACGTGATCTCGCCGTACTCGCGTTGACAAACTATCGCTGGCAAGCCTCGATGACGTAATCGCGCTCGCCAATTCCCGCGGGATCACACAGCAAGATCCAAAATGGCGCAGCACTCGCAAACTATCGAAAAAAACAACTCGGCAAACGATGATAAACGCTGCGCGCCGCAACAATTGTATCACCAACGCCGCGCGCCGCCAAAAAAATCCGCTGCGTGCGAATTTGCGGATTTTGCGGGAAATCCGCAAATCTCGCGGATTGCGGATTTCCCGAAAATCCGCAAAATCCGCGAGCGTAACGGATTTTCCGCCCATGCTTAACCCCACACCACACCAGTTCAGACATGGCCATATGCAAATCGTCTGACCCTGTGCCTCATGGGACCAGTCCAGCCCGAACTGCCAAGCCATGCCTTACCTGGACCGGAAACAAGCTACCCAGGACCGGTTTCTGGTATTCCAGCCGTCTTCAGCCTGGCTTGCTTGAATCCAGTGGTGTGGAGAGCATGGGACTCACGTCTGAGCATACCCATCCCACTCGGGGTGACAAATGCAAAAACCACAGTTGATGAACAGAATGCAGAACAATGTCATACATTCACTCCAGTACAGAGATCTGGGCCTACATCCATTGTTTTTTGCACTCCACACCACCCCAGTTCAGACATGGCCACATGCAAATCAGTCTGACCCTGTGCCTCATGGGAACAGTCCAGCCCGAACTGCCAAGCCATGCCTTCCCTGGACCAGAATAAACCTACCGAGGACCAGTTTCTGGCATTCCAGCCGTCTTTAGCCCGGCTTGCTTGAATCCAATGGTGTGGAGAGCATGGCACTCACGTCTGAGCATACCCATCCCACTCGGGGTGACAAATGCAAAACCTACAGTTGATGGACAGAATGTAGAACAATGTCATACATTCACCCAGTACAGAGATCTGGGCCTAAATCCATCGTTTTTTTGCACTCCACACCACCCCAGTTCAGACATGGCCATATGCAAATCTGTCTGACCCTGTGCCTCATGGGAACAGTCCAGCCTGAACTGCCAAGCCATGTCTTCCCTGGACCGGAAACAAGCTACCGAGGACGGGTTTCTGGCATTCCAGCCGTCTTTAGCCCGGCTTGCTTGAATCCAGTGGTGTGGAGAGCATGGGTCCCACGTCTGAGCATACCCATCCCACTCGGGGTGACAAATTGCAAAAACCACAGTTGATGGACAGAATGCAGAACAATGTCATACATTCACCCAAGTATAGAGATCCTGGCCTAAATCCATCGTTTTTTTGCATTCCACACCACCCCAGTTAAGGCAATGCCATATGCAAATCAGTCTGACCCTGTGCCTCATTAGAACAGTCCAGCCCAAACTGCCAAGCCATGCCTTCCCTGGACCGGAAACAAGCTACAGAGGACCGGTTTCTGGCATTCCAGCCGTCTTCAGCCCGTCTTGCTTGAATCCAGTGGTGTGGAGAGCATGGGACTCACGTCTGAGCATACCCATCCCACTTGGGGTGACAAATGCAAAAACCACAGTTGATGGACAGAATTCAGAACAATGTCATACATTCACCCCAGTACAGAGATCTGGGCCTAAATCCATCGTTTTTTTGCACTCCACACCACCCCAGTTCAGACATGGCCATTTGCAATTCTGTCTGACCCTGTGCCTCATGGGAACAGTCCAGCCCGAACTACCAAGCCATGCCTTCCCTTGACCGGAAACAAACTACCGAGGACCGGTTTCTGGCATTCCAGCCATCTTCAGCCCGGCTTGCTTGAATCCAGTGGTGTGGAGAGCATGGGACTCAGGTCTGAGCATAACCATCCCACTCAGGGTGACAAATGCAAAAACCACAGTTGATGGACAGAATGCAGAACAATGTCATACATTCACCCCAGTACAGAGATCTGGGCCTAAATCCATTGTTTTTTGCACTCCACACCACCCCAGTTCAGACATGGCCATATGCAAATCAGTCTGACCCTGTGCCTCATGGGAACAATCCAGCCCGAACTGCCAAGCTATGCCTTCCCTGGACCAGAAACAAGCTACTGAGGACCAGTTTCTGGCATTCCAGCCGTCTTTAGCCCGGCTTGCTTGAATCCAGTGGTGTGGAGAGCATGGGACTCACGTCTGAGCATACCCATCCCACTCGGGGTGACAAATGCAAAACCCACAGTTGATGGACAGAATGCAGAACAATGTCATACATTCACCCCAGTACAGAGATCCGGGCCTAAATCCATCGTTTTTTGCACTCCACACCACCCCAGTTCAGACATGGCCATATGCAAATCTGTATGACCCTGTGCCTCATGGGAACAGTCCAGCCGGACCTGCCAAGCCATGGCAGGTCGAGGAGGTGATCCTCCTCGACCTGAGTGCGGCCTTTGATACCGTCAACCACCAACTTCTCATCAAAAGACTGAGGAGAGTCGGTGTGGAAGGCTCCGCCCTTACCTGGCTCTCATCCTTTCTGGCCCAACGGACCTATCAGACCTGGGAGAATAACACCTGCTCCTCCGAAACTCCCCTCCAATGTGGCGTGCCTCAGCGCTCCTACCTGAGCCCCACATTATTTAATATCGATATGTCCCCATTGGAGGAGGTCATCACCCCGTTCGGAGTGAGCGTCGTGAGCTACGCCGACGACACACAACTAGTTGTGTCACTATCCCACCCCAGACAACAACCAGCACATTTATTTAATTGCCTTACGCAGGTCCAACGTTGGATGAACAGTTCAGCCTTAAAACTGAACGGGACGAAAACAGAGGTTTTGCTCCTCGGCCAGAAACGACTCACACTCTCCACGAACATCTGGCCAGCTCGTCTGGGTCCCCCCCTGATCCAAAAGAAGTAAAAAGCTTGGGTGTGTGGCTCGACACCGATCTTTCGTTCACCGTGCAAGCAAAAAAAGTAGCCGGTACTTGCTTCGGGCTCCTGAAATCGTTGAGGAAAATACTGTCCCTCTTGCCCCCCAATTCCCAAACACTGCTAATTCAAGGCTTAATACTCTCGAGGCTTGACTACAGCAATGTGATCTACCTGGGTGCCCCCGAAACGACGCTGAACAAGCTTCAGAGAATTCAGAACATCGCGGCCCGGATTCTCACAAATACCCCTGCTAGAGCTTCGGCCAAACCTGCACTAAAACTCCTCCACTGGCTTCCTATAAGGGAGCGGCTCAAATTCAAGGCCCTGTGCTTAGCCCATAGACTGCTACAAAACTAAGCACCCCCTGTTCTCAGGAAACTCATCAAACCCTACATATCCACAAGACCCTTCCGTTCTGACATAGAAAATGTCATCACCATCCCCAGATTTAAGAAAGCCCGCTCAGGAGGAAGACGTTTCTCAGTCCACACCGCACGTCTCTGGAACTCACTCCCCCGCGACCTGAGACTTGAACCACAATATCTTCGCTTCAGGAAACGGCTCAAAACCCACCTTTTTCCCAAATGAATCATGCCTGTCCGTAACCCTGATCTTCTGTTCCCCCTTCCCCTCCCTCCCCCCCCCCTTCCTTCCTTGTCCCACTGACCTGAAGAGATAGGATCTTTTAGCGCTGGGAAGCACTGACCTGAAGAGATAGGATCTTTTAGCGCTGGGATACCTCCGGGTGACTACGCGCTCTATAAAAATAAATAATAATAATAATAATAATAATGCCTTCCCTGGACCGAAAACAAGCTACCGAGGACTGGTTTCTGGCATTCCAGCCGTATTTAGCCCGGCTTGCTTGAATCCAGTGGTGTGGAGAGCATGGGACTCAAGTCTCAGCATACCCATCCCACTCTGGGTGACAAATGCAAAAACCAAAGTTGATGGACAGAATGCAGAACAATTTCATAGATTCACCCCAGTACAGATATCGGGGCCTAAATCAATCGTTTTTTTGCACTCACACCACTTCAGTTCAGACATGACCATATGCAAATCAGTCTGACCCTGTGCCTCATGGGAACAGTCCAGCCCGAACTTCCAAGCCATGCCTTCCCTGGACCAGAAACAAGCTACCGAGGACCGGCTTCTGGCATTCCAGCCATCTTCAGCCCGGCTTGCTTGAATCCAGTGGTGTGGAGAGCATGGGACTCACGTCTGAGCATACCCATCCCACTCGGGGTGACAAATGCAAAAACCACAGTAGATGGACAGAATGCAGAACAATGTCATACATTCACCCCAGTACAGAGATCTGGGCCTAAATCCATAGTTTTTTTTGCACTCCACACCACCCCAGTTCAGACATGGCCCTAGGCAAATCAGTCTGACCCTGTGCCTCATGGAAAGAGCCCAGCCCGAACTTCCAAGCCATGCCTTCCCTGGACCGGAAACAAGCTACCCAGGACCGGTTTCTGGTATTCCAGCCGTCTTCAGCCCGGCTTGCTTAAATCCAGTGGTGTGGAGAGCATGGGACTCACGTCTGAGTATACCCATCCCACTCGGGGTAACAATTGCAAAAACCAAAGTAGATGGACAGAATGCAGAACAATGTCTTACATTTACCCCAGTACAAAGATCTGGGCCTAAATCCATAATTTTTTTGCACTCCACACCACCCCAGTTCAGACATGGCCCTATGCAAATCAGTCTGACCCTGTGCCTCATGGGAACAGTCCAGCCCAAACTGCCAAGCCATGCCTTCCCTGGACTGGAAACAAGCTACCCAGGACCGGTTTCTGGTATTCCAGCCGTCTTCAGCCCGGCTTGCTTGAATCCAGTGGTATGGAGAGCATGGGACTCACATCTGAGCATACCCATCCCACTCGGGGTGACAAATGCAAAAACCACAGTAGATGGACAGAATGCAGAACAATGTCATACATTCACCCCAGTACAGAGATCTGGGCCTAAATCCATAGTTTTTTTGCACTCCACACCACCCCAGTTCAGACATGGCCCTATGCAAATCAGTCTAACCCTGTGCCTCATGGGAACAGTCCAGCCCGAACTGCCAAGCCCTGCCTTCCCTGGACCGGAAACAAGCTACCCAGGACCGGTTTCTGGAATTCCAGCCGTCTTCAGCCCGGCTTGCTTGAGTCCAGTGGTCTGGAGAGCATGGGACTCACGTCTGAGCATACCCATCCCACTCGGGGTGACAAATGCAAAAACCACAGTTGATGGACAGAATGCAGAACAATGTCATACATTCACCCCATTACAGAGATCTGGGCCTAAATCCATCTTTTATTTGCACTCTACACCACCCCAGTTCAGACATGGCCATATGCAAATCAGTCTGATCCTGTGCCTCATGGGAACAGTCCAGCCCGAAACTGCCAAGCCATGCCTTCCCTGGACCAGAAACAAGCTACCGAGGACCAGTTTCTGGCATTCCAGCCGTCTTTAGCCCGTCTTGCTTGAATCCAATGTTGTGGAGAGCATGGGACTCACGTCTGAGCATACCCATCCCACTCGGGGTGACAAATGCAAAACCCACAGTTGATGGACAGAATGTAGAACAATGTCATACATTCACCCAGTACAGAGATCTGGGCCTAAATCCATCGTTTCGTTGCACTCCACACCACCCCAGTTCAGACATGGCCATATGCGAATCTGTCTGACCCTGTGCCTCATGGGAACAGTCCAGCCTGAACTGCCAAGCCATGTCTTCCCTGGACCGGAAACAAGCTACCGAGGACCGGTTTCTGGCATTCCAGCCGTCTTTAGCCCGGCTTGCTTGAATCCAGTGGTGTGGAGACCATGGGACTCAAGTCTCAGCATACCCATCCCACTCTGGGTGACAAATGCAAAAACCAAAGTTGATGGACAGAATGCAGAACAATGTCATAGATTCACCCCAGTACAGAGATCAGGGCCTAAATCAATCGTTTTTTTGCACTCCACACCACTTCAGTTCGGACATGACCATATGCAAATCAGTCTGACCCTGTGCCTCATGGGAACAGTCCAGCCTGAACTGCCAAGCCATGCCTTCCCTGGACCAGAAACAAGATACCGAGGACCGGTTTCTGGCATTCCAGCCATCTTCAGCCCGGCTTGCTTGAATCCAGTGGTGTGGAGAGCAAGGGTCTCACGTCTGAGCATACCCATCCCACTCGGGGTGACAAATTGCAAAAACCACAGTTGATGGACAGAATGCAGAACAATGTCATACATTCACCCAAGTATAGAGATCTGGGCCTAAATCCATAGTTTTTTTGCATTCCACACCACCCCAGTTAAGGCAATGCCATATGCAAATCAGTCTGACCCTGTGCCTCATTAGAACAGTCCAGCCCAAACTGCCAAGCCATGCCTTCCCTGGACTGGAAACAAGCTACCCAGGACCGGTTTCTGGTATTCCAGCGGTCTTCAGCCCGGCTTGCTTAAATCCAGTGGTGTGGAGAGCATGGGACTCACGTCTGAGCATACCCATCCCACTGGGGGTGACAAATGCAAAAACCAAAGTAGATGGACAGAATGCAGAACAATGTCTTACATTTACCCCAGTACAGAGATCTGGGCCTAAATCCATAGTTTTTTTGCACTACACACCATCCCAGTTCAGACATGGCCCTATGTAAATCAGTCTGACCCTGTGCCTCATGGGAACAGTCCAGCCCAAACTGCCAAGCCATGCCTTCCCTGGACTGGAAACAAGCTACCCAGGATGGTTTCTGGTATTCCAGCCGTCTTCAGCCCGGCTTGCTTGAATCCAGTGGTGTGGAGAGCATGGGACTCACATCTGAGCATACCCATCCCACTCGGGGTGACAAATGCAAAAACCACAGTAGATGGACAGAATGCAGAACAATGTCATACATTCACCCCAGTACAGAGATCTGGGCCTAAATCCATAGTTTTTTTGCACTCCACACCACCCCAGTTCAGACATGGCCATATGCAAATCAGTCTAACTCTGTGCCTCATGGGAACAGTCCAGCCCGAACTGCCAAGCCATGCCTTCCCTGGACCGGAAACAAGCTACCCAGGACCGGTTTCTGGAATTCCAGCTGTCTTCAGCCCGGCTTGCTTGAGTCCAGTGGTGTGGAGAGCATGGGACTCACGTCTGAGCATACCCATCCCACTCGGGGTGACAAATGCAAAAACCACAGTTGATGGACAGAATGCAGAACAATGTCATACATTCACCCCAGTACAGATATCTGGGCCTAAATCCATATTTTATTTGCACTCTACACCACCCCAGTTCAGATATGGCCATATGCAAATCAGTCTGATCCTGTGCCTCATGGGAACAGTCCAGCTCGAAACTGCCAAGCCATGCCTTCCCTGGACCAGAAACAAGCTACTGAGGACCGGTTTCTGGCATTCCAGCCGTCTTCAGCCCGGCTTGCTTGAATCCAGTGGTGTGGAGAGCATTGGACTCAAGTCTGAGCATACCAATCCCACTCAGGGTGACAAATGCAAAAACCACAGTTGATGGACAGAATGCAGAACAATGTCATACATTAACCTCAGTACAGAGATCTGGGCCTAAATCCATCGTTTCTTTGCACTCCATACCTCCCCAGTTCAGACATGTCCATATGCAAATCAGTCTGAACCGTGCCTCATGGGAACAGTCCAGCCCGAACTGCCAAGCCATGCCTTCCCTGGACTGGAAACAAGCTACTGAGGACCGGTTTCTGGCATTCCAGCCATCTTCAGCCCGGCTTGCTTGAATCCAGTGGTGTGGAGAGCATAGGACTCACGTCCGAGCATACCCATCCCACTCGGGGTGACAAATGCAAAAACCACAGTTGATGGACAGAATGCAGAACAATGTCACACATTCATACCAGTACAGAGAGCTGGGCCTAAATCCATTGTTTTTTGCACTCCACACCACCCCAGTTCAGACATGGCCATATGCAAATCAGTCTAACCCTGTGCCTCATGGGAACAGTCCAGCCCGAAATGCCAAGCCATGCCTTCCCTGGACCGGAAACAGGCTACCGAGGACCGGTTTCTGGCATTCCAGCCATCTTTAGCCCGGCTTGCTTGAATCCAGTGGTGTGGAGAGCATGGGACTTACGTCTGAGCATACCCATCTCACTCGGGGTGACAAATGCAAAGCCCACAGTTGATGGACAGAATGAAGAACAATGTCATACATTCACCCCAGTACAGAGATCTGGGCCTTAATCCATCATTTTTATGCACTCCACACCACCCCAGTTCAGACATGGCCATATGCAAATCTGTCTGACCCTGTGCCTCATTGGAACAGTCCAGCCCGAACTGCCAAGCCATGCCTTCCCTGGACCGGAAACAAGTTTCGAGGACCGGTTTCTGGCATTCCAGCTGTCGTCAGCCCGGCTTGCTTAAATCCAGTGGTGTGGAGAGCATGGGACTCACGTCTGAGCATACCCATCCCACTGGGGGTGACAAATGCAAAAACCAAAGTAGATGGACAGAATGCAGAACAATGTCTTACATTTACACCAGTACAGAGATCTGGGCCTAAATCCATAGTTTTTTTGCACTCCACACCACCCCAGTTCAGACATGGCCCTATGCAAATCAGTCTGACCCTGTGCCTCATGGGAACAGTCCAGCCCAAACTGCCAAGCCATGCCTTCCCTGGACTGGAAACAAGCTACCCAGGACCGGTTTCTGGTATTCCAGCCGTCTTCAGCCCGGCTTGCTTGAATCCAGTGGTGTGGAGAGCATGGGACTCACATCTGAGCATACCCATCCCACTCGGGGTGACAAATGCAAAAACCACAGTAGATGGACAGAATGCAGAACAATGTCATACATTCACCCCAGTACAGAGATCTGGGCCTAAATCCATAGTTTTTTTGCACTCCACACCACCCCAGTTCAGACATGGCCCTATGCAAATCAGTCTAACCCTGTGCCTCATGGGAACAGTCCAGCCCGAACTGCCAAGCCATGCCTTCCCTGGACCGGAAACAAGCTACCCAGGACCGGTTTCTGGAATTCCAGCTGTCTTCAGCCCGGCTTGCTTGAGTCCAGTGGTGTGGAGAGCATGGGACTCACGTCTGAGCATACCCATCCCACTCGGGGTGACAAATGCAAAAACCACAGTTGATGGACAGAATGCAGAACAATGTCATACATTCACCCCAGTACAGAGATCTGGGCCTAAATCCATATTTTATTTGCACTCTACACCACCCCAGTTCAGATATGGCCATATGCAAATCAGTCTGATCCTGTGCCTCATGGGAACAGTCCAGCCCGAAACTGCCAAGCCATGCCTTCCCTGGACCAGAAACAAGCTACTGAGGACCGGTTTCTGGCATTCCAGCCGTCTTCAGCCCGGCTTGCTTGAATCCAGTGGTGTGGAGAGCATTGGACTCAAGTCTGAGCATACCCATCCCACTCAGGGTGACAAATGCAAAAACCACAGTTGATGGACAGAATGCAGAACAATGTCATACATTAACCCCAGTACAGAGATCTGGGCCTAAATCCATTGTTTCTTTGCACTCCATACCTCCCCAGTTCAGACATGTCCATATGCAAATCAGTCTGAACCGTGCCTCATGGGAACAGTCCAGCCCGAACTGCCAAGCCATGCCTTCCCTGGACTGGAAACAAGCTACTGAGGACCGGTTTCTGGCATTCCAGCCATCTTCAGCCAGCTTGCTTGAATCCAGTGGTGTGGAGAGCATAGGACTCACGTCCGAGCATACCCATCCCACTCGGGGTGACAAATGCAAAAACCACAGTTGATGGACAGAATGCAGAACAATGTCACACATTCATACCAGTACAGAGATCTGGGCCTAAATCCATAGTTTTTTTGCACCCCACACCACCCCAGTTCAGACATGGCCATATGCAAATCGTCTGACCCTGTGCCTCATGGGAACAGTCCAGCCCGAACTGCCAAGCCATGCCTTCCCTGGACCGGAAACACGCTACCCAGGACCGGTTTCTGGTATTCCAGCCGTCTTCAGCCCGGCTTGCTTGAATCCAGTGGTGTGGAGAGCATGGGTCTCACGTCTGAGCATACCCATCCCACTCGGGGTGACAAATGCAAAAACCACAGTTAATGAACAGAATGCAGAACAATGTCATACATTCACCCCAGTACAGAGAGCTGGGCCTAAATCCATTGTTTTTTGCACTCCACACCACCCCAGTTCAGACATGGCCATATGCAAATCAGTCTGACCCTGTGCCTCATGGGAACAGTCCAGCCCGAACTGCCAAGCCATGCCTTCCCTGGACCCGAAACAGGCTACCGAGGACCGGTTTCTGGCATTCCAGCCGTCTTTAGCCCGGCTTGTTTAAATCCAGTGGTGTGGAGAGCATGGGACTTACGTCTGAGCATACCCATCTCACTCGGGGTGACAAATGCAAAACCCACAGTTGATGGACAGAATGAAGAACAATGTCATACATTCACCCCAGTACAGAGATCTGGGCCTAAATCCATTGTTTTTTTGCACTCCACACCATCCCAGTTCAGACATGGCCATATGCAAATCTGTCTGACCCTGTGCCTCATTGGAACAGTCCAGCCCGAACTGCCAAGCCATGCCTTCCCTGGACCGGAAACAAGTTACCGAGGACTGGTTTCTGGCATTCCAGCTGTCGTCAGCCCAGCTTGCTTGAAACCAGTGGTGTGGAGAGCATGGGACTCACGACTGAGCATACTTATTCCACTCGGGGTGACAAATTGCAAAAACCACAGTTGATGGACAGAATGCAGAACAATGTCATACATTAACCCCAGTACAGAGATCTTGGCCTAAATCCATCGTTCTTTTGCACTCCATACCACCCCAGTTCAGACATGGCCATATGCAAATCAGTCTGAACCTGTGCCTCATGGGAACATTCCAGCCCGAACGGCCAAGCAATGCCTTCCCCGGACCGGAAACAAGCTACTGAGGATCGGTTTCTTGCATTCCAGCTGTTTTCAACCCGGCTTGCTTGAATCCAGTGGTGTGGAGAGCATGGGACTCACGTCTGAGCATACCCATCCCATTCGGGGTGACAAATTGCAAAAACCACAGTTGATGGACAGAATGCAGAACAATGTCATACTTTCACCCCAGTACAGAGATCTGGGTCTAAATCCATCCTTTTTTTTGCACTCCACACCACCCCAGATCAGACATGGCCATATGCAAATCAGTCTGACCCTGTGCCTCATGGGAACAGTCCAGTATGAACTGCCAAGCCATGCCTTCCCTGGACCATAAACAAGCAACGAGGATCGGTTTCTGGCATTCAAGCCATCTTCAGCCTGGCTTGCTTGAATCCAGTGGTGTGGAGAGCATGGGACTCACGTCTGAGCATACCCATCCCACTTGGGGTGACAAATACAAAAACCACAGTAGATGGACAGAATGGAGAACAATGTCATACATTCACCCCAGTACAGAGATCTGGGCCTAAATCCATGTTTTTTTTTGCACTCCACACCACCCCAGTTCAGACATGGCCCTATGCAAATCAGTCTGACCCTGTGCCTCATGGGAACAGTCCAGCCCGAACTGCCAAGCCATGCGTTCCCTGGACCGGAAACAAGCTACCTGTGAGAAGTTGGCCTGGTATATAATGCTCACTAATTCTTAGTGATCACTTTGTACCATGCCAAGCAACCCTTATGATGATGGTTGTAATTCAACCTTGTAGACCAGTTATCCTAGTGGTAACGTGGACAAAGCAGTCTTAGGCTAAACTCTGAAAGGCATGTGAAGCCAGCTGTATTACCATACACAACCCCCTTTAATACCAAATGAAAGGACACCACACAGATATATATTGAAAATATATATTGATTTATTAACTATAAAATCCCCTGGACTCTTTATGAGTACAGAAGCACAAGCGTTAAATCACAAGACAGTTTGAAATACACAAAAGTTGCACAATATGGATGAGCCCTAGGGGCCACCTAAACCATATATACTAAGAAAGTGGTATAAGAGATACCAATAGGAAAGGGAACAGGCCTAGGGCCTTGGGAATCGCTGGAGCTATTCGAGACTAGCTGTGACTAAGTCGGGAAAGGCCCGCGGGACTCGGGTGCAGTGTTCAAAGTGCACGCACTTTCCAATGCAAAGTCTATGGTGCGTAAAAAGTACAAAGTTAGAAAGTTAGGAACCTTCCGAGTGACCTATGGAGCTGAAACTTAAGACACAGGCCCTTGAGATGTGTACCAGTGCAGGAGCACCGGCGGAGCTGAGTTACCTCACCCACAGGAAGCGGGTGCACAGGGTCGAAGTAGTGTCGGGTTTCGTCACGCTGGTCGATGGTGCTTGGAACTGAAGATGCTGCAGACGGCTCGATGTGAAGAGTTCCAATGGATCCAAGGGTGGATCTGAAGTGGTGAAGACCTGAAAGCAGAGGGGACAATGTTCAAAGTCACTAGTTAGTGACTACCATGGAACCAGATTGGAACCAGGCGATGTCGGGTGCAAACAGGCGTTGTCGGGTAGCTTCTTTCTGCAGCCACGTGGATACCCGGGGTCGAGGACTTTCAGGAGTCGGTCACGAGCTGTCCCACACAGGCTTCTCGCTGTTGGCGGTGTCGGCGACCTGATCGGAGCAACAGCCTTGGCTAATGCAAGCCACGCAGAAGTTGAAAGATGCTTAACACTCGGACCAGCAATGTCAGAGCGAGTGCTCCTTTTCACAGGAGCTTGGGTATGTCTGGAGCAACCAGACCTGCCGTGTAAATCGTCGGTTTCGTCGCCAAGATGGCCGCTGACCACGTGGCTAGTGGCCGGGATGGCGCGTCGAGTGGCACAATGCAAATGGGCCCCACGCAGATCGTGGAGATGCTGGAGGGCTCTTCTTTGATGCAAAGGCTGCTCGGTGGTGGGGTTCTCAATCCCCAAAGCACAACGTCGAGGATGCCTCAGAAGCTGCGCAGTCAGCTTTTCGAGTGTCTTTCAAGAGGTCCGGTCCCACGTCACTCGGTGCCTCCACGGGTCCCTTCTTTGCAGGGACTGTGGATCGGGCTCTGAGAGGTCTGGGAGTCTGGTTCTTGTCGGGCTCTGGGCTCGGGCTCCGGCGGGAGGCGGCAGCAAAGCAGACGTCGAGTTGCTGGTTGGTGCCTGTATTCACAGGGTGGCCACTCCTAGGCCAAAAGGGAGATTCTCTTCAGTCTTCTGAGCAGCAGAATGTCGAAGTCCAGTCTTCTTCTGTATTTCAAGTTGATTCAGGATGATCTGCTGTGCAATGGCACTGCTCCCACTCTTATTCCCAATCTGAGGGGTGGATCACCTACTTGGTCCCTCCTCTGGGAGGAACCAGGAAGGGGGGCGGTTACACCCCCTTTCCTTTGTCCAGTTCCGCACCAAGCCTGGGTCTGGAAAGTCCCAGGACCGGTTTGGACTGGCCTATGCACGGGGACACCTTGTGTGCCCCGGGCATGTCTGATTCTATTCAGCCCTGTCCTACCCAATACACAAAACCCTGTCTGGGGTGGTGCTCGCACCTCCCCAGGCAGGAAACCCTTTGTCCAGGCCACCATCTGCCGAGTTTCGGTCAGCAGCAGGAGGCCAGACTCGTGTCTGTGGTGGCAGCATCCATTTTGTGATGCTGAGGCTCTGTTTAACTTTAACCGGGGTTAAGGCTACACACATGTCGTGTCCCTCTAGAAGGGTGGAATGCTATCCCCGTCGACAGAACTGTCGAGGGGATAGTATTCCAATTCGTATGACACCTTACTCGACATGTTTTGATAAAGCCAAACCAAAGATAGCATTTAACCACGAGGATTATAATGCACTTAAGAGTATATGGTATGGCAATATCCCGGAACAGCTTAGGGAGTGGTTCCCGACAGCTGCAGACAGGCTCAGCTCATGCTAGAGCACCATCTCACATATTTCCAAGCACTCTGCCTCCAGGATTGATGAGGCCTTCCATAGGAGTGGCTGATAGGAACATATGTGTCCAGTTTAGGGTTAGGCACAGACATACTGTACCTAAGTAAGAGGTGATTACACCAACTTACCCCAGCTGAGTGATCAGCCAGTTGTGTCAAATATGGAGGCCAGGCCAGGGGTGGCACAATACATGCTGCAGCCCCTGGTAGGCCTTGGATGCACCTATGCCCTGGGTACCTATGGTACTCTGTTACAGGGGCCAATAAGGTGAACCAATTCCAATTCGCAATGCACCTAAAGTGCACTGGCAGTAATTTAGAGAGAGAACAGCAGGCTGTGGGTCTGATTAGCAGGCCAACAGCCACATTAAGTCATAAACCAGTGAAGCAAAAAGCAAAAATTTGGGGTGACCATAGGATAGCAGACCCTACTCTCCTACATAACCCCCCCCCCCCAAACGCAGGGACATTAGACTAACCTTGACCAGTTGTGTCTTCATGTTCTAAGTGGAAGTACCTGGAGAGACCATCTGCGTTGCCATGGTCAGTCCCTGGGCGGTGCTCCACTGTAAAGTCCATCCCCTGTAGGGAAATGGACCACCTGAGTAGTTTGGGGTTTTTACCCTTCATCTGATTAAGCCATAAGAGGGGCTTATGGTCGGTCTGAATCTTGAAGTGAGTGCCAAACAAGTATGGTCTCAACTTCTTCAGGGCCCACACCACAGCAAAGGCCTCCCTCTCTATAGCTGACCAACGTTTCTCTCTGGGGGTCAGCCTTCTGCTAATGAAAGCAATGGGCTGGTCCTGGCCATCTACATTAAGCTGTGAAAGCACTGCTCCCACTCCCAACTCAGAAGCATCTGTTTGGACAATGAACTCTCTTGAGTAGTCAGGACTCTTCAGGATAGGTGCAAAGCACATGGCCTTCTTCAGGTCATCAAATGCCTTTTGACAGATTTCTGTCCACTGAACCTTTTTGGGCATCTTCTTAGATGTCAGATCATTAAGAGGAGTCACAATGGACCCATAGTTCTTAACAAACTTCCTGTAGTACCCAGTCAGGCCCAAGAAAGCTTTGACCTGTGTCTGGGTAGTTGGAGGGGACCAGTCCTTTATGGTCTGGATCTTACTCTCCAGTGGTTGAACTTGGCCTCCACCTACCAGGTGGCCCAGGTACACAACCTTGCTCTGCCCTATCTGGCACTTTGTTGCCTTGATAGTGAGGCCTGCCTTTTGCAGAGCGTCAAGCACTTCCTTCAGGTGGACCAGGTGATCCTCCCAGGTGGAGCTAAAGACAGCAATATCATCCAGATAAGCTGCACAAAAGTCATCCAACCCAGTAAGGACTTGATTCACCAACCTTTGGAAGGTGGCAGGTGCATTTTTCAAACCAAAGGGCATCTACACAAATTGATAATGCCCACTAGGGGTAGAAAATGCTGTCTTGGCTTTAGACTCCTCAGCTAACCTGATTTGCCAGTAGCCAGCTGTCAAGTCAAATGTGCTCAAATATTTGGCAGAAGCCAACTTGTCAATGAGCTCATCTGCCCTTGGAATAGGGTGTGCATCTGTCCTGGTGACAGCATTGAGTCCTCTGTAATCCACACAGAACCTCATCTCTCTCTTGCCATCTTTGGTGTGAGGTTTGGGGACCAGAACCACTGGGCTAGCCCAGGGGCTCTCTGAAGGCTCAATAACACCTAATTCCAGCATCTTTTGCACCTCAGTCTTTATATAGTCCCTGACGTGGTCAGGTTGCCGGTAAATCTTGCTCTTTACAGGAAGACTGTCACCAGTGTCCACCACATGTGTACACCAGTTAGTCTGACTGGGTGTCAATGAGAACATATGCCTGTATGCCTGTAGAACTTGTCTGCAGTCATGTTGCTGATGTTCAGTGAGGCTGCCACCTAAGGCCACACCATCAACTGAGCCATCCTCAGGGTTCTGAGTGAGCAGGTCTGGGAGAGGGTCACTCTCTTCCTCCTGTCCCTCATCTGTAGCCATGAGCAAGCCCATGTCTTCCCTGCTGACATATGCCTTCAATCTGTTAACATGGAGCACCCTGTGGGGGCTCCTGGGAGTTCCTAGGTCTACCAAGTAGGTAACCTCTCCCTTCTTCTCCAGAATTGTATGGGTTCCAGACCACTTGTCTTGGAGTGCTGCTGGGGCCACTGGCTCCAACACCCATACCTTCTGTCCAGGCTGAAACTCAACAAGGACAGCCTTTTGGTCATGCCAAGCTTTCTGTAATTCTTGGCTAGCCTCAAGGTTTTTGGATGCCTTTTCCATGTACTCTGCCATCCTGGAGCGGAGACCAAGTACATAGTCCACTATGTCTTGCTTAGGCTTTTTGAGAGGTAACTCCCATCCTTCCTTCACCAGACACAGGGGTCCTCTTACATGGTGCCCAAACAACAATTCAAAGGGGCTGAAGCCAACCCCCTTTTGAGGGACCTCTCTGTAAGCGAACAAAAGGCAGGGCAGTAGGATGTCCCATCTTCGCCTGAGCTTTTCAGGTAATCCTTTAATCATGCCCTTTAGGGTCTTGTTAAATCTCTCAACAAGCCCATTGCATTGTGGGTGATAAGGAGTGGTGAACTTGTAGTTGACACCACATTCCTTCCACATAGCTGTCAAATATCCTGACATGAAGTTGGCACCTCTATCAGATATTACCTCCTTAGGAAACCCCACTCTGGAGAAAACTCCAAGTAAAGCCCTGGCCACAACAGGAGCTGTTGTGGTCCTAAGTGGAATTGCCTCTGGGTACCTGGTGGCATGATCCACTACCACCAGTATGAATCTGTGCCGAGATGCTGTAGGGGGATCCATTGGACCTACAATATCAATCCCCACTCTTACAAAGGGAACCCCCACCACAGGTAGTGGTATAAGGGGGGCCTTTGTTGTTCCACCTGCTTTTCCACTGGCTTGGCAGGTTTCACAGGAGCGACAAAACTCCTTGGTGTCTTCAGACATGTGAGGCCAGTGAAAGTGAGGGACAAGCCTGTCCCAGGTCTTGTTCTGGCCTAAGTGTCCTGCTAGAGGAATATAATGGGCTAAGGTGAGAAGGAAACCCCTAAAGTGCAGAGGTATAACCAACCTCCTGGTTGCACCAGGCTTGGGGTCTCTACCCTCTGTGTAAAGGAGTCCTTCATCCCAATAAACTTTATGGGCACCTTCAGCATTCCCAGCAGCCTCAGCAGCAGCCTGCTGTCTGAGGGGTTCAAGAGAAGGACAGGTTAACTGAGCCTGCCCCAAGTCTGCCCTAGAAGGTCCCCCTGTCCCCAGAAACTCAACCTGGTCAGGTTCAAGTTCTTCAGAGACAGTTCCTTCAGGGGTCTCAAGATCAGTTTCCTGTGAAGCCTGATCCTCACTTGCAGGCAGTTGGGAAGGCACAGCCTTAACCTTCCTGTTCTTTCTCTTGGAAGGTGCTTGGTCCATTGTTCCAGGATCCAAGATCTGAGGTTCAGAGAGGCACTTTTTGGCCTGTGACCTGGTCACAGCAAGGACATGTGATGATATCCCTAACATCTCTGCATGAGTCCTGTACTCAACTTCTGAGCATAGAGAGTTCTCCAGGTCATTGCCCAACAAACATTCTACTGGGAGATCAGCACTAACCACAACTCTTTTTAGGCCAGTTACCCCTCCCCAGGGAAAGTTAACAAGTGCCACACTATGTGTAGTAGTGACATTGCTGGCATTGGTCACCAGGTAATTATCACCTGGCATGTACTGTCCAGGGTCCACAAAGTTAGGTGTCACCATAGTGACACTGGCACATGTGTCCCTGTAAGCTTGAGCCACTTTGTTGTTAATCAAAGGTGTCTGTCTGTATTTGCCCAGATTACTGGGACTTATGTCAGGGGTCAAATGTATGTCCCCTTCACAAATCAGAACAGCCTGATTAAGGGTTCTGACTAGGTCAGAATCTCCTTCAGTTCCCAAGGTGATACCCACTACCCCCTTGGTTTGTGGACCAGCACTGCTAGCTGTACTAGTGGGTGCAGTTGCCTTAGGGGCTGCAGTGCTGGGGGCTCTACCCTTTTTACACTCACTTGTCCAGTGAAAGGTGTTTTTACAAGTTTTACACCAGGGTTTCTTCTGGCCTTCTCTCTTCTTCTTCTTGGAAGTTTGGGACCCACCCTCTGTATCAGTTTGGGGCCCTGTTGAAGACTTCTGGTCTTTAGCTTTCTGATCCCCACCCTTCTGGTCTGTTTTCTTCTGGTCACCACCCTGGTTCTGGTTCTGGTTCTTTTGCTTAACTCTGGGTCTTACCCATTTATCTGCCCTCTTTCCCAATTCTTGAGTCAACTAAATGTTGATGCAACTGCTGGTTCTGACAATTATTTAAAATGTGTTCTCTCATCAGCAAATTATACAATCCTTCATAGTCTGTAACCTTGCTTCCCAGCAACCATCCCTCCAGAGCCTTAGTGGCACACTCAACAAATTCAGACCAGTCCTGAGTCTGTGTCTTCTGGGTATCTCTGAACATTAACCTGTACTGTTCAGTGGTTAAGCCTAACCCATCAATCCGAGCACTCTTCAGGACCAGGTAGTTTCTAGAATCCCCATCACTAACTGTGAGGAGTCTGTCTCGGCCTCTACCTTCAAAGGAGAGCCACACGATTGCTGCTCACTGCTCCTGAGGGATCTGCTGTACTCTGCAGGCTCTCTCCATTGCAGTAATCCATTTATGGATATCATCCCCAGCTTTGTAGGGGGGCACAATCTTACTCAGGTTTCTGTTATCAAAAGACCTGTCTTTAACCTTGTGGATATTGCTGCCACCAGTTGGTTCTATTACCCCACTCTCTCTAGGCTGTCTTGCTCTAGCAAGTTTCTCCTTGGCCAGGGCAACCTCTAACTCTTGCCTCTGGATCCTAAGCTCAGCCTCTCTCATCTTGGCCTCATGTTCCCTTCTCTGAGGGCTAGTCATCTCCTTTCTGGAGTGACCATGAGAACCTCTAGAAGCATGGGAGTTGTCAGAGTCACCTGAGTGAGTCCTTCTCCTCCTAGGCTTCTGGTTAAGTCCACCTGGGGGTCTGAATGGGTTGTTACCTGATTCATTCCCAAGTAAGCTTAAGTTAGCCTGGTTCAGTCTACTGACCAGCACCTGACTATTCCTGTCATCATCTGACTCACTGCTTTCCACCTCTTCCTCTTCTTCCTCTTCCTCCTCCTCTTCATCTACCTGAGGAGCTCCAGTGATGGGGGCTTCCTCATCTACTAGGATGATAGGACCAGGGGTGTCTACAGTGTCATCCTCTGAAGGATGGCCTCCTTCAGCATTCCCTGTGGGGTTTGCCTTAGAGGGCTTTAGAGTCTCAGACTGGTCTAAGAGCTCTCTTAGGTGGTCTGTAGTAGGGGAAGGCCCTGTCTTCAGACCCCTTAAGACACAAAGCTGTCTTAATTCCTTAAAGGAAAAAATAGCAAATTTGGAGGGTGCCCTTGGAGGGTCACTCTCAACAGGGATGTTCCCAGTGGAACCCTCTGCTCCAGACATTGCTCTAGTGTGGGTGGATGTGTTGCAATCTACCTACACTGGTGTTTACCTACTAAACCTATCTAGTAGTTGTAGCTAGGGTGTGCTACTCCCTTTACTCTACAACAACTAAGTTCAGTAGAACTTATGTATACTAGTCTTGTTTTATATGTACCTAGCAGGTACCTGTGTGATCTTTCAAATGATAATCTCAAAGATTGTAATGGTAAAACAAAAGCAAGCTCAGATCCCAATCCGCTGCTCACCAATGTGAGAAGTTGGCCTGGTATATAATGCTCACTAATTCTTAGTGATCACTTTGTACCATGCCAAGCAACCCTTATGATGATGGTTGTAATTCAACCTTGTAGACCAGTTATCCTAGTGGTAACGTGGACAAAGCAGTCTTAGGCTAAACTCTGAAAGGCATGTGAAGCTGGAGTTCTGGACTTTTTGGTTCCGTCCAGAGGTGTCAGGGAACAACACCCGAAGACCCCGGAGTTCCACCTGTCTTGGTGCACAAATAAACAGAAACACGGGCTTCTCGATGGTGGCGTCAAAGACCAAAGGTTTATTACTGCAGGGACACAGAAGTCACAGAAACTACGCATGGGCAGTGTCTAGGAGCCTGTTCGATTTGTACAAAGAGGGTTGCTCCTTATATACTAAAAATTGGGCCTCAGGCAAATTCTCCACATGTTAGTACATTCCCAAACCTTTGTGTCCTAAACAATAAATATTTGGCGTTGCACAGGAATCGTCGACAATATTTGATGTCAAAACATTACGAACGAGGGGTTCCCACTTTTCCATCATAATCTTATGTCAACTTTTCATTCAAGACCCGGACCGCCTCATCGTAAATTTCGTTACCTCCCCCTAATAAAGGCCCAGAAGGAAAGGAGCAGAGCCAGGTGCAGAAGATAGAAAAGCAGGATAAGGGATGTTTGTGGGTTGTAAATGGGCAAGGCTACCGGCTTCGGCCGCCTAATCGTGATCAGGCCAACAACCACAAGAACCAGTATAGCAGGACTGGCCTCGGGCAGAGGAGGCAGCCTTTGTCGAGTCATGCAGCTACAGCGTGTTCTGTTCCAAGGTGCACGTGTCACTAAAGAGGTGGATCACCGGCTAAGGCTACATGTCCTTAATCGAAATGAAGTGATCAGAGGTTATTGCGTATGTGAGGGCAAGAAACACAAAATGGCTGCCATGATCTAAGATGGATGCCATGGGTAGATCAGAAATGTGTTTGTTACAGGAGTACTCTTGCTCGTAGCGTAGCGAAAACACCAGGATATGCTAAATGGATCATTTGCGGTTCGCTGATACCAATATTATGTATTTCCGACAATATTGAAAATACGGGTTCAAATCGTCACGGAACCTCAGACCCTCCTTTTGCCCTTACATAGGCAATTACTCAATCTATGTCAGAATCTAATTCTATGCTCATCAGGTCAGTGACATGCTGTTGTATCATCATCCTTTCTCGTGCCTTTTCTCCAAACGCAGGTGGTTTCCTAAAACAGGTTGCAGCACAAAGACTACACAGAGCAGGACCACACTGGATAATCAGGCAGCATGAGAATAGAAATACTAAGATGACACCAATGACCATCAGAACCTTCCATCCCCACGCTGATATCAGAGTCCAAAACCACTCCATGAAGGACCAGTTTCCCTTGTCTACGTGTATAGAGTCGGAAATCTTGTGTAGCTTAGAGATCGCCTCATAGACTGTTGTAGCATTATTGGTAATATAGACACAGCAGCTCGATTGGATCATTCTGCATACCCCACCTCGATCTGCAAGTATTACGTCTAGAACCATACGGTTCTGCAACGTCATGAGTCTATCCGCCTGAAGCTCAGCTGTCAAATTGCTAAGGGCACCAGCAGTTTCAGTAATAGTAGATTCAACTACCCGTGTTAGCTGACGTATGTTTCTACTATTGGCCATAGGCCCCCAGAACGGAAGGAAGCCTTTGAAGAAGTCTCCAGCTTCCTGACCAGCAGTGTCTTCCTTGCTGAAAGCACCTCTTGCTACTCTGGTTTTGTGGTAGTCAGAGGAAGCAGTGTATGTTGGAGGCAACAGTCGAGCAATATAACATGACCCTGAAAAGTCAGCAGGCAACCATGTATATGCTCTGTCTTGACAGATGAAGTAGGTACCCCTAGCAGTAAGAAAAGCAGGGGAAGAGTTAGACGGAAACACGTAAGTCTCCACGCACTCACTCTTCCCTAGCTGAGCTCTCGGATTTCTCCCATTTCCTTGCAAACAGACCTGACCTCGGTGAGGTACGACCCAGATTGGAGTTGAGCTTTTACGCTTGCTTTCTCCCAAACTAAGGCGATACTCTGAAGAGTTCCAACTCAAATATACTCGCAATTCGTCTCTAGGGTAAGATGGAGTATTATTGACGTCCTTGATCATGTCAATAATTCCCTGGACTAAAGCTTTGTTGGCAGAGTTATATTTAGTGGAACGTGGTGGACGCGGAGGATAGGTTTCAAGGGCATAAGCAAAGATTGTTTGAAAGGCCTGAAATGATCCATTATAGCTAAAAGGCAAAACCAGGTAAGGAATGCCTTTATCCATAGTTTTGGGTATCAGGCCACACACCCAGCAGTCTGTAGTGTTAACTACTAGTTGGTGTTGGTGCAAGAGCTGTACAAAAGTGTTATTAATGAATTCTGAGCGTTGAGCTTGCTCATGTTCAGGAAACGAGTGAAAAGAGTGTATAGGAGAAACAGTAGAGGAAGCAGGATCAAGGGGAGGTACTGTAGTTACTGGCACAAAGATTAAATTTATACCAAAAACGATTCCACCCAGCAACGTTATCAAAACAATTAAAAATGTAATAGCACATTGCATCAGAAAACATTTACTATGAAGGATTCTGTAAAGTCTGTTTCTGCGAACATAAATCACATTTTCTCGTTGCAGCGCAGGAAGCTCCATCTTCTACAATCCGCTCGCGACCACTGATGATGTGTACGTAGATGAAAATGCCTCTATCAGCCCTGGGAGTTCCCTGAACCAACAGAAAGATCGACCTTGTGTCAGACCCCCGCAGATTCAACTAGGTACACAGCCACGACCCTACGGCTACCCAGACGGCAAGGCAATTTTAAAAACAATAAAACAATAGCAAACTTCCTGGCTGAAGGCAAAAGTTCAAAATTTCAAATATCACAATAGGCAGTTTCCTGCTTTATTTGTCCATATTACGAGATCGTAAGTTGTATCTTAGTTTTGCAGGAACCGTTTGATCAGGAAACAGTGTGTTGTCAATAGAGTTTGCAATGTTCAAGTTCGCAGATGGCAAAGTTTCTTCTGATGCAGGGGGCAAGTGTTCAGGAGTCAAAGAAGTAGTTTCAGGAGGAGAGTCAGTTATCAATTCGGCATCGCTGAAAGGGATAAACTTGGGTGTTTGCTCGAATTCAGAGGCACCAATTCCCTTCTTCACCCAGTTGTCGTAAGGAAGTGGTAGGGGCACACGTTTGACATGAGTTGCATGTATCCAGTGCTTGCGACCAGCCACACGAACAGCAGTTCTCGTTGCTAACAACACCTGGAAGGGGCCAACAAATTTGGGCTGAAGGTTCTTTGTCCTCGTAAAATTTCGTACCACAACGTGGTCGCCGGGTTTCAGCTGATGACCTGGACTCTCCGGAGGCTTTGGCAATGCATCGAAAACCTGTTGGTGAATAAGACTCAATTTAGCAGTCAAGTCGTAAAGGTAATCAATCAACATTGGATATTCCAAAGAACAAAATTCTTTTGGCCTAGGCACTCCCCAAACATTAGCGGGACGACCAAAAACTATTTCGTAAGGACTAAGCCCTACTCTAGAATGTACAGTCGCTCTCGTCGATAACAAAGCCAAGGGTAGTGCGTCTGGCCAAGATAAACCCGTGATGCCTGTATTTTAGCAAGTTTTAGTTTGAGGGTGCCATTGTAACCCTCAACTAAACCAGCAGACTGGGGATGGTTTGCACTGTGAAATTTTTGTTTAATACCTAAACCGGCACACACACTCTGCATAACTTTCCCTATAAACTCACTTCCGTTATCTGACCATACAATCCGTGGCATTCCATACCTAGGGAAATATTCTTTGAGAAGAATTTTGGCAGTAGATAGGGCAGTATTGTCCTTTAGTGGATATGCTTCGATCCATCTGGAGAAAGCACAAACTACCACCAGAACGTATTTTAAGTTATTGCACCGATCCATGTGAATGAAGTCTAACTGAATCACTTCAAAGGGGCAAGAAGGTGGAGCGAAGTGACCAGCAGGAATAGGAGTTCCCTTGCCAGGATTATGCATCAAGCATACCATACAATTTTTCACCACTCTCTCTGCACATTTACTAATCCCATCATTCTTCCAGACTGGGGCCAACATTTTACAGATTCCTTTAGAACTTATGTGCGCTACTCCATGTGCCATTGTCACCACTGCAAGCACATACGCATCAGGCAACATCCAACGCTGTTGTTCCGACAAGTCAATCCAACACCCACTCGAATCCAACTTGCCCGTACTTTCTTTCCATGCACGTTTTTCCTCCTCAGTTGCCTCTTTCTGAATCTCTTTCACACTTTCTACTGTATCCTCACACATTCCAGACTCGGAAATCCATCTTGCAGACGTTGCAACATACATTCTACTCATCATATTTCAACCTGTCTGTTTAGCAGTTTCATCAGCAAAAGCATTCCCACGACCAACATCATCCGTGATTGCTTTATGCGCACTGCATTTCACAATCGCAACTTCAGTCGGCAAGGTTAGAGATTCCAACAAGTCGTTAACTAACTGACCATGTTGAATCTTAGTCCCATGGGACGTAATGAAACCTATTTCTTTCCACAAACGGCCATAACTATGGGCCACGCCAAACGCGTACTGACTGTCTGTGAACACATTCACTCTCTTTCCCTTAGCTAGAACACACGCTCTTGTTAGAGCGATTAACTCTGCAGCTTGGGCAGAATTCTGACTCACTCTTGCAGTCTCCACAATCGTACTCAAAGTCGTTACTGCATAAGCAGCAGTCACATCACCATTCTCCAATTTAAAACATGACCCATCAACATACAACGTGCCATCCGGATCTGACAATGGGGTGTCTTTTAAATCAATTCGTCCTTTTGTCTCTTCCTCGGTTCTGAAACAACAATCATGGCGTTCGGAATCACTCGACTCTTGATTAGGCGGCAACAGTGTTGCTGGATTCAATACATTGCATCTTTTGATCTGAATATGACTCGCTAGCAATGTCAGCTCGTAGCCAGATAATCTCGCACTGGTAAGGTGTTGTGTCTTGGTTCTGTTCATGAGTGTATCCACAGCATGAGGAACCATGACCACTAGCATGTTATTCATCACCAAACCAGCAGATTGTCGAATGGAAGCCGCAGCTGCCGCTGTAGCTCTCAAACAACTAGGTAACGTTCTAGCTACCGGATCTAATGTTGATGAAAAATACGCACAAGGGCGTTGTTTATCACCAAATTTCTGTGTCAGAACACTCAACGCGCAACCTTCTCTCTCGTGAACATAGAGCGTGAATGGCTTGCTGTAATCGGGTGTGCCCAATACAGGAGCTGAACAAAGTGCATTTCGTAACTCAGAAAAACTCTCCTGACATTCAGCAGACCATGGCACCGGACTCGGAACATTTTTCCCAGTCAAAGCTACCAACGGTTTTGCTAAAAGAGAAAAATTTGGGATCCACTGCCTACAGTAAGAGGTAATACCTAAAAAGGCACGCACTTCTCTCTGTGTGCGAGGAACACTCATCTGCGTAATTGCTTTTATTCTCTCTGGAGTCAACTTCCTTCCCTCCTTTGACAAGAGATGACCTAGGTAGGTCACTTCTTGGCAGCAATATTGCATTTTCGAAGGTGATACCTTGTGATTCAATTTAGACAAATGATGCAATAACGAAATTGTAGCTGCTTTGCAAGTTTGCTTGTCATCGGCAGCCACTAGAAGGTCATCTACATACTGTACTAGAGCAGAACCTGGAGGAAGTACAAAGGAATCAAACTGACTTTTTAATGCCTGACTGTAAATGGATGGGCTCTCACAATAGCCTTGTGGAGCGCGTTTAAATGTGAAGCTTCGACCTCCTAGACAGAAGCCGAAAATATCTCTGCTTTCTTCGGCTATTGGAATGCTGAAAAAGGCGTTTTTCAGGTCGATGACTGAAAACCATGTAGCTGTTGCAGGAATCAACGTTAACAAGGCAGTAATGTCTGGAACCACAGGAAACTGCGGAACCACAATTTTATTAACTTCTCTGAGGTCTATAACAAACCTATATACTGGAGGCTTTGTGGGATCAGTTCGTTTCAAAATCGGTAATACAGGACTGTTACAGACATTTCCTCTAGTTTCTTCAACCACACCTTTCTTAATCAAATCTTGCACAATCACTAAAAGTGCACGTTCACCTTCATTAGAGATCTTGTATTGAGGAATTCGTGGAAATTTTACATTTGCTTTCAAAGTGACTACATATGGTGGTATTTCTAAAAGGCCTACATCATTAGGACCAGTCGCCCAAAGAGTATCAGGGAGTGAACGCAGCTCTGGCGGGAGTGCATCCATTGACAAGTACATCGGAGAGGTGATTCTTTTACCCAACGTAAGCTGTACTCCTTCCGGAGAACAGTACAATGTCGCATATAGGCGTTTTAACAAGTCTAAACCAAGCAGATTTTCATTACAACCTGTCGTCAAAATCAGGGGTGCTTTCAATTGACACGGTCCAACAGAAATAGACAAGGGACCAGATACCGGGTTGTAAACAGGGGCGCCTGAAAAACCTACAGAAACATTTGTTAAGCCGGACAAAGGTGCGCCAGGGAGTTTCGCATGCATGATCGAACTTTTTGCGGCACCAGTATCCAACAGAAATGGTTCGACTACACCTGATGTTGCTACTGCGACATAAGGCCCACTCTGATCCACTGGAACTGATACTACTCCCTCTCTCTGTCCATGGCTGTCCTAGTACTCATTTTGTTGAAATCCCTCATCATTTTCACAATAGTCTTCAACATGATACTGTTGAGATCTATTTTGTTGGGCAGACTGTCCATTTTGTTGATCAAAGTGATTGGAAGGGCGATCATTCGTCTGTGGAGGCATAGCACCTCGTCCTCGACCTCTAGAATTCTGCACAAAACCACCACGACCTCTCTGAGCTGCTGCTGCGTTATTTTGCGCTAAGACTGGACACTCATTTTTATAATGACCCTCTTTCTTACAATACGCACACTGATTCCACTGGTATTGTGGCCTAGGTGAACTATAATCTGCCCTTTGATACGATCCTTGCTGTGTATTAGTCTGATTCATACGAGGCGGATATGCCTGCTGCAAAAGAACTTTAGTCTTTAAGTCTTTCGTTTTCTTATCTGATTTCTCTTTCTCTTCTTTATCCCTATTTTCATAATACTGTGCAGTTGCAAGTATTTGCGCAGTTGTAGAGACAGCCCACGCACTCTCGGAATCCTTTAATTTATTGCATAGCTCAGGTAGCAAATTGTGTACGAATTTATCGACAAACAATCTCTGTCCTCCTTCTGTGCTCATATCCTGACCACTATGATCTACAAAAGTCTCTTCGAACCTCGTGAAAAAGTCGGAGACACTTTCGTCTTTCTTTTGCCTGCATGCGGCCAACTTGTCCCAATTAACACGCAATGCGGGCATCAGAGTCTTCATTAAGTCGATTATCCTACCTGGAAGATTAGCAATTAGAGGTTCGGGTTTGGAACCACCTATTTGCTGACCATCCGCTGCAATGATAGCTGCCCAATCACCACCTAGGGCAACTGGATGATTCTCTTTACGAATTTTAGCCCAAATTGGTTGCGGAACTACATTGCCAAATAACATGTCAATGTCCGCCAGATTCATTACACAGGCCTCAACTGTTTGCGCTAACTCTTTATAGTATCTGGCAGGATTCTTACGCGGGTCTGGCAAGGCCTGTTTCACTGCTAACACTTCGGCTCGCTTCCACGGAATGTGTATCCACACTCTTTGGAATTGCGCCGGAGCGGCTGCAATACCACGGACTGCATCAGCTTGCACAGCATCGCGCCAAATCGGAGGAACCTCCCTCATTGGATATTGTCGATTCTGCTTCATACTACCTTTCTCTAAGTCTCTCGGTGAACGAAGTGATGGATCATTCCTATAACTTAAAATCAGTTCCATCGCTTCTTTTATATTTTGACCTACTATCATTCCTGCAGCAAACTCTTTCTGAACCTTAATTAAGTCTTCTAAATTCAATTCAGAGTCATCTTCTTCTAGTTCCTCACGTAAAAGAGAGCACATCTCGTCAAAGACATATCGTTGAGTTGGTTCATTCCACTGCATAAATGTATCTAGTACATCTCTCGTGCTATATCTCCTACTTTTCGAAATCCATCTGAGAGCCGTGGAATCTAATATTCCCCGTTCCTCAGTACTTGGGAGCTGACTACGTCTTTGTACGGAGTCAGAAGTAGGACTCTTAATTAAAGATTTATAGAAAGGAGATAGAATGTTAGAGACAGAATCAGTGATTTTTCGACGAACAGAAAGCGGAGTCAACATACTGGCAGATGCAGAGAACATAGTAGCAGTTGGAACAGATAGCGGGACAGTAGGAGTATCGAGGAAGATAGCTTGTGAAACAGTAGGTGTAAGCGATACAGGTATAGGTAGAGAAGTCGGCAACCCAGGAAGAGGAGGTGCCGTAGGAACGTTTACATTAACTATAGGAGGTACAGGAACTTGATTCTGAGGGGCAGGAGCAGGAATACCAGGTTGTCCAGCAACCGGCAATTGAACATTTGGTACAGGTGGAGCCGTAATACCCTGTGCATACGGTGGTGGTGACCGTAACAAGTAGGACAACAGAGGATCGTTTTCGGAATCCTCTACTATCTTAGTCGTACTCGATGGCAAGGCAGGATAGCATTTATCTATCGCTAAGTTACGCTCTCTAGTAGCTACCTCCATTGCTTTCTCAGACTCGTTATCTTGCAGCTGCTTAGCCGCTTGTTCTAAAGTTAACTCTTCCTCTTTCTGTTCTTTTTTCAACCTTTTAATCTCTCTCTGTTTAGATTCTTTTCGCCAGTAACGGAAAGAATCAAACATTGCCGGCCGGGCTTTCTTCTTAAACAATTTCACTTCTAGATTGTCAAGGATTTCGGGTTCAAAACTACCATGCAGTGGCCAACTAAGGACACCATCTTTCTCAGTGTAGCGGACCCACACCTCATTATAAGATATAGGACCCACACCATGCTTACAATAAAGATCATATAACGGAGTCCCAATCGGAGGAACCAGACATGAGTCCTCCAATCGTGAATCACTGTTGCAACCAAAACACGACAACATACAATTTTTCCGACTTACCATTTTGTAATCCGGAACACAGAACAAACAACACAAACAAGATTGTGCACTCGAACCAAGAACTTAGGCCTACCAAAAGAGAACAAATGTATCGATACCCAAACCAAACCAAATAGATTATCGTAACCAGAGCAACCAGTGATAATCTTACGAAACCAAACCAAACTAAGAACCAAAAAAGGATTTTAACAACCCTCACGAAATAACCAGCTAGCAATCACTAAATACTTAACTGAGGCACTGAAGACGTCACCAAGGAGAAACCCGTCACGTTTCGTCGTACTAAGGACTGCACCTCGGGTCCAAGACAGGGCGACGGTCAAGGCAACGGCCCACTGCAGCCGTCCTGAACGGGAACCCTCGTGGAAGAGAACGTCGGGCCACTTTTGCGATATGCCGGGATCGATGAAGTGGGGCGCCTCCCTCAGGAATCTTCACACGAAGCTTCTCGAACTCTTCAGGCTTTTGGACCGGTACCGAATGACGTCGCCCCATGTTGGGCGCCAATTGGAGTTCTGGACTTTTTGGTTCCGTCCAGAGGTGTCAGGGAACAACACCCGAAGACCCCGGAGTTCCACCTGTCTTGGTGCACAAATAAACAGAAACACGGGCTTCTCGATGGTGGCGTCAAAGACCAAAGGTTTATTACTGCAGGGACACAGAAGTCACAGAAACTACGCATGGGCAGTGTCTAGGAGCCTGTTCGATTTGTACAAAGAGGGTTGCTCCTTATATACTAAAAATTGGGCCTCAGGCAAATTCTCCACATGTTAGTACATTCCCAAACCTTTGTGTCCTAAACAATAAATATTTGGCGTTGCACAGGAATCGTCGACAATATCTGATGTCAAAACATTACGAACGAGGGGTTCCCACTTTTCCATCATAATCTTATGTCAACTTTTCATTCAAGACCCGGACCGCCTCATCGTAAATTTCGTTACCTCCCCCTAATAAAGGCCCAGAAGGAAAGGAGCAGAGCCAGGTGCAGAAGATAGAAAAGCAGGATAAGGGATGTTTGTGGGTTGTAAATGGGCAAGGCTACCGGCTTCGGCCGCCTAATCGTGATCAGGCCAACGACCACAAGAACCAGTATAGCAGGACTGGCCTCGGGCAGAGGAGGCAGCCTTTGTCGAGTCATGCAGCTACAGCGTGTTCTGTTCCAAGGTGCACGTGTCACTAAAGAGGTGGATCACCGGCTAAGGCTACATGTCCTTAATCGAAATGAAGTGATCAGAGGTTATTGCGTATGTGAGGGCAAGAAACACAAAATGGCTGCCATGATCTAAGATGGATGCCATGGGTAGATCAGAAATGTGTTTGTTACAGGAGTACTCTGGCTCGTAGCGTAGCGAAAACCCCAGGATATGCTAAATGGATCATTTGCGGTTCGCTGATACCAATATTATGTATTTCCGACAATATTGAAAACACGGGTTCAAATCGTCACGGAACCTCAAAGCCAGCTGTATTACCATACACAACCCCCTTGAATACAAAATGAAAGGACACCACACAGATATATATTGATAATATATATTGATTTATTAACTATAAAATCCCCTGGACTCTTTATGAGCACAGAAGCACAAGCGTTAAATCACAAAACAGTTTAAAATACACAAAAGTTGCACAATATGGATGAGCCCTAGGGGTCACCTAAACCATATACTAAGAAAGTGGTATAAGAGATACCAATAGGAAAGGGAAAAGGCCTAGGGCCTTGGGAATCGCTGGAGCTATTCGGGACTAGCTGTGACTAAGTCGGGAAAGGCCCGCGGGACTCGGGTGCAGTGTTCAAAGTGCACGCACTTTCCAATGCAAAGTCTATTGTGCGTAAAAAGTACAAAGTTAGAAAGTTAGGAACCTTCCGAGTGACCTATGGAGCTGAAACTTAAGACACAGGCCCTTGAGATGTGTACCAGTGCAGGAGCACCGGCGGAGCTGAGTTACCTCACCCACAGGAAGCGGGTGCACAGGGTCGAAGTAGTGTCGGGTTTCGTCACGCTGGTCGATGGTGCTTGGAGCTGAAGATGCTGCAGGCGACTCGATGTGAAGAGTTCCAGTGGATCCAAGGGTGGATCTGAAGTGGTGAAGACCTGAAAGCAGAGGGGACAATGTTCAAAGTCACTAGCCAGTGACTACCGTGGAACCAGATTGGAACCAGATTGGAACCAGGCGATGTCGGGTGCAAACAGGCGTTGCCGGGTAGCTTCTTTCTGCAGCCACGTGGATACCCGGGGTCGAGGACGTCCAGGAGTCGGTTGAGAGCTGTCCCACGCAGGCTTCTCGCTGTTGGCGGTGTCGGCGACCTGATCGGAGCAACAGGCCTTGGCTAATGCAAGCCACGCAGAAGTTGAAAGATGCTTAACACTCGGACCAGCAAGGTCAGAGCGAGTGCTCCTTTTCACAGGAGCTTGGGTAGGTCTGGAGCAACCAGACCTGCTGTGTAAATCGTCGGTTTCGTCGCCAAGATGGCCGCTGACCACGTGGCTAGTGGCCGGGATGGCGCGTCGAGTGGCACAATGCAAATGGGCCCCACGCAGATCGTGGAGATGCTGGAGGGCTTCTCTTTGATGCAAGGGCTGCTCGGTGGTGGGGGTTCTCAATCCTCAAAGCACAACGTCGAGGATGCCTCAGAAGCTGCGCAGTCAGCTTTTCGAGTGTCTTCCAAGAGGTCCGGTCCCACGTCACTCGGTGCCTCCACGGGTCCCTTCTTTGCAGGGACTGTGGATCGGGCTCTGAGAGGTCTGGGAGTCTGGTTCTTGTCGGGCTCTGGGCTTGGGCTCCGGCGGGAGGCGGCGGCAAAGCAGACGTCGAGTTGCTGGTTGGTGCCTGTATTCACAGGGTGGCCACTCCTAGGCCACAAGGGAGATTCTCTTCAGTCTTCTGAGCAGCAGAATGTCGAAGTCCAGTCTTCTTCTGTATTTCAAGTTGATTCAGGATGATCTGCTGTGCAATGGCACTGCTCCCACTCTTATTCCCAATCTGAGGGGTGGATCACCTACTAGGTCCCTCCTCTGGGAGGAACCAGGAAGGGGGGCGGTTACACCCCCTTTCCTTTGTCCATTTCCACGCCAAGCCTGGGTCTGGAAAGTCCCAGGACCGGTTTGGACTGGCCTATGCACGGGGACACCTTGTGTGCCCCGGGCATGTCTGATTCTATTCAGCCCTGTCCTACCCAATACACAAAACCCAGTCTGGGGTGGTGCTCGCACCTCCCCAGGCAGGAAACCCTTTGTCCAGGCCACCATCTGCCGAGTTTCGGTCAGCAGCAGGAGACCAGACTCGTGTCTGTGGTGGCAGCATCCATTTTGTGTGATGCTGAGGCTCTGTTTAACTTTAACCGGGGTTAAGGCTACACAAATGTTGTGTCCCTCTAGAAGGGTGGAATGCTATCCTCGTAAACAGAACTGTCGAGGGGATAGTATTCCAATTCATATGACACCTTACTCGACATGTTTTGATAAAGCCAAACCAAAGATAGCATTTAACCGCGAGGATTATAATGCACTTAAGAGTATATGGTATGGCAATATCCCGGAACAGCTTAGGGAGTGGTTCCCGACAGCTGCAGACAGGCTCAGCTCATGCTAGAGCACCATCTCACATATTTCCAAGCACTCTGCCTCCAGGATTGATGAGGCCTTCCATAGGAGTGGCTGATAGGAACATATGTGTCCAGTTTAGGGTTAGGCACAGACATACTGTACCTAAGTAAGAGGTGATTACACCAACTTACCCCAGCTGAGTGATCAGCCAGTTGTGTCAAATATGGAGGCCAGGCCAGGGGTGGCACAATACATGCTGCAGCCCCTGGTAGGCCTTGGATGCACCTATGCCCTGGGAACCTATGGTACACTGTTACAGGGGCCAATAAGGTGAACCAATTCCAATTCGTAATGCACCTAAAGTGCACTGGCAGTAATTTAGAGAGAGAACAGCAGGCTGTGGGTCTGATTAGCAGGCCCACAGCCACATTAAGTCAGAAACCAGTAAAGCAAAAAGCAAAAATTTGGGGTGACCATAGGATAGCAGACCCTACTCTCCTACACTACCCAGGACCGGTTTCTGGTATTCCAGCCATCTTCAGCCCAGGTTGCTTGAATCCAGTGGTGTTTAGAGCATGGGACTCACGTCCGAGCATACCCATCCCACTCGGGGTGACAAATGCAAAAACCACAGTTGATAAACAGAATGCAGAACAATGTCATACATTCACCCCAATACAGAGATCTGGGCCTAAATCCATCGTTTTCTTGCACTCCACATCACCCCAGTTCAGAGATGGCCATATGCAAATCAGTCTGACCCTGTCCCTCAAGGGAACAGTCCAGCCTGAACTGCCAAGCCATGCCTTCCCTGGACCGGAAACAAGCTACCGAGGACCGGTTTCTGGCATTCCAGACATCTTCAGCCCGGCTTGCTTGAATCCAGTAGTGTTGAGAGCATGGGACTCACGTCTGAGCATACCCATCCCACTGCGGGTGATTAATGCAAAAACCACAGTTGATGGACTGAATGCAGAACAATGTCATACATTCACCCCAGTACAGAGATCTGGGTCTAAATCCATAGGTTTTTGCACTCCACACCACTCCAGTTCAGACATGGCCATATGCAAATCAGTCTGACCCTGTGCCTCATAGAAACAGTCCAGCCCGAACTGCCAAGCCATGCCTTCCCTGGACCGGAAACACGCTACCGAGGACCGGTTTCTGGCATTCCAGCCGTCTTCGGCCCGGCTTGCTTGAATCCAGTAGTGTGGAGAGCATGGGACTAACGTCTGAGCATACCCATGCCAATCGGGGTGACTAATGCAAAAACCACAGTTGATGAACAGAATGCAGAAATATGTCATACATTCACCCCAGTAAAGAGATCTGGGCCTAAATCCATCGTTTTTTTGGACTCTACACCACCCCGTTCAGACATGTCCATATGCAAATCAGTCTGACCCTGTGCCTCATGGGAACAGTCCAGCCCGATTTGCCAAGCCATGCCTTCCCTAGACCGGAAACAAGCTACCGAGGACCGGTTTCTGGCATTCCAGCCGTCTTCGGCCCGGCTTGCTTGAATCCAGTGGTGTGGAGAGCATGGGAATCAAGTCTGAGCATACCCATCCCACTCAGGGTGACAAATGCAAAAACCACAGTTGATGGACAGAATGCAGAACAATGTCATACATTAACCCCAGTACAGAGATCTGGGCCTAAATCCATCGTTTTTTTGCACTCCATACCTCCCCAGTTCAGACATGGACATATGCAAATCAGTTTGAACCTGTGCCTTATGGGAACAGTCCAGCCCGAACTGCCAAGCCATGCCTTCCCTGGACCGGAAAGAAGCTACTGAGGACCGGTTTCTGGCATTCCAGCCATCTTCAGCCCGGCTTGCTTGAATCCAGTCGTGTGGAGAGCATGGGACTCATGTCCGAGCATACCCATCCCACTCGGGGGGACAAATGCAAAAACCACAGTTGATGGACAGAATGCAGAACAATGTCATACATTCACGCCAGTACGAGATCTGGGCCTAAATCCATAGTTTTTTTGCACCCCAAACCACCCCAGTTCAGACATGGCCATATGCAAATCGTCTGACCCTGTGCCTCATGGGAACAGTCCAGCCCGAACTGCCAAGCCATGCCTTCCCTGGACCGGAAACACGCTACCCAGCACCGGTTTCTGGTATTCAAGCCGTCTTCAGACCGGCTTGCTTGAATCCAGTGGTGTGGAGAGCATGGGACTCACGTCTGAGCATACCCATCCCACTCGGGGTGACGAATGAAAAAACCACAGTTGATGAACAGAATGCAGAACAATGTCATACATTCACCCCAGTACAGAGATCTGGGCCTAAATCCATTGTTTTTTGCACTCCACACCACCCCAGTTCAGACATGGCCATATGCAAATCAGTCTGACCCTGTTCCTCATGGGAACAGTCCAGCCCGAACTGCCAAGCCATGCCTTCCCTGGACCGGAAACAAGCTACCGAGGACCGGTTTCTGGCATTCCAGCCGTCTTTAGCCTGGCTTGCTTGAATCCAGTGGTGTGGAGAGCATGGGACATACGTCTGAGCATACCCATCCCACTCGGGGTGACAAATGCAAAGCCCACAGATGATTGACAGAATGAAGAACAATGTCATACATTCACCCCAGTACAGAGATCTGGGCCTAAATCCATCATTTTTTTGCACTTCACACCACCCCAGTTCAGACATGGCCATATGCAAATCTGTCTGACCCTGTGCCTCATTGGAACAGTCCAGCCCGAACTGCCAAGCCATGCCTTCCCTGGACCGGAAACAAGTTACCGAGGACCGGTTTCTGGCATTCCAGCCGTCTTCAGCCCGGCTTGCTTGAAACCAGTGGTGTGGAGAGCATGGGACTCACGACTGAGCATACCTATTCCACTCGGGGTGACAAATTGCAAAAACCACAGTTGATGGACAGAATGCAGAACAAAGTCATACATTCACCCCAGTACAGAGATCTGGGCCTAAATCCATTGTTTTTTTGCACTCCACACCACTCCAGTTCAGACATGGCCATATGCAAATCAGTCTGACCCTGTGCCTCATGGGAACAGTCCAGCCCGAACTGCCAAGCCATGCCTTCCCTGGACCGGAAACAAGCTCCTGAGGACCAGTTTCTGGCATTCCAGCCGTCTTCAGTGCGGCTTGCTTGAATCCATTGGTGTGGAGAGCATGGGACTCCAGTCTGAGCATACCCATCCCACTCAGGGTGACAAATGCAAAAACCACAGTTGATGGACAGAATGCAGAACAATGTCATACATTCACCCCAGTACAGAGATCTGGGCCTAAATCCATCGTTCTTTTGCACTCCATACCACCCCAGTTCAGACATGGCCATATGCAAATCAGTCTGAACCTGTGCTTCATGGGAACAGTCCGGCCCGAACTGCCAAGCAATGCCTTCCCCGGACCGGAAACAAGCTACCGAGGACCGGTTTCTTGCATTCCAGCTGTCTTCAGCCCAGCTTGCTTGAATCCAGTGGTGTGGAGAGCATGGGACTCACGTCTGAGCATACCCATCCCACTCGGGGTGACAAATTGCAAAAACCACAGTTGATGGACAGAATGCAGAACAATGTCATACATTCACCCCAGTACAGAGATCTGGGCCTAAATACATCGTTTTTTTGCACTCCTCACCACCCCAGTTCAGATAAGGCCATATGCAAATCAGTCTGACCCTGTGACTCATGGGAACAGTCCATCCCCAGCTGCCAAGCCATGCCTTCCCTTGACTGGAAACAAGCTACAAAGGACCGGTTTCTGGCATTCCAGCCATCTTCTGCCCGGCTTGCTTGAATCCAGTGGTGTGGAGAGCATGGGACTCAAGTCTGAGCATACCCATCCCACTCGGGGTGACAAATGCAAAAACCACAATAGATGGACAGAATGCCGAACAATGTCCTACATTCACCCCAGTAAAGAGATCTGGGTCTAAATCCATCCTTTTTTTTGCACTCCACACCACCCCAGATCAGACATGGCCATATGCAAATCAGTCTGACCCTGTGCCTCATGGGAACAGTCCAGTATGAACTGCCAAGCCATGACTTCCCTGGACCATAAACAAGCAACGAGGATCGGTTTCTGGCATTCCAGCAATCTTCAGCCCGGCTTGCTTGAATCCAGTGGTGTGGAGAGCATGGGACTTAAGTCTGAGCATACCCATCCCACTCAGAGTGACAAATGCAAAAACCACAGTTGATGGACAGAATGCAGAACAATGTCATACATTCACCCCAGTACAGAGATCTGGGCCTAAATCCATGTTTTTTTGCACTCCACACCACCCCAGTTCAGACATGGCCCTATGCAAATCAGTCTAACCCTGTGCCTCATGGGAATAGTCCAGCCCGAACTGCCAAGCCATGCCTTCCCTGGACCGGAAACAAGCTACGCAGGACCGGTTTCTGGTATTCCAGCCGTCTTCAGCCCGGCTTGCTTGAGTCCAGTGGTGTGGAGAGCATGGGACTCACGTCTGAGCATACCCATCCCACTCGGGGTGACAAATGCAAAAACCACAGTTGATGGACAGAATGCAGAACAATGTCATACATTCACCCCAGTACAGAGATCTGGGCCTAAATCCATGTTTTTTTTGCACTCCACACCACCCCAGTTCAGACATGGCCCTATGCAAATCAGTCTAACCCTGTGCCTCATGGGAATAGTCCAGCCCGAACTGTCAAGCCATGCCTTCCCTGGACCGGAAACAAGCTACCCAGGACAGGTTTCTGGTATTCCAGCCGTCTTCAGCCCGGCTTGCTTGAATCCAGTGGTGTGGAGAGCATGGGACTCAAGTCTGAGCATACCCATCCCACTCAGGGTGACAAATGCAAAAACCACAGTTGATGGACAGAATGCAGAACAATGTCATACATTAACCCCAGTACAGAGATCTTGGCCTAAATCCATCGTTCTTTTGCACTCCATACCACCCCAGTTCAGACATGGCCATATGCAAATCAGTCTGAACCTGTGCCTCATGGGAACAGTCCAGCCCGAACTGCCAAGCAATGCCTTCCCCGGCCCGGAAACAAGCTACTGAGGACCGGTTTCCTGCATTTCAGCTGTCTTCAGCCCGCTTGCTTGAATCCAGTGGTGTGGAGAGCATGGGACTCACGTCTGAGCATACCCATCCCACTCGGGGTGACAAATTGCAAAAACCACAGTTGATGGACAGAATGCAGAACAACATCATACATTCACCCCAGTACAGAGATCTGGGCCTAAATCCATCATTTTTTCACTCCTCACCACCCCAGTTCAGATAAGGCCATATGCAAATCAGTCTGACCCTGTAACTCATGGGAACAGTCCAGCCCGAGCTGCCAAGCCATGGCTTCCCTGGACTGGAAACAAGCTACCAAGGACGGGTTTCTGGCATTCCAGCCATCTTCAGCCTGGATTGCTTGAATCCAGTGGTGTGGAGAGCATGGGACTCAATTCTGAGCATACCCATCCCACTCGGGGTGACAAATGCAAAAACCACAGTAGATGGACAGAATGCAGAACAATGTCATACATTCACCCCAGTACAGAGATCTGGGTGTAAATCCATCCTTTTTTTAGCACTCCACACCACCCCAGATCAGACATGGCCATATGCAAATCAGTCTGACCCTGTGCCTCATGGGAACAGTCCAGTATGAACTGCCAAGCCATGCCTTCCCTGGACCATAAACAAGCAACGAGGAACGGTTTCTGGCATTCCAGCCATCTTCAGCCCGGGTTGCTTGAATCCAGTGGTGTTTAGCGCATGGGACTCACGTCCGAGCATACCCATCCCACTCGGGGTGACAAATGCAAAAACCACAGTTGATGAACAGAATGCAGAAAAATGTCATACATTCACCCAGTACAGAGATCTGGGCCTAAATCCATTGTTTTTTGCACTCCACACCACCCCAGTTCAGACATGCCCATATGCAAATAAGCCTGACCCTGTGCCTCATGGGAACAGTCCAGCCCGAACTGCCAAGCCATGCCTTCCCTGGACCGGAAACAAGCTACCCAGGACCGGTTTCTGGCATTCCAGCCTTCTTTAGCCCGGCTTGCTTTTATCCAGTGGTATGGAGAGAATGGGACTCATGTCTGAGCATACCCATCCCGCTCGGGGTGACAAATGCAAAACCCACAGTTGATGGACAGAATGCAGAACAATGTCATACATTCACCCCTGTACAGACATCTGGGCCTAAATCCATCGTTTTTTTGCACTTCACACCACCCCAGTTCAGACATGGCCATATGCAAATCTGTCTGACCCTGTGCCTCATGGGAACATTCCAGCCCGAACTGCCAAGCCATGCCTTCCCTGGACCGGAAACAAGCTACCGAGGACCGGTTTCTGGCATTCTAGCCGTCTTCAGCCCGGCTTGCTTGAATCCAGTGGTGTGGAGAAAATGGGACTCACATCTAAGCATACCCATCCCACTTGAGGTGACAAATTGCAAAAAACACAGTTGATGGATAGAATGCAGAACAATGTCATACATTCACCCCAATACAGAGATCTGGGCCTAAATCCATCGTTTTCTTGAACTCCACATCACCCCAGTTCAGAGATGGCCATATGCAAATCAGTCTGACCCTGTGCCTCATAGAAACAGTCCAGCCCGAACTGCCAAGCCATGCCTTCCCTGGACCGGAAACAAGCTACCCAGGACCGGTTTCCGGCATTCCAGCCGTCTTCAGCCCGGGTAGCTTGAATCCAATTGGTGTGGAGAGCCTGGGACTCACGTCTGAGCATACCCATCCCACTCGGGGTGACAAATGCAAAAACCACAGTTGATGGACAGAATGCAGAACAATGTCATATATTCACCCAAGTAAAGAGATCTGGGCCTAAATCCATTTTTTTGCACTCCAAACCACCACAGTTCAGACATGGCCATATGCAAATCAGTCTAACCCTGTGCCTCATGGGAACAGTCCAGCCCGAACTGCCAAGCCATGCCTTCCCTGGACTGGAAACAAGCTACCAAGGACCGGTTTCTGGCATTCCAGCCGTCTTTAGCCTGGCTTGCTTGAATCCAGTGGTGTGGAGAGCATGAGACTCACGTCTGAGCATACCCATCCCACTCGGGGTGACAAATGCAAAAACCACAGATGATGGACATAATGCAGAACAATGTCATACATTCACCACAGTACAGAGATCTGGGCCTAAATCCATCGTTTTTTTGCACTCCACACCACCCCAGTTCAGACATGGCCATGTGCAAATCTGTCTGACCCTGTGCCTCATGGGAACAGTCCAGCCCGAACTGCCAAGCCATGCCTTCCCTGGACCGGAAACAAGCTACCGAGGACCGGTTTCTGGCATTCCAGCCGTCTTTAGCCCGGCTTGCTTGAATCCAGTGGTGTGGAGAGCATGGGACTCAAGTCTGAGCATACCCATCCCACTCAGGGTGACAAATGCAAAAAACCACAGTTGATGGACAGAATGCAGAACAATGTCATAGATTCACCCCAGTACAGAGATCGGGCCTAAATCAATTGTTTTTTGTACTCCACACCACCCCAGTAATATTGCAGATCAGGCAGCACCAGTCCCCCTTTTTCTCTCTTTCATCTAAGGGTATTCCAAGCTAACCTGATCGATCTATACTTCCAGATAAAGGAGTTTGCCTCTTGTTGGAACTTTTCTATTAGAGATTTGTCAAAAAACAGAGGGATTGTATTAAACAGAACTCGATCTAAATTATCTTCTGCAATTTTCCCTACATCCTGTACAATTCTGACCCCCATATACCTCATGGTGGAACAAACTGGAGTTGTGTGTCACTAATGTTCCATGCCATTATTTCGGTTTTACTGGCATTGATTTCATATCCTGAAACTTGTCGGAATTATTTTGCCCGTTTAATAACTATCGGGAAAGTTGTGCCCAAATTTGCGGTCAGTAACAGGATGTCATCGGCATACAGGGCTACCCTCCTCTCCCACTCTCCACATTTAAAGGAAGTAATGTTAGGATCATCCCTAAGTAACTTTGCAAATGGTTCTATGTACATATTGAAGAGCAGTGGGAGAGAGACAGCCCTGTTGCTCACCACTAGAAATCTTAAAAGCGTCGTTCAGGATTCTGTTGACCAGTAGTCTAGCTGTCGGGCCTGGTGTAGAAGCTTGATGGTACGATTACATTTATCACCCAAATTAAATTTTGCCATGACTTCTGACAGGTAACCCAATTTACCCTTTTAAAAGCCTTAGTTGCGTCTAAGGTTAGGACTGCCAGAGGGAGAGAAAAAGTGGAAGCGATGTCAATTGCACCAACCAGATCGTATGTGAGGTCCGCTAGTTGACGGCCTTTGACAAACCCTTTTTGGTCTAAGTGAAAAATACTACTAGCCACTACCCACAGCCTGTTTGCCAGAATGGAAGAAAAGAGTTTATAATCTGAATTTAACAGTGATATTGGTCGATATGAACCACAACTAGTTGAATTTTTACTGGGTTTCAAGGTTCAATGCCACTGTCTTCTCGTTCTACGAACAAGGGGGATTTACTCCCTCCAATAATATCTTATTGTAAAATCGGGTCAATACTGGGATTATATCCTCTTGTAAAGATCGATATAATTCTCCTGGAAGCCCGTCAGGCCCGGCTGCTTTACCTCTTTTCCCCTCTGCTTCCTCTTCTGTGATTTCCTGTTCCAGATCTATTTTTTGGTTAGACGTGATAGATGGTAGAGTAAACTCCCCTAGCCAAAGCTTTACTTTATTGCTGTCTTCTATAATGTTTTCTTTATATATATGATGGAGCAAGGTTTCACAATATACAGTGACTTGCTCGTATTCAGCCCTCTCAAAAAATAATAATAATGAACTAACTAACATGTTTTGTCTTATTAATATTGCATTACACAACTTTTTAGGCATCTAGGGGAAGCTTGCCAATGTGCTTTTGCTAACTATAATCCGCTTGCACTGAAATGGCTGCTGCTACACAGGATTTCCTACTGCGCATGCGTCTGTCAGGTATACACCCGTTACAACGCATCTTTTACTCCGCACTACCATTACAACGCGACTTTTACTCCGCATACCATTACAACGCATTGCGCTGGGGGGCGCTCTAGGATAGGGAATAAGTATAATTTACTATCCAACACCTTCCCTAGGGTCCACGGGGACTGGAGTTAGAATAGTAAATTATACTTACCACTATCCAGCACCCCAAAGCGCTATGTGCTGTAATGGTATGCGTTATAAAAGTCGCGTTGTAACGGTATGCGGAGTAAAAGTATGCGGAGTAACATGGTACATCCGTCTGTCATGCCCACGTGATATGCTTTGTGGGAAAACTTCTACTTCTGCGAAGTAGAACTAAGATGGCCGTTATGTGTCCTAACGTGCAAGAAGCTTACATCGCTGCTTTGCTAAGCTGTTAGTTTTCGCTTAATATTAATGCAACAGTATGAAATAAAATAATGGGAATAGAGTAGAAAGAAGTGGTATACAGTGCATTCATTTATTCTATATCTCTAAAACTGTTTATTTTTTATTTTTACATGTTACAAAATAACGGGCCTAAATGCTTTGCTAAACTCCATCTTTTGAGAAACTATTCCTGCGCGACAAATCCTGAAGCCTCAGAAGCTGTAGCCTTGAACCTAAGTCAAGACGATCATGGAAGGCGGAGAAGAAGGAAGCTGAAATGATAAAATGTTTAATATGATTATTGATACATTTCACTACCGGGAGGAATAAAAGAACATGGGTAGAGAAAGTTATGGAAGGAAACGACTTGAACACATGATTGACAAGTTGCCTCAAGAAAAATATGGTGTGATGGCTACTCCACGTTCTTGTCCAATAAAATTGTGTGATTCACACATTGCAGCATTTGGGGGTGGCACATTGACCTGAAAAATAGTATAACTAGGGTACGTTTTGCTAGCTCGATTGTCCGACTTGTCCGAATAGCTGACCTGTCACTGACCCAACGCACTTAATAGGTGATCGGGAGCAGAGTTGCTGGCGGAGCACTCTGTCAGAAGATTCGATAACCCAATCGGGGTTCTGGGAAGGAGATCAATGACCCAATCAGGCTTCGACTGTTGGCTGCAAAGAGGGTTTACAACGCTGGCATTTTGAACTTTAGCTGTGGTGCAGGTCTTAGCCTGTGGTGGTCCTGACCTGATCCAATTTGGTCCGTATCCTGTCCTGGTTCTAATTTTGGATTGCACCTGTTCTTTCCTGCTGGGACCTGTACTTTGGGATTCTATTTTCGTTATCTCAGAATATGACCAGGGTTGGTCATCACACACCAAAATAGGTAACTATAAAGTAAGGGTTTGTCATTGTACTGTTTTCCCTTTCTCTTACCCACCCTCTGTTTAAATGCTTATCAACATTTTCTCTCCAAATTTGTTTTGCAATATATATCTTTTCAAATCTGCATTATTCTGAAAAATGGAAGTTAATCTGAATTCATGTTTATAAATCTCCAAAGTTTACTTAGATACAGATTTAAAACTTTTTCCGAGTTTGTAGTTATTCATGAATTAGTAAATGTTATTATTTGCTACCTATTTCCTCTCTACCTCCTTTGATCCTTTAGTACAATAGGCATCTGTGACTTGGATTGGTAAGATAAATGGTATAAAATCCAAATGGTAAAAACCCCAATCGATTAAGTGTAGGTTACCTGTTTAATGTATACATAGACATAAGGGCCCAGGTGAGTATTTTGAGCAGGTGAGCCCGCGCTCTATCATATATCTTGGAAATAGTTCCGGAAGCGACTTGATTTGCTCATCGTCTAATTTTATTTCTTTTCTATAGCTTTGCAGCTGGTCTGTTTTAACTTTCCAGGCGAGTAATTTCCCTGCCCCTTCACCATATTAAAAATAGGATATTTTGCTTGCTTACCATCTGTGCATAAGTCTATCTTGGAGAATACCCTCCAGCTGTTTTTTTACCTGATCTTGCTTATCCAGATCCTCTTTCAGTCCAAAACCGGATTGATTGTTCAATCTGTTCTCAATTCCACTCATTTCTACTTCTAAGCCCAAAGTCACTTCCCTATATTTCCTGTTTCTGTAGCTTGCTCTATTAGTGATACAACCTCTCCAGAAAGCTTTTAGGGTATCCCAAACTATAGTGATATTGGATGTATCTAAGTTGTTCTCTAGGAAGTGTTTGGTTTCAATGAGAAGAAAGGGAAACTCATCCTCCTCAAGCAATATATTCCGGTCAAATGACCAGGCTCAAACATTCTGTTGCTCTATAAAATCCATACCTAAAAGTATTCCTGAATGATAAGAAAGATGCAATGGAAGGTATTCAATCTCCTTAACTCAGTGTTTTAGACTATAACTAATCCAAGCTTAGTCAATTCTTGACTTATGTTTGTATTTTAGGTTTCTAAAGGATACTCCCAATTGCTCTCCGGACCTTTCCCTCCATATATCACATGGCCCTGTATGGGCCTTTGTTGTCAGAAGCGAATTCCTAGATCTAGAGGGAACTGCTGCCCTACAATTTGGTGATTTGTCCAATTTGGGATTTAGCACAATGTTAAAATCCCCAACGCATATTACTGGACTCGAAAAGTCAAAAAGATGGGAACAGCTGGTAATGAGATGTGAGTCGTCATCTTGATGGGGTACATAATATCCCACCAAGGTAAAACTTACGCCCATTAAGAAGATCTTCAAAAGGAGCCATCTGCCACTAAGATCTTCCCTATATTCTAGAATTTGGGCCTTAGCTTTTTTTCTAAAAAGGAACAATACTCCTCTGATATTTGCCGTCTGGTCAGTGCAAATGAAAGCATCCACCCACTTCTTGTATTTTTAACAGTTCCTTTGTCTCTGTCTTGTTTCCTAGATGAGAATGACCTGCGCCGGGTCGTCTCTTAAATACTGTAAAATTGTAGCTCTTCTTCCCTTCATGCCCAGGCCATTACCATTCCAGGACAAAAACTGATGAATTGGAATGGTATTTCAAAATTACACTTAGCAAATACTACCTTAACTCTACTAGCACCAAAGCATGGCCATAACCTTAACCAACAACACACACCCAATAGCCCACCAGCCCCCACACTGCTCCTGTTCTTCAAATTCAGTATCTTGATGGATGAGGTATTTTTAGTTTTTATCTGCTTGTGCTGCCCCCCTCCGCCCACCCACTTGGGAAAACCTTCCCCCATTACTCTGGTCTGATGTGTGACCAGTTTCGTGTCCATAGCTACCTCTCCCCTCCCCTCCATTCAAATTGTATCTTTGTATCAATATATCCATGTGTTAAAGAAAAAAGTAAAATACCCCTATAAACAAAAGCCTATATTTAAAAGGTGATAAATCAAAAGCGACAATTAAGAACCTACTCTCCACCCTTTTTTATATATATGTATACGTATATACATCCCTTATTTCTACATTTTCCAATTCTCATCTCATATTTTTATATGTATGAGTTCCAATCCTAAACCAGGTATCAAAGAGGAATCTCTACTCAGATATAACCTAGCCTTTAATGCAGAGGAAAGAGAACCAAGAAACCCAATCTTTATCATCCCTTCCCAGGGGCCTCTTTACTGATAGACTCTAACAATTTGTATGCCTCGTAGGTGGATCTAATATTGTACATCTTATTGTTGAACATTATTTTCAAGAAAGCCGGGACTTTTAGTTGTACTACTGCACCGACTTTCTTGAATTTTTCCATTCTTTAACCCAATTCCCACTGTCGTTCAAGTGTGGCTCTAGAAAGGTCCGAACACACCTATATTAATAATAATAATAAAGAGCTTATAGAGCGCTCAGTAACGCCATCAAGCGTGTCCCCGCGCTGAAGCTATCATTGAAACAGCATATAAGCCCAGGAACTATGCAGTATATAGATGTGTTTTAAGCAAAGCCCTAAACCGCAATTCACTGCTCTCCAGTCTCAGAGCAGGGGGGAGTTTGTTCCATTGTTGAGCTGCTTGGAGCGCAAAGGAGCGTCCACCCATTCTAGCCTTCCTAATCCTGGGGACTGTCAGCAATCCGGTACCCTCCGAACGGAGGGTCCTAGTAGGTTCATATCGGCTGACTAGATCCTTTAGGTATGTCGGTGATCTGTCCCAGAGGATTGGTGTCAGTACAACGCGTTGTGTTACAACGCATTCCGTTACAACGCAGATTTTACAACGCGGGATCCATTACAACGGATGTCAATACAATGCATGGCATTACATCGCAGATGCTATTACAACGCATGGCATTACATCGTAAGTATAGGTAAGTATACCTTTTTTTAAAAATGTTATTTAGTTTATTGTAATTAATTTTTTTAAAATAATTTAATTAAAAGACATTTAAAAATTGTCATTAATTTAATTTAATAAAATAATATCTATTTAATAAATGTAATTTTATTAAAAATTGTAATTAATTTAATTTAATTTAAAAAAAGTAATTAGTTTAATGTACATATTTTTTATAATGAAATTAAATTAAATTAAAAATATTAATTTATTTAATTTAATTAATTTAATTAAAAAATGTAATTAATGTAAAATAATTAATTTAATGTATTAAATATATTTTAAAATGGTAAATATAATTTAATTATCCCTAAACCCAAACCCTGCCCTAAAACCTAAAAACACCCCTGTACCCCAAAACCCAAACCCTGCCCTAAAACCTAAAAACACCCCTGTACCCCAAAACCCAAACCCTACCCTAAAACCTAAAAACACCCCTGTACCCCAAAACCAAAACCCTACCCTAAAACCTAAAAACACCCCTGTACCCCAAAACCCAAACCATACCCTAAAACCTAAAAACACCCCTGTACCCCAAAACCCAAACCCTGCCCTAAAACCTAAAAACACCCCTGTACCCCAAAACCCAAACCCTGCCCTAAAACCTAAAAACACCCCTGTACCCCAAAACCCAAACCCTACCCTAAAACCTAAAAACACCCCTGTACCCCAAAACCCAAACCCTGCCCTAAAACCTAAAAACACCCCTGTACCCCAAAACCCAAACCCTGCCCTAAAACCTAAAAACACCCCTGTACCCCAAAACCCAAACCCTGCCCTAAAACCTAAAAACACCCCTGTACCCCAAAACCCAAACCCTGCCCTAAAACCTAAAAACACCCCTGTACCCCAAAACCCAAACCCTGCCCTAAAACCTAAAAACACCCCTGTACCCCAAAACCCAAACCCTACCCTAAAACCTAAAAACACCCCTGTACCCCAAAACCCAAACCCTACCCTAAAACCTAAAAACACCCCTGAACCCCAAAACCCAAACCCTACCCTAAAACCTAAAAACACCCCTGTACCCCAAAACCCAAACCCTGCCCTAAAACCTAAAAACACCCCTGTACCCCAAAACCCAAACCCTGCCCTAAAACCTAAAAACACCCCTGTACCCCAAAACCCAAACCCTACCCTAAAACCTAAAAACACCCCTGTACCCCAAAACCCAAACCATGCCCTAAAACCTAAAAACACCCCTGAACCCCAAAACCCAAACCCTGCCCTAAAACCTATAAATACCCAAACACCCCAAAACATATACCTCAGTACCCCAAAACATATACTCCTATACTCATACTTATTTAAAAAATCACTTAAATTAATATATTTAATTTATAATATTTAAAAACAAAAATAAATATTTTTTTTTATTATTAATAATAATTAAATCAATTAAATAATATTAAATAAAATAAAAAAAAAATTAAATACTTACCAATACTTACGATGTAATAGTATGCGTTGTAATAGCATCTGCGATGTAATGCCATGCATTGTAATGACATCCGATGTAATGGATCCCGCGTTGTAAAATCTGCGTTGTAACGGAATGCTACGTAAAAGTTGCGTTGTAGGAGTAACATACCGTCCCAGACAATACGGTGACAGAAGAGGAGGCACTTAAACAGCACACGCTTCTTCACAGGCAGCCAATGAAGCGCATCCAGCGCCATTTTCGAGCTGGCTCTCCTGGGTCTTCCTAACACCAGTCTGGCGGCGGAGTTCTGTATGACTTGTAGGCGACCTATGCTGCCCTCGGTTGCCCCAAGGAACAGAATGTTGCCATAATCTAAACGCGAGGTCACCAGTGCCTGCGTTAGTTTCCTTCTGGCCGATAAAGGGAGGAGGTCTAAAGTTTTGTTTAGGGTCTTTAGTACTCCAAAACATTTGCCCACAAGACGCCTTATGTGGCCATCATATGAGAGGGAGGGATTCATCCAGATTCCTAAATTCTTGGCCTCCTGACATGGTATGGGGGTAGGGCCCAGACATGAAGGCCACCACTCAGCCGACCAGTTTTCGCTTTTACCCCCTACCACCAGCACCTCTGTTTTAGAGCCATTGAGTTTTAAGCAATGGGCATCCATCCACTCTGCTAGTGCCTGCATACAGGATTTAAAGTTGTTAGGGGTGTTGGAGGTGTTCTGCGATAGGGAGATCATCAGCTGGGTGTCGTCAGCATACGACACCAATTCCACCCCAAAAGAATGTACAACTTTCGCCAGGGAGGCCATGTATAGATTAAAAAGAGTGGGGCTCAGAGCTGAGCCCTGAGGCACTCCCTGGTCTAGTGACATCTCCACTGAGCGGCATGTCCCTTGCTGTACCTGGAAACATCTTTCCGTAAGAAACGATTTCAGCCAGCACAGCGCAGGACCAACGACCCCGGCTTCGCTCAGACACCGTAGCAGGATGGAATGCGCTACGGTGTCAAAAGCCGCGCTTAGGTCGAGCATGATCAAGGCCATTGTATGCCCTGCATCTGCCCCTGCTCTTAAGGTCTCAGTGGCCCGCCCTAAATCCTGATTGTGAGGGATGGAGTAAATTCCATTTTTCTAGGTGCTCCATGAGCTGAGCATTAACCACCTTCTCAGCCACCTTCGCCACATACGGCAATAAGGAAATAGGTCTAAGGTTTTCTAGCACCTCCAAGCTTACATTCGTTTTTTTCCTTATTGGCAGTACTATGGCCTTCTTCCACACCATAGGGACTTGTTGAGTGGAAAAGGAGGTTTGTAGGACGTGTCTGATGTGATGTTCCAGGGCTGTCAGGCCTTCTGAGATGACGCAGGCCGGAGCCGGATCATTAGGGGAGCCGGACTTCACACTTCGACAGATCTTTATTAGCTTGTCAGCTGCGGGGACCTCGAAAGTTAGTAGTGAGGAATCAGGAGCTGCCAGTGAGCTGTCTGCTATAAAATCTATACCCTTATCTGGTTGTTGAGAGAAGGAGGCATAAATCTTTTTGACTTTACTGGAGAAAAAGTCGGCGACTTTATTGCATCCCTCCTTGGAGGTCTTTGTGGGGGTATTAGAGCTGGAGACTAAAGATATTTCTTTATATATTTTGAACAATTCTCGCGAGGAGCTCTCGGCATCCTCAATACGAGTCTGAAAGTATTTGGCTTTTGCTCTACGCACCGCATACTGATAGCTCCGGTGTGCTGAGCTATAACTGTTTTTTGCTTGTTCACTCGGGTTCCTTCTCCAGCTCCTTTCAAGCTTTTTGCAGTTAGATTTAATTTGCTGGAGTTCGGTAGTGAACCATGGGGCAGTACGTTGTCTGCCTTCTCTGCCTTTACCCTTGCACATGGGAGCTAGCTCATCCAGGGTGGCTGTTACAAGTAGATTAAATTCCTTGTTCGCCTGATCACTATCCATGGAACGTAATGGTTGTGCTTTCTGGATGGCACTTATAAAGTTTTCTTTGGAGCATTGTCTCCATTTGCGTTTCATAATATTTCCTTCCTTCCTCAAAAGAGAAATATTTACTTCTTAACATATTCGCCTTCAGGGCCAAGTTCAACATTTTTTCCTTAATAGCATAGGTAAGGAAGTTTATAAGAATCTTCCTAGATTTGGCTCTGCTGGGATTGTGGTGAAATGGGTCCCTATGGATTATTTGGATATCTCTTTCCAAGAGCTCTGTTGACACCTCAAGTGCTAAGGTCTCCTTAAGCAGCGTAATGACAAAGGTCTTAACGTCTGTCCCCTCCTTGCCCTCCGGGACATTCAAGAATCGTAAGTTGTTAACACGAGTTATTTTCAAGTAAGCCCACCCTGTCTCGCAAAGTGATTTCATCTCTATGTAGATTTTGTATTTTCCTCTCTGCCATCCCCAGATTTGTCTTGAGATCCTCGACTGAGCTCCCCTAAGATTGAGTGCCTAAATTTACCAGATCAACCTTCTTTTCCAACGTCTCACAAGCCGCCCGTATCTCAGTTTTCGTTGTTTGCAGAAACCGCAAAGCCCCTTTTTATGTCTTTTTTTAAGGAAGTAAATAGAGATTCTATCGAGACCCCTGAAAAACAATTGACTTCAGCTGCACTTATCTGGATATTAGGTTCCCCTCCATTTCCTTCCTGCAACGCAGCCTGCCTCTCCAAAGCTGCCTCAGATACCGCGGATAACGTAGAGGAGATGGGAGTTGTAGGCATAATATCCGAAGGCATGGCACCACAGCTGAGAGGGATCCCATTAGGTTCCATACTGCCTAAGGAGTTATCAGCAGCTGAGCTGTGAGATTCAAAATCCTCTCCCTGTTTTGACACACTCAAAACCTCTGGTTGTATCCTGAAAAAGGAGCGTAAAGATGGAGTAACTCTCATTTTATAGTTTGAGGTAGCACTTTTTTTCCTACTCCCTTTTATGCTCCTTCCCTTCACTTGGTAACTCTGAAAGGCTGTGTTGTGGTCTGTGGGGAGAGTGTCAACACCCTTTATTTTTTCTCTCTGAGAGTTTGACCCTAATATCTTTTAGGCCGTTGTCCTGCTCTTTGGCACTGCCTTCTTGTCCCGCCTCACTCTTTCCATGTTTACCTCTCTTTTTTCACCCCTTTCATAGAGTTCGTTTTTTAACTATGTAATTTTGGTGCCCCTTACAAACCTTAGGGTGAGTTTCTATTTCCTGAATGGAGGAAGTCTCACTCTTACCGCTGACGCTGATAATTCCTTCTTCTAACCAGCCTTTCCCTTCTCCACCAGTCATCAGCTCGAGCAACCTGCTGATGCTGCCGCTGCCACTGCTGACCCAGAGGAGACCCCAGGCCGCCGCTCTGCGAGCGCATCTCAACTACGGGGCAGCTCCGAACCACCGCAGGAGGTGGAGCGGATGCGCCAGAAACAGAGCGATGGTCGTTCGGGAGAGGGACCCGACACACATCAGAAAGTAACACACGAGAAGAAAAAGGAAAGGTAAGAGTCCTACCATATTTCTCGGCTGCCATCGGTCCATTTCCTGCCCACTGCTAGCTTACAGCTCCAGAGGGGAGAGAGAGCTTCACAGGACGCGCGCACCACTAAGCTAGTGGGTGCCATGATTCCCCCAAGATGTTTGACTGTCAGTCACACAGCATTTGCCTTGTTTATTAAAAGGGACACCAGTCCCTGCTATTATTCCAATGCTCACTCTGCTATCTAACGTAAGTTATTTTATCTTGAATAACTACAACTGCTGCTGCTTGCGGGCAGGCATCCTGTATATAGTAACTGTTTCACAACATGTTACATGTTGTAGAAATGTTATTTTTCCACCCCCACATAAGATTGTAGATAGGTCACTATAGCCTTCCATTTCTACTTTAAAAACAGATTTCAAAAAGCTAAGCAGACTCAAAGCGCAATTGTTTCAAGAAGAAGTTGCTCTCACTTCTGCTCATGAGACCTTCAAATTGCAGGTGGCTAGAACATCAAGTGAGATTCAGTCACAGCTGAATACGAATCTCCCACTACATTTTGGGGAATACATTTCCCAAATATTTAATGCATCTGATACCGACAGCCTTGCACATTTTTTAAAACTTGTGGAATCCGGCCGTGTTACATCCTTTTAGACTATTTTTGGAGTATTACCTGCTTTTAAGCATTACATTTTTTCCAAGGCCTTTGGCGGGTTTCCCCTGGTGCATTTGCTGATTTGCGGAGTGCTGGTTCTTCTACTCCTACTAAGAATGGCTGCTCATCCTGTGGTTTAGCCCAGCCCAGCCCTGGCCAATTGTGGCTGTAACATGAACGAATGCAGCAGCTTTTTGGATGCTTGCCATTGGCGATTCTTGACATCAGCTATAGGCTTACCTTCTGCCACGTCTACTTCACTTGCATGCAACTTGTGTTTTACTGTCGCCGGAGCCCCTTTCACCGGGTCCTGGATGTCTGCCATGCCAATACATCACGCGCTGACCTGGATTATGTACTGTTGGTGGGTCCGATGCTGGCCCGTGACCAGGAATGTTACGGGGACAGAAGCCTAATGTATGCATTTACTCTTTGAATATTCCTAGGCTTGAGTACCTGTGCTGCTGCGCAGCGCCTCTTGCAGCAGAGGATCATCAAATATTATTGCCCAGTAATGCTCCTGGTTGCACAAGATAATGAGGAGCAAGTCTGTTCTTTGGCCTTGCTCAATTGAATGGCATTTCTCTTTGCAAGGGAAGATACGGATAGCCTTTTGGAACAGATTGCATTCCATGGTGCACGTGATCTTTTTACTTTTGTTGAATCTCACGACATTGGCTTGGGGACCCGTCTCAAAGGCCTGTTTTTTATTTATATATTTTTTACCTTCTCATTCATACCCTATAAATTCATATTTAGATTTTTTTCTCCATGGTTTGGCTTTTGACCAGCCGCTTTGTCTCTACTTACCTCTACCTTCTGTTTCTCTGGATGCTACAGACTGTGGCTGGTGGGACATTGTTGACATCACTAATTTAGCCTGAGCCCCACAGCCAATATGCTGCTTTGCGCACATTACTACACAGCTTTACTTTTTGAAACAACTCTATTTGTTTCTTTCACATAGGGCCCAACATACTTTTAGTCTTATGGGAATACATGAATAGGTGGAGAGGGACCTTTCCAGAAAGAGTAGCGAGACAGACCTATGGTGTAGAACTACCATCTATAGTATAAAGGTTTGGGGTCTGCAAACAAAGCCCAGAGATCTTCTGATATATATTAATACTTCTTCTTAGCAAGGGGAGGGAGGTTAGGCTCTGTAGTCTTTTCATTATGACATCTCCCTTCATGATATATGGAGTAGCTGCTGTGCTGACTGTATTTGTCCTATGCATTTTTACTGCTTGTTGTGCATGTATACTGCATGGTATGGCATGTTAGTTAGAACAAATATCTTAAACTGTTTTGTGTCTCTGCCAGATTTTATTGTTGACAGGTGCAAGAGTGCGAGTGAAAGGGTGTGTCTTGTTACTGCGAATCCTGAGTGTTGTGTTCTGGGTGTCTAATCACTTGTTCTCTGTGAGTGAGAAGGAGAACAAGTGTGACACTATAGCAAGTCGGACTGGTGCTTATGGGTACTCTGGTAATAGGATGACTTAGTCCCCACTCACCAAGGTCCCATAATCCTAAGCATAGTTCTGTTCCTGGGCAGAATGCCTGCAACAATTCCTGACACATCCAACATCCCATTCTCATTGTGTCTCCCAATAATGACCTGCCTTACCTGCGGTGAGGCTGAGATGATGGTGGATGTAGGTGTTGGTGGCTACCTGTTCAGTCACTGCTGTTCTCATCAGGACTAGGGCTGGGCGTAGTTTGCGGAGTAGTGCTACGCGAAGCTACGTGAAGTGAACTTAGCACTACCCGAGCCTCGCATAGCATATGCAAACTGCGTAGTAGCATGTTCGCACTGTGCAAGATGCCATTTTCAGTGATTGCACAGTGCGAACAATCATCCGGCACTGTGCAATCATTGAAAAGGACATCTTGCACAGTGCGAGCTGTAGTTTTCTGCCGCTCGAGGAGATTTTTCCTCGAGCTGCAGCTTACTCAATGCGGACTGGTAGTTTCTCATTGTGAGCGGTCATGAGCATACGTGACCACTCGCAATAAGAAAACAGACCTCCCAGCATTGAGAATCTCGCAGGTAGGTTTTTTTTCCACGGCAACTTGATGTATCTGATAGCGAACGAGGAAAAAGTCTCGCTAAGATGTAATTTTGCTTGCTCGCGGTCGCCAACTTGTTGTTGAGGACCGCTATCAAGCAAAAAATGACTGCTGCACTATGCTACGCTATGCTACGTGTGTTCGCACTGTGCTACGTGCAGCTAGCGTAGTGCGAAGTTGTGCAATCTTCGCAAACTACGCGAGCGTAGCGTAGTGCTTCCCCCAGTCCTAACCAGGACCCAGGATGTGGGACTGTTGGATTGGGCTGATGGGGAAATGGCAGGCTAGGTTGGACTGTAGTAGTCAATTTGTTGTTTGGCATCATGTATTGATCTGTCAACAATTGGTGCATCAGGTAAAGTGAGATGTAAGATAGTAAACAAGCTAGGCCTAGGTTTACCATGTAATTGAGTGGATGGATGGTTTTGCTACTTTGTGGATCAGCAATAAATTGCGACTTCATTTTCCTGTGTGGTGTATACATGTTTTTTATTTTATGGCTATTCAGAGTAGGTAATGAGGTTTTTGCTATGGTGTTTAGAAAATGGCACGGTAATTAGGGTAAATGGTGTCACTTCCTGCAATGTGACTTACTATGACATGAGATGGTGTGGTCTTTGTATGTGATAAGTAGCAATGCTCTCGCAACCACATAACAATGTAAATATAAGAAATTGTATCATAAACAGTAATAACAAGTAGGTAGTGGTCCGTCCTTGGAACAAGGCGACCGGGAACACACAGAGGAGGGATACCGATCTACAGTTCGAAAATCCACAGAGGGATCGAACTACCAACCAGGTTTAACTCTTTTATTTGGATCCCCTCCCGGTACAGTCAGACACATACACGTGTCTAGTCTGATTTTGGTACTGATGAGCCACACTGGGCTTGAGGGATAATCATAGAAGACTAACTTGTCGCTCCAAACCCGGAGCAAGGGTTTTTTTCAATTAACCATATTGAACACTCAGCAACTCATACACAGGATTCATCTACCAGTATTATTCACTTTTCGTATCGACCCACAGACGTTTGGGTCTCCCCACCAGCCCTGAAGAGTCGTGTTGACTCCACTTTGAACACGACGAAACACGTGTCGGCTGAATGTGGATCCAATAAACATCTTTCCATAAGGAATATAAACACAAAGATTTGCTTTTGTTCACTACCTACTTGTTATTACTGTTTATGATACAATTTCTTATATTTACATTGTTATGTGGTTGCGAGAGCATTGCTACTTATAATGTTGTGAAAGTCTTGTAGATTTTCGTTAGAACGGTTTAGGGCTTCCCCGTTCGCTCTTCACGCACCACGCCTAAGATACTTTTACCCTATGGAACCTAACGTTGACTCTAGGTAGAGCGCCCCACATATCTGAGTTTCTAAAAACCCCCTTCAGCCTTTTTCCGTCTTTGTATGTGATTCAGATATTTAGATTTTTCCTTTGGAAATGATGCATGTAGTTGGAGGCATGGTGCCAGTGGATATGTGCATACTTTTGTGAGTACATTGAAGTTCTGTGCCCTGTGTGCTGTGGTGTACTCATGCTTTCATTTCATTATACATGCATATCTGTGTCTATGGGCATTCCTTTTCCAATTTAAAATGTGTGCTTCTCCTGTGATTTGGCAGACTGACTGTACATACCTGATGATGACATTCCCTCATTTTCCATACACAGCATGCAACTGAACATTTTCTACAGTATTGACTTCTGTTGGGTGGTAATTTTAATCTATAGGGGTAGGTGTCTAACTTAATGGTGATGACTCCCGCGTCTGTTGGGGTTAAAATATTCATTGCAGATGTATAGTAGAGGAATGACATGCATGATGGACTCTAGAGTAGGCCTGGGTGCAAATTCCGTTCTGCTCGCGAATTTGCGATAATTTGACATGTTTGCGTTCCGCGGAGATCGCGAAAATGTCAACATTTCCGCAATTCGCATCTTACTGGAAAATGTTGACTTGGTCGCGCTGTAAAAAAACATACATTCTCGAGTGATTGCCTTACCTGAATTCCCGCGTTCGCCGACAAGTTTTCCCAATCCGGTCGCGTTCTCCATGTGATGTTGGATTGTGGAAGCCATTTTGAGCTACCTGTCAAGAGTTCGGGCCCGCATTGATGTCATTCGTCGTGCGATCACGTCATTCATCGTGCAATCACGTCTTTCTTCTCGCGATCATGCTCCACCGCGAGTGAGAGCGAGAGGATGCAGACAAGTCATATCGAATGCGACAAGGAGCCAGAGAACCTAAACATTTCATATCCAACGTGACAGGGAGCGAGAGAACGCGATCAAGTCATTTTGGACGCGTTGGTGGAAGTAATACGAAGCTCGAGAACTCGAACATGTGAAATTTTCAATTTGGAGAAGAATATCAGCTCTAGCAGCATGAAACCTTCTGAAAATGATGGTTTGGATGACAAAAACTCAGATTGACATTTGCCTGTCCTTTTTTGTGCAAGGAGTCCTTTTTTGAAAAGGTGGTGAGAGGGAGGAAGTGCCACAGAATTTCCAACTTCCTGTTCCTGTCCAGCAGGCTACTCCCAGTGCTTTGTCCATCTACTGGCCATTCTGCCTTTGGATTTTGAGCTGGAAAAATCACTCTTTTTGTCTGCTGCATCATTGAAATTGGATTTGAGGATTTTTAAATTGGATATTTTACAAGTAAGTGGTTGTTGTGTCTGTTTGATTGGGCATTGCAGTTGTTGCAACTACAATTTAATTTTGGTAACTATCATTCCTTTTTTTTAAAATGTTGTGGGTAGTAGTAGTCAGTAGTAGGGCAGAGCTAGTCATGGCCTCATGGGTGTGTGCATGATGAAGCAACGGTTCCTTTGGTGTTTTTTGAATGTATTTCATTTTCAAGCATGATATTGGGCCTGGATGGCATTGGATTGATTTGGGTAATGTGTTTTTTTGGGGTGGACTTTCTGTTGTTGGGCCTGGCCTTGTGGCTGGTGGACATTTGAAAGTCTAGGCCTGCAAGCTTGTCTGGCCTTGTCTGCTAACAGGCCTGCTTTCATCCAGTAGGCACGGAGCAGGTAGCCACAGCTTTATTAATCAAGTGTTTCTGTGTGTGGTCTGTTGTATTTAGACATCATTTAGGGAATGGATGGCATTTGATTGCGTTGGGAAGTGTGTTTTTTGTGGTAGTGGGCTTTCTGATGTTGTTAGGCCTGGCCATGTGGCTGATGGCCATTTTGAAGCCTAGGCTTGCAAGCTTGTGTGGCCTTGTCTGCCATCAGGCCTGCTTTCATCCAGTAGGCTCAGAGCAGGTAGCCACAGCTGTATTAATCAAGTGTTTCTGTGTGTGGTCAGTTGAATTTAGACATCATTTAGGGCATAGATGGCATTGGATTGAGTTGGGAAGTGTGTTTTTTTGGGGGTGGGATTTCTGATGTTGTTGGGCCTGGCAATGTGGCTGGTGGCCTTTCTTTGTGTTAGGAGTTAGTGGTGTCCTGCTTTTGGCATATAGGCCTGCATGGTTTTCCTTTTGGCTTACTGCTTCCATCCATCCACTCCCTTTGCAAGCAGCAGCTCCATGACCGATGTGATGCTCTAATAATTTAATTGCAAATAGGGTCCACCCCACTTCCATTACATTTTTAAAATGATGGTTCTTATTCTCTTTCCTATCCTTCCTATCCTTCCTGAGAGTGTAATGTGTGTACACAGTAGTATAACATAGCCCTTGTTGACAAAGTCTCAGATATGGCTAGACTATATCTTTTGTTTGCACTAATACAGTAGTAACTGAAACACAACAACAAATGCAACATTTCACTGATGTTCTTCACCTGAATTATTTGCTTTTAGGTACACAAAAAGCCGGAGGAGGAGATGTCATCATCACCCATTGTACTGCCAGCCAGACAGAAGTCCCGCGCATCCCATCCATGTGTGAACGCAACTTGTTGTGCATCTGCGTCCTGCCTGACATCTGAAGAAGATGGCCCCAAAGAAAGGTACCGATCCAGACCAAGAAAGTTGCTGGTGAGAAGAAGGAACAGAAAAAAGAAGTGCCATTAACTACGACTGGTATGCAGGCCAATGTTATTTTGTGAGCAAAAAAGTTACGTCTGCGGCAGCATTGTGCAGGAAACAAGCAGGGAGCAGCACCTCCATATCAGAGATCCAACCCCACCCCACCAACCTAGGCCCAAGCCCTTGAGTGTCGCAGAGGTATCCAGTCTACTAACGAGCAGCGATGTTGAATTGTCATCATCGCAAAGGAGTACACAATCAACGCAGGCAACTCAGCAGATAAGTGTGCAGCAGCATCAACAGCAGCAGCAACCGCAATAACAGCAGCACCCGCAAGAACAACAGCAGCAGCAGCTGCAAGAACAACAACAGCAGCAGCCGCAAGAACAACAACAGCAGCAGCCACAAGAACAGCAGCAGCAGCTGCAAGAACAACAGCAGCAGCAGCAGCCACAAGTACAACAGCAGCAGCCACAAGAACAGCCCACAATAATAGTTGTTGCTCCTGACGTAGGGGCATTTCAGGAAATCAAGCTTCCTGCAGACAAAGTGGAACAAATCATTGTTTCGGAAGATCTATTGTCTTCCAGACCACCAGCAAGGAAAAGGAGGCGTGGTCCATCATCTTCTTCTTCAAGCCCCGCTTCCGATGACCGTGATGCCACTTGGCAGCCACCAGCTCAGTCTGAGACTGATCCACGCCACAAGACAATGCTTCTAAAAAGGAAGGTTGCCAAAAAACGTACAGTTATGGAGGTAGATGGAGAAGAGGGGGGTGATGTTGATGAAGAGGACGAGCCAGTCATCACGCACATCTCTCCCACCCCAAAGGGGATGGAGACCAACATTCTCACCCTATCCAGAAAGGCTGCTACTGAGCGGGATGTAGCACGGATACCACCAACGCATGTTAGACCACCACAACCTCCAGCTGCCATATTTTCCAAGGCCCGGCAGGGACCTACATCCAGATCAACCATCTCAGAAGGTGGTAGTAGTAAAAGTCACAGTGTAGCTGCACACCCTCCAGTTCATCTGGTATTGAAAGTGGCACATCCAGCAGAGCCAGAAAGTTCTCCTCCCCAGTTTGGGAATTCTTTTCTGTTAGCACCAAGGAGTAGAATGTTGCAATATGCTCAATTTGTCGCTCAGGTGTTCGGCACGGTAAGCTTGGTACAAACTATGGTACTAGAGGCTAAGCAAGTCATCGCAGAATGCACCACACTATTGTGTGGGAGAATCACCTACTTAAGTAGAAAAGAAAGTAGAAAAACTCAACCCATTGAATTTGGTCAGGAAGAATAAGGGGACAAATTATTGCGGTGGAAGGTGGAGCGGGAGGCATTTCTAGCACTGTCCCCAGTAGTGTACCATCCACATCCTCCTCAGTAACATCTGAGTGGCACCCCAGTAAGAGCCATACTCAGGCTGAGACACCAAGGCATCCGAGTACTGCATTGAGACAAACTGCGTCGTTGAGCCTAAGTGCGTTGATGAAAACAACAGCAGCACAAAGGAAAGTAATCCAGCCTACCATTGAGATAATGCTTAGGTTGGAGGGGCAGTTCCAACGCAACCACCCAACGGCACTGTTGTACAATGCAAGGCTCTCTAAAACGTTAGCACAAGACCTTCTCCCTTTTTCATTTGTAGAAGGGGTGGGTTTCCTTGAATTTGTGTCAGCCATCTGCCCTAAATGGAAGGTTCGCAGCCATTCCTATTTTGCGAGAATTGCTGATCCGGCACTACTTCATGATGTGCTGGAATTGGTTGGACAAGCTTTGCAGCAGAGTGCTGTTCAGAATATCCACCTGACTACAGACATGTGGACCAGTTGTCAAGCCAGAGATTACATGTGCATCACTGCACACTGGGTCTCTTTTGTGGGGGTTAGAGATAAGCTATCTGAACGAGGTGCTGTTGACACAGCTGAAATTTTCAAAGCTACTCGGAAACATGCAACTGTAGCCATGTTCGCCATGGAAAAATCTCATACTGCTGTAAATATTTTGCTAAAGTTTCGCAGCAAGGTTTCTGAATGGCTGAGCCCAAGAGGGCTTACTATTGGTTTTGTTGCCACAGATAATGGCAGTAATGTACTCAAGGCCATGAAACTTGGTTCCTATGTCAGGGTCCTGTGTTTGGCGCACTGCATAATCATTATAGTTCAAGACTTCATGAAAAAAGAACCCATAGTCAGCAACTTTCTGAGCATCTCCCAAATAATATGCACTCATTTCAGCCATTCTTTTAAAGCTCAGAAGCAGCTGAGGATCATTCAACGTGAATACAGGATGCCAGTCAAAGCACTCATCCAGGAGGTGGCAACATGTTGGAATTCAACGTATTACATGCTTGATCGTCTGTTTGAGCAGTACAGACCACTCAATGAATACGACATGCAAAGAGGGGTTGCTACTGTGAAAGGCATGACCCTTCAGATGGAGCAATGGAGCCTAGTTAAATGACTAACTGAGATGTTTCGCCCTTTCGAGGTCTTCACACATGAAGTCAGCAAGGACGACTATTATTGCAAATGCTAGAACATCAGCTGAAGAAGGTGTCTGAATCATACAAATGTGTAGAGGGCAAAAAGGAAGACTTTGACTTGGTGGAGAGCGTAGCCCTTCCCTTAGCTGAAAATACAAGGATAGAAAATAGAATTTTGTCACAAGAACATTACATTTCTGCCACAATTCTGGATCCACAGGCAAAATTGGGACTGAAGACATTTTCTCCTTTTTCAGAGATTCATGTTGCCCGCTACAAAACTTGGATAGCTGAGGCAGCGAGTATGTTGGAAAATGAATGGCTGTTAATTAAAGCCCGCTAGATCAACCCATAAGAAGTACTGCAGAAGGGTCTGCAGCATCAAGTGCAACTTTGGAGGCTGAGGGCAGTGCGTTTGGATCACAACACTCACCATCATTATCAACAACAACAATAACTGGATCATCATCATTAGGCCCAGTAGAATCATTAGACAATTGGTATTTCGAGTTAGGCATTAATAAGCGCAGTGCTGATGCACAGAGAAAAGGGCCCAAAAGGTTAGCAGTAGCACCCCTGAACATTGAGCGGATTGTCCAGGCTCTATCTGGATGACCCAACAGAGGTGTACATTGATCAAAACCCATTGCAGTATTGGCATAGGAAAAGGTCTGAATGGCTACTGCTCAGCAGGCTGGCGATAAGCAATCTGGCTTGCCCACTCTCAAATGTCTCTTCCAAATGGTTTTTCAGTGCTGCTGATTCCATTGTAACAGTGAGAAGGACCAGTCTCTTGCCAAAAAACGTGGAGAGGTTAACAATGAACAAAATGAATCAGCACTTCAACCAACAAATTACACAATACATGAAGCAAGGGAGGAAGATGAGGAGGACAGCGGAAGTAGTGTGTCACATGATGATTACTTACTACTGGCTGAACCCCCAGAGTTTGAGGACGAGCTATACTTCCCTGACAATTAGGTTTGCACTTACTGTCTTCCTCCCTTTTTTCCTTTGTTTTGTGTGTCTGTCCTTCCGGTTACAAACTTGTGAAAAACAACAAATCCATTCCATTACCACCATCTTCTACTCTTCTTATTTCAGTACAGTCCTCCGAATCCAGCTCTTCTGCTCCATTATACTGAATCTCCCGCCTAAATCCATTGCCCTCATGATGATTGGATGATGGAACATAGAAGAAAAAAGAAAACAATTCCTAGTCCCACCAAAAGAAGTGGAACATGATGACTACTATAGCTATCCTCCTTTCAGAGCTGAGAGAGACTGCCCATGAAAATGAGGTGGAACAGGTAATGATTGTTGCCATGCATTGGACGCAGAGTCACAGACTGAGTAATTTTGTTGTTGTTTGTTGTGCATGAAGTTATGTCATTGTGCACTAATCATCTTTCTACAGCACACAGTAAACGTAACTCAAGGTGAATTTTTCCCTTCTAGCAAATAAGAAGTTTGTACTTCTACTGCAGCTTGATACATTGCTTTTGATTGAATACAGGAAGGGGACTCAATCTGCGCACTGAGTATGACAACAGCACCGTCCATGATGTTGATGGTGAAAAAGATGGGCCGTTAACTTGGTGAGAAGGAACAGGTAATGAAAATGAATGGCATGCATTGGACACCTGACTCTGGGCGATTGGTGTTTTTGTTGTTTGTTTGTTGTGTATGAAGTGAAGTCAAAGTTTACTAGTAGTCTTACACACTAAAGAGTGACTCAAGTCAATTATAGTTCTACTCTTGTTGTGTAATAACAAAATGTTACTTCTACTGCAGGCCGACCTTTACAGTCAGTCAGTACAAGTATCGGAGATTATTGATGGAATAATAACAAGCCAGGAGGACGTTTCATGTGTGGCATAAAAGCCTAAAGGTAAACACGTCAACCACAACCACAGCAGACCCAAATGTCTGTGTAGAAGTGGAGTCGAGTGTAACAGTGGGATGACTGCGGTGCTTTTAATTAACTAAATTAAATTGTAAAATGCTATGTTTGGAATGGATATGTGCTTTGCCTTTGTCCAACTCTAAAAAAAAAAAAAATACTTTAGGATGTGCTAAGCAACGTGCCGTTGGCCTCAGGCCTGTCACTGCGGGCCTGCTCTGTCCTGTTGTTGTTGAAGGTCAATGCTGGAAACAGTCTAGAGTAGAAATGATGCATACATGCCGCCTCGGAAAGTGTTCTTGTGTAGCACTATGACTATGCATTTGTTTCAACTTTGTTTCTCAATATCCCCTTTGTGTTTCCATTTACAATTACATGCCTTGCCCTATACTTGGGAAAACATTACAGTGCACACTGACCTTACCAATAAATCTATATTTTTTCCAGGCGGGCAGTGGCGACTGGCGTGCGGCGACACCCAAGATTGATGGACGAGAGGACCACGAGGAATGCCGAGATGCAAATGCAGTCCACATTTTTGACCAGGATAACACAGTTACAGTATCAACTTTCACCTTCTTTTAAATAATTTGATTAATTTTTTTGTCTACAATCTTTACAACAGTGTGTTCTTCTTGTTGTTGTTATCATCATTAGGTTTGCTTTCTGGTTATGATTCATCCCTACCAATATTTAAAAATTATATTTGCTATCTGTAAAAGTATTAAGCCCGCAACAACAGAACAAGAAGTGAATGTAATCCGGGTCTCCTTATCAATTATCATCATGCATGCATTTCCTTTTTCTCCCTTAACATATTGATACTGATACGGTAGTCTTCAAAGATTGTTGTTTGTTTGTCCATGCGTACGGTTTTTCACTGTCAAACCTTCCCCCAAAACCCCTTCCCATCCACTTAACAAACCTTAACCCTGGTCCCCCAGGCTGTGCGACTTATTGAGGTGTGACGCTTGCTGGGCGAAAGCAACAGTACTTCAATTTTAAGGCAGAGCGATGATCTTCTTCTGCTTGCCCACCAATTAGCAGTATATTTTAGAAGTGATTTTTATTTAACAAAGGAACATATACCTCAGCATTGATTGGATTTGTTAGCATTCCTCATACGCAGCACTAACTGTTACGCTGTAGGCCTAGCCAAGTGACTCGACACAACTATCGGTTTTGTAACTGTCTAGTAGGCTATCCCCACCACCATTAGATTTTGTTGTAAAATATTTAGCATATTATTGTTGCTCGGTAAGTTCTGTACTGTACTTCATTCCACTAATCCTCAAACAGTCTCTAAAACACGACTGACTGTCTCATTTTCATTTTTTGCCAATGCTGCTGCCCTGCCAGTGTCTACTACTACTACTACCACCACCACCCCAATCAGGAAACCATCTTCACCATGCAGCCATCGCTGTGCCTAAGGTGAGAAAAGTTTGAGGGAGGCATAATTAATAATGGACATGTTTTCAATGAATTCACAGACCCCTTTGAGTCCAGATAAAGAATGCATAGACTAGAAGAGAGAGACATAGTACTGGTAGGACAACTCAATCAGTGAGGGGTGTTGCATCTATCTGTTTGTGTCTTACACAGTCAGCCAATTATTTAAATCAAACACTGGCTATGGGCAAACCTGCACCAGCAAGGAAACAGTGTAATGTAAAACAGTAACCCCACCTACAAAATATTTACAACATTGTATGTGTAGTCTAAATATAGATTTAATTTACCCTAACAAAAATAAACTATGTAAAATGGAAACCCACAAAAGCTGACCCACCCCCTTCCGTAACCCCAACTAATGTCCATAAGAAACTGTCCAAAAATCCCCAATGCCCAATTCCCACCCACCCGAACAAGAATTAAAAAAGGTGCAGAACTAAGACAGGGACTGGCGGCGGGATTGGAGGACCACACACATTTGCTCCTCTAGACGGGCGACACAGCGTTTGAGAGTGCGGCAGCAGGGGCAACAGTGGTGGGGTGCACCAGAGATGGTGTTGCGGCTAGGGCGGCCGCCAGATGATGGTACCGTACAACTGGAGGGCGGTGGCTGGCGCCCGGGTCACTGAAGGAGGCTTCAATTGTTGCAGCAGTCTCCTCACCCTCCTCCTCTGCCAAGACCACCAGCTGCCGGTATTCGCGCTGTATTGCCTTCAGTTTCCGGCGCCATGCCTTGGCGGCCAACTCCTTGCTATCAACCTTGGAAGGAGTACCTGTATATCACAAAGAAACAAGACAATTGTAAAATATACTCTTAGAAAAACAGTAAGACAAGTTATACTTATACACAATGGTGCATGGTAGCACTATAAAGCACAGTACTTAACATTTATTAAATCTCACCCGTTCTTCCTTCCACCCATTAAACAACAGGTGATCTGATCTGACTTTTAATCTTCTCCATAAAATTTTCAAAGCGTTGTTGAAATCACAGATAGATGAGGGTGTTTCCTTCACTCTTCAAACGTTCACAACAACTCTTACTTACTTAGGACATCGGATGGCAGGCGGACAAACTCCGCCTGCCATCCTCACGCTAAAAAGGGACCACCCGCCATAAGGGCGGGGGTCCCATTGGGACAATTGGGATGCGCCCGGCACAGTGGTGATCGCATCCCGTATTTTTAACATTCTGGTGGGCGGTGCCAAAAGCACCACCCGCAGCAATGCTAAAAATACATGTTGTGTCTTCCTAAGCACAACATGACAGGCCCTTTCGGAGCCTGCAATGTTGTACTTAGAAAGGTAGGGGGTACCATAGCATAGGTAGGTACACTCAATGGGGGCCTGTAACGGGCACCCAAAGCATACTTCGCATGCCTTTCCGTGGCGGCAATGTCGCCACGGAAAATTATTCCAAAATGCAGATTATATGGCTGGCAGTGTGTTCAGGCACCGCCACCATATTGAAACCTTTTCCGCCTGGTCGACTGTCAATTGTGCGGAAAATCGGCGGACGGTTTCTATCCACCATGGACCCCCCAGCCATTGTAATATGGCATTTCTACAGGGATGGCAGGAGGTTTGCCCCTGCGGGGTTGGCCGTGACTACCACTGGCAACCCTTGCCGTGAGGGTAATGTCAACAATAGTGAAGGATTATGAATCTAACTTACCACCGTCCACCACTGGTGATGGCACTCCCCCTACCGCCCCATCGGTATCCTCTGCAACTGCCGCATCCTCTCCCTCCGTGTCGCCTTGGCTGGCCCCGGCAATGGTGGTCATGGGTAGTGTGCCTAGAAAACATTACACATTTTTTAGGCGTTATATACAGCTCCCCTATTGGTCAGTAGCAAGATTGAAAAATGAGTTAATAGTGTATAACATACATCACTAGTACAAATCAGGTAGTAGTCGAGTAGACACTAGTAGTTATATATGGTCCCTAGGGTCATTCTAGCCTTAGCTCAGTTAGCCCGAGCCATGCAACCATTTTACCTTTGTGTCTTTTATTTTTGCAAATGTGGCGTTACCTCGCAGCTTGTTGTATAAGACACCTTTGAGTCCACATGACCTGACACTGCTACTGTCTAAGCGCTGCGTACAAGCTGTCAACCAAAACATTATCAAGCCACTTTTTTATGAAGTTCTGGTGTACTGTTAGTCCATATTGTGTATCTATAAATTCTACACTTTTTGGCACGGCTGAGAAATGCTTGCAATATACTAACGTGCACCATTTCATTTTTCGCATTACAGGCGGAAGATTCCCTTCTATGAACCAGAGCTTTGCAGAGCTTAAAATGCAACAACTACCAGTACTAGGTTCTTCTAAGGTGAGGGGTCCCTTCACTCAGAGATCTTCAGTTATAAATGTATATAAACTAAATTCCTACCTAGGGGGTGGTGGTGCTTCCACCACTGTTCAGTTATCATGATTTAATTAACAACTCTAAGTAAGTGTAACAATGTGTATGTTATTGTACAGAGCTTGTCAATAAACAATTTGATCTTACAGAGACTTGGTGGTATTTGCTGTGGACTTACACAAGTGAGAAAATTAAAGGAAGCAAGTGCATTGCTTCTACGACTAAGAGGTTGGGTGTGTTATATTCTGGGTTATCTACTTGTTGGGTATCTTGGGGAGAGGGTTCGGAGAGCTAATAGTTATGACAAGACACTACTATAACTAGTCGGGCAAGGGATTGTGGCGGGTTCTGAACTTCTCATTGAGGTGTGTGAGGAAGGTCCAACCTACCATCACCAACATCCTATTTTCTTGTGCAAAGGTCGGTATGTGCAAAATCCCTACAACAGTAGTAGTATGTCCTATCATATCAAAATAATATTAAATCTGCTTGGGCATTTGTTGGTCTGAATTGTCAAGGCCTCAAGATTAACAAAGACACAATATCAATAAGTCTAGAAGTAGTACAAGAGGACGACCTAAAGGACTGGACTCAATGGCTAGAGCTACTGGTGAATCTGAGTTTAATTTACAACTTTTTAAATAAAGAATGGCCAACTGGGCAAGCTCAGCTACGACAGTACAGACAGACTAATAGTAGTAGTAGTACAGAGTGTCATCATAGCAGAGGAAGGAATAACAAGATTTTCGAAACTGTACTGATCGAAGGATAATTGTTGGTAAAAAATAGTATTTGGAAACTGAAACAATAGTTCATGAAAAATATGGTGTGGTTAAAGTTATGGAATAAGAATTATTATTAAAAACAAGAAGACTTACTAGGGCCAGCAGAGTAGCCCTCATTGGTGTCATCCTGGTTTTGTGGTTCTCCCGCCGACTGAGTCCCACTCCCTGTCTGTGTCTGCCTGCCCCTGGGTGCTGAACAGTAAAGATATACGAAAGAGACAAACATTGATGGATGGTGTCAAAGAAATAAAATATTTTTAAAGAACGGTCAAAAAATACTTTTGTAAACAATAATTGCAATAACTAAATTGACTGATCTCATCTGGTCAGCAAATAGTATCAGGGGATTCGCAGATCGACAACTTCCTATTTATCAACACTAATCCAGTCTTCCAATCTGATTCCAGAATACTAACTAAGCATAAGTACGACGTACCACCCGACCTAGCCCTCCTATTCGAAACAAAACAGGTGATGGACAGAATGTGGATCAATGTCACACATTCACCCCAGTCCAAAGATCTGGGCCAAAATCCATCGTTTTTTTGCTCTCCACACCACCCTGGGTTAGACAATGGCGATATGCAAATCAGCTCTGACCCTGTGCCCCATGGGAACAGCCCAGTCCGAACTACAAAAGCCATGTCCTTCCCAGAACGGAATCAAGCATCCGAGGACCGGACCGGTTTCGAGGTAACACCTCTCATCAGCCCGGCTAGCTTGACTCCAGTGGTGTGGAGTGCCTGGGACCCACGTCTGAGCATCCCCAGCGCACTTATGGCGGCAATTGCAAACAAAACAAGTGATGGACAGAATGTGGATCAATGTCACACATTCACCCCAGTCCAAAGATCTGGGCCAAAATCCATCGTTTTTTTGCACTCCACACCACCCTGGGTTAGACAATGGCGATATGCAAATCAGCTCTGACCCTGTGCCCCATGGGAACAGTCCAGTCCGAACTACAAAAGCCATGTCCTTCCCAGAACGGAATCAAGCATCCGAGGACCGGACCGGTTTCGAGGTAACACCTCTCATCAGCCCGGCTAGCTTGACTCCAGTGGTGTGGAGTGCCTGGGACCCACGTCTGAGCATCCCCAGCGCACTTATGGCGGCAATTGCAAACAAAACAAGTGATGGACAGAATGTGGATCAATGTCACACATTCACCCCAGTCCAAAGATCCGGGCCAAAATCCATCGTTTTTTTGCACTCCACACCACCCTGGGTTAGACAATGGCGATATGCAAATCAGCTCTGACCCTGTGCCCCATGGGAACAGTCCAGTCCGAACTACAAAAGCCATGTCCTTCCCAGAACGGAATCAAGCATCCGATTGTACATTAAGTATGCATTTCCACTTTTAGTCCTCAACAATGCATATGGTCAAATGGAGGACACATTTTTTTGTATGCACTCAATTTTGGGTTGATTGATTGATGCTGATGTTCTGCTAGTGCTAGAGTCACTATAGCATTATGTAACTTAATTTCTCTGAAATAAACTCTTACATAATCATACTAAATGAGCGCAAACGCAAAGTTGCAAACAAGTAGGATTAGTAATAGCGCAGAGGAACACCTGTGTCAACACAATCACAGAAGACTTGTAAACCTAATTAACCTAGAATGTAAGCAGCAACATTCTAGCTGGTTAGAAGAAAAAAAGATATTTTCAATATATAACAGAGAGCAGAAGAAGAGACACAAAGTGGTAATAATTAAATATTTACTCACCAAGACCCGGGACCTCCACTCCTAACAGGTCCAGCAAGTACTGCTCACGGTCCAGGATGTCGGACCACCGGTGTGTCAACTGCGCCTGGGTGAGCCGGACCCCAGAGCAGTGGAACACTGCCCGGCACACCTTCCCCCAGCGCTGTCGACGTTCCTGGAGCCCGTACGGGCCCAGTCCTGCAACCTGCTGTGAGGGTAGAGTGTCTCTGCACAAAAAAGATAAGTGCAGCCAACTCCACCTCCCCAAATAAGGCCCGTGCCTGCATCCCTTGTGCGGGCCGCCTTCTGCAAGGAAGGCGGTTGCGGCTCTGGCTGCGGCGAGCCCTACCCTTTGGCATGGTTTTGGGGGGACAGAGACAGGGCGGGAAAGAAAAGGTAATAAAATTTAAAGAGTAAGTAAAGGAAATAGCAGGGAATATAAAAAGAGTGAAAAAGTAGCTAAAAACTCAAAAAAAGTAGACAAAAACAAAAAATATAGAAGCAGGAAAATAAGTAGAGACATAATAAATAAAAAAATACAAAAATTGTGTCTGGAAACAAAAGATTGCAAAGATACAGGGATGATTAAAAATAAGGCCCCAGAACCATTGTGCAAACCGGAACAGGAAGTAAGCATCGCGAGCGGGCTGAACAAGTGAAAACAAGATGGCCCCGCCCGTGAGCAACCGCATGGGTAAGTTGGCGAGCCACTAGAACCACTAGGGGTGTGGCTCCGCACTCCTTAAATGTTTGTAAAGTTCCAAATTTTTGATATCGATTTCAACAATGTGGTTGGTGCCTCATGCGATGCTCCCACTGAACATGGGAGGTTTAGATACTGATTGGACACGCGTTACTTGAACCCAAGCTTCACAATCACATAGGCATTCAAAATATCTCTTCATACAACGTAAAATAATTTTCTTCACATATTGTTCATGATTACTTCTTCTTTAATTTCCATTATCCTATTAATTGTTTCATCATTAACTTTTTAGTAGTTCACATGTTAAGTTGGCGAGCCGCAATCACGCAGAAAATATTGCAAACGGGTGGGGAAAAAACCTCCGTTCCTACGCGATATTTTTCGCGTGATCGTGGAAATTTTAGACATTTTCTCGATAGTTTGAGAAAGCACATTTCACAAATTCCGCCCAACCCTACTCTAGAGCTGCACAGCATTGGTCACAGGAAGCGTGTTATGACAAGCTTCGGAGTTGAAATAATCCCCTTCCTCTTGCTATGGTAAGGTGGTTGGCCCGACAGATTTGGCATGTAGGTGACAGAAAGTACCTGAAGTCTCTGGCTCCGCGGGAGTATCAAACCGAAGGTGAAGCTAGCTCCCAATTCCCTTTCACCACTGTGCCGGATTTCTCTTGCGACAGTGATAACAGTGAAAGGGGAAGTGGATAAGACAAACAGAGAGACTGCTCACAACAGATATCTTCTCCCGCTCTAGGAATTGTGAAGAGTCATTCTGCAAAACACAATAACAACATTACTAAGTTCTGACCTTCAAATAATGCTAGATTCCTCTACCTATCTCTCTGGAACCTTTACCCCAATTACCTGTGTGTGTGTGAGCTTTAGCTGCTCTCTAGTAGGTCTCAATGTATCAGCTGAGTAGATAGACTTGGAAGCAGTGCTGACCATTAATGAGCGGGCTGAATTGTTGGTACACAAGAATATATATATATATTTTTATCTACTTGAAGACTCTGTCTTGTGGTACAAGTAATGTAGCTCATGAACTCTACACCAAAGAAGTATCAACAGGTACAGTTCCAAAGTAGTTGAGATTCAAGTCTTTGCTGACAAGTTTTAGTTCTATGAATTCCAATGAGGCTCAGTACACTGTGGATGAGCAACAGTACAAACAGTTCTGATAAGAAGATAACCGGTTCGAGCTCACCGACTTGAAACTGCTATGCCGCTGAAGGAACAACTGTCTGTGAGGCGAGCCGCTGGTGCTTCTGCAGCGCACATGAGGAACCGCTGCCTGGATGACGAGAAAGCCGCTCAAGACGGCCAAGTTCAGAGGAAATTGGACTTCTCGAAAATGGAGGCTAGAGGGGGAACAGGAAGCTTGACGAGGAGTCAGTAGGAAGCCGTGCTGAAAGTCCGTGAGGCTAGCGAGTCTCAAACGGGAAGACTGATGCAGCCGAAAACAGCCGCAGAGCCTCGGGAATGTACTAAAGGCAGGTGACGGGAAAATTAGAAACCAAACCTGACTGACTAAAACTAAATTTGACTGAAAATAGCTAACTGTGAAAGAGCGCGAATAACACGTTCGCCTCTCGGGATAAAATCAGTTGAAGTGCGATGTTTGCCGAACACTCGCGCTCCAAGTACACAGAGACCGCGTTCTAAGTAAACACTAGAACGCTAACTGGCTAAACTACACTGACAACAGGGAAATGTCTGCTTCAATGCGAAACAATAATTCGCAACAAGCTGAGTCCAGTTGAGGGAAGGGGGTGTGGACTTAGTAATGGAGGAAACCTGCAATGAGCTGCCTGCAATGGGTCCAATCCTGACAGTAGGAAATACACATCATAATAGTGTGGGGCAGTTTTGGACTCTGAACGGCTCCATTCAGCATTTTCAATGGATTCAATGGCGGATTATCCTGTTCACCCACCCGATTTCAGCATCCATGAGGACGTAAGGAATTGTCTGTAAGTATGTGAGTAGGCATGAGAGTGTCTGTCTATTTGGGCATAAGTGTGAATATCAGAGATTCTGTGTGGGTGTGAGTGTTTCTATGGGTGTTTGTGTCCATCTAAGAGTATTTGTATGTATGTTTGGATTTTATGTCACAGTGTCTATATAGGTATGTGAGAGGGTATGAGAGTGTCTTTATGGATGTAAGGATGGGTGAGAGATTGCCTTTATGGGTATTTGAGTGGGTGTTAAAGGGTCTGTATGGATGTAAGTTTTGGTAGCAGAGTGCCTGTATGGGTATTTGAGTGGGTGTGAGAGTTGCTGTATTAGTGAAAGAGTGTGTGTGAAAGTCTCTGTATGGGCACGTCAAAGCATGGAAAAGTATCTATATAGGTATGTTAGTTAGTGTGAGAATGTGTTTGGGTATAATTGCAGATGTGAGAGTGTCTTTCTGGGTATATGAATTTATGTGACAGTGCCTGTATTGGTATGTGAGTGGATGTGAGAGTGTCTGTATATATTGGTGTAAGTGTGAGAGTGCCTTTAAGGGCATGTGAGCAGAGCCATCGTGACACTCAGCGTGGGTAACTGTGTACAGTTGTGGTGGATTTGTTAATCTTGCTGAAAAGAAATGTAAAATATATATTCACACACTCGCTCCGATACTAACACACACACTGACTAACCCACTAAGACACTCATGCACCCACTCATAGACCCACTCACAGATTTATGCACCCACTCACAGAACCACTCAGATACTCACACACTTACTCAAATACCCGCTCTGATACTCACAGACCCAGCCATAGACCCCATATAGACACTGTCAAACCCACTCACAGACCTACTCAGACACTCATGCACCCACTTCGGTAAGCAATCGGTTTTAGGCAGCATAATACATCGGTCAGAACAACCACATCTGAGAACGAATTGGTCTGCAGACAGCCTTCAACAGACCCTCTGATGCCCTTCCGTCTAACATCATAATTGGCCCCTAGGAGTCAGATAATTTCACACTTAAGGGCTCATTAGAATGACGGGCGGACTTTGTCCGCCCGCCATCCTGTCGGAATTCGGGACCGCCCGCCATTAGGGCGGGGGAACCGTGGGGGGTATTAAGATGTGCCCGCCACAGTGGCGGGCACATCCTGCATTTAAAGCATTGTGGCGGGCGTGCTCTCTGCACCACCCGCCACAATGCTATAAATGCTTTATTGCATTTGCATAAACATTGCATTTGCATAAACAAAGCGGCAGGCACTGCGCGGTGCCTGCTGCTTTGTTTATGCAAATGAAGGGGGGTACCACAGGTACCCCCGCCTGGTATAGCCCCCACCTCTTCTTTACTCTGGATGCCTGCATGGGGCCGCCAGAGTGAAGACCACAAGCCTTTCCGTGGCGGCTTCCCCGCCGCAGAAAGGCATCTACACAAGCCCATCATAATATGGCTGGCGGTGTCTATTAGACACCGCCACCATATTAAACCTTTTCCACCCTGACCTGGGCGGAAAAGCCGCTGACGGTCTTTCCGTCCGCCACGGTCTCCCCGCCATCCGAATATGGCGGGGGGAATTTAGGTGCGGATGACGGGCAGATTGCCCCCGCCAGGCTGGCAGTGGCTAACTCCAGTCTGGCTGGGGCAATCGGCCCACCATCCTAATGGACCCCTAAGTGTGTAAGAAATTAGAGTGTTAGTTGAAGATGTAAATACCCAGCTCAATTAATAATTCCAATCCTTGTAATGGTGAACCATTAAAAAATCTAAATAATCCTAAGCCCATCCTCCTGGTAGCTGTGGCACAGGTCAGAAAGGTTTAGTTTATGGGTAATTTGTAAGTATTTATGCAGTACCAAACAGTAATAAAGTCAAAACGCCAAGCAATAAAAATCTCACACTGAATTTGAAAATTTTGAGAAAAATGTAATACACAAAATGAAATCACAATGACAAAAATCTAATGAGGGGAACCGGAGACAAGAATTTTCAAAATTGTAAGTAGAAATAGACAAGACGTGTCAATGGTTGGGGTAGACCAATACCCGAACCAAGTTTGTGGCTAAATGTGATGGAGCATAGGTTGGTTTCACAGACCAGGTCAGTGCTGGTCAAAGATTTTACTGTCTGACTTATATCTTGGCAGATGCATATGGACCATCAAAGATCAAGGCTGCATCCATCCACCGTCATGACTATTCACCCACCCCATTTATATGTTAGCTGTATGGACAGAAGCGGATGGCAGAGGTAAACATGGTGAGCCAGTGGGGTGGGGTGGGTTGTTGTGGGAGGAGTTCAGTCGACAAACTACAGAATACGTATAATTAAATAAATAAATAATACCTATTCTGTTGTCTGTTAGCTTCCCCTCAGCCGCGACCTACTCAGCCCCACCGCACTTACCTGAGCCACTGCAGGGCATTGGACATGAGAGGTAACACATATTTGTATATTTATTATATCTCATTCACATAAATCAATTTATGGTTGACCATGTTGGCACCAGTGCATATACAGCACACATGCAAATGGTACAATACTGTACTTTTAGAAGCTATGTACATGCAACTACAAGGGAACATCAAAAAAAATTACAAAGTATTCAAGATAATGGCACAGAAATGTTGTTTGTATAAAAAAATATATATGCAGCATGCTTAATAATATGATAATGTGAGCGTGAAGGCATGTCTTTAGCAATATTGTTTGCAAATGTGAATTATTTCTACAACATTATATTTTAAAAATTGGCTTCTACTTATGTAATTTGAAAACATGAATATTTTTCACATTGATTTTGATGTGGTGGCAGCCAAACAGATTTCTGGCGTTCTGTTGGCCCACGAAACCTCTGAAGATTTGAATATACAATTTCTTCACAAAATCACAAATATCATGCTTTCTGGACCATGCTCTTGGGTTCTAAAAAATGTGGTTTATTCTTAATCAGCACATTTAGTGGTTCAATTTTCATAGGGAAATAACAGAATAGAGAAAATATGAAAAAGAAGTTAGGCACCCCCCTTTTTCTCAGCCTCACAAAACTTTACAAGAGGGCGCTGAGGTAAATATGTCTCTTTTATGGAAAGTTTTAAAAGATTGGCTGAATGGCACCAAAAATATTCAGAAAACATAAAATGAAAACAATGCATTTACTATGGAAATGTAGATCTAATTATAACTACCCAGCGAGCCATGAAAAATGGGGAGTGGGGGCAAAAACAGTGTTTTTGCAATGCCATCTTCCATAGGGAATTTAAAACACTTCTACAGACTGAACTGCTGGACTGAATTACACCAAGGCTATCTCTTGGTCCAGAAAGAGTGTTTTTAGTTATTTGGTGTTAATCTGCTGAGTAGTTTTGGAGAAATTCTTAACAAAATGTGTCTACATCGGGATGCAACTCCTATGAGGATCTGACAGTCCCTGTGCTGAAATTTGAGTGATTGCCAAAACTTCAACCAGGAAGTATTGGCAGGCATTACTGAAAAGAAAGAGCAGGATGCAGGGTAGGAATACCCTGACCTCCTAGGAGTGGTCCCACAAGAAACCCACCAGGGGTAAAAAAAGCATTGTTTTTTTTTATGGGATCACACCGGATCCAGGGTTTACGCTGAGAAATAAAAGAAACATTTCCATGGGCTAATTGTTAGCCCTCGGTGGGCTGGGTCTCGGAACATATAAAATTAAGGGGGTGGATGGGCCCCACCTGAGGCTCTTTTAGGCCATGGGGACCACCAACCACCTGGGGAATTTAAAACCTCATGGAAGATAGCCACAAGGACCACCCACCTACTGAGCTCTTGTGGGCCCTAGGGACCACCACTTACCCGGGTCTTTATTTTGGAGGTAGGCCAAACAGAGCCCCACCTGTGGTAGGCTCAAGCCCAGAGGAGAACCACATACTCAGGAATACATTATAAACAACGGGGGTGGCGTGCCAACTCCCTGGGCCCTGTGGATCACCACCTCCCTGGGGCCTAAAATATAATTAAAACTGGGAAGGGGGCCGTGATGCCATCAGTGATGTCATTTGAGATGTCATCAGTTTAGGCGCAGATTTCACTGGTACAAAACAAGTGAAATTCAGAAGTTATAAAAAAACTTAAATAAGTAAAACATACGCCCCAGCAATGCACTGCTTATGACCTTCCAAAGTACATCACTCATGACATTGTCAGTGACATCACTCATGACATCTCTGATGACACCATCCACTGAGTGTAAGTATTTAGGAAGAGTTTATGATTGTTAAGCATATATTCTAAGGTACTACGTAGTTAAAGTAGAAAACTAGGAGTACTACTAATGAGTGATAATACTTTAAATATATATAATGTGAGTGGCTAAGGGACTTTATTCATCCTTGTGCTTTTGGGTGTCTGAGTGGCTGTATGGGTGTATAGGTGAATGTGTGAGTAGCTGGGTGAGTGAGATTCTGTGTGAGTGGCTGTATTGGTGAGTGAGTGAGTGAGTGAGTGAGTGAGTGAGTGAGTGAGTGAGTGACTGTATCAGTGGCAGTATGGATGGGTAGGTGGTAGTGTAGGTGGTACTTTGATGTCATCAGTGATGTAATTTGAGATGTCAATAGTGATGTCATCATTGATGTCACTGACCATGTCATTAGTAATGTAATATGTGAGGTCATAGGCAGTGCATTGCAAGGGCTTACGTTATAGTTAGCTCAGGTAACTATAACTGCTGAATTTTACTGGTTTTGTATGAGTGAAATCTGAGCCTAACTATAGAAGGTCTGGAACCTTTTGTTTTTTTGGTGAATTCCTAAGGATTTTTTGCATTCTATTTGCTAACTATTAGGGCCCTGTAACATTTCGTTTTTAAGTGAATTTCTAAGGTTTTTTAAATTCTATTCTGTAACTATAATGTCCCTCTAACCTTTGTTTTTTTTAGTGAATTTCAAATGTTTTTTATATCTATTTCTTAAATATAATGTCCCTGTAACTTTTGTATTTCTGAGTGAATTTCAATTTTCTTTTTTTGCTGGTAGTCACGTTTGCAGAGTAGAGTACAAAAGGGCCTCTGACCAGCTCTCAGAAATCTTGCTGTGTCAGACTTACTGGATATAACAGGAGGGCTTCTGGGCCTCCAAGAACCTTCAGCATCCATGAGGACTTCATCCCCCAACCAGCAGTGCACCAGGAGGCAATTTTTGCGGAGTGGTGGAGAAAGGGGGTGTGGCCTCCAAAGTCCTCAGCAATCACTGTCTTTGGGACCTAATGGAGGTAACATGAGGGCTGGTGGGCCCCCAAGGACCCTCAGCATCCAAGGGGACATCATCCCTCCACCAGCAGTGCACCGAGAGGCACGTTTTGAGAGTGGTGGAGAAAGGGGTTGTGGCCTCCATACACCTCTTAGCAATCCCACTGTGTGGGACTTACTGGAGGTAACCAGAGGGCTTGTTGGCCCTTACAGTCCCTTTGCAGCCAAGAGGAATTCAAACCCCAACCAGTTGTGCACCAGGAGTCACATTTGCAGAGTGGTGAGGAAAGGAGGCAGGGCCTCCTGCTAATTGATGGTCCGTGGTCCCTGTTGATTCCTTGCCTGCTGTGGGAGCCAGCATTACTTTTACAGAGAGGGAGCTGCTAACATGTAGCTCCATCTCTGTAAAAGGAACTGTGCTCCACTTTGAGCAAAATGCTCTCCCTTGCACAAAGTGTAGCACAATTTGTTATGACTTGGAACGAGCGAGAAAGCTTCTACCAAGTAAACTCAGCTTAACTCAGACAAGACTGAAATCCTAATCCTGTTTGTGAGAGTGTCTGTATGGGTATGTGAGTGGGTGTGAGAGTGTCTGTATAGGTATAAGTATGAGATTGAGTGTGTCTATATGGGTATATGAGTGTGTGTGAGCGTTTCCATGGGGCAAGTATGGTGTGAGTTTGGCTGTATGTGTATGTGATTGGATATGAAAGTGTCTGTATAAGTATGTGAGTAGGCATGAGAGTGTCTGTCTATTTGGGCATAAGTGTGGATATCAGAGATTCTGTGTGGGTGTGAGTGTTTTCTATGGGTGTTTGTGTCATCTAAGAGTATTTGTATGTGTGTTTGGATTTTATGTCACAGTGTCTATATAGGTATGTGAGAGGGTATTAGAGTGTCTTTATGAATGGGTGTTAAAGGGTATGTATGGATGTAAGTTTTGGTAGCAGAGTGCCTGTATGGGTATTTGAGTGGGTGTGAGAGTGCCTTTATGAGTGTAAGAGTGTGTGCGAAAGTCTCTGTATGGGCACGTCAAAGCATGGGAAAGTATCTATATAGGTATGTGAGTGAGTGTGATAATGTGTGTATGTATAAGTGCAGATGTGAGAGTGTCTTTCTGGGTATATGAATTGATGTGAGAGTGCCTGTATGGGTATGTGAGTGGGTGTGAGAGTGTCTGTATATATTGGTGTAAGCGTGAGATTGCCTTTATGGGCATGTGAGCAGAGCCATCGTGACACTCAGCGTGGGTAACTGTGTACAGTTGTGGTGGATTTGTGAATCTTGCTGAAAAAATAAAAAGTAAAATATATATTCACACACTCGCTCCTTTACTACCAAACACACTCACTAGCCCACTAAGACACTCATGCACCCACTCATAAACCAACTCACAGATGTATGCACCCATTCACAGAACTACTCAGATACTCACCCCCTTCTCAAATACCCACTCTGATACTCGCAGACCCAGCCATAGACCCCATATAGACACTGTCAAGCACACTCCAGACCTACTCAGACACTCATGCACCCACTTACATACCCAGCCAGACACAATTAAACTCAGGCATAGACCAACTCCAGACACTGATGCAGACATTCACAGACCCACTCAGAGACTCAATGTTAGAAACTGGGGTATATGTACAGGAATTGCAACTAATGCTAGCCATTAACAATACATCGCTACATGGCAAGAGTTTTTCATTGCAGCGGGAATTGTTGACGTTAAGACCAACATCACAGCGATAAAAATCTTGCTGCTAACATGAAAAAAGTGATGCCTGGCCAGTCAGCAGGCAGAAAATACACCTTTATTGACGTGACTGCACTTTGTTCACACTCTTCGGGGAAAATAGACTACAAAAAGACTGCAAAGCACAAAATGGAGAATTCTGGACCCAGTACTGCAGGATACAACAACCCCCCAAACTCCCCTAACAGCTAGGAGGACCAGCCAGAGACCCAGGGAAAGAAGAAGAGGAAACCCAGGTTCAGCCAGCAGGAAGATGATATCCTGATTGCTGAGGTGACAGAGACAGAACACCAGCTCTTTATTAGCTCCACTGTGTCATTGGGGACCAAAATTTCAATATGGCAGTCCATCGTAGCCAAAGTGTATGCAGTATCAGAGGTCAAGAGGACAGTGACTGACTGCAAGAAGCGCTGGCATGATGCTAAGCGGAAGACCAAGCGGAAACTGTCCAACAATCGACAGGCAGCACTGCAGACCGGTGGTTGCAGTCCAGCACCATAGGAGGATCTGGGTGACTTGAAGAAACAGGTGTTTCCAGTCATCTGCGAGGAGTTGATGGTTGGAGTCCAGGGACAGAATAGTGCTGAACATAACTAACTACATCAGCAAAATGGTAAGTATCAACCAGGGACTGGGGGTAGTAGGGGTTGGGGACTAATGTTGCTCCAGTCCAACTAAATATTCCTCAGTGCACACCCACACTGTGCAGATCTAATTCCAGATACATAGGCAACTGGAGGTTTATACACATGTCACTTTAGCTGTTGAATACATAGAAAGTCACATAATAAAGTGTCAATGACTTGTAATTTGGCACATAAAATAATCAAATATGTAGAAAAGTTACTATTCATGAGTCTCTAAACAATGGGCTACATTAAGAAGCAAATGGTCATATTCACTGGAGAGGTGGCAGAGTGTTGCATTAGCCTCCTTGGCTCAACACCACACTCAGCCAAATTGAGAACTCAGGGCTGCATCTCATTGACAACAATATGATGCAGCCCGGTGAACCACCCTGATCTGGGGCAAAAGTTAGCAGGCCACCACTGATGAAGGCACACATGCACCATTGTGCAAGGGTCTGAGTTGAGTAGAAGATTGTACATGTGCGGGAAGGGAGGCCTTACTTAAGCATGGGCGGAAAATCCGTTACGCTCGCGGATTTTGCGGATTTTCGGGAAATCCGCAATCCGCGAGATTTGCGAATTTCCCGCAAAATCCGCAAATTCGCACGCAGCGGATTTTTTTTGCGGCGCGCGGCGTTGGTGATACAATTTTTGCGGCGCGCGGCGTTTATCATCGTTTGCCGGGTTGTTTTTCTCGATAGTTTGCGAGTGCTGCGCCATTTCGGATCTTGCTGTGTGATCCTGCGGGAATTGGCGAGCGCGATTACGTCATCGCGGCTTGCCAGCGATAGTTTGTCAACGCGAGTACGGCGAGATCACGTCTCGCGGTACTTCGCAATTGCGAGATTTGAGATGCGGCAAGCAGCATGAATCTCGCACAAGCGAAAATATAAAATTTGCAATTCTGCACAAGAAATCCACCAGCAAGCAGCATAAACCTTCTTGAAATGATGATTTTTATCTGAATAACTCCTTAGGTTGACATTTGCCTGAACTTTTTTAGCGAGGAGTCCATTTTGGGGAGGGGGGTGGGAGGAAGGAAGTGCCCCACAGTCTTCAACTTCCTGTTCCTGTTCAGCAGGCTCCTCCCAGTGCTTTGTCCATCTCCTGGTCACTTTTCATTTGGATCTGGAGCTGGAAGGATTACTTTTTGTGGATGCTGCTGGATATTTGGATTTGAGGCCTTTTTGACTTTCTTTGGATCACTGTTGGATTAGAAATTTTACAAGTAAGTTTGATTGGGGCATTACAGTTGCTGCAACTAAAATTTTGGAATTTTCGATTTTTGGGCTGTTTTGGGGCCTTTTGCCCAGGGGTACTCAGTGGTGGGTGGACTGAGTCTTTCTGTGGGTTGTCTTGAACTTAAACATCATGGAGGCCATGGATGGGTTGGGATTGTGCTGATTTTTCAGTGATTTTCGTTTTTTGGGGCTGTACTTGTGGCCTTTTCACCAGGGGTATTTGAGTCTAGCATGGGTCTAGTCTTTCTGTAGGTTGTCTTGAATTTAAACATCATGGAGGGCATGGATGGATTGGGATTGTGCTGATTTTTCAGTCATTTTCGTTTTTTGGGCCTGTACTTGTGGCCTTTTCACCAGGGGTATTTGAGTCTAGCATGGGCCTAGTCTTTCTGTGGGCTGTCTTGAACTTAAACATCATGGAGGGCATGGATGGAATGGGATTGTGCTGATTTTGCAGTGTTTTTCGATTTTTGGGGGTGTTCATGGGGAGGGACAGGCCATGTGGCTGGTGGCCATTTTGAGTGCAGCTACAGGCACTGGCCATGTGCTGGCAGGCAAGTGGCCATTTTGAATGCAGGCTTTGTTGTTAGGCCTGCAACCATTTTGCCTACTTTTCTACCTTTATTTATGCCCAGGGGTAGTGAGGCTTGCATGGGCCTAGTCTTTCTGTGGGTTGTCTTGAATTTAAACATCATGGAGGGCATGGATGGATTGGGATTGTGCTGATTTTGCAGTGTTTTTCGATTTTTGGGGGTGTTCATGGGGAGGGACAGGCCATGTGGCTGGTGGCCATTTTGAGTGCAGCTACAGGCACTGGCCATGTGCTGGCAGGCAAGTGGCCCTTTTGGATGCAGGCTTTGTTGTTAGGCCTGCAACCATTTTGCCTACTTTTCAACCTTTATTTATGCCCAGGGGTAGTGAGTCTTGCATGGGCATAGTCTTTCTGTGGGTTGTCTTGAATTTAAACATCATGGAGGGCATGGATGGATTGGGATTGTGCTGATTTTTCAGTGATTTTCGTTTTTTGGGTCTGTACTTGTGGCCTTTTCACCAGGGGTATTTGAGTCTAGCATGGGCCTAGTCTTTCTGTGGGCTGTCTTGAACTTAAACATCATGGAGGGCATGGATGGAATGGGATTGTGCTGATTTTGTAGTGTTTTTCGATTTTTGGGGGTGTTCATGGAGAGGGACAGGCCATGTGGCTGGTGGCCATTTTGAGTGCAGCTACAGGCACTGGCCATGTGCTGGCAGGCAAGTGGCCATTTTGAATGCAGGCTTTGTTGTTAGGCCTGCATCCATTTTGCCTACTTTTCAACCTTTATTTATGCCCAGGGGTAGTGAGTCTTGCATGGGCCTAGTCTTTCTGTGGGTTGTCTTGAATTTAAACATCATGGAGGGCATGGATGGATTGGGATTGTGCTGATTTTTCAGTGATTTTCGTTTTTTGGGCCTGTACTTGTGGCCTTTTCACCAGGGGTATTTGAGTCTAGCATGGGCCTAGTCTTTCTGTAGGTTGTCTTGAATTTAAACATCATGGAGGGCATGGATGGATTGGGATTGTGCTGATTTTTCAGTGATTTTCATTTTGTGGGCCTGTACTTGTGGCCTTTTCATCAGGGGTATTTGAGTCTAGCATGGGCCTAGTCTTTCTGTAGGTTGTCTTGAATTTAAACATCATGGAGGGCATGGATGGATTGGGATTGTGCTGATTTTTCAGTGATTTTCGTTTTTTGGGTCTGTACTTGTGGCCTTTTCACCAGGGGTATTTGAGTCTAGCATGGGCCTAGTCTTTCTGTGGGCTATCTTGAACTTAAACATCATGGAGGGCATGGATGGAATGGGATTGTGCTGATTTTGTAGTGTTTTTCGATTTTTGGGGGTGTTCATGGGGAGGGACAGGCCATGTGGCTGGTGGCCATTTTGAGTGCAGCTACAGGCACTGGCCATGTGCTGGCAGGCAAGTGGCCATTTTGAATGCAGGCTTTGTTGTTAGGCCTGCAACCATTTTGCCTACTTTTCAACCTTTATTTATGCCCAGGGGTAGTGAGTCTTGCATGGGCCTAGTCTTTCTGTGGGTTGTCTTGAATTTAAACATCATGGAGGGCATGGATGGATTGGGATTGTGCTGATTTTTCAGTGATTTTCGTTTTTTGGGCCTGTACTTGTGGCCTTTTCACCAGGGGTATTTGAGTCTAGCATGGGCCTAGTCTTTCTGTAGGTTGTCATGAATTTAAACATCATGGAGGGCATGGATGGATTGGGATTGTGCTGATTTTTCAGTGATTTTCGTTTTTTGGAGCTGTACTTGTGGCCTTTTCACCAGGGGTATTTGAGTCTAGCATGGGCCTAGTCTTTCTGTGGGCTGTCTTGAACTTAAACATCATGGAGGGCATGGATGGAATGGGATTGTGCTGATTTTGCAGTGTTTTTCGATTTTTGGGTGTGTTCATGGGGAGGGACAGGCCATGTGGCTGGTGGCCATTTTGAGTGCAGCTACAGGCACTGGCCATGTGCTGGCAGGCAAGTGGCCATTTTGAATGCAGGCTTTGTTGTTAGGCCTGCAACCATTTTGCCTACTTTTCAACCTTTATTTATGCCCAGGGGTAGTGAGTCTTGCATGGGCCTAGTCTTTCTGTGGGTTGTCTTGAACTTAAACATCATGGAGGGCATGGATGGAATGGGATTGTGCTGATTTTGCAGTGTTTTTCGATTTTTTTTGTGCTTTATAACTGAACTGATGTTCCTCTGTCTTCCATTGTTTTTAGGTGCACAAGACTCAAGAGAACCACCAGTGCCAGGAAGAAGTCCTGCAGCGGTGTGTGTGTGCAGCATAACGTCACGCGACGTCACGTCTGGCCTCAGACAACTCTACAATTCGTGCAACTGCGGCCTGCTGTCTGACCTGCTCTGAAGAAGATGGCCCCAAAAAAAGGTCTCCGTAGCTCCTCTAGCAAGAAAGTTGCTAGTAAAGAGCAGAAGAAGCAAGTTACCAAGGAGACTGGTGTGCCAACCTCCACGTTTTTTGGGAGCAAAAAAAAAAGTACGCCTGCAGCAGCAGGATCTGCTGGGAACCAAGCTGGGAGCAGCACCCCTGCTCCATTGGGTTCAGTGCCTCCACCACCACGCCAACATAAGTCAAAGCCCTTGAGTGCTTTAGAGGCAGTCAGTGTACTTCTCCAATCACCATCGACCAGTGATGTTGGCTCATCGCAAGAAAGTAGCAGCAATGTCCCTGAATCAACACAGGTTGTTGTAACTCATCTGACAAGTGTTGAACAACCACAGCCGCAACAACAACATGTGCAAGTAGTACAAGCCCAAGTACATGTGGAAGGAGAGGCAGCGCAAGGAGATGCGCAAGCAGAGGTGCATGGAGAGTCACAAGTGCCCACAATAGTTGTTCCTCCCGAAGTAGGGGCACATCAGGAAATTGACAATCAGACCGAGGTATCATTTGAGGAAGCCACTCCTCCTGATGATCATTCATTGTCTTCCACATGCCTAGCAAGGAAAAGGTCAAGGGGGGTGTCTACATCTTCTTCAAGCTCACCTCCTACTGATGATCTGGATGACGAATGGGTACCACAACGGCAGCCTGAGAGTGAGGCACACCATGATCTGACAAAGATACCTAAGCGTAAAAGGAAGGGCGTCGAAAAACTCATACCTATGGAGTGTGATGAGGCTCAACAAGAAGTGACAGATACTGCTGGTGATGAAGCCTCTCACGATGACGACGAGCCAGTCATCACAAAGGTCACTGCAGCCCCACCGGGCATGCAGCAAAGAGACATTTTGACCCTATCCCGAGAAGCCGCTGAGCGTGATGATGATGTCGACGAGGAGGCAATGGAAATGGAAACACAACAATCATTAGATTTGGAGTTAAGTAGTACACCAACACCTACCGCTTCCATATTTCTTCCTCGCAAGAAGGTACCCACCTCGACCTCAATTCATGGTGGTGAAAGTGCAAAACGTACTGAAGTTCGGCAATCCACATCCTCCACTTCATCTGGCATTAGCAGCAGGACCACCACCACCAGTATCGCCGCCTCCTCCGGCCCCCAAAGACATTTCCAGTCCACAGTTTGGGACTTCTTTAGTGTTTCCACAAAAAAGGAAAACCTCGCCATTTGTAGCATTTGTAAGTTGGCAGTTAGTCGTGGTAAGTTTGGTTCCAACTATGGTACCGGAGGCCAGAGAGGTCATCTTGAAAGAAAGCACGCTGTCCAATGGTTTGCGCACCTACAGGTGATCAAGGAAGCCCGAATTGCACGTAATGAAAACGTTGATTTTTCATCTGATGATGACGAGGAGGAAGAAGACGATTCAAACACTTCACTTACACCCAGTACCCCTGTCAGCAGCACACCCCATGTGAGGCACACTAAGAGTGTGGGAGAGAGTGAGACATCAATGCGGAAAAGTTCATCTGCGAGCGTAACTGGGTCGAAGATATCATCATCATCCCGTAAATCCTTGGTCCAGGGCAACATTAAAAAGATGTTGTTTACAGAAGCGCAATATGAACGCAACCACCCACTGACGCGTCTGTATAACACTAAGCTGGCTAAAATGCTAGCTCTGGACCTTCTCCCTTTTTCTTTTGTAGAAGGGGTTGGTTTTCTAGAATTAGTGGCAGCGCTCTGCCCTAAATGGAAGGTTCCTAGCCGGTTCTATTTTGCCCGAGTTGCGGTTCCAGCACTACATGAAGATGTTCTGAAGGTGATTGGGGCAGCTTTGCAGAAGAGTGCTGTTCACACTATACATCTGACAACAGACATGTGGACCAGTGGCGCAGGCGCTGATTACATGTGCATCACTGCACACTGGGTCTCTTTTTCAGGGGCTAAAGCAAAGCTAAACGCAGGTGTTGACGCGGACATTGTTTTTAAAGCTGCTCGGAAACATGCAACTAGCAGCCATGTTTGGTTTGGAGAAACGTCACACAGCAGAAAACATTTTGGACGTCTTTAACACAAAGGTCCTTAACTGCCTGTCCCCACTAAAACGCCAGGTTGGTTATGTTTCCACGGACAATGGCGCCAATATAGTTAAGGCCATGAGGGACGGTGACTATTTCAGAGTGCCGTGTTTGGAGCACTGTATAAACCTGGTTGTCCAAAAATTCTTGGGTAATAAAGGCAGTGCAGTGTACAGTGTATTGGACACCTGCCAAAAATGTGCAAGCATTTCATCCATTCTTTTAAGGCCCGGAATCAGCTGAGGAGCCTGCTATATCAACGTAAAATGCCAGTGAAAGCACTCATCCAGGAGGTGGTAACACGTTGGAACTCAACCTTCTACATGCTTGAGCGTCTGTATGAGCAGTATACGGAACTCGATCAATATTTCCTTACAGAGGGTACAGAGGAGCTGAGGATGGGTGCGGCACAATGGAACATAGTTCAAAGCCTGACACGCATGCTTCGTCCTTTTGAGTTCTTCACGCGTGCAGTCAGCAAGGAGGACTCTAATTTGGGAAAAGCAATCCCATTGTTGTACATGCTGGAGGACCAACTGAAGGAGGTGTGTTCTGTGTTTGAAAAAGATGACAAAAACCAAGACTCTTTGCTTCTGGCTGAGAAATTATTAGCGCTGCTACAAGGTGATGAACGTCTTAAAAAGATCCACTTAGAAGAGCATTACATTTGTGCTACTATTCTGGATCCACGCTACAAAAAGGCGCTGGCAGGCCAAGCATTCTTTCCTTTTGATGATCAACATGTTCCAAAGTACAAACGTTGGCTAGCCTTGTCAGCCAAGAGGTTTGAAAGAGAACAGCTGGAAATTGAAGGAAATGGCAGTACATCAGCAGGCCATCCCCAGTCAAAACAATCCACTTCTGCACCTGTGGCTGTGGCACAAGTGACCTCTCAGCCGTTAAAGACACCGGCAACCGGATCATCTGCACGAGACACAACAGAAACATTGGAGGCTGAAGAGGATTGGCTAGCTCTGCGTGGGTTTGGTTCTCAAAAGGTCAGAGGCACAGCAAGAGCTAAGCAAAGTGGAGGAACCTTGGATGAGGACCTTGAGTCGATGGTGAAGGACCATCTGAATGACTCAACAGAGGTCTATGTTAATTCTGACCCATTGGCGTATTGGCATGGGAAAAAAGAATTGTGGCCACAGCTCACCAGCCTGGCTTTAAACTACTTGTCTTGCCCACTCGCAAGAGTGTCTTCTGAACGGGTTTTCAGTGCTGCTGGTGGCATTGTAACTCCCAAACGGAGCCGCTTCTCGCCCAAAAATGTGGAGAGGTTAACAATGATCAAGATGAATCAGCACCTCATACCACCAGATTGCAGAGTACGAGAAAGCGTGCCGGATGAAGAGGAGGTGGCCAGCAACATAGATGAGGGAATTTCTACTCTGTCAGGTGACACTGAGCTCACCCTGCCTGAATTCGCAGAGTATGATGACGAAGCCTTATTCTTATTCATGGACCGTGATACCGAGCCCTGAAAAATGAGACAACGAATCAATAACTTTCTTTTTCGTCCTTATTCACTTTTATTCCTGTGTGTCTGTCTTTCTTTTTTGTGCACAGTTAATATATTTCAAACTTTAATCAGAAAATCACAAAATCAAGCCCATCAGCAGAACTGTCTTCACTGGTTTGCTAATTGATTTGAAGTTGCTGCAGTCTGCATTCCTCAGGTTCACAAGTTCAGAAGAACATGCTCCTCTATCCTCCTCCTCCAGACTCCTGGTTTACGCCCAATGAAGAAAGACTCAGCACTTGTGGGGGTGTTGTTGTACCTCTTTGCAGGTGAGTTGACGGCTCTGGGGCCATTGCTGGGAAGCTCTAATACCGGATAAAAGTGTTTTGGACCAAATCCCAGGCGGAACATTATTTGTGTTTTTGATGACTTGCTTGCCTTTGAGGTGCTCTTAGGGGGGGTTCCGTCTGTTTGTGGGTGAGTTTCGTGGTCTGGGAGCACTGCTGGGACACTCTAATCTTGATTGCATTTGCTTTTCAGGAAATCCGTCGTGGCAACCCCGACTTATGGCCTAGCTACGCAGCGCGTTTGAACCGAAGGCCGAGAAATATTGCAAGTATGAGATTTTGCTTTTGGCCTGTTTGGGGGTGTTATGCTTCTTGGCGGGTGGGTTGGGTTGGCGGGTCTTGGGGAATTCCTGGGAAGGTCTAATACCGGGTAGAAGTGGTTGGGACAAAATCCTCGCGGAAAAGCCTTTTGGCACTTTTTGTAACTTAGGGTTCGTTAGGGTTAGCCCTAGCAGCAGGATTGCATGTGTTTCGGGGTGTTCTAGATTTTTGCAACTGAGTTCTGGGGTCTTAGAGCACTCGTGAGAATGTGTAATTTTGGTTGCAAGTCATTTGAAGAAAATCCATGGTGGGAAAGGGGGGATTTGGCATAGTTAAAGAAAGCCTTTGCCACTATTCTTAACTTAGGGTTCGTTAGGGTTGGCAGTATTTCTATTGCATGTGTTTGAGTGGGGGGGATTTCGAGTCTTGGAGCGATGTTGGCTATGGCTACTTTTGCTTGGTTGCTTGCAAGTGGTTTAAATGCAATCCACGGTGGGTAAGGGGTAATTAGGAAGGGGGTACTTCGGCCTACTTTTACTTTCAAAGTAAGTTTTGTCACCAGTTTTCTGCTAGGCCTCGTTTTTTGAGATTTGATTGGGGGTCTTCTACATTTTTGCGACTGGCTTTAGTAAGGGTCTGGGTGGGAGCACTGCTAGGAAGATCTAATTTTGTTCTAAAACACAGTTTACAGTACACCTAGCTTGAGGGGAAAGATCCGCTACATTAATTTGCCCATACTTATTTATCCTTCAAAAGGTGACTCAGACAGAGTACGCACTTTCAAAAATATTGTACTGTCTACTAGGAAAATCAAATTGTGACTTTTTGCTCTCCACAGCCTACATACCTTATATTTATTTATCAGTGGTGTTGTAATATTATATCACTTCCTGTTTTTCGTTGAATAATTACAGGCCGGGTTTCAGTCTCTGCAATGGGGAAAAAAGGATGGAGTCAGGCTTCACAGTAGCGAGCCACAATTCAGCATCAGGCAGGCAGTGGACAGGGTGTCTTCTGGTGACCAACATCGATGGACGAAGCGTCGGCTGCAATGGAGGAGTGCCGCTAATAAGAGGATTTTTTTTCTGCAGGCAACTTACTTACCACTTCCAACAGGACAACTACAACCACATAGATACAGTATCCCTTGCCTTTCTCTCTGACTGTGACTGCATTTCTTGGATCTCTCTCTGCTTCTAAATTGATCCCTTAACACATCACTTAGTCCACTCCACTATCACATCTGCACCACACATAGTCATTTGTAAGTGCTCCTACGTAATTCGCAAGTCGCAGCACGCCCCAGCCCGTAGAGGACTGGGATGGCCCCAATGATGAAGCATGTCACCAAGGGGCAACCCTGGTGAGTGAGGGGACACCTAGAAAAAAAACAATTTCTCCTTTTCTATCTACTATACCTTCCAGACCAACCCCATTGAGTGTTGTTGTGAATGGATTTATAGTGACCAGCAAGGCTCTCGGGTATCTGGCTACAGAGACCTTATGTTGAATATTGTTATCAATAATTCCACACAGGCCCTGTTCTGTCGCATTCTTTCTTCCACAGTTGTCGAAAGTACTACTTACTTTTCACTGACATGCATGCAGTAGTGCATGCACTTTCAAAGATTGATGGATAGGGTTGTACCCAAAGAATTGTTTATGTTCAATTGTTTGTCTATGCTGTGCTTTTTTTTACAGGGTGTCTTCTGGTGACCAAAATCGATGGACGAAGCGTCGGCTGCAATGGAGGAGTGCCGCTAATAAGAGGATTTTTTTTCTGCAGGCAACTTACTTACCACTTCCAACAGGACAACTACAACCACATAGATACAGTATCCCTTGCCTTTTTCTCTGACTGTGACTGCATTTCTTGGATCTCTCTCTGCTTCTAAATTGATCCCTTAACACATCACTTAGTCCATTCCACTATCACATCTGCACCACACATAGTCATTTGTAAGTGCTCCTACGTAATTCGCAAGTCGCAGCACGCCCCAGCCCGTAGAGGACTGGGATGGCCCCAATGATGAAGCATGTCACCAAGGGGCAACCCTGGTGAGTGAGGGGACACCTAGAAAAAAAGCAATTTCTCCTTTTCTATATACTATACCTTCCAGACCAACCCCATTGAGTGTTGTTGTGAATGGATTTATAGTGACCAGCAAGGCTCTCGGGTATCTGGCTACAGAGACCTTATGTTGAATATCGTTATCAATAATTCCACACAGGCCCTGTACTGTCGCATTCTTTCTTCCACAGTTGTCGAAAGTACTACTTACTTTTCACTGACATGCATGCAGTAGTGCATGCACTTTCAAAGATTGATGGATAGGTTTGTACCCAAAGAATTGTTTATGTTCAATTGTTTGTCTATGCTGTGCTTTTTTTTACAGGGTGTCTTCTGGTGACCAACATCGATGGACGAAGCGTCGGCTGCAATGGAGGAGTGCCGCTAATAAGAGGATTTTTTTTCTGCAGGCAACTTACTTACCACTTCCAACAGGACAACTACAACCACATAGATACAGTATCCCTTGCCTTTTTCTCTGACTGTGACTGCATTTCTTGGATCTCTCTCTGCTTCTAAATTGATCCCTTAACACATCACTTAGTCCACTCCACTATCACATCTGCATCACACATAGTCATTTGTAAGTGCTCCTACGTAATTCGCAAGTCGCAGCACGCCCCAGCCCGTAGATGACTGGGATGGCCCCAATGATGAAGCATGTCACCAAGGGGCAACCCTGGTGAGTGAGGGGACACCTAGAAAAAAAGCAATTTCTCCTTTTCTATCTACTATACCTTCCAGACCAACCCCATTGAGTGTTGTTGTGAATGGATTTATAGTGACCAGCAAGGCTCTCGGGTATCTGGCTACAGAGACCTTATGTTGAATATCGTTATCAATAATTCCACACAGGCCCTGTACTGTCACATTCTTTCTTCCACAGTTGTCGAAAGTACTACTTACTTTTCACTGACATGCATGCAGTAGTGCATGCACTTTCAAAGATTGATGGATAGGTTTGTACCCAAAGATTTGTTTATGTTCACAATTGTTTGTCCATGCTGTGCTTTTTTTCTTGTCTCCCAAAACCTTTCCCAAAAACCCCCGTACCTATCCATTTTTCAAACCCTAACCCTCTTCCCCCGGGCTGTGTGGTTTTGATTGATGTGTGACTAAATTACAGCAATAAATCCACACACTTGCTGGGGAGGATAAGGTGATAGCAACAGGCTGGTGAAGAAATCCGAGGATATATTTTTACTTTGCTTGACAAAGACCCAATGCTAATGTCAAAGAACTTCAACCGAATTAGTAGTTATACTTTCCCATTTGTTAGGCTACAATGTGGCACTGTTCTAGTGTACTTCTGTCACCTGCTATATTCTCAGTTGTACCGTTGAATTGCTCAGGAGGACAAACCAGATTTCTTTTTATTTTCTTTCATAGGCATGCAACTGCCACTGTGTCACACCACTAGTTCCACCGCTATGAGGAAATTTTATCCAACCAAGATTGCCAACCTTATTCGCTGTTTCCCGTGGAGCCAGCCCTGGGTCTAGCCCTACTTTCAAACACAAATTACAGGTAAGATAAGCGTTTGGTGGTTTGGGGGTATAATGGAGTATTAGTAGGAGAGACGAGAGACTGACGGTAGTACTACTAAAGTCCTAGGACTCTTGGATTCACTTCACTTACTCTGTGAGAGGCACTTAGTGTTGAAAACATTTGGGCATTTACACTTAAAGGAAGAAAATGGAACTAAACTTTCAGGAAAACAAAGTCACTGTTAAACCCCCACCCACCAGGCAAGCAGTAAGAAACGGGTATGCTCAGATAAAGTTTGAAAAAGTATATTTATATCCCTAACAAAATAATCTCCTGCAAGACCCTCCCTAACCCCAACGATTGTCCTTCAAAAGTCCCCAAAAACCCAACTCCCAATTCCCACCCCGCAAAAGTCTCTAAAAAAGGGGCAAGGGACACTATGGGTGGATGCTGTCTACTTTTTGGGCCAGGGCATCATGCTCCTGGCGTAGCAAGGCGTGCTCTACGCGGAGCCCCTCCAACTGGTTTGAAAAGTGGTGGAGCTCCTGCTGGAGGCGGGACACCATCAGGGTACTGCGGCGCAGGCGTGCCTTCAATGCCTTGCAGGTGCAACGGCTGTGAGAGGAAGCTGTTGTCCTTGCTACTCGGCGGTGGCGTTTGGCTTTGGCAGCCCGGCTCAGTCTGGGTGGACCACTGTGCTGGGTGGCACTGGCAGCCCGTGGGGGCATGGAGGCCGATGCAGACGACGTAGTTGTTGTGGTCGACTGCACACTTTCTTCATCCTCCAGGGCCACCAGCCGCCGATATTCGGCCACAGTGGTATCGATCCTCCGTTGCCGGGCCGCTCTAGCCAGCTCCTTCCTCCTTGTTCGTTTGGAAGGAGAACCTATATGAAGAAAGAAAGACATAGTCTGTAACCAATGCTCTTTAAGATTAACTCAATCATTCAGCAGAAATTTGTGTTGCACTACAACTAGCTAATTGCAAGCGCATTACATAACTATTGAGGCCAGTATCTATCTAACCTCACACTTCTTCATCCTTGCTCTAACATTAGTGGGAGTTTAAGGAACAAATTCTACGAGCACTATGGACTTCCATTGGAGTCGACTATGAAAGTACACCAGTCTTATTCTTCTTCTTGTCTCTTGTTTAGGAAAATTGGTACGTTATCTTCTGCAAGCCGGCATAATGCCAGCGCAGTAAACTTGCACCCGAGAAAAAGAGACGCATGCCATGAGGAGTGACCTAGACTTGCGTTGCGTTACTGTACCCGTCCAGTACATGCAGGTGGTGAAGCTCTTACTTTTCTATTACGGGTGGCACTGAGAATACTCTGTTACAACTCAAGGGCTACTGCTTAATTAATTTACCTTTCACCCTACAGTGGAAATGAGTACTAGAAATGGAAAATTGAAGAAGATAAATAATCTGATTATCTATCACTTCACATGGGATGTTTTTGCTTATATATGGGATGACTTTAGGTGCTTTGCTTTTTATTGAGTGACCAGTGATACATCCACACATGAATGACTGAGTACTACTAAACTTATTAAGAGAGGTAGGGAGTGGCCACCGTAATAACCGGATCTATGCTGTGCTTGCAATACAAACTACTGTTACTATTGATGGTAGTATTTGGACAAAATTAAAACTTCTTTTCCTTGCCTTTCCTACACTGGAACGGACGTGCAGGTGCAGTGTTACATGCTCTTCAAAGTTACACTTAGTTCATCCACTGACCGTCTACTCTCTCTAGATCATGGGTACTCACAAACTTTCTCTCATGGGCTAAATTTACAGTGTAGTTTGTGGCCGAGGGCCGCACTGGTGGGGGCGGAGTCAGAGGGGGCGGGGCTAAAGCAAAACGAAAACTTGTGACCATGAGGTTGCACACAGGTCCCTGCAGCAGATGCCTTCGTCCACTGAGCCACCAGACCCAACATTTACATACATCTCTCTCCCTCCTGCTCTCCCTCCTGCCCTCCCTCTCCATCTCTCTCTCCCTCCTGCCCTCCCTCTCCCTCCCCCTCTGCCATCTCACTGTGTGTGTGTCTATCTGTGTCAGCCTTCAGCCCGGGTTGAGACCGCTTCCTCAACGCGCACACACAGACAACAACACCAAAGTACTTAACAGGTCTTTAAAAGACCATTAACATATTATTGAGGCTTTGTTTGTTGTAGCGCCCCTGCATCTCCACCCTGACAATCACTGCTTGCCCGGCCCCACAGAGCAGAGGCTTTGTTCTATTTCACCTCTTTGTGGCCTTGCATCTCCACTCTGCTCTGTGGGGGCCGGGGGAGCAGTGATTGTCAGAGTGGAGATACAGGGGCGCTAACAGGTGAAATACAAAAAAGCCTCTGCTCTGTGGGGGCCGGGGGAGCAGTGATTGTCTGCAAGGTCTGCGCACCGCCAAGGAAGGCTTGCCGGGCCACCACCTGCCCGCGGGCTGTACTATGAGTACCCCTGCTCTAGATACACATATGCTATCTAAGAGTCAGATAGTAGCATGATCCAGGTATATGGACACATACAGTTTCTGTGTCACCCACCCAGGCTGTTGTCCTTCCACCCATCATTGCTTCATCATTCACTCAGCCATGCATCTCATATTCTTGCCTTCCCAGCTAGTCTTCAATCTCAATCAGTAAGGAATATATAAGAGCTTACCTCTGGCCGCCACCACCACCGTCTCAACTCTTACAGCCGCCGCCTCCTCCCCTGAAGAATTGCCCTCCGCCTCCGTGTCGAGCACCACCACCTCCACGCTGGCCCCGCCACCAGATGTTCCACCTGCAAAGTAGATTTAAGAATGTTAGAATAAAGCACTCACTAGTCTTTGGTCTAGGAATGAAGACATGTGAAAACAATGTAATTTGTGACTGTCTACTTTAAAGTTAAAAAAATTTCCCTTTTTCCAGGGAAGGTTGTCTTGCTGCACTTTTTGGCACAACTGATGAAGGCTGGTTTTTTAACACGCACCATTTTTCTCCACACAGACAGAAGATGGACTTCTAACAACAAGATCAAGTTGAAACCAGGTGAGAGCTCGGCTCGACCACAAGAAATGACTTCAATTAATCGTCAGCACTAACCACTTTTCCATTATCAGTTAAACGTTTAGTTTTATTATGACTTCATTTTAATAAATGTGTTTACTTTTAATAAAGCTTTTAAACTTAAATACAATCTGTGTTTTTTGGTCCAGAGTGACTGAGCGAAAGGTTTTGCAATTTTTGCAAGCATGAGTCCAGATAGAACACTTCAAAAGACATTATGGACAATCCCAGAGGACTGCACTAAGTTGATAGAGCTATTGCTGACTAGAATCATGGGAGTTTCGCCAACCGTGCAATCTTAGTTAGCTACACAGACAGACTAATAAGAATAATCTAGTAATACCACAGGGAGTCATAGTAGAGGCAGGATAAGAATTTACATACAGTCTACAAGAAGATCAAAGACAATTTTGAAAAAAGTCAAATGAGGAACGCTAGGAAAAATAGGTACTAGTCTAAAATGAAAACTTACTGGGGCCAGCAAAGGAGCCCTCACCTGCCCGATCCTGGCCCTGTTGAACAGCATCCGCCGCCTGCTGCTCCTGTGTCCTCCTCTCGCCCCTGGGGGGAGCTGACGTACAACATGAAAGAAAGAACAGAAAACATGGATGATTGTTGCTTGTCAATGTCAACTAAATCAAACATTTCAAAAGAACAATAACAAAATATTTCCGCGAAATTATATTGATTAGGGTTAGTTTTCATTTATTTGCGGACCTGTGACTTCGAAAGTCACGTAACTCACTAAACAAAGTACTGAAAGGTTCACCTAGGACTGGCAGGCAGCAGTCCGCAGGCAAGACGCAAAGTGACAGACAAACTCCATTGTGATTTCAGTCAGATCAGTGACAACACTAACAGTTGCCTGCTACATTACCAGTCATTTAAATAGTCAAACTATCAATCTACCGCCACTATTTTTCTTATTGTCAGGGGTACAAAGGAAGGGGCAGATTTAAGCCCCTTGCGGCTCTTTTGCTCCGTTCTTGCGTGACTTTTGTGACGCAGCAGCTAAACAAAAAAGGGCGCCATGGTGCGGCGTATAATATTATAACAACGTGACGCATTTGGGAGATGCATCCCGTTATAAAGCCCTGCGCCATCAGGGGGCGTTCCGGCGCAAGGGAGGGCATTCCTGCGCTGGAACACATCCTAAAAGTGGCTGAGGGAAATCTACAAAATTTCAATCAGTCACCTTTAGGACAATGATGCGTCACACAAACCCTGCACCTGCTTGAGGCAGACGTACGGCTTGACCCAGCATTGGGGAGATAGGGTACCCCAGAGCATTGATGGAGCTGCGCCATCGTTGCGACGCAACTCCAGCAGTAAAGCTTCGGTGACGTTTTGGGCCCATGGTGCGCCGCATTGCAAATACAGCGCACCATGTTTGGTGGTGGTAGTGGGCCGCACAATTAATGGCGCATCCCTGCTACTTTGCAGGGATGCAACGGTAATTGCAATTCTGCCCCTTAGGGGCATACTTACTTACGCGTTCTGGCGCATCTCCAGAGATGCGCCAGATCAAATGTGTCACGCAAAACTACCCTTGCGACACGGCAGATGCGCCTCATTTACAATGCGGTGCGCCCTGGAGCAAGGGTAGGCACTTGCGTGACGCATCTTGTCACGTAAGAGCGGCGCATCACTGGAGTCACGTCACCAACGCAATGCAACTCCAGTAATGCTCAGGGCCACCCAATACTTAACATTCTGTGTCAGTCCTTTCGCCTGCTTCAAGCAGGCATAAGGAATTGAATTGACGTAGCAGCGTCGCAGAAGTGCCTGCGTTAAATCTTGTAGATTTCACGCAGACAATTTTGCGAGGCGCACAGCCACCGGACCGCCCACCCTGCGTACTAGGAACGCACCCATTGTGGTGCAGGCCCATGGCTTTATAACGTGACGCATCTCCCTAGATGCGTCATGCTGTAAATGACTCGCAGGGATGCGGCACGTTTACGCCGCTGTTGCGTCACGCAAGGCAACGTAAACGTGGCGCAAGGGGCTTGTAAATGTAATCTGCCCCCTAGTGTCTAGCATTACGCAGTTCTGTAAAGTACACTCATACATAATAGTTACTCAGGCCAATGAGACCACGAAATAGAAAACAAATAAGCATAGTAGCAACGCCACTGAGAAGGAGAGCAGTGCACCTGAAATGCACAGAAGATTTTGAAATATAATTTAACTACAATGTAATCGTCATCAGCGGCATTATTGGCTTGCTCCATGTAAAAAACAAATATTTGCAATACAACAACACAGAGCAGGAGAAAACATCATAGTAGTGAGTGATGAAATGGCTACTACTACTCACCAAGCCCGGGGATCTCCAAGCCGAGCTGGTCTAGCAGGTCGCGCTCCCGGTCCAGGAGGTCCGTCCAGCGATGGGTGACCTGGCTGTAGGTGCGCTGGACCCCGTACAGGTGGGATATGGCCCAGCACACCTTCTCCCACCGCTTCCGGCGCTCCCGCATGTTGTAGCCGCCGGCCGCGATCCTGCCGCCTCCCGCGATGGTCCTGGGCAGGCGGCGCTGGACGAAGTAGACCAGCACGCCCACTTCCTCCAGGCTGAATATCTCCCGTCGCGTCACCTGCTCCCCCCTCAATCTCCCGCATGCTGTCCTGGCACTGGGTCCAGGACTACTCCCCGCCGCCGCTGCGGCCCTCAAGTGCCTGGGCAGCTTCACGGCGCCTTGCTTGACCATGGTCTGGGCAGGTAAGGTAGGAAGAAGTAGAAAATTAAGAAAGAATAGGATAGGGAAGAAGAAAAGAAAAGAGTTAAAAAAAGTAGTTTAAAAGTAAAGAAAAATAGCAGAAAAGACAAAAATATACAGCTAGGAAAAGAGAGGGATAGATAAGAAGCAAAATCGTAAAAAAAAAACTGAAAACAAGCGAAGGATGGCAAAGGTACCAAGAGGATTAAACACCATGCCCAGACACAGGAAATGAATGAAAAACAAGATGGCCGGCGCCCGTTCACGAGCGCGAAAGTAAGTTCGCGCGAGATTTCCCTCACGATCTCGTGCGAACCTCTAGATTTCCCTCGCGATCTCGTGCGAACCTCTACTCGCAATGCGCTTACTGCGCGAGATTATACATAGCAGGCGGAAACGGAAATACGTCATGCAAACAAAATGGCCGCGCCCGTACTCGACCTTGGGGTAAATTCGCGTGTTGCACTGCAAGCAGCTCGCGAATACTGCAAAAAAACTCGCGAAACAACAAGCCGCAAAAAAATAAAAAGCTCATTCGCACGAATTGGCGGCTTCCGCGGTCGGTTTCGCACGACGCCGCGCCCCGCGAATAGCGCGAAAAAAACGAAAAACGATTTTAGCAAAAGCAAAAGCAATGAGCAGGTGCAAAAGGTCAACCTCATGATTTGTAACGATTCCCTGTAGTGCTTCCTGAGGGGGCCCTCCAGAATTCGGTTGCCTGCTTGCAACTATTGTGTGACCCTGCTCTGACCTTAACTGTATGCCACAAAGGTCCTGATTTACAGCTAAAGGAGCAGACAAGCAGGTGCCAGGCTGGAACTTCAAATTCTTTCAGTGACACATTAATTAGCCCCAAATTCTTTATTGTCAGTTGGGGCAGGGCAGGTGTTGTTAATAAACTAACCCCAAATTAATTCATGTCAGTTCAAGCAGGGCAGGTGGGCTTGCTTTTCCCCCCCATCTTCTACAGTGATGATGAACCAGAGGGTGGCATTGATGTAACAGAGGGTGGCATGGGTCAAAGAGAGGGTGCCAGTGGTGAAACAGAGGGTGCTGGGAGGCTGTGATGATGAACCAGACGTAGAAACAACATAGTCACGACCGTTGCGAGCCGACAAGTAAGTTCGCAATTGCGAACTAGTACCAAATCCTCGCGAACTGGCAGAAACACTTGCGAACGCAAAAAAAAAAAATCCGCAAATTTGCGAGAATTCGCGGATTTTGCGGATTGCGAATTCGCAAATCCGCAAAATTCGTGAACGCGAGATTCGCAAAATTCACCCATGCTTAGCCTTACTGCACATGCACGATATTCCCCACAACACAGACACCCCTGCACTATGGTGCAAGTATGCCTACATTGGTGGTGGCCTGCACTAATGCATGTAATTTTTCTACATTTCACCTTCACCCATGCATCAAAATGCAGTCATCCACATCAAAGTATCTACATGTCTTGTACAGTTACCAGTATTGTATTGTTATCATGGTCCTGGTGTAGGATGTCTAAGACACATTGACATGCATGGAAACCGGTCCTTATGTAAAGCTAACAGTGGCAGTGAACAAATGCACAGTCAGTGATGTCTGTAAACATCCTTATACAAACAAAGGCATCCAATTGCTCTGAGCAGAACAGCATGTATCATTCATGTGTCCATCTGAGGGGCATATTCACAAGCCCTCATCACCATGCCAATGTCACTTACAGTGATGTTGGGATGGTGATAGGGGCTTTGCCGCACCTACAAGTCGACTTATAATCAAGAGCCACTTACACACTTAACTTGGTGTGAAAGTAGAGGGTAATTGATGTTGTGTTGGGTGACCCCTGCAACACCCATTTAAAAACACGCTGCTGTATATTCACAAGGGTGATGTAAATAGGAGGCTGTTTAAAAATTAAGCCCAGAACAAAACCTGATCTCAAACTGGCAAATTAAAAGAAATGCTTCATTTCTCATTGTTTTTGCTGTTTACATGTTGTGCTTTGTACAGCACATATAGAATCAGCAAATTATCATTCATCGTTCATGTGCATGAAAGGGTCACTCCCTGCACATAAACAATCTTCCCCCGAACACAGACACACTTGCACTATTTTGCAAAGGTGCCTGAGTAGGTGCCACGCTGATAAGTTAAGCACCAGCGCTGGCTGAAAAACAGGGCTGCACCATAATCTTGTAACTGTGGTGCAGACTTGTGTTACTGAAGTGGAGGAGTGTGGCGTTAATCCCTTATGGAAAAGGCCTCTCCCAGTCACTTCATTTTAACTATGACCCCCGTGAGGCAAGCAAAACATCTGCAGTGCAACAAAGTACTAGCTTCATAAGCCTGACTAAGAGTCATGTGTCCTCCGGCTTGCAACATATCACCATTGACTTTGCACCAAAGTGCAAGGGTGACTGGGTGGAGTAAATAAGGGGCAATAAACTAGATGGTGCCCCTCCATGCATATCACCATACATCAATGTGAATGACATGCGTCAATGTGATTTGGAAACCTCCAAATACATAGACAATTGTTGGAGCATTGCAAATCAAGCTCATCTACTTGTTATATCATGGGGTACAGCACAGCAACCCTGATCTCAAGTGCATGATTGCCGTCCTCATGCCACACTAACAATTATCTGGCAGTGCCAACTTCAAGGTGGGGTGCTATCCAATCTACACCTCTAAAAGTAGCTATTAAAAGCAACATGTAAACTTGAGTAGGGGTGACTCAACCACAATCCAGTGTAAAGAAACATGAATCAGATCAAATCAGCATTGTCACTATGGTGATACAACCTGCTCCACCATCACTATTGAGCAGAGGATATAACAGGTGCAGCATGTGTGTAGGAAAAGTGCCCTCACAGTTGGCATACAGGGAAACTGTCAAAAACCATGTCCAACAGAAATGTCAAAACAGTGACGTTGCATGATGATTTACAGACCTGCGTGTAATAGGTGTAACTTATTAAAAAAGGGAATAGATTGTTGTCATGCAGTCTACCTGTCAACTGCTTAAATGGCTGACCACAGTTGTTATATACATACAACAACATCTCCCCTTTACATTGCAGAGGGAGAAACATCACCTCCTGTCCATCAGCATATCCCACTCTTCAATGATGAAGAGGAAGAAGACATCTCAAAGATCGACCAGGACACCCTCCAAGAGCTGCTGAACTCCATTGCCAGCCTATCTCCTGAATCAGGGACATCCCGCAGTATTGTGGTTGCCCCACCAGCTGCACAAAACACCCAGCAGCAATCACCTACCACCACAGTTGTCTCCACGGACTTTGAGGACCCACTGTTGGTATTTCAAAGTAGTGTGGTAGAAGTCCAGCATGAGCTGGCTGGTCAGGGGTGGGTCGGGTTTGACAGCCTTGTGACCAAAATGGGTAGGATCGGTGGGTGTTTCAGTCTCAAAAGGGTCCACTTAGAGTCAATCAGAGGCACCCACAGTCCACTCCATGCTCTTCAGCATTCCATGGCTGATATCGCTGTAGTACTTACTCAGAGACAAAAAAACTGTCCACTCAAAGTGGATCCAGTGATGTAACCAAGGAGTTGCATAAAAATGATACAGATGCAGGCTTCACACGTGGCACCCAAGGCTGCCTACAATAGAAACGTTGCTGGAGTCTTGCAAGTCCTGCAACTTATCATCATTGCAGTGATGCTTCATCATTTGGAACAGATGAATGCTGCTGTACCTTCAACATCCACCTTCTACCCCGGATGTGTCACTGCCTCACAATGCTCGTGCCAATCCACCATCAGGCACACAGGAGGCACATGACAATTCAGAGGAGATAGCTGTTGCTGAATCAATAATTCAGGCAACAAGGTCAGCGTTAGCATTCATCTGTGTCAAATGAACAGTTTATGCTGAGATCTGTGATTACCATTGTTGGACATGGCCTTTTTGGCTAAAGTTCGCTTTAAATTTTGCTTTTCCCCATGACCGTTTTCCAAACAGAGAGTTGAGAAGTTAGATGCTGTAGGTAATTGCCACTGCTAATCAGTGTGCAAGTACAGATGTTCCCTGTATAAATGGTGGCAGTGATTGGGTGTCTCTGATTGGTATGTTTGCCTTACTAGTAAGATCCCTAAGTGATGTGCACTGTTTGCCACAGCTAGTACTAAAGAAAAGCGCAGATAGGAGATCCAGGTCTTCAGTGGAGGGCTTGCGCGCATTATGCTAAATTAAGCGTGTTGTCCTGACAAGTGCTTCCACTTGTCAGGCCTGACTTTCCCTTTTGCATACACATGGGGCACCCCTGTAGGACATCCTGGGTAACCCAGAGGCAGGGTGCAGTGTAGGTAAAAAGCAGGACCTGAGACAGTGTGGGTGCTAGGCACTGACAGTGGAAAATACTCCAATTTGTTTTCCCTGGGGAAAAGCCATCCTGCCAGTAGGACAGATTGAGGGAAGGCTGGGTGTTATATTGTTAGCCTAGTTTCCCAAGAATTAGAAATGGAACAGTGAAGTTTGGTATGTCTGAACTCACAGCGTCATAACGCATCTTTTTGGGCTGATGGTTTTGTCGCTATGGGTCCAGAAAGCGCTGTTTAAGAAAACGGCTGAGTTTGTGCTTTAGACATTTTGCTTGTCTCAGCAGAATGTGAATTGCCTGCCTGGATCTGGGAGAGGTGAGAAAGGCTGAGGGAGGTCGCGTCTGGGGAAGGGGTGAAGATGGCGTCAGGTTGTCCTGCACCTGGAACAGCGAAAAGGAGAGGCTTTGTGAGGTGAAGAGGCCGGGTGCAGAGCCATAAAAAATAGACCCATCGACCTCTGAGTGATTAAAGATCCAGACCCCCAGTATCATAGAGAGGACGGTGACACTGGGGGGGAGATACGCAAGAATGATTTAGGGAGGGTTCGAGGACCACTGAGCACAAGGAAATTTCCAAGAGAATGAGGGGTATAACTAGAAGATCTGTAACCCCAAAGCTTTGGTTAGGTTATGTTGGTGATGCCAATGATGTTGTCGAGAACGGTCTCGGTATCATTCAGAGAAGTGCCGGAAGCGCTCTGAAGACGGCAATAATGGGTCGAGTCTCTGGCAGCTCTGACCTGTCTGCGATCGGAAAGATACCTCTGCCTCAGGAAGAGTTGCTGAAAAGGCTGCGGGAAACTCTTGACCCTTGCTCTGTGATCTGGGGCTTATGGGCAGTTTGTAGCTCTTGACCGAGGAGATACTGAAGAGGCACTGAAGGGGGTCGTGTCCCCACTTCTTCCTGAGCACGACTTTATTGTGTGCTGCGTCATGTACCCCAAGGGTCTGAGGTGGGCTGGCGCCCTGTTTGGAAACACAGGAATATTAAAGTTTCCAGGAAGTCTCAAGTGGCGCGGTGGTGGGACCGTGTCATGGTAGCCTGCGTCCTCCGAGGACGGTGCCTAGGGTAATCGCGGGCAACTAGAGTGAAGTGGCGTGCAGGGTGCGTGTCTTGGTGCCGCTACTGTTGTTGGAGCACCTGTAGTTTGTGGGCATCATGGAAGAGAGACTAGATTCTGGACCTGCAGAGGGTGCATGTCGCAGTGCAGTCTAGGCACTAGTGAAGAGTGCCGGAACATTGTAGGCACTGAGAAGGAGTGAGTCTACGACACAAGGGTTGGCATGTGGTGGTGCAGCCAGGGTGTTAGTGGAGAGCGCCTGGTACCTAGTCTGCAACAGGAAGAAGAGAGGTGCGACTCAGATGCACATGTATGTGTCATGGTACAACCCGGGCGTTAATGGAGAGCTCCTGAAAATTGGGTGCACCAGGAGACGGAGTGATTCTCGGACGTGCCGGAGGTGCATGTCAAAGAAGCCACCGGAGGTACTGGTGAGGAGTACCGTGAAGTGGTGAGCACTGGGGAGCAAAGAAGTCTTAACAGCGCTGGAGAGGAGGGCCAAGTGATTGGGCCCTCGAAGGCAATGTTTGGTAGCACCAGCTTCAGGTGGAAGGCTTTGTGGAAGGAGTTTGTGCTGAACGGTGGTGGCCCGGAGCTACCGCCCAGCAGGAGCTGAACTACCGGCCGAGCGTGCCTTGCCCAGGTTGACAAGGTTTTGGAGTGAGGCCAAGCTGCTGTAGCAGGAGAAGAGAGTGGGGTTGGGCCCCCCCAGGTTAAGGGGATCATCACCTGGGGTGGGGTGCGGGACCTGAGGGACACTCTCTCGGCCTCTAGCTGCTGGTAGCTGCGTGCACCTGTTGATTTGCCCAGATCTCAGTCCGTGCTGGTCTCGGACGGGGTAGTACAGGAGCCAGGGCCCAGAGAAAAACTTGGGTGTCATCGTTGATCCAAGTTAGGGGCAAACGGTCACACAACTTATAAAACAGTCGTATAGCACTTTGCCTATTTGCTGCTAACGAACTATCGAACTAATGGACAACGTCTGACACTAGAAGTGCTTAACAAACTCAGGGGAGTTAGTGACTATGCACTGCATTATGTTTCTCTTGCAGGATACAGGATCATAGCGTGGCACACTGCATTGGTTGATTACTGCACAGAGCAGAAATTGCACTGTGACACATTACCTTTTTCCTTCCTTCCACATGGCATGCTGGGGGTGATACACATTGCATTGTCTTCCTGTCACACTGTATGTAATTTCAACGTAATGCATTTTCCTTCCAGGGCAAGATGGCCTCCACGTGAGTGAGCAGATCCCAGATAGCTCACCTGTCCCATGGGTCTAATGGTGGTATAACGGTGGCGGACTATCGCAGCAGCAGTAGAGGCAACAGCCGTTCTCGTTACTGGCAGAAATCCCCCGTCGCTGAGAAGACTGGCTTGTGGTGGAATTGTTATAGCACACTGAATTTGGTGTACAGCGGCGGTTGGCAGCATGCAGCAACAGGCAGCCGGCTCGCCTGATACAGTTGTGAGCGGCGTTCATGATCACGGCAGATTACGGTGGATTACGGTGGAGCTTGCAGTAAGCTTGGTCTCTGCAGCTAAGAGGAGGAGTTCATAGTGGCCGGCGGAGAGGTGAATGTCGGCAGAAAGACTGCTCTTCGTTGTGGGCAGATTCAGGAGGCGCTGCTTAAATAATAAGGAACGGGGAAAATCGAGATTTGGAGACACGGCTCCGGTGAGTGAATGCAGGCAGCTGGCAAGCATCCCCCAAGGGAAACCTTGATAAATGTCCTTCATTTAAAGAGCTGGTGCTGGGGACAATTTTAGTGGACTGCATTTCTTCCAGTAAGACATGTATTTGAGTTGAGTATATAACTTGGTTGGTGCGGTGGTTAATACGGACTTAAGGAACAGCTGCTGTAGGGGTACAACAACATGGATTACTGATACTTGTGAAAAAGTAACAGCCAATAGTACCACCAAAAACGGCTCGCAGTCGAAAGACAAGAGCAAGTTGGAAACAGTAGTTGGTACTCGAGTGGGGTTAGCAGGGAAAGGCGCAAAGGACTTTGCAGGGGAAGTTGAGCAAGAGTGCCTAATACTAAGTAAGGCCCATAACCAGGTAACCGTTAAGATCCCACAGATTTTTCAAGTGGCGACTAGTAAGAAGTCATCAGCACCAACATTACTACCATCAAAGACAACCTCATCTTTGGAAGCCCAAAGTAGAGGAGATGAGGGACGTCCCATTGAGCAAGTGCAGACTGTCATTGTCAATGTTACAGGAATTGGAAACAAAGAACCCAAGTTAGTAAGGGGAGATGGTGCATATAATGATGAAAAGATTGAAGCTACTAGTAGTAAGGAGAGTGAGTTTTATTCCCTATATGAACATTCAGAAAAGTCGGATGAGGAAGATCTCCAGCTGCAGGGAATTGGGTCATTGGGAAGCTCCCCCATACGCATGGCAATGACTCAGAGAGCCTTCCTCAGGGATCATAGCCATGGAAACACTCACAGCACGGAAGCTGGTTCCGGAAGGTGGGTCTGGTATTGAAGTGGCGGAGATACCGGAGTGGGAGCTCTCTACAGCAGAGAAGACACCTGATGGTTTGAATCTCTTTGACCAGGCAGCTTGGAGCATGTTTGAAGATATACAAGGAGAAATATCACTTGGGGCAATCTACAGATGTATATCTGGGAATAGAATGGAAACACAGGCAGAAAACTCCAAAGTTACAGAACACCCTGAGATGTCTAGCTATAACTTGTAATGACTTTACAGGAAGAATGACTGAAGCAGAAACCCATATTTCAGCACTAGATGATCAGATAGTGGCACAAAAGCATCTAGTAGCAGATATGAAGGCTAACAAAGATGATGTACATAATAAACTTGTGGATATGGAAAACCGTTTGCGCCGCAATAACATTCGTGTTTTGGGGGTGCCGGAAGGGGTGGAGGGCAAGATGTCCAGCAATTTGTAATTGAAATGTTTGAGGAAGCGCTCCCTGAACTCAAAGAATGGAAATGGTCAATAAAAATATAAAAAGCGCACAGATTCCCCTTTCGCCAACGGATTGCAAAAAATTATCAATCTCCGCAGCAACCACGAGCAATCCTGACCTCATTAAATAATTTCTTGGCTCCACAGGCAGTATAGATCTGGCACGACCTGATGAGAAAAGACCTGGGAAAGAGACTCAATTTTTTGTCAGACCGGATTATTGCCACTTCACACTGGAAAAATTGTGGCAGATGCGCCAACTGATAAATCCGTTTTAGGCAAACGGCACACAAGTATTGTTATTGAATCCAGCCACTTTAAAGGTTGTTAATAAGGGGCAGACATGGTATTTTACTTCGGATGTTGCAGCTAAGGAATATCTTCAGTCTTTATGATAATAAAGATAGATGTTTGATAATGGCTGTTGATAATAATTGTTGTTGCTGTTAGTGCTTAAAGTATTGAATTCACCATAAGACCATGGTGCAGGATGGGTGAGCACCTGGTGGGCTTTTCAACGAGCATCACAAGGGCGATTGGCCCTAAGGCCTCTATAATGGGTGAGGGTCACGGAGATGGGGGTGTTTTGGGGTAGGTGGTGGGGTACAGTGGGGCGGGCACTGGCTAGTGAGGGGGTGGATGGGTGGAAAGTAAAGGGGGAAAAGTCAGTTCATAGCATGTACTTTCGGGATGATGCAATCTATATAGAATCATTCAAGGCTGTGAGATATAATGCTGTTAATTGCTGGCATGTGGAGTGCTAGGAGGCTGCGTATCTGTACATATAATGTATGTGGTCTGAATAATGCTGTTAAAAGGAAACATGTTGCTGTTGATTTAAGGTTAATAATAACCCTGGGCGTAGTGGGTGTAGTGGGGCTTCGTGGAGCTACGTGAAGTGGGCGAGAAACTATGCCCACCTCCGCACTCTGCGTAGCCCCACTACGCACCGCAGGCCTCCCTCCCGCCCTCCCTAAATACTTTAAATTAAATATGTAATAGAATTAAAAGGCACTTACCTTGCCCGCCGCTGCCCGCCGCGTCTCTGGGGCCCCCTCTCTTCATCGCCGCCGTCTTGGGTACTAATGCGCATGCGTGGGCGGCCGCGCATGCGCATTTCTCGTGAGATGAACCGTCATTGGAAGCATTGTCGTTTGATGATTTATAATTATCCTTTATATAGGGGTAGATCTTTTCTTTACTCCACCTACTGGTGTCTTTTTGGAGTTTTTCGTATTTGCTGTCTTTTAGAGATATCTCGAAGTCGTTCAATGTTTTATTTAATTCATCCAGACATTTCTTTCAGTTAGCTGGAGACTCATAGCTCTTGAGGCGTACTTCGACTGCCTGTATTTCCACCTTAAGATCACTCGCTAATCTGCTAGCTGTTTTGATGATCAAAACGATCCAGTCCCGTGTACATAGAAACTATGAAATACTCTCATCAGATCCAACTGAGAGGATCTCAATCAAGATAAAGACCATGGTTGAGGAGGCACTGTCGCACGACTGGATCACCACCAAAGAAGGGGAATTTCTGTGTCAAAAAAACCCAAAGACCCCCTACCTGTACATCCTACCCAAGATCCACAAGGACCTTGTGAATCCACCGGGCAGACCGATTGTATCGGGGATCGGGTCGGTCCTCGAACCAGTCTCTAGGTTTGCAGACGCATTCCTGCGTCCAATGGTACAAAGCACATCAACATACCTCAGAGATACGAAAGATGTACTTAATCTGCTCGAAGAAGTGTCATTTGACCCTAACACACAGCTATTAATTAGCTGTGATGTAGAGAGCCTGTATACAAGCTTGCCTCACAATGAAACACTGGCGATAATTGAGGATGTCCTCTTCACAGATGACTGGGAGTACCAAACACCACGAAACGTGGTGATGGAATGCGGCTCTCAAGGAGAATTTCTTTGAGTATAACGGCATTTTGTACCTCCAAAAGCATGGGACCAGCATGGGAAGCACATTTGCTCCAAGCATAGCTGGTCTCTATGTTCACCATCTGGAGGTTACAAAAATACTAAACAACATTAACCCTTTCCGGCCAAGGATTCTGACCTGGAAGAGGTACATTGACGACATCCTTATCATCTGGGATGGCGATGATAAGAGTGCCCAACAGTTCCTGACATGGCTTAACTATCAGGATGAATTCCTCAAATTCACCAGTGTTACAACAAAAACCAACCTGGTATTCCTGGATTTGAACATCTTCCCCAAGAATGGCAGATTGATGACAACAACTCATTTTAAAAGTACTTCCAAGAACTGTCTCTTGATGTATCAGAGCTTTCACCCGAGACACCTGAGGGATAACCTCCCCTACGGCCAGTTCTTGCGACTTCGCAGGAACTGTACGGAAGTTGCCAATTTTAAAACTCAGTCAGAAGAGCTAAAGGAAAAATTGAAAATGAGGAACTATCCATCAAGGATCATTGATCAAGCCTATAAGAGAGCAAGGAACAATTGCAGAGATAGCCTCCTGGAGGAGAAAGTCAAAAAAGTGGAAGAGCAGAGACCCATATGTGTGACCACGTATAATACCAACTCTGACCAGGTGAGCAAAATAATCAACAAAAACTGGAAGATCCTTAACAGCGGGGGCCTGGAAATTCCAAAACCAATGTTCTCGCACAAAAGAGCACAGAGTGTCAGGGATATTTTGGTCCATACTAGGCCAAAGGCCAACAGGGTGAACAACACTGGTAATCCTAACTTTGTACAAGGGCACTACCCCTGCGGTGGATGCAAGGTATGCTGCCTGACCAGGAAAAGCAAAAAACTGACCTTCAACAACGGGACAACATGGGAACAAAGAACATTCAGCAATTGCAATAGTTCCAATGTTGTGTACCTTATCACATGCCCCTGCAAACTCGAATACATTGGCATGACGAGCAGGGCAGTGAAGTTAAGAATAGGTGAACATAAAAGCACAATCAAGTGCAAAAAGTCCAGTACCAAATTAACAAACCACTTCCTGGTAAGTGGTCACAAACCTGAAGACATACTGTGGACTGTAATTGAACAGATTGACAACGAAAGACATCTCCTTGAAAAAGAACAGAGATGGGTTTTTCGTGTCCAGTCCAACAAAAATGGGTTGAACGATGAAATTCCGTGGGGTCAGTTATAGAACCCCCTTACCCCTAAAGAACCCCCACTCTCTAAGGCACCCCCAACCGTGGCAAAGATAACAACAGAGGTCCTCTATTGGCATGTGGAACCCACCCCCGTTGGAACACAGCACTACGGGTGTATGACTACTGTGCTTCACCTTAGCACAGGGGTCAAGTCTCAACCCACCTAATAATTATGATTTTCATAAATATATTCCACAGCGTATTTCGCTGTTTAATCTTTACACCTTTAATAATTCAAGGTAGAGAACTGCGTAGAAACACCTAGCTAAATTTTATTACTCTTCATACATGTTTTTAGCATCTTGTAAGAACTTCAATACCTCCCAATATAGGTCCACCACTAGTGACCCTTTCATAATATTATGATTTCCGTTTTTCAGTTGAATAATTTCTTCTGGCATTATTTGTGAATAGTGATCTGCATTAAGATTGTTATTATACATTATAAATACAACCTTCCCTGCCACAATTCATGAACAGCCATCATATTCACTTCGCCGTGGGTAATGATAGACATAGAAGGGAGACTTCCGCATTTTGACCCTCCAATGTCCCATCACGGGCAGCCATTTTGGGTTAGCGCGCTAGTGTTTAGACACACCCGGCACCAGCGCGCATTGACGCTTAAATGATCCAGTGCTCCTAACACGCGAGCATTCAGCAGAGCGGCAACATCGGTAGAAGTAAGACTTAGTGATTATGCGGACAAAGTAAGTTACAGACCCCTACCCCAGGTCTCAAAACGAGTGGGTTTTGAGACACTTTTTTCCACTTCCCAAGCAGTTCGACCAAAACGCTAAGGGCGTGGCTCTCTTTCATTGCAGAGCGCCGCGGTGAAATCCTACCGATTGTCAGCTCATGGGGCACCACGTACTTGCCACAACAGTATGTATAGTTACCATTCTAACGCAGGGGTACGCCCTGGTTTGTGGGGACTTTCATTGTTTTATTGTCTCATTGACCGCAACCTTATGACTAATATGAAAGATCGGGTTCTTCTTTTTTAATCCTGTGAAATGTTGTTGTATGCATTGAGTTGCTTTGACGTGTGTGTGTGGAGATGGAACTAGCCCAAATTACAGTGGGCGCGTACAAGTTCGGGAATTTACTCGGACAGGCAGGGGATGGAAGATTGAATCATCACTCTGTCCATAAAGTCTTGTATTAGGGCTTTAGGCAATAGTTTAATGAAGATTTGAAATGAAGAATTGTGGCGCAGATAATTATGTAAGCGCAGGGACAAACCACAGTTCCCACTATGAACATCTGTGTGTTTTTTGTCCACTGTTAGGTATCACCTACGTACAGCCAGGGGATGGCAGACTGAACCATCACTCTGTCCATAAAAGTTCAAAAGTCATTCTCTGTATAATGGGTGAATGGATTTGATGAGTGAAATTGTGGCGCAAACAAGAATGAAAGCGCAAAATTCACAGCTATAAATGTAAATATCTGTGTTTCTTTTTTTCCCTTTTTCTTTACAGGGACCTTATTTGGGTCACCTATTTTTGATAATTTTTGCTTCCCAGGGGGCTAGCTCATGCCCTGAAGCATAAAACTAGCAGTGGAATTTTACTGTTAGTTTTTAGGAAGACAGGCTGACAATACTTAGCAACTGAGCTTATTCCCGTAGGGACCAGTAGAAGGTCCTGATGAGTAGGCAGTAGGGGACTGCCTACGAAACATGTAGACCAGGTTGCAGCGATCGGCTCAACCCCAAAACCCCCTTCTTAATATCCCCAGCTAGAGAAGCTAATAAATTGTTTTTTTCTACTAGCCAGAGGATTTTTAATTTTTGTACTCACACACATTGTTAGGTCCCTACACTTTCACTGACACCTTGCACCATCACATAGTCCTGTCACCACTTTAGTGCTCCCGCGTAGTCGGTCAGGTCGTAGCACGCCCCGCCCCGTAGAGGGACGGGAAGACCCCAATGATGAAGCATGACACTACTGGATTTTTTTAGTGTGTGAGGGGTATTTTAAAAAGCACATTGTGCTCTCATCGGTCTCTAGGATTCCACATGGTTTTATACAGGGTAGGAGTACAGTCAATCACTTACACAGAGTGATTGCAACAATACATTATGCTAATGTACAGCAAATAAAATATAGGAATAATTTTATTAGATGCTGAAAAAGCGTTTGACAGCGTAACATGGGCATTTTTGTGTGTTGTTATGCTTAAAATGGGGTTTGTACCCTGTTATATTACATCAATACAAACCATGTATAAAAGGCCACAAGCTAAAATATGCACAATGGGTAGACAGTCCTCCCCTGTATATTTTACTCGGGGAACAAGGCATGGGTGTCACTGTTCGCCCATGCTTTTTGCAATCTATATCAATCGATTGTTATTATTGTCAGAAAAAACAAACAAAATGAAGTCAATGATATGTGGGCAGCATCAAGGTTGAGTTCTCTCTTATGCTGACGATGTAGCGGTAGTAACATCTGATCCAGAGCAAGCGGTCAGGGCAATCCAGAAAGTGGCTGGGTATAAGTTGAATGTGTCTAAAACCCAGATTGTTTGTACTGAAGGACTTTGTCCTGGAGGAAGACTAGTTATGGGAGAATCTAGGTACTTGGGCATAAAAATCAGGATGTCACTTCAAGTGGTAGTGGATAACTGGGCGGATATAGTATCTTCGGCTAAGCGACAATTGGATAGGGTTGAATGTCTTCATTTGTCAATGGTAGGGAGATGCAATGTGCTTAAAATGTGTATACACCTTAAGGCAATGTACTATTTTAGGACAGTTCTGTTGGAGCTAACACATTTTCAATTGTTACAGTTACAATCCCTTGCTGACAGGTTCATTTGGGGTCAAAAGAAAGCCCATCGAGCTTCGAAGTATATGATGCTACCATTAGAATGAGGGGGATGGGCAGTACCAAACTTTACATTTTATTACTTAACGTGCCTTTTACAAAATATGCAGTATCTTGTGACAGGAGATTAGGGTCAATCAGCCGAAACACTTAACATGTATCAAATGCTGATGGGGACTCAGGCCAGCAAGGCTTTACTTAAGTTTTTGGAACCCAGCTACTTTAAAAGAACGCAATTTAAAATTATGATTACAGCACACAAAGCTTGGAAGATAATACGCAAATGAATAGAAATAACCTGTGTACATTAATATACACCCTTGAATTCTAAAGACATATTCCCTGCTATTTTCTGGGATGCAAAGATGGGCAGTTGGCGAGATAAGGGGATCAGATATTTAGGGGATATTTATTGTGATGGGTCAATTGTTTCTTTTTCTGAGTTAGCAGAACAGTATAAAGTGCCTTAAAATGATTTATTTTAAATTCTTACAAATTCGTGATTTTTAAGGCAAGTATTATAGGCAGAGAGGGATAGCACCCAATACTTTAATAGAGGCAGTGACATTATATGGCATAATAATTGAGACTCAATTGGATGATATAGAGGGTCAGGATGCTAAGTGGAGTGAACGATCGGAAACGACAGATACATATGTGCAACAATCACTTGATACAGAAGCTAAAGTTATGTTGACAGCCAATTTGCGCACCCAACACTATAAAACGTTGTTTAATCTATACCATACTCCTGTAAAAATTATGAAGGGGAGGGGCCCCATGACGGGAAATGTTTTAGGTGTCAGACTGAAAAAGCTGATATTAATCATATCTTTTATGATTGTGTCGTGTTAAATCAATTTAGAAAACATACATTGCAGTTTTTAGTTGAGATTAAAGGGGGTTAATGTATGTATTTCTAGAGAGGCAATGTTAACAGGAGTGGGTGAGGAAACTCAGCCTGCTCATGTATGTTATCCATTTAGGTGTCTCATATTTATGGCTGCTGCTGTTGCTCGATTATGTCTTGCTTCTGTGTGGCTTGAGTCTAAAGCTCCATTGTTTGAAATCTGGCGAGCAAAGTTCTACAATGTATTTAATTTGGAATATAGCTTGTATAGTATGAAATCATTAAAGAAGAAAAAATTGGGGGTACAAATTTGGGGACTGTGGCGAAGTTGAATGAAGGGACCTGAAACTTGTTCAAAACAAGTAGGGTTTTATTTTTATGAAAGTTCTCTTATAGCGTGATGTGAGTCTCTCTCTTGCAAAGTCTCCTGGATCCGTGTTTGTACTTTCCCTCTTACAGGGTACATGTTCAGTGGCCTTGTTTATCCTGCTTTCACTGCCCTTGTCGTGGACCTGGTTTGCTATCACCACCAGCCATACGGGAAAGGAACACAGAGAAGAGGCTATCAGGACACTGCTTTTTGGTCAAATTGCCCAAGGGGAATCGGGGGTGTTTAGGGTCACCTCTGCACACGTGCTTTGTCAAGGGATCTATACAAAGGCTTGTGAGGGTGTAGTTGTAAGGAAAGGGTGAGGGAAGGGGAAGAGAAAAACTGGGTAACGAAGGAGTATTTATACTATAAAAAAGAAGCGGGTAGCCAGATGTTAGTGTTCTAAGGTGGGAAGCCTTCCCGCCTCCCTACCCAGCCTGCGAACCGGCACCGTACCTGCTTGAGCCACACTCCTCCCTCGGGAGTGTGGCACGGTGCTTCGTGGGGACTGTGGCCTTCTGGCTTCTCTGCTTCCTCAGCAGGTGGGCTTCTTCTTCCCTCGTTATGAAAACAGCCTCCTTCGTCTTGCTCCGAAACTCCAACTCCGTCTCCCTCCTCAGTGTCGTCACACGCTGAGCACTGCTCTTCCGCTCTTTTGGCCAATCCTGCAGTTCCTACGTCAGACGGGGGCGGGACTTCATCCTCCAGATAGGCCCAGTTAAAGGAGCCTTCTCCCGTGTCCTCTTCTGGTGGTGCGAAGGGGGGATGTGGGTCTGAACACTAGTCATTCAGGGGTGAATCAAGAGAGGGGGAAGAAGCAGAGTCAACAACCCACCAGTCATTTGAGGGTGGCACCTCCTCCTCCCGTCAGTATGTCTCTGTATAGTATATTTAACCTAATTGTGTGTGCCAGCTAGCACAGAGGTCACTAGAAACTTTCTTGAAAAAACAAGAAGGGATTAGTCTCTGACAACCGCATAAACATGACAACTTTGTTTCCCCTAGAATCGGAACAATATCTTCAGAGTCGTGGAAACAATAGATAACTATTCAATCAGTCAATCGTGCATGCTTTCTTTCTACAGAGTTGCATAGAGAGATGGGTGTTTCAATAAAAGAGGTTTATTGGACAGACTTATTTCTCATGCAAGAGATATGAACTGCTACAATCAATTGACAGAATGAGAAGTATAATGCGTACAGCGTAAACAGTAATATAAAATAATACTGTAATAGCATTGTCCGTTGCTATGACATATATAAAAATACATACATAAATATTACAGGCTAAAATAGTCAACTGGTGTTTCTAAACTAATCCTACCCCAGTGTACCTAACCTAAGTCTAGTACAAGGGAAGAAGTAGGTGCTGCCTTAGCATAGGTTTTAGTTCTGCCAAGAAATGCCAAAGGTTTATTTAGGTTCTAATGAGCTCCATACCTTAGAATGAGAGAGGTTGGTATCTCTTTCACGAGACGCGATTTCCCAACACCCAGCAAGGGGAGTCAGAAACACTAGAGCTAGAATCTCGGCAGGAGGATGACAGCGTCTAGTCAGAACGTCAGCTGGGAAGTTGGCTTCCTTCGGTACTTGCTGTGGTGAGCTGTGTCATGCAAGTAGGTAGTTGGACCGCACCGAACCACACCGTTCTTTGCCATAGCAAGTAAATGTATATTTATACCTTGAAGGTGTTTAGGAACGCCAGTATTGACGTAAGAGTCGGGCATATGAACGTCATGAATGAACCCCTAAGAAATAGATGTTCATGCATAATAAATTAGTTCTTGGAGAAATCAATATCCAAGCAAGGGGAGGTCCATAACGGCTTAAGAGTCTGGTTTTCCAAGAACTTGTTGTGACGTAGATGAACCTATAGAAGAAGCCATGCCTGTATTTGGGTAGCATGGACTATGCCTAAATAAGGACTAGATTTCTAGGGCATAAATCGGGAAATTCATACAGAATCTAAATAAATACACAACAAGGGGTTAAGTAGAGCTGTCTCGGACGGAGTCCTTTCTCAGGCTGACGTGGGAGCTGGGCGGTCTGGGTCGCGAACTTGACAACAACAATGCACGCGGGAATGCCGGCTTCTAACAATTTATGAAAAAACAAGTGCTGACCATACGACAATGCTCTCCTTCTTTGGAGTGACAAATGAAGAATATTTCAAAATTTGTCTGGTATTATTTATTTTATACCTTTTTACTTCTCATTTTTTTGTATTTGGCAATTCATTTGTACGAAAAAGACATACCAAGTACGTTTGACATATACTTATTCAAAAATATACATACAAATAACATATAGCATATAAAAGACAGAACATTTATCTGAACATTTTCATATATACACTAACACAAACATGTGCATCAACATCATTATTCATTATTTGCAATCTCAAAATAAGGAAGAAATCAGATGGAGAAAACGATGGATGTAAAATTGATGATACAAGTATGGCTGATGGAATAAATCACAACTTCAGTCCTAGAGAAACAACTTATTTTAACAGTTGTTATATACTTGTCCCCATTTGGCCGATGCGTTTCGAACTCGCTATTTAACTTTGCGTGTTCTGGTTAGGGCGTAATGACTTTATCCAGCAGGATCTGCTTGGTGTTTGTTGGCGCAGTGCGTCTCACTCGCGTTGCATCTCCGGCTAAAAGCGCGGGTCCGCTGGGTTCACGATCCGTTTCTAAAACATGACAAGCGTTCATTTAGACACAGCTTGTCAAAGTAAGTTCGCGTTTAGGCGGGACAGAGTGTAAACCTACCCGATCTTCTGTGTTCAATCTTCAGACATCGCTTGCAGTGGCTGACCATCAATGCGCATTGTTTTAGAAACGGATTGTGAACCCAGCGGACCCGCTCTTTTAGCCGGAGATGCAACGCGAGTGAGAAGCACTGCGCCAACAAACACCGAGCAGATCCAGGGAGGGCTCGCAGCTACAAATTAGAGACACAGGTACCGTCCACCATTAATGGGCATTTATATCTGCCGTTACATGAGAGAGTAAGGACCATCCACTAACTGGTCTTTTCTGGGCAGGAACACAAGATACTCGAGGGCCCTCAGGGATATACGGTGAACATCAAAACAGATGTACGAACATAGGCGGAGTCAAACGAATAAGGTAGGAGCAAGGAGTGTGCTTCTTTTTTGGTATCAAGCATCAGGCTCACCATTGGAACAAATAATTCAAAAATCCTATGGTTTTTCCCTTCCTCAGATACTACGACGGGGACCTCCGTAGTAAACACTGAATGCCACCATCTGATGATGAATTGTATAAGGTACGCATACACTAGCGAGAGCTGTTATTATATGAGGCAATAGGAACTGACGTCACTTTTTTATATATTCTTTGCACAACCCCTGCAGGATAAAGTCATTACTCCCTGACGAGAACACGCAAAGTTAAATAGCGAGTTCGAAACGCATCGGCCAAATGGAGAGAAGTATATAACAACTGTTAAAATAAATTGTTTCTCTAGGACTGAAGTTGTGATTTATTCCATCAGCCATACTTGTGTCATCAATTTTACATCCATTGTTTTCTCCATCTGATTTCTTCCTTATTTTGAGAAAGATAGTGCAAATAATGAATAATGATGTTGATGCACATGTTTGTGTTAATGTATATATGAAAATTGCGATTCTCCTATTAACATGACCAGAGAATCTGGATTTCATTAAAGACACGGAGGCTAACATTATGCATTAATCTTTTTAATGCAGCTCACAGCCGCTTACATCACAAAGGTTAAGAATAGAACTAAATGACATAACAGTGTCCATAAAAGGCGTGTGCCAAGATAAATCAGCCTCTTTTAGAATGCTTTGAACGAAGAACAGATCTTGAAACTTGAAGGAAATATACTTGAAACTTGTAAAATCCATGCGGGTCATCAATTCGAATTGTCTGAAAGAAAATGAGGCAAGTCAAGAAAGGCACAAGGAAACCTTCAGAAGTAAAGAAAAACAAGGTTAAAGGTATGAAAACATTCAAAACATTGTAAACCAAATTAATCCTCAATATCCCTCAAGGGAGGGACGGGAGGGATAATGTTAGCCTCTGTGTCTTTAATGAAATCCAGATTCTCTGGTCATGTTAATAGGAGAATCGCAATTTCATTACAAGACAGGAGGCTACATTATGCATGTTGGTAGCCCTGAATCACAACATCAGAAACATGTTCCATTGGTTTACAATAATGATGAGCGAAGGTAGAAGCATTAGACCAATCAGCAGCTTTAAGGATAGTATCCAACTTACCACCTGACCAATATGATTTGCTGGCCATTGCACTTCTTAGTGAATGAGCTTGAAATTTTGAAAGGTCAATACCAGCAAAATTCATAGTCAATTTAACCCACCTTGCGATAGAGGAGGATGAGATGGGTTTAAAGGGTTTAACGTAGGAAATGAGAAGTTGATTTGCATCAGGGGGTTGAAGATTAGACATCCTGGAATCGTATTCCTTCATGCAGTCAACCACACAGAGCTTTTTACAAAAATCAAAACGTGGATAGAAGATAGAATCAGACATGGTTTTAGTTCTCCTAAAAATTTCAAATTTAACACCGAACATCTCATAACATCTATTGGAGATGTCCAAAGCTTTAACATTTTCTGTTAAGAAGGGAATTATCAGGCCAGGAGCAAAAAAGGTCAAGTAACAATTTAACATCCCAAACAGATTGATATTTAGGTCTGGGGGGTCTTTTAAGTCTGATACTTTCAAGGACCCTACAAACAATAGGGTTTTTACCTACCGTTTTACCGTTGACGATAGAGTGACCTGCGGAAATGGCAGACCTATAACAGTTAATGGATCTATAAGAGAGGCCACTGTCGAAAAGTTCCGCGAGGAAATTGACTATATTAACGATAGGAGCTTCCACGGGATCCAAGTCCCTTTCCAAGCACCAACTAGACCATTTTTTCCAGATGTTGTTATATCTGTAGTGTGTTCCAGGTGCCCAAGACTCTCCGAGGAGTGTAAGAGCAGATGACGAAAGTCCAGACAATTGGTTAGATTGCCTGACAATTTCCAAGCAAGAAGGTTCAGGTTCCCTGAAAGAACCAGGTGGTGATCTTCTCCGTTTGCGTTTAGGAGGAGACCTTGAGAGGCCGGGATTAGGAGAGGAATGTCGTAAGAGAGTTCCAAGGCTGTGGGGAACCATGCTTGAGACGGCCAGAAAGGAGTTATCAGGACCAGGGAGCACTGTTCTTGTCTCACTTTCTGAAGAACCCTCTGAATCATGGCAAAGGGGGGAAAGGCGTAGGGTCTGAGAGGGGCCCAAGGTTGGAGAAAAGCGTTGACAGCGAGAGCACCCGGGTCTGGCATCCAACTGAAATACTGTGGAAGTTGGGAGCACAAGCGACTTGCGAAAAGGTCCACATCGGACCAAAGGTCGGACAGGGAATTGAAAATGGTTGGATTGAGTTTCCAATCGCTGAAGTCTACTAGGAACCTCGAGTTCCAGTCTGCGGAGAGGTTGGATTTTCCGGGGAGGTATTCGGCCCTCAGGGAAATCTTGTGTTCCAAACAGAACATCCAGAGTTTCTTGGCTAGGTCCGAAAGGTCGGCAGATTTCGTACCGCCAAGGCGGTTGATATACGAGACTGCGGAGGCGTTGTCCATCTTCAGGAGGACGGATCTGCCTTGGAGAGATTGTCTGAAGCTCATCAGAGCATAGAGCCCGGCTGTCATTTCTAAGAAATTTATGTGGTGGGAAGATTCCGAAGGGGTCCATATACCACCGGTGTCCTGGTCGAGAAGACGAGCACCCCAACCGTGAAGGCTGGCGTCTGACTCTAGAAACGAAGTCTGGAGATGAACCAAATATAGCTCTTCCATTCCAGGCGTCCAAATTGTCCAGCCACCAGGAGAGTTCCAGTTTGGCTTCTTCGTCTAGAGAGACTTGGTCTCCATACCAAAGTCCAGATCTGAGAGCTTTGGCTTTTACTCTCTGAAGAGCACGGTAGTTGAGGGGGCCATGGAAGATAGCTTGTATCGAGGAAGAGAGTAGACCAAGGAGTCTGGCTAGTTCTCTCAGGGATAAGGAGTGATGTTTGAGAACAAATCTGATTTCTTTCCGAATTTTGGCAATCTTCTTCTTGGGGAGTAAGAGAAGACAGGTTGAAGTATCCACGGTGAAGCCGAGGAATTCGAGAGATTTGGAGGGTAAAAGGATTGATTTTTCCTTGTTTATAATGAACCCAAGACTTTGTATGAGGTTCATAGAGGTTTGCAAGTCTTCTAGAATTTGAGAGTGAGATTGGGACATTATTAGTATGTCGTCTAGATAGATGATGAGACGAATACCCCTGGCTCTTAGGATGGAGACTATTGATCTCATGATTTTGGTGAAACACCAAGGGGCGGAAGAAAGACCGAAAGGGAGGGCCTGAAATTGAAAAAGGCGATTGTCCCAGATGAATTGGAGAAAGGACTGATGTTCTATTGCCATGGGAATGGTAAAATAGGCGTCTTTTAAGTCCAATTTGACTAGCCAATCTCCATGGAGAAGAAGGTCTCTGAGCAGATGGATGCCCTCCATCTTGAAATGACGGTAGACGAGGTACTTGTTTACCTCTCGAAGGTTTATTACTGGGCGCCAACCCTTGTCTTTCTTTTTGACTAGGAAAAGGGTGCTTACAAAATTCTTTTGAGACCAAGGAACCTCTATTATTGCGCCCTTCTTTAACATAGAGAAAACCTCTTCTTTGACGATTTCTAGATGTTCCAGAGAAAGAGTCATAGGATTGGGAGTGGTAGATTGGAAAGGAATCTCTGTGAAGTCTATTTTGAAGCCCCGAACTGTTTCTAGAACCCATGGATCTTGGATCAGGGATTCCCAAACATGAAGGAAATGTTTTAGTCTGCCGCCGACTTTTGGAGGGGAAGAAGAAAGGGGTGCACTTACTTGAGGTGGTGTTGTTGGGAGCACCACGAGCGGGAAAGCCTCTTCCGCGTGAGCCTCTTCCTCTTTGCGGGAAGTACTGTCTGGAGTTGGAGGGGTAGAAGTCTCTACCTCTACCGGATGAACCTATTCCTCTTCTGTAGGTGAAAGGCCGGAAATTACCACGGCCGGAAGAACGGCCTCTTCCACCGGCCTGGCCAAAAACACGCTTCATGTTGTTTTGGGCTTTGTCTAAGGCTGTAAAGGTTGCCACATACTTGCCAAGGGTTGACCAGCTGAACTCCCAGTGAAGCGGTTGCTCCTTGATCACCTCCCGACCTACAAGCGCCATTGGGGTATCGTAGCGCTGACTTTGTGACACTGGCAATATCTTCCTCATCGGCATTTCCCACTCGTGCTCAAGCGCCCAGTCCCCAGCGTAGCGCTCCGCATATGCGTAGTTCTTAGCAGTTCTACAGTGTTTGTTTTAAGCGCATTGTGCTGTCACTGCAATTATTAATCTCAGGATTTATTGTACTGTTTATTACCTGTGTGCAGAGCGCCGCCGTTTTCACAGATCGCATCTGCTATTTTGCATTCACTTTGGCCTCGCATTGCGTCATGTTGTTTGTCTGGAAGCCTTCCATTTTGTTGTTCCTGCAGCCCGTCCCTCCCCCTTCGCTAACGCCTCCCAGCTCACCCTCCCACCCACGAAGCACTCAGTAGCACTCGGCTGAGGCGCCCCTGTGACCAGCTGAACTCCCAGTGAAGCGGTTGCTCCTTGATCACCTCCCGACCTACAAGCGCCATTGGGGTATCGTAGCGCTGACTTTGTGACACTGGCAATATCTTCCTCATCGGCATTTCCCACTCGTGCTCAAGCGCCCAGTCCCCAGCGTAGCGCTCCGCATATGCGTAGTTCTTAGCAGTTCTACAGTGTTTGTTTTAAGCGCATTGTGCTGTCACTGCAATTATTAATCTCAGGATTTATTGTACTGTTTATGACCTGTGTGCAGAGCGCCGCCGTTTTCACAGATCGCATCTGCTATTTTGCATTCACTTTGGCCTCGCATTGCGTCGTGTTGTTTGTCTGGAAGCCCTCCATTTTGTTGTTCCTGCAGCCCGTCCCTCCCCCTTCGCTAACGCCTCCCAGCTCACCTTCCCACCCACGAAGCACTCAGAAGCACTCGGCTGAGGCGCCCCTGTGACCAGCTGAACTCCCAGTGAAGCGGTTGCTCCTTGATCACCTCCCGACCTACAAGCGCCATTGGGGTATCGTAGCGCTGACTTTGTGACACTGGCAATTTCTTCCTCATCGGCATTTCCCACTCGTGCTCAAGCGCCCAATCCCCAGCGTAGCGCTCCGCATATGCGTAGTTCTTAGCAGTTCTACAGTGTTTGTTTTAAGCGCATTGTGCTGTCACTGCAATTATTAATCTCAGGATTTATTGTACTGTTTATTACCTGTGTGCAGAGCGCCGCCGTTTTCACAGATCGCATCTGCTATTTTGCATTCACTTTGGCCTCGCATTGCGTCGTGTTGTTTGTCTGGAAGCTCTCCATTTTGTTGTTCCTGCAGCCCGTCCCTCCCCCTTCGCTAACGCCTCCCAGCTCACCCTCCCACCCACGAAGCACTCAGAAGCACTCGGCTGAGGCGCCCCTGTGACCAGCTGAACTCCCAGTGAAGCGGTTGCTCCTTGATCACCTCCCGACCTACAAGCGCCATTGGTGTATCGTAGCGCTGACTTTGTGACACTGGCAATATCTTCCTCATCGGCATTTCCCACTCGTGCTCAAGCGCCCAGTCCCCAGCGTAGCGCTCCGCATATGCGTAGTTCTTAGCAGTTCTACAGTGTTTGTTTTAAGCGCATTGTGCTGTCACTGCAATTATTATTCTCAGGATTTATTGTACTGTTTATTACCTGTGTGCAGAGCGCCGCCGTTTTCACAGATCGCATCTGCTATTTTGCATTCACTTTGGCCTCGCATTGCGTCGTGTTGTTTGTCTGGAAGCCCTCCATTTTGTTGTTCCTGCAGCCCGTCCCTCCCCCTTCGCTAACGCCTCCCAGCTCACCCTCCCACCCACGAAGCACTCAGAAGCACTCAGCTGAGGCGCCCCTGTGACCAGCTGAACTCCCAGTGAAGCGGTTGCTCCTTGATCACCTCCCGACCTACAAGCGCCATTGGGGTATCGTAGCGCTGACTTTGTGACACTGGCAATATCTTCCTCATCGGCATTTCCCACTCGTGCTCAAGCGCCCAGTCCCCAGCGTAGCGCTCCGCATATGCGTAGTTCTTAGCAGTTCTACAGTGTTTGTTTTAAGCGCATTGTGCTGTCACTGCAATTATTAATCTCAGGATTTATTGTACTGTTTATTAACTGTGTGCAGAGCGCCGCCGTTTTCACAGATCGCATCTGCTATTTTGCATTCACTTTGGCCTCGCATTGCGTCGTGTTGTTTGTCTGGAAGCCCTCCATTTTGTTGTTCCTGCAGCCCGTCCCTCCCCCTTCGCTAACGCCTCCCAGCTCACCCTCCCACGCTCCGCCCCCTCCACTATCCATTTATGGCCAATGCCCCCACGCGCAGCGTCCACGCGCTACGTACACGCCGAAGGTGCGCCAAAGGTAAGCCCGTCTACGCCCGTCCGCGCCTGGACCGCGCCCAGCGCCAGACCCCCTGCCCCCCGTCCCTCTCAGCCCCCCCACATTACCTAAGACGCCTCCACCCTCCTTGCCCTTAACCCCGGTCGCGCCCCCAACTGCGTCCAAGCTGCTCCTGGACACACCCATGGACCTTTCTCCTGCTACTCCTGCAAATTCAACGGCACCGACAACATCTCCGATACGACCACACCACAGATTCCTGACCCCAACCACCTACAGTGCATCCTTCTCAACACCCACTCGGTCCACAGGCACGCCATTGACCTCTGGAACCTACTAGACACCACCTCTCCGGACGTCGCCTTCCTGACAGAAACATGGATGAACGCTTCCTCCGCCCCAGACATCACCATTGCCATCCCTGAAGACTATAAGATCATTCGCAAGGACCGCACCGACCACACAGGAGGTGGAATCGCTATCGTCCATAAGAAATCTATCCGCATCTCAACCAGCTCTGACGCCAACCTCATTAACTCCGAACACCTTCACTTCCAGATCCACATCGACCCCAAGACCACACTCAGAGGCACCCTCCTCTACAGACCACCAGGACCCCGCGCAAAATTCAGTGAAGACATCACGGACTTTATCACTCCTCACGCGCTCCCCTCCAAAGACTACATCCTTCTGGGAGACCTCAACTTTCACCTTGAAAAGATCAACGACCGCAATACCACCACCCTCTTGGACAATCTCGCCAACCTCGGACTTAAACAACTGGTCCCTTCCCCCACCCACATCGCAGGTCACACACTTGACCCCATCTTCACCTCCAGCAATCATGTCTCCTTCAGCCACACTACGGATCTCCTCTGGACTGACCACAGCTGCGTTCACTTCACCTACAACAAACCAAAACCCACCAACCACCTCCAACCAACTCTGCAAAGAAACTGGAACAAAATCACCACGGACCAGATCTCCGCATCGCTCCTTCTAAACACCCCAGCCCACTCTTCTAACGCAAACGAAGCCGCCACCAACCTCACCCTATGGTTATCCAACACCGCCGACACCTTAGCACCACTGAAGAAACGTCAAAGCAAACCTGGCAGCAAAAAGGCCTCATGGTTCAACGATGATCTTAAGAAGTCCAAGAAACTCTGCCGCTCCCTTGAAAAGGCCTGGAAAAAAGACCCAACCACTAGCACCAAGGACGCCTTCAAAAACGCCACCCGCACTCACCACCAACTAATCCGAAAGGCCAAGAAAACAGCATTCAAGGATCGACTTGACAACAACGCCCACAACAGCAAGGAACTTTTCAACATCGTCAAGGAATTTTCCAACCCCTCGGCCAACTCCAACGACATCACCCCCTCTCAAGCCCTCTGCGACTCCCTAGCCTCATTCTTCCACAACAAAATTGCGGACATCCACAACAGCTTCGACAACGAACCCGGAAACCAACGCACCCTACCATTTGCTGAACATTCTCCCCCCGTGAACACCCTTATCGACTGGAACCCAATCTCCACTGAGGACACAATCCGCCTGATGAATTCCATCCACTCTGGATCCCCCACAGACCCATGTCCTCACCACATCTTCAACAAAGCAGACTCCGTCATAGCACCGCACCTCCGAGACGTCATCAACTGCTCCTTCAACTCCGCCACCTTCCCGGAAAGCTGGAAACACGCTGAACTCACCGCCCTTCTGAAAAAACCCACAGCGGACCCCACCGAACTCAAAAATTACCGCCCCATCTCGCTTCTTTCATTCCCGGCCAAAGTCATCGAGAAAGCCGTCAACAACCAGCTCGCCGCCTTCCTCGAAGCCAACAAATCCCTCGACTCCTCACAATCTGGCTTCCGAGCAAAACACAGCACTAAGACCGCCCTCATCGCAGCAACAGATGACATTCGAACTCTACTGGACAATGGAGACACAGTCGCCCTCATCCTCCTCGACCTCTCTGCAGCATTCGACACAGTCTGCCACAGCACCCTTTTACAATGCCTCAATAACATCGGAATCCAAGGAAAAGCAATTGAATGGATCACCTCGTTCCTCACCGGAAGAACCCAGAGAGTCCGCCTCCCACCATTCAAGTCCGAGGCCACTGAAGTCATCTGTGGCATGCCACAAGGATCCTCACTCAGCCCCACCCTCTTTAACGTATACATGAGCCCCCTCGCGGCCATCGCCCGCCAACACAACCTCAACATCATCTCTTACGCGGATGACACTCAACTAATCCTTTCTCTCACCAATGACCCCAGCACCGCCAAAACTAACCTACACGAAGGAATGAAAGAAGTTGCTGAATGGATGAAACAAAGCCGTCTGAAACTGAACTCAGACAAAACAGAAGTCCTCATCTTAGGTACATCCCCCTCTGCATGGGACGACTCCTGGTGGCCGAAAGCCCTCGGAAAAGCACCCATCCCGACAGACCACGCACGGAACCTAGGCGTCATCCTGGATTCTTCACTCTCAATGAACAGACAAGTCAGCGCCGTATCCTCTTCCTGCTTCAACATTCTTCGCATGCTCAGAAAAACATTTCGCTGGATCCCCACCGAAACAAGGAAAACAGTCACCCATGCTCTGGTCACGAGCCGACTGGACTACGGAAACACCCTCTACGCAGGCACTACCGCTAAACTCCAGAAGAAACTCCAACGAATCCAAAACGCCTCAGCCAGGATCACATTAGACATCCCACGCTACGAACACATCTCTGGTCACCTTAAAGACCTCCACTGGCTACCCGTCAATAAGAGGATCACTTTCCGACTGCTAACCCACGCACACAAATCACTCCACGACATCGGACCAGAATGCCTCAACTCACGACTGTCCTTCTACACCCCCCCCCCGCCAACTACGTTCTTCCAGCCAAGCCCTCGCCACTGTACCTCGCATCAACAAGACCACCATGGGAGGAAGATCCTTCTCATACCTGGCTGCTAAAACATGGAACTCACTCCCCGTTTACCTTCGCCTTACCCAGAACCACCTAGCATTCAGAAAGCAACTTAAAACGTGGATATTTGACAAGTAATCCTCCTCCCCTTTCTAAGCGCCTTGAGACCCTCTGGGTATGTAGTGCGCTATATAAATTCTCTGCCTTGACTTGACTTGACTTGATCATACCTTGTCCAAAGAGGAGGCCATTAGGTTTAGTTGTTGGCTCTTTCTCTGCAAGGTCCCCGAGTTTGGGGTTGATTCTGATGAGGACAGATTTTCTCCTTTCAATATTGAGGGAGGAGTTGGCATTGCCCAGTAGTACGATGGCTCTTTGGCTCCAACCTTTAATCAGGTTAATGTCTAGGGGTGTGTTGGAAATGTGTGATTCCTCAGCGAGGACTAGGATTCTGGTAAGGGGACCCAGAAGGTCAAGAAGATGGTCTTGACATGTTTTAAGGGCTCTTTCCAGGCCTTTTCTTGGGTCCTTGCCTAGTTTAAATAGGAACTTGATTAAGTCGGGGTCTAAATTGGGAGTTTGGCAGACTTTCCCCTCAATGAATGGACGGGGGCACTCAGATCTCATGGTGTTGTGAGATTCTCTTTGAAGAGAGTTTCTCAGCCACTTGGTGACGAACTTAGCTACGTGATCGTGGGGGTACCACTTTTTGCTGTTAGGGTGGGAGATGTTTTCTGGGGAGAACATTTCCCCACCAAGAGGGTCAAGGATCGCGTCCTTTGACGAGGGGGAGGAGTATGTCTCTGAGAGAGCGTTAAGGTCCCATTCATCGGTATCTCTCTCATCAAGGTCCAGGACGAATTCGTCCTCAGGATCCATGAAGAATTCATCTTCTTCTGAGCTAGAATTGACGGGAGCACTGACTGTAGTTGTGTTGCCGAAAGCACTTGAGACAACATTACCTTTTGGGGCGCTTGGGCCTCCCGAGCCTTTGAGGTGCTTGGACCTCCCATGCCTTTTGAGGTGCTTAGACCTCCCATGCTTTTGGAGGTGCTTGGACCTCCCATTTCAGATGAGGTAGTGCGACCTCCGTCAGTGCTTAAACAGTGTTTGCTTTTTTGCTAGCCTTAGAATGATCAGCTTCTGGATCAGAGGTGTCTACGTCAGGTAAGAGGGGCCTTTTGTTAGACATAAGCTCGTGGAAAGTATTTAGTATACAGGTCCTCATTTCCTTTTGGAGGAAAGATTTAAAATTTTCACTGTTGTGGTTTGGGGAGCTTGCCATAGCGTCATCTGATTCTAGATCAGACATGACAGGTAAGTAAATTCACAAGGTTATTAAATAAGTTAAATGACTAGTATCAAACTAGCTCCCTTTTTTTTATTTTTTTTTATTTTTTATTCTTATATATCTATTTTATTCTTATTCTTATATATCTATTTAATTCTTATATATCTTAATGTAGTAGTAGATTCAGCTTAAAGCTAAGCTAGCCTAAGCTAAATTAAGGTAGTAATGATTTGAGTTAAAATTAAGCCAGAGACTAATAATGCCGATGAAGTAAGTAATAATGCCAATGAAATGCTACTTAAATGAGTTATAGGCCAGATCTGGGGCGAAACAGCTGTTGGCAGGAGCGCAGTCGGTAAAGCCTTGAAAACGGCAACCGATGCGCTCGAGGTGAAGGTAAAGCAGGTCGAGGAATGGACCTTGGTAGACACACAGCGTTGCGTTGCTGTTGCCGAGGTCCATTCCTCTAGTCTAGGCGAGGGAGATGTCGGGCTTTCCGGGAGATAGCTGAGGCAGAGGGCGAACGGCGGAGACCAATACCGCCGTAAGCGGAGGAGGTAGGAGGTTTGTGTGAGACAGAGGGGGTGCGCAAGGGAAGGAATTGGGTAGAGGCGCGTGACGCGTGACAACCATAGATTGGAAGTCGAGAGAGGGTGGGGGGGGGGGAGATCGCGGGGAGTGGCAGCGATCGAGGGAAGGGTGGGGAACGAGTCAAGCCACAGTCAAGCCACAAGATAGATTAAACTATGAAAATAGGTATTTCAGTAATAATTACGAAATAAAGGAGTTCAAAAATGACCTATAACAATGAGCAGTGTAAAAACAAAGGTACACATCATATCAAAGCAGTAAAATAGTCATCAAAAGACAATAAATGGTAAACTGGCATAATAGTTGAGAAAGGATTGTAAAGAGTTACTTATCTGTTGTGAGCCGCATTTAAAAGAGGCTGATTTATCTTGGCACACGCCTTTTATGGACACTGTTATGTCATTTAGTTCTATTCTTAACCTTTGTGATGTAAGCGGCTGTGAGCTGCATTAAAAAGATTAATGCATAATGTAGCCTCCTGTCTTGTAATGAAATTTTCAGATAAATGTTCTGTCTTTTATATGCTATATGTTATTTGTATGAATGTTTTTGAATAAGTATATGTCAAACGTACTTGGTATGTCTTTTTTGTACAAATGAATTGCCAAATTCAAAAAAATGAGAAGTAAAAAGGTATAAAATAAATAATACCAGACAAATTTTGAAATATTCTTCACTTGTCACTCTAAAGAAGGAGAGCATTGTCGTATGGTCAGCACTTGTTTTTTCATAAATATTATATATGGTCCAGCTGACCTCACGTCCCAAAAGGACCTATCTCCTTGTCATACAAAGGCTTCTAACAATTGGCGGTAGAGCGGTGGGATTCGATCCGAACGTTATTAAAGTGTGTATGTGCAAAATCACTCACAGTAATTGATGTGCATCGCAACTTGACTGTAGACCATAATACAATCTCATATTGTATTGTTTTTTTGGTTCTGTCTTTGGAGTCACCCTGTTATCCACACATCATATCTCAAGAAAGGAATTTGATAGACAGTGGGGCTATGGCTGTAGAATGTGAGTTTGACATTGAGGCTTTGTTGTCCTATAAGATTGAACAATTGAGGAGGGTCTGCAGAGCCTTGGGATGTCCCATGAGGGCTAGTGCCAAGAAGGAGGATCTATAGATGGCCTTAAGGGTCTGGTGGGAAGCCTAAGAGACTCCAGGGATGGGTGATGGTGAGGTGGATGAGGAGGACCCCGGGAATGGATTTGGTCTACAGGATTTGACATGGGAGGGGCCAGCCATTGGGGCTGGCATTGGCCATTCCGAGAGGAGTTTTTCAACAGAGGAGTTGGCGAAAAAACAAAGGGTCAGGTTACATGAATTGGAGGTATTAAAATTGAATGCTGACGCAGAGGAAAGCAAGGGAGCTCTCGTTTTGGAGGAGATCAGGGAACTGGACATGAAAGGTAGACAACTGAACCTCAGTTCAGATGGTGGCAGTGCACCGCCAGTGCCAAGTGTGGAGATGTGCAAGAGGGCACTGGAAGATTGGGTGGTAATAAGCATTGTAAATGATATGGAAGTGTTGTCTAGTATGGCCCAGAGGAGCCTAGGCTCAGTTATTATTTTCCAGGTTTACCTCACCCAGGGTTGGGGAGAGGGCTCATTGATTCCCAAGAGCCTGTCCAAGAGCCAGACTCCTGGTCATGGGTCCTGGGGCCTACAAAGGTACCAGAGAGGGAGGGAGGGCCGGGCGGCACAAGGAGATCCCAAAGTGGTGAGGAAAGGTGGCCAGCAAACCCTTTGCCTCCAAGGAGGGGAAGGAAAACTAAGCAGTACCACCAGGGTTCAGTACCAATACCCAGGGAACTGGGGGGCGTGGGAAAGCCCCCGGGTTGAGGCATTGTGCCTGGTTCCCACCAGTGTGGAGAAGAACACCTGTTGTCAGGAGGGCCCAAGGCTTCAGTCATCAGGGCCCCTGAAGTCCTGAACTTTGTAGATGCCATTCCTAAGTGGCAGGCCCAGAAAACCAAGTGTAAGGTTAAAAAAGGGTGGTGCTCCTGCAGGAAACTCGGGGCCCAGGGAGGTGACCAAGGTAGGCCCCCTTTTAATCAGTTCGGTAGGATTAGTAGTAGAAGTGTCCTGTTTGAAGTATCATCCCATGGTACCACTCCAGTTGGGGGTGGGCATTGGACCAGCATCCCTGGAGGGGTCCCCCCAGCTGGGAGGGATCCATGGAACAATGTAGGCAACTCAGGAAGTAGGGATCACGATGATCACCTGGGATCAGGAAGGCAAGGAACAAGAGAGTGTCCCTGTGGTAGAGGGCATGCGTCCTTGTTCTATCGCCCTAAGTAGTCCATCTTGGGAATGATTGGTCTACTCTGGCTTTTGGCTGGGAGGGGGTTGTATTGGACTTGACCTTTTTGACTAAAGTTTGCTTAAACTTTTTGCTTTTCCCCTAGACCATTTTCCTAACAGAGTTGCGAAGTTAGATGCTGTAGGTACTTGGCATTGCTAATCAGTGTGCAAGTACCGAGGTTCCCTGTATAAATGGTGGTAGTGATTGGTTGTCTCTAAATTGGTATGTTTTCTGTGTGTGCCAGAGCTAGTACTAAAGAAATGGACAGATAGGGGACCTAGGTCTACAGTGGAGGGCCTGTGTGCATTATGCTAATTTAAGTGTGTAGTCCTGACAGATGCTAACACTTGTCAGGCCTGACTTTACCTTTTGCATAGACATGGGGAACCCCTATAGGAGGTCCTGGGTAACCCCTAGGCAGGGTGCAGTGTAGGTAAAAGGCAGGACCTGTGTCAGTGTGGGTGCTAGGCCCTGACAGTGGAAAATACTCCATCCTGTTTTCTCTGGTGAAAAGCCATCTTCTCATTGGACAGAATGAGGAAGGGCATAGTATTATTAGCCTAGTTTCCCAAGAAGGGAATATTATCAAGCCCATTATTGCCGCTTTAGCGGCAGTTTCGTGCCACTAAAGCGGCGATAATGTTATTGCTGTTCTTTGATAATATGGTCATACATTATTATTTAAAGGAAAATCGCTTGACCAGGGTGCTGCATCCCAGCCCCTTCCCACACACGGTGCTCAATTGTAGGTCCTGCAACTATAACCCCCCTGAAATTTAGGTTTTTTTCAGTGAAAAAAAAAATATATATATATATATATATTCACTGAAAAAACCATAGGTTATAGACCATATATAGTTAGGAATTAGCATTTACAAAACCTTGAAAATTCACTGAAAAAACCATAGGTTATAGACCATATATAGTTAGGGATTAGCATTTATAAAAACCTTATTTTACTCGCATAAAACCATTGAAATTCGCATATATAGTTAGTTGCGCTAACTATATATCGCACACCCGCAATCCACTGCTGATGATGTCACATATTACATCATTCATGACATGGTCAGTGACATCACTGATGACATCACTGACGACATCTCAAATGACATCACTGATGACATCACTGATGACATCTCAAATGACATCACTGATGACATCAATGATGACATCTTAAATGACATCACTGATGACATCACTGATGACATCTCATTTGACATTACTGATCACATCACTGATGACATAATTCATGTGATTATACAATGAACCTCTTCAGACTCTGATATAACCTTAGATACACTCAGTGTAAACAGACACTCACAGACTGTCACTCATCCATGGAGTTACTCACACACCTAGTCAGTCATGCAAAGAATCAATCACACCTCCATTTCCTCAACTATACAGTTATACACACCTTACTTATTCAAACATATACTAACACATATTTACTCTCTTATACAATCCCTGATACAAGTTCACAATGATCCACACAGCCACTCACACATTCACTGGCTCTTATGCACAGTTATTTATATATATCAACTCTCACATGTACTGTGTTTTACATATGTACTTACTTTGACATGGTAGCACTGAGATATCCATTCACTCACCAATACACTCATGCACACAGTTAACCGCCCATACAGCTGTTTCTGTTTGAACCCATACATCTAGTGAATCAACTGCTCACACATCTATGCACAAAGTCATACACCTCCCAGCCACCCACACACACACTCAGTCTCCCATACAAATACTTGGGCAACCAATCAATAACCCATATAGTTACTCATATAGCTACTGATCAACACATGCAGCAGTTTACAGAACAACAGACATAATGATGCACAAATTAAGACAGTTTAGTCACTAACCCATGCACTCAGTGAGACACATCTAATCACTCTCTCATACAGTCAGTAATGCACCTACTAAATCCTTCATCCAGACACTTATACATCCACTCATTCTTCAATATGTAAGACATATTTTAACTTTACAGAAACATACAGTCACTGGATGTTGTCATCAGTGATGTCATCAGTGATGTCATTTGAGATGTCATCAGTGATGTCATCAGTGATGTCACTGACCATGTCATGAATGATGTAATATGTGACATCATCAGCAGTGGATTGCGGGTGCGCGATATATAGTTAGTGCAACTAACTATATATGGAATTTCAATGGTTTTGTGTGAGTAAAATAAGGTTTTGTAAATGCGAATTCCTAACTATATATGGTCTATAACCTATGGTTTTTTCAGTGAATTTTCAAGGTTTTGTAAATGCTAATTCCTAACTATATATGCTCTATAACCTATGGTTTTTTCAGTGAATATATATATATATATTACCTACTGGCGGTCGCCAGTAGGTATATATAGTTAGGATTTTTTTCCTATGGGACTTTTGAAAATTCTATGTCGAATAACTTTGGCGTTTGTGGACAGAATTGGCTGAAATTTTCAGGAAAATGGCACATTTTGTTTCTGAGCAGCCCCTAAAAATGTGGGGGGGTTTCGTCAAGAGGGGGCCGAGAAAAAAGGGGGGTCCCATAACGCATTTTTAACATTGAGTTTTCCATAGGGCGGTTGGACTCACTTTTAGCTCGAACGGCTGAATGGATTTACATGAAACTTGGCAAAATTGTAGATATTGTTTGCCCGACGTGCCTTTGCTATGTCTCAATATATGTGCTCCAGTGGATTTTGAGAAGTTAACGTTTTAAAAAACAGATATATCTGTGACAGCGCTCCGGTTAGCGCTCCGGTTCGCGTACCTGACGCGCAACGGAACTTCGCGAAGCGAAGCTGATTGGCTCTTGGGTGTCTGTAAACATTCTAAACAGTCCGGAGCGGCCACCATCTTGTGTCTTGGTAAGATCGAGACACAAGAGGTGGCCAAAACAAAGTGGGAAATGCGCATAAGGGGGCAGAGTACATCCTCCCTGACCCCCTAGGTTTGATGAGGGGGCTTTAAAAGGGCCTCGCGGGGTTAAAAAATAATAATTTTTATATCGTTTTTTTGCGGGGGGAGCGCTCGTTACGCGCACCGGGAAGCGGTCCGGGAAGCGTAATATTGGGAAAATAGGATGAAAGAATGTTCAAATATTGTATGTTTATTGATTGTTATTTTTTTTTTTTTATATATATTTTATTTAAGTACCAACATGTAGGTACCAATGCAGAGTCTAAAAATAAAAATACATCCTTTCCTTTGTAGATATCTTGCAGGTTGTTTCAGAAGTTATTGAGGTATATGGAATTCATAGCGTAGTCTGTCAGGAAAGCAGAAACACCATGGAGGCAGGAGATGATAAAGAGATGTTAAATACACATTGGAGATGATATAGTGGAAGAAAGGAAGTAACTATGAGCAAACTTAAAGTTGCACAGTATATTTAAAGTCTGATTTTACATTAAAATCAATTTGCTACTAGTTTAAAAAATACATATAAAAATGAATAATGTCTCAAACAATTTTTGAATTATTATATATAAATTTATTATTCTGATTTATTTTCAAAATTAAAAAGAACTTCTAATAATTCTTGGTCAGATTTTGACTCATTTTCAATTAACAAATCCACAGCTTCAACACACTGCAGAAGTTCTATGTCCATTGATTGATCAAAGAATTCTGAATCATTTTCTTTGTCTTGGTTGCATTCTGCAATTTCCACGTTATTTTTCTGCTCTCCTTCCATTTCTATGCTGTAAAATGAATTTAAAAAAAATATATTAGTACATATAGGGCACTGTTGGGTGTAAGTACAGACAGGTAGCTTGGTTTTTTAAACAGTGATTTTTTCGTTGGGCAGTGTATAGTATCAAACTGAAAGTAGAAATATGAAAAAATGTATGAAATAAAAACTAAGTCAATTCTTAATTATACAAGACAAGTCTAAATCCATCCATAACTAAAACAGAGAAGTCTATTTTATTCTATAAGTATTACAGAGGGATATTATTTAACTATCAGAACATGTTTTCCTAAATAGCTTACAGTACAGAACATACTTCAGTTTTTAAAATAACATCTTACCTTTCAAATAGAACTTCAAATTATCAGTTGAAATGTACTTAATATGTACTTCAAGAAGTAGTAGTCAAAATGGCTGTGTCTCTCTCTCTTTCTTTATATATATTCAGGTACATAACCAATCAAATGTCATGAAATAATAGAAGATATTGAAAGTAGCATTTTGATCGGTTGTCAATTCTAACACTTCATAAGTGTTTTGGTTAGGTAATTTACCTCAGGATATTTAATCAGGTTTACAGCATAATTTTCACAATGAAATTCCATCAAATTTGGGGAAATGGTAGGGACTGCTATGTAGTAAGGGCTATTCTATATTTGATGAAAGTGTCTGTAGTGGTTTTTCTGTAAATTACTTTCCCACCTTTTTTTATCGAGCGCTTACCGGTGCGCTCCCCGGTACGTGAACCGGCAGCGTTACGGGAGTCCTTCATTTTGTGTATTGGTAGAATTAAGACATAAGATGGAGGACAAACAATGTACAGAATGGGTAGAAGGGGGCACAGTAGACACTTTGAGACCCTCTAGGTTTTCGGAGGGAGGATTAGGATGCTGATACATGCAAAAATTAAGAAAAAAATGTAAAAATTTCGCGGGGGAGCGCTCGGTACGCGCAGCGGTAAGCTAACCGGGGAGCGTGCTTTAGTGAAGAAAAAAAAAGAATACATTTTACATCTTTTGATATTTGCTATTAAAAAAACATTGAAATTCACTGAAAAAACCATAGGTTATAGACCATATATAGTTAGGGATTAGCATTTAAAAAACCTTATTTTACTCGCACAAAAACAATTGAAATTCGCATATATAGTTAGTTGCACTAACTATATATCGCGCACCCACAATCTACTGTTGATGATGTCACATATTACATCATTCATGACATGGTCAGTGACATCACTGATGACATCACTGATGACATCTCAAATGCATCACTGATGACATCACTGTTGACAACTCAAATGACATCACTGATCACATCACTGATGACATTATTCATGTGATAATACGATGAACCTCTTCAGACTCTAATATAACCTTAGATACACTCAGTGTAAACAGACACTCACAGACTGTCACTCATCCATGGAGTTACTCACACACCTAGTCAGTCATGCAAAGAATCAATCACACCTCAATTTTCTCAACTATACAGTTATTCACACATTACTTATTCAAACATATACTAACACATATTTACTCTCTTATACAATCCCTGATACAAGTTCACAATGATCCATACAGCCACTCACACATTCACTGGCTCTTATGCACAGTTATTTATATATGTCAACTCTCACATGTACTGTGTTTTACATATGTACTCACTTTGACATGTAGCACTGAGATATCAATTCACTCACCAATACACTCATGCACACAGTCAACCGCCCATGCAGCTGTTTCCACATGCACTTTTGAACCCATACATCTAGTGAATCAACTGCTCACACATCTATGCACAGAGTCATACACCTCCCAGCCACCCACAAACACACTCAGTCTCCCATACAAATACTTGGGCAACCAATCAATAACCCATATAGTTACTCATATAGCTACTGATCAACACATGCAGCAGTTTACAGAACAACTGACATAATGATGCACAAATTAAGACAGTTTAGTCACTAACCCATGCACTCATACAGTCCTGCACCTACTAAATCCTGCATCCAGACACTTATACATCCACTCATTCTTCAATATGTAAGACATATTTTAACTTTACAGAAACATACAGTCACTGGATGTTGTCATCAGTGATGTCATCAGTGATGTCATTTGAGATGTCATCAGTGATGTCATCAGTGATGTCACTGACCATGTCATGAATGATGTAATATGTGACATCATCAGCAGTGGATTGCGGGTGCGCGATATATAGTTAGTGCAACTAACTATATATGCGAATTTCAATGGATTTGTGCAAGTAAAATAAGGTTTTGTAAATGCTAATCCCTAACTATATATGGTCCATAACCTATGTCTTTTTTCAGTGAATATATATATATATATATATATATATATATATATATATATATATATATATATATATATATATATATATATATATATATATATATATTACCTACTGGCGGTCGCCAGTAGGTAGTTATAGTTAGGATTTTTTTCAATGTTAAATCTCAAAATTCTATTTGGAATAACTTTGGCGCCGGTTGACGAATCTGCCTCAAAATTTCCTGAAAATGGCCTCGCGGCGTTCCGGTCCTTCCCTGAAAGTTTGGGGGGGGATTCGTCAAGCGGGGGCTGAGATAAAAGGGGGGTCCCAAAACGCGTTTTCCCCATGTTAATTTCCATAGGGCGGTCGATTTCACTTTTAGCCCGAACGGCTGAATGGATTTCCACCAAACTTGGCAAAATTGTAGGGACTGGTAGCCCGATGTGCCTTTGCTATGTCTCAAGATATGTTCTCCAGTGGATTTTGAGTAATTAAGGTTAAAAAAATATATATATATCTATAGCCGCGCTCCGGTACGCGCACCGGTACGCGCACCGGGCGCTTACCGCGACTTGCGCGCAGAAAGCTGATTGGTTCTGGGGTGTCTGTAAACATTCTAAACAGTCCGGAGCGGCCGCCATCTTGTGTCTCGGTAGGATCGAGACACGAGAGGTGGCCAAAACAAAGAGGGAAATGACCATAAGGGGGCAGAGTAGACCCCCCTTGACCCCCTAGGTTTGATGTGGGGGCCATAAAAGGGCCCCGCAGGGCAAAAAAGAAATAATTTTTTTTTTGATTTTCGCGGGGTGAGCGCCCGGTACGCGTACCGGGGAGCGTACCATGGGGAAAAAGAATGACAGTTTTAAAAGTAGCTGTTTAAAAAAAAAAAATGTTTTGTTGTTTTTTTATACATACACATACACATACACATACATATATATAAATGCATATGCATATATATATGCATATATGTGTATATGTGTGCGTGTAGAGAGAGGTAGAGAGGTAGAGGTGTAGAGGTAGAGAGGTAGCGGTAGAGAGGTAGAGATTAGTAGAGAGAGAAGAAGAGAGAGGTAGAGAGGTAGAGAGTGAGTAATAGAGAGTAGAGAGTGAGTAGTAGGGAGTAGTAGAGAGCAGTAGAGAGAGTAGCAGAGAGTGAGTAGTAGAGAGTAGTACAGTGAATAGTAGAGTGAGTAGTAGAGAGTAGTAGAGAGTGAGTAGTAGAGAGTGAGTAGTAGAGAGTAGTAGAGAGTAAGTAGTAGAGTGAGTAGTAGAGAGCAGTAGAAAGTGAGTAGTAGAGAGTAGTAAAGAGTGAGTAGTAGAGAGTGAGTAGTAGAGAGTGAGTAGTAGAGAGTAGTAGAGAATGAGTAGCAGAGAGAATAGTAGTGAGTAGTAGAGAGTGAGTAGTAGAGTGAGTAGTAGAGCCTAGTAGAGAGAGAGTAGTAGAGAGTGAGTAGTAGAGAGTAGTAGAGAGTGAGAAGTAGAGAGTGAGTAGTAGAGAGTAGTAGTGAGTAGTAAAGAGTGAGTAGTAGAGAGAGAGTAGTAGAGTGAGTAGTAGAGAGTAGTAGAGAGTGAGTAGTAGAGAGTGAGTAGTAGAGAGTAGTAGAGAGTAAGTAGTAGAGTGAGTAGTAGAGAGCAGTAGAAAGTGAGTAGTAGAGAGTAGTAAAGAGTGAGTAGTAGAGAGTGAGTAGTAGAGAGTAGTAGAGAATGAGTAGCAGAGAGAATAGTAGTGAGTAGTAGAGAGTGAGTAGTAGAGTGAGTAGTAGAGACTAGTAGAGAGAGAGTAGTAGAGAGTGAGTAGTAGAGAGTAGTAGAGAGTGAGAGGTAGAGAGTGAGTAGTAGAGAGTAGTAGTGAGTAGTAAAGAGTGAGTAGTAGAGAGAGAGTAGTAGAGTGAGTAGTAGAGAGTAGTAGATAGTGAGTAGTAGGGAGTAGTGAGTAGCGAGTAGTAGGGAGTGAGTAGTAGAGAGAGAGTAGTAGAGAGTAGTAGAGTAGTAGAGAATGAGTAGTAGACAGTGAGTATTTGAGAGTAGTGGAGTAGGAGAGAGTATTTGAGAGTAGTGGAGAATATTCCAAAGTTTGGCACAGCACCACTTTCACAATGAGTCCAATCAAATCATATCACTTAGAGTCCTTATTGAAGCGCTGAATCTTGGGGTATATTCAAATGCTTTTATTTTCCTTAAGTTTATGTACCACAGCCAGCCGAAACGTTTCGTTCTGTACAACAGAACTTCTTCAGGGCGTTCTTATTTCCTTCAAGTTATGTCGGTATCCAGTTGTCATATAATTAGATATTTCTTCCAAATGTTAGACGAGACATAAGTATATTCTTATTCAAAGTGACTAGGTATCAATTTTACCCACACAATTCGGGCAGACGAGTAATTTATAGCATCCTCAAAGTCTGTCTTTCAAAAATTCAAAAGTATAGGGCATGATAATCCAAATCCAAATGTTTCTCAAGAAAAGTCATTTACAATCGTTCGGAATATCGGTGTTTGGGCAGATATGATCCAGGGACCCCCAGTATGCAAGGGGAATTAGTCCCCCCTCTGCAAACGCGCCAGTGGCCTGCATTGCAGAGAGGTGTATCAAGGGTGTGGCCTCATTACACTTCTCTGCAATGCAGCTCCCTCGCGCATACTGGAGGCTCCTGGTGGACTAGTTGACCCCAGGGACCCCCAGTATGCAAGGGGAATTAGTTCCCCCTCTGCAAACGCGGCAGTGGGCTGCATTGCAGAGAGGTGTAACAAGTGGCATAGTCTCATTACACCTCTGCAATGCAGCCCCTGGCGCATACTGGAGGTTCCAGGTGGGCTAATTGGCCCCCATGGGCCCCCAGTATGAAAGGGGAATTAGTTCCCCCTCTTCAAACATGCACGGGGCTGCGTTGCAGAGAGGTGTAAAAAGGGTTGTGGCTTCATTACACCTCTCTGCAATGCAGTCCCCTGGCGCATACTGGAGATTCCTGGTGGGCTTTCAGGTCTTATATAGTTAGGAATTAGCATTAAAAAAACCTTTGAAATTCACTGAAAAAACCATAGGTTTCACACCAGTTATAGTTAGGAATTAGCATTTAAAAAACCTTTGAAATTCACTGAAAAAACCATAGGTTTCACACCAGTTATAGTTAGGAATTAGCATTTAAAAAACCTATTAAATTCACTGACAAAACCATAGGTTTCACACCAGTTATAGTTAGCTGGAAATTTTACTGACATAAAACCATTGAAATTCCCACGTTATAGTTAGTTGGACTCACTATAACTTGCGCGCCTGCAATGCACTGCTGATGACGTCACATATTACATCACTCATGACATGGTCAGTGACATCACTCATGACATCACTGATGACACCATCCTTGTGACAGAGTGACAGACCTAATTTCAGTGTAATGTAACGCTTGAAACACATATTCAAAAATAGAAACAAACATTTTCAAAAAAATGGAGATACCCAAACCAGTAACAACAACCAATTCAGTAATTCCACCATCTATATACACATCCACTCATTCACCAACAGTTCTATATAGTCACTCATATATATACTCACTCATCATATGTAGTGATACACCTATACATCCTGTTACACATCAGCAGTCATCCAAAAGTTACTCACACACATACTCACACATGCAAATAAACTATTGAACATCCATTTATTTGCATATACATTTATACACACACTACCACCTTACTTCTAAGGAAACTTACACATACTTACTCTCTTAAACAATCACTTATAGAAACACATACTTATTTAAATAGGAACTCCTACAATCTCTCACTATATATTCTATACTCACTTATATACATCAATACTCACATATACTAGATTAAAACATATGTCGTTACTAATGAAGACACTAGTGAGACAGTCATTCACTCACTAACACACACATATACACACTCATCCACCCATACAGTCCTGCACATATGCTGTCTTCAAAACATATACAAACAGTGAGTCAGTCACCAACCCCTGCAGCCACTTATACACAAAGAGAAACACTGATACAAACATTTAAATATTTAAACAATACTCGCTTATATATGTATTCACTAAGATACACTTAATAAGCCAGTTAACCAACCAATTTTTTTTAAAAAAAACATCCATTTACACACTTATTTAAACATTTATTCTTCCATCGACCTTTACAAATACATATATAAAACAAATTTATTTTTCAGAAAGACACACATTCACTGGATGGTGTCATCAGTGATGTCATGAGTGATGTCACTGACCATGTCATGAGTGATGTAATATGTGACGTCATCAGCAGTGCATTGCAGGCGCGCAAGTTATAGTGAGTCCAACTAACTATAACGTGGGAATTTCAATGGTTTTATGTCAGTAAAATTTCCAGCTAACTATAACTGGTGTGAAACCTATGGTTTTGTCAGTGAATATATATATATGTATATATATATATATATATATATATATATATATATATATATATGAAAACAGCAGACTCCCAACTGCTATGGTCGCAGTATTCGGCGAGCGCAGACCTCAGAAGCAACTCCTTAATCTTCCATCAGATAATAGATGAGCCAGACACCAACGTTGTTAGGTTTTGCAGTGCATATTTAATTAGCAGGTGAAAGTGCAGAGCAAGTGCCCTCCATGACGCGTTTCGCCCCGCGGACGGGGCTTGGTCACATGACGCGCCAGGAGTGGGCGGTGGGTTAAATACAATTTAAAAGCCCAAACACCTAAAGAAACAGGTTGTAAGGGTAAAATAACGACATACATTGGCAATATAATGTGTGAGATGATCTATACATAAACAAACAAATTCCACAAATAAATGAAAAGTTTGCAACAAAATTAGAGCATAGTGCTCATAGGCGATTAGGAATAATATAGCATAACTACTATAAGGAAAAAATTACAGAAATTCATGATGGAAATGAAACCACTAAATCACTGTGCAAATGCAAAAGAAGTGAAATATTTTTCCTCAAAGATATGTCAATTCATCATATCCCTCACCATCATCAACAGTAAATCACACGTTGCCAATATATACAAGTCAACTGATTTTAGACCAAAAGAAATTCTTCAAGATGTTATATATAAGGGGACACAAATGGCGGTAAAGACTTCTATTCATGGAGATTTGACACAAAACACACTTCAGAATTCTTGGCTCTACTGAGCCCAGCTGTTATTACATTTTAAGAATATCTGAAAAAACTAAAAGAGACTACAAACATCCCTCCCTCTTCAAAGACAACCAAAGGTACACATTTCCTAATATGCATCAAAGAAAACATACTGGAAATTATAGGTAGTGGTGCAATTCATCAAAAGCATTCAAACCGTTAGGGGACCTGGTATCAAGCAGGGCAATGAAATAGGCCTCTCTTTGACGGAGAAGTCTCTCTTGATCACCTCCTCTAACTGGATTAGCCACTGAGCACAACAGGGTATATGTCAGGTCTTTCAATTTCTTGTCATGCACAGTTTTAAAATGGCGAGCAACCGGGTAATTCATGTCCGAATTTACTATTGCCCGGATGTGTTGTAAGATACGTTGATTTGCTTGCAACTTAGTGCTCCCTATATATGAAAGTGAACATGTGCAGGTCAGTTTGTATACAACAAAGTCACTGCGACATGTCAAATGTTCCCTGATTGGTATGGGCCGATTACTAAATGCAGATGTATATTCAGTGCCGTTGACTGCAAATGTGCAGGCACGGCATGAAGTGCATCTGAAAAAAACAGATTTATGAAACCAAGGTGGCTTAGATTGGATTTCTGGTTGTGCACGGTCCAGGGAATCTTTCATAGAGGGAGCCCTCCTAAAAGTTATTGCTGGAGATTTAGGCAGAAAGGGAGCTAGAATCACATCGGTTAAAACAATTGGCCATTCAGATCTAATAATCTGGCTAAGCTTGGAGCTTTGAGCACAAAAAGTAGTGATAAATCTGGCAGTTGTGGATTTATTAACATCAATGTCAACTACTGTCTTAGGGGTCAGCAGTGATTCCCGTGTGCGTGTTGACACTGAATTAAGGGCCCTGTCTAAAACTGCTTTTTTATACCCCCTACGAAGGAATCTATCTCTAGATTCTGTAAGACATTGTTCAGTGACAACTGGATCACTACAAATGCGCTTAATCCTGATAAATTCACCCAGGGGTATACTAGTGATCGTATGGCGGGGGTGAGCACTACGGGCATGTAAGATGGAATTGCCCGCAGTGCTCTTCCTGAATAACTTGGATTGAATCTTGTTATCCTCTATGTAAACTACCACATCCAAAAATTCAGCAGATGTCTTAGTAATTGTGGCAGTGAATTTGAGGTTTCTGGTGTTCACATTGATTTCATTAACAAATTCAGCAGCCAAGGTTTGCGATCCTTTCCAGACGATAAAAATATCGTCTATGAACCGCCAATATGCCAGCAAGTGAGGAAGCCAGTGAGCATGGGTGCCGCCGAGCACATGTTCCTCCCACCAGCCAACATGCAAGCATGAATAACTGGGGGAGAAACATGAACCCATTGCCACCCCACGCTCCTGGTGATATACCTCCTTGCCAAATTGGAAATAGTTGTTATGAAGGCATATGCGGATCATATCCAATAACATTTGATTGTGATCCCTCATGATTGCCTCACGGGAATCCAAAAAATACTGGACTGCTTCCAAACCCTGGTGGTGATTGATGCTGGTATAAAGTGATTCAATGTCCATCACCAGAAAACATAAATCAGGACCCCAAGTGATACAACTTAACTTCCCCAAAAAATCAGTAGTGTCTTTCAAAAAGGAAGGGAGAGAACTCATGTGGGGTTGTAAAAAAAAGTCAACATACTTAGAAATATTCTCGTTCATGCTTCCCTGTGCTGAAATAATAGGGCGACCTGGGACTGGGGTAGTGCATTTGTGTATTTTAGGCAACAAATAAAATAAAGGCGTGATAGGGTGCAAAACATTTAAGAATTTAGATTCTTCTTTGGTTAGAAGACCATTTTTGGACCAGGTGTTAATGTCCTTCCTTGTTTTAACATGGCTGTTCTGCATCACAAACTTTGTTGATTTTGAATAACAAAGGGGGTCGTTCAGCTGACGATTTGCTTCTATCACATAGTCGTCCTTAGCCCAAAGAACTGTGTTCCCCCCCTTATCCGCACTTTTCACAATAATCTGGTTGTTGCCTTGAATTTTTTCCACCAATTTAGTATATTGGGAATTGTTGTAATCACACTGTTTTTTCTTTCCCAGTATGTTCTTATTTAGAATCTTGAGCTCCGTGGTGACCCTATCGCTGAAAACATCAACAGCGTCCTTTGGCATTAATGGCATGAACGTAGACTTTCCCCGAAATTCCGTAGGTGGTGAGCGGTTTACTGTGACAACCTGACTGACTGTAGGTTCCTCTTGTGAGCTGTCTTCATGGGCCAGAGAAATGAGGGTTTGTAATCCCTGCAAGTTCCTGACTGAAAGAGCCGCATCTGTGCAAGGATCAGCTTTTTGTCTAGTATCCCCTGGTTTCTCAGGATGTAAAAGGAAATATTTTTGTAACTTGATTTTCCTTATAAATTTGAATACATCAATCCTTGCCTGCACATAAGAGAAATTATTCGGTGGGCAATAAGAGAGACCTAAGGATAAAAGTTGCTCTTCTGCTTTGGACAATACAAGGTCAGTCAGATTAATCACGGTGTTATCTTGATTTTCAATTACTTGTTCCAGTTCCTGCGCGTTCTGCCCCTCCCTCCACCTCTTTTTGGCAGCTCGTTTTCTGCGCCGACGTTTTTGGCTACTGGTTTGCCTGCTTGGGGAGGGTTGGACCGTGGGCGCAGGGAATACCTCCGGTCCTTGCTCACAAAATTCAGTTCATCAATCACTGTAAAGGATGTTGGGACAGTTGATCCAGTGTCAGTAGACAGCGTGCTGTCTTCAGATCCAGTAAAAGAGGAAACTGATGCATTGTCCTCACCTGCAACAGCAGTGGCAGCGGTTTGTGCAGTGGAGCCTGGAACAGCATTTGGTCTTTTCTGAAGAGACATTGCCTTTCTCTTATATGAGTCGTACTTGCGAGAAAAGGTAAAAATGCGCCCTGTGGCGTAGTCCTGTTTGTCTCTTGCGAACTTGTGAATTTTGCGTTCTTGAATGGTCTGTTCCAGTTTTACTAGACGTAGATCAATTTCCTTCCTGGTAGCAGTGATTAAATCCGTTTCACCAGTGGCTTCCAGTAAGTTGTTAATTCTGTCAATTTCCAACAGTAACGCTTCTCTGTCTGTGTGGGCGTATTTTATCAAGATTTCCAACATCTTTTTGGACGATTCTAGGCTGTTGTCTGCCCACTCCTGAAGCATTTTGGGGTTCGGATTTTCGTAGGTAGGAACAATCAATATTCTCAAACCACGAGGAACTCGGTTAGCCTCAACATACTTCTCCAGTGACTTTTTTTCCCACCACTTCGATAACTCACTTCGAAGCAGTTTTTCCAGCGTTTTTAAGAGTTCTTTAGTATTGCTGTTTGTGCTTGCAATACGAGCCTCTTGGGCGGTTTCTCTGGAAGTGGTCGGCAAATTACCATAAAGAGCCTCTGCCGCTGACTCCCTACTCCTCAGCGCCTCCGTGGAAAACATTATTTTCTGCAAGATTATTTCGCGGTTAAAACGATATACCGCTACACTGCTTGCTGGCTTCAATGAAAAGGAGGATTAGCCCCAACCCGCTAAAAGTTCAGTCTTTTGGGACAGGTAAACAAACGCACCACTGGTGCCCTACCAGTTTCCACTTCCAAAACCACGGAAAGTCCGCCGACCTCCCAGGTTGCGAAGCTCCTCACCGGAACCGGACACCAGGAACGCGTTGATCGATACCAAAGTCTCCTGAATAGCGGGAGGCACAGCAAGAAATACTGAACACAGTATAAGTCCCAAACGCCGAAGGCGTAGTCGGATTGCAAACGCCGTGCCTCTCCACAGGGGCGGGTCCACGAAACCGGAAGCAACCCACTCCCGGGGAAATGAATGAAAACAGCAGACTCCCAACTGCTATGGTCGCAGTATTCGGCGAGCGCAGACCTCAGAAGCAACTCCTTAATCTTCCATCAGATAATAGATGAGCCAGACACCAACGTTGTTAGGTTTTGCAGTGCATATTTAATTAGCAGGTGAAAGTGCAGAGCAAGTGCCCTCCATGACGCGTTTCGCCCCGCGGACGGGGCTTGGTCACATGACGCGCCAGGAGTGGGCGGTGGGTTAAATACAATTTAAAAGCCCAAACACCTAAAGAAACAGGTTGTAAGGGTAAAATAACGACATACATTGGCAATATAATGTGTGAGATGATCTATACATAAACAAACAAATTCCACAAATAAATGAAAAGTTTGCAACAAAATTAGAGCATATTACATCATTCATGACATGGTCAGTGACATCACTGATGACATCACTGATGACATCTCAAATGACATCACTGAAGACATCTCAAATAACATCACTGATGACATCACTGATGACATCTCAAATGACATCACTGATAAAATCACTGATAACATCTCATTTGTCATTACTGATCACATCACGGATGATATCATTCATGTGATAATACGATCAACCTCTTCAGACTCTAATATAACCTTAGATACAATCAGTGTAAACAGACTCTCACAGACTGTCACTCATCCATGGAGTTACTCACACACCTAGTCACTCATGCAAAGAATCAATCACACCTCCATTTCCTCAACTATACAGTTATACACACCTTACTTAATCAAACATATACTAACACATATTTACTCTCTTATACAATCCCTGATACAAGTTCACAATGATCCATACAGCCACTCACACATTCACTGGCTCTTATGCACAGTTATTTATATATGTCAACTCTCACATGTACTGTGTTTTACATATGTACTTACTTTGACATGTAGCACTGAGATATCCATTCACTCACCAATACACTCATGCACACAGTCAACCGCCCATGCAGCTGTTTCCACATGCACTTTTGAAACAATACATCTTGTGAATCAACTGCTCACACATCTATGCACAGAGTCATAAACCTCCCAGCCACCCACACACACACTCAGTCTCCCATACAAATACTTGGGCAACCAATCAATAACCCATATAGTTACTCATATATCTACTTATCAACACATGCAACAGTTTACAGAACAACAGACATAATGATGCACAAATTAAGACAGTTTAGTCACTAACCCATGCACTCAGTGAGACACATTTAATCACTCACTCATACAGTTAGTCATGCACCTACTAAATCCTTCATCCAGACACTTATAAATCCACTCATTCTTCAATATGTAAGACATATTTTAACTTTACAGAAACATACAGTCACTGGATGTTGTCATCAGTGATGTCATCAGTGATGTCATTTGAGATGTCATCAGTGATGTCATCAGTGATGTCACTGACCATGTCATGAATGATGTAATATGTGACATCATCAGCAGTGGATTGCGGGTGCGCGATATATAGATAGTGCAACTAACTATATATGGAATTTCAATGATTTTGTGTGAGTAAAATAAGGTTTTGTAAATGCGAATTCCTAACTATATATGGTCTATAACCTATGGTTTTTTCAGTGAATTTTCAAGGTTTTGTAAATGCTAATTCCTAACTATATATGGTCTATAACCTATGATTTTTGCAGTGAATTTTCAAGGTTTTGTAAATGCTAATTCCTAACTATATATGGTCTATAGCCTATGGTTTTTTCAGTGAATATATATATATACATACATATATAAACATATATCACCTGTATATCTATATAAATACAAACATAAATGCATGCATACATATACTTATATGCATACAGATGCATGTTATTTACATGAAAGTTGAAAAAACACTAATAAAAGCAAAGCTAAAAAGCCACCTCATTACAAACAGAATGGCTTTAACTTAAACAAGGGCGAGATCTATTGCATTTTCAATGCTTGTTTACTTTGGTTCCATCAAGAAGGCATTCAGATGTGTCACACATTTGCCATAAATTCTGAATGTTAGCACTCTAGTTGCACATTAGATCACTGTAGTAAAGCTACTGCTCACCAGGGACGTCTGCTGCTGGTATTCAAAGTGCATGTTTCAGTCTGCATGTCAGAATTTTTTTAATGAAATAGAAGAGGATTTGAAAAGTCACTCAAAATGATCCCTAATTTTTCTTTCTGAAGCACTAATCATACTTTCTATGGCAAAATTAACCCCCTCATGTTGTTCCTTTTTAAATTGAGTGTTTTCAGACTTACCACTTCATTCCAAACAAGATGGCTTCTGGCGTGCCATACTTTTGTCATAAGTAAGACTGTTAGCGCTCTAGTTGTTCTTTAAAACACTCTGGGACATTCTGTCATTGGGCTATACTTGGGGTACATCTGGGTGATATTTGGGCTACATTTAGGCTCTTTTGTCTCTGGTGGCCATCTTGGGAGACTGTATGTCAGAATTGTTTAATGAAATTGAAGAGGGTTTGAGAAGTCACTCAAAATGTGCCCTAATTTTTTTTTCTGAAGCACTAATCATAATTCATATGGCAAAATATACCCCCTCATTTTGTTCCTTTTTAAATTAAATGTTTTAAGAGTTACCACTTTATTCCAATCAAGATGGCTTCAGGTGTGCCATACCTTTGTAATAAGTAGGACTGTTAGCGCTCTAGTTGTTCTTTAGAACACTTTGGGACATTCTGTCATTGGGTTATACTTGGGCTACATCTGGGTGATATTTGGGCTACATTTGGGCTCTTTTGTCTCTGGTGGCCATTTTGGGAGACTGCATGTCAGAATTTTTTAATGAAATAGAAGAGGATTTGAAAAGTCACTCAAAATGTGCCCTAATTTTTCTTTCTGCAGCACTAATAATACCTTCTATTGCATAAGATACCCCCTCATTTTGTTCCTTTTTAAATTAAATGTTTTAAGAGTTACCACTTTATTCCCATCATGATGGCTCCAGGTGTGCTATACCTTTGTAATAAGTAGGACTGTTAGCGCTCTAGTTGTTCTTTAGAACACTCTGGGACATTCTGTCATTGGGCTATACTTGGGCTACATCTGGGTGATATTTCGGCTACATTTGGGCTCTTTTGTCTCTGGTGGCCATTTTGGGAGACTGCATGTCAGAATGTTTTATTGAAATAGAAAAGGATTTGAGAAGTCACTCAAAATGTGCCCTAATTTTTCATTCTGCAGCACTTATCATAAGTTCTATGGCAAAATATACCCCCTCATGTTGTTTCTTTTTAAATTAAATGTTTTAAGAGTTACCACTTTATTCCAATCAAGATGGCTTCAGGTGTGCCATACCTTTGTAATAAGTAGGACTGTTAGCGCTCTAGTTGTTCTTTAGAACACTCTGGGACATTCTGTCATTGGGCTATACTTGGGCTACATCTGGGTGATATTTGGGCTACATTTGGGCTCTTTTGTCTCTGGTGGCCATTTTGGGAGACTGCATGTCAGAATGTTTTAATGAAATAGAAAAGGATTTGAGAAGTCACTCAAAATGTGCCCTAATTTTTCATTCTGCAGCACTAATCATACTTTCTATGGCAAAATATACCCCCTCATGTTGTTTCTTTTTAAATTAAATGTTTTAAGAGTTACCCCTTTATTCCAATCAAGATGGCTTCAGGTGTGCCATACCTTTGTAATAAGTAGGACTGTTAGCGCTCTAGTTGTTCTTTAGAACACTCTAGGAGGCTGCAGTAGAACACAAAGGAATCAACTGACAGTCTCTGTCCTTGTTGGATGTACATGTTTTACTGAGAATGTCAGACTTCATTTTCACATGACTGAGAAAGATAATGTGAATTTACAGAAAATATGCTTTCAGTTTAGCTTATAGATCCCCTTCCAAACCACTGTGGGAAAATCATGAGATATTAGTTTTCTTTCAAACAATATTCATGATATCAAAGCAGAAGGTTTTTTCACATGGTAAAATCACCTTAGAACCCACCACAATTCCTAAAACGAGTATGGTACCATCAACAAATGATTTATAATGTAACTAAAGTCCTAAAACCCTCTATTAACTACAATGCTTTTTAATGAGGTGCTATCATGTATATTGGTCCCAAGATGGCTGCCAACACTTCTTGGATGAAGTGCTGACAGCCAATCAGATCAGATGTGTGGTTAGGCTCCGCCCAGATATATATCTTTTTTTGAACCTAAATTACTCAAAATCCACTGGAGCACATATATTGAGACCTAGCAAAGGCACATCGGGCTAACAGTCCCTACAATTTTGCCAAGTTTCGTGCAAATCCATTCAGCCGTTCGAGCTAAAAGTGAGGCCAACCGCCCTATGGAAATTAACATGGTAAAAACGTGTTTTGGGACCCCCCTTTTTTCTCGGCCCCCCCTTGATGAAACCCCCCCAAATTGTCAGGGGCTGCTCAGAAACAAAATGTTCCATTTTCCTGAAAATTTCAGCCAATTCCGTCCACAAACGCCAAAGTTATTAGACATAGAATTTTCAAAAATCCCATAGAGAAAAAATCCTAACTATATATACCTACTGGCGACCGCCAGTAGGTAATATATATATATATATATATATATATATATATATATATATATATATATATATATATTACCTACTGGCGGTCGCCAGTAGGTATATATAGTTAGGATTTTTTCCCTATGGGACTTTTGAAAATTCTATGTCTAATAACTTTGGCGTTTGTGAACGGAATTGGCTGAAATTTTCAGGAAAATGGCACATTTTGTTTCTGAGCAGCCCCTAAAAATTTGTGGGGTGTTCGTCAAGGGGGGGCTGAGATAAAAAGGGGGTCCCAAAACGCGTTTTTCCCATGTTAATTGCCATAGGGCGGTTGGCCTCATTTTTAGCCCGAATGGCTGAATGGATTTGCACGAAACTTGGCAAAATTGTAGGGACTGTTAGCCCGATGTGCCTTTGCTAGGTCTCAATATATGTGCTCCAGTGGATTTTGAGAAATTAACGTTCAAAAAAAGATATATATCTGTGACAGCGCTCCGGGCAGCGCTCCGGTTCACGTACTTTTCGCGTTACGGAGCTTTGCGAAGCGAAGCTGATTGGCTCTCCGGTGTCTGTAAACATTCTAAACAGTCCGTAGCGGCTGCCATCTTGTCTCTCGGTAGGATCGAGAGACAAGAGGAGGCCAAAACAAAGGAGGAAATGACCATAAGGGGGCATAGTAGATCCTCCCTGACCCCCTAGGTTTGATGAGGAGGTTTTAAAAGGGCCCCGCGGGGCAAAAAACATTTTTTTAAAATTTTTTTTTTTGCGTGGGAAGCTCCCGGTTCGCGAACCGGTATGCGGCCCGGGGAGTGTACTATGAGGGAAAAAGAATTATAGACTTTTCAAATATTGTATGTTAATTGATTGTTCGTTTTGTTGTTTTTTCATTTATTTATTTATTTTGAATAAATAAACATTTATTGGTCAGAATTTTCATAGTTCAATAAAACTTCCAGCATTACATCATCTGGAATCTCCTCAAACATACATGTTTCTATGTCTTGTAAGCTTTCAATAAATTGTTCATCAAAAGACTCATCCATAAAATCTTCATCCAAAATTTCTTCAGTTAAAATCTCTGCTGTTGTAATGTCGAAGGAAACATTGATTTTTTCGTGCTCCCCTTCCATTTTTTTGCTGTAAATTGCATAAAAAAATAATTATATTAGAAGAGTTAGGGCACTGTTGGGTTTGAGTTCAGACAGGTAGTTCTGTTTTTTTAACAGTAAAGTTAAAGTAAGTAAATTCATAATTATAGCAGAGAAGTGTAAGTCAATCAATAAATATAACAGAGGAGCCTATCTGTATCTATAACTATAGCAGGGGGACAGTAAATAATTATCAAACAACGTTTTTACAAATTAATTTAAAGTGCCACTTACAAATTATCAATTTACTTTACAGGGAGGTGAAAAGGCTCTTGAAATGTAGTTCAGGAAGTAGTAGTGAAAATGGCTGTGTTTCCTTCTCTTCTTTTATATATATTCAGGTACATAACCAATCAAATGTCAGGAAAAAAAATTGAAAATGAAAGTAACATTTTCATTGGTTGTCAATTCTAACACTTCAGATGTGTTTTGTGAAGTAATTTACCTCAGAGTATTTAGATAGGTCTACAGGCTAAATGGCTAAATGGAATTCCAAACAAATTTATGAAAATGGCAGGGAATGGTATGTAGTATGAGCTAATCTATATTTGGTGGAAGTGTTTCCAGTCGTTTTTCTGTAAATTACTTTCCCACCTTTTTTGATGGACCGCTTCCCGGGGAGCTCCCCGGTACGCGAACCAGTAGCGTTACGGGAGTCCACCATTTTGTGTTTCAGACGAATTAAGATACAAGATGGAGGGCAAATAATGTTCAGAATGGGTAGAAGGGGGCACGGTAGACGTATCTTGACCCCCTAGATTTTCTGAGGGTGGCTGAGGAGGCCCATATGTGCGGGAAAAAAACATTTTTTTTAGAAATTTCGCACGATTAGCTTCCGGTTCGCGTACCGGGTAGCACTCAGGGGGAGCGTAGTTTTTTGAAAATTAGAGAAAAAAGTTAGAGTAAAATAATAATTGTGAGTGATCAGATATAGGGTAGCTCTGAGAAGAGCTTTTGGGTTTATGGTACATTTAGGTACTTATAAGTAGGTACCAATGCACAGTCTTAAATTCAAAATGAAAATTCTGTTGCCCTCATCTGAGAAGTGAACTCCATCTCCTCTGTAGATATCTTGCATGCAGTAAAGCAAGTTATTGTTGTACATGGAGCCCATTCCATGGTCTCTCATGTAAGCTGAAACAGATTTGTTTACATGCTTCCTCGACTTCTCAATTTGTGGACAAAATGGAAAGGGGCGACCACTCGGTCCCCCCGAACGTATGGTGGAGTACCCCGATCTCCCCGGGAAGCCATTTTGGGCGGGAGGCGAGTCTCGGCTGGTATGCCCGAAGCGGCGTAGCCGGGGCGCGCCTTTTCCCGCCCAAGAGGGGGTTGTCCTAGACACCAACACCGCTAGCCACGCCCTGGAGGCGGATTGGAGGTGGGTACACGCCCGCCCGAAGAAGGATAAAAGGAGCGACAAGCCAAGGAAGCATCCTCTTGTTCCTGTGCTCTGAAGCTGCACCTCCCCGTTGCATGTGAGCTCGAGACGGAACGAAGAGCCATTTTTGAGAATTAATCGTGTGTTTCTTCTTTCAGTGAGTTCGGAGCTTTCTGCTTAGGACCTTTGAGCAGTATACGTGGACGATGCCTAGCAAGAAGGTCGGAAAGAGGATTGGGACCGATCAGATGCTCCGTATGCTGATGAAAGACATGGCGGATATGAAAAAGCAGATGGCGGTAATGAATGGTGTGGGGGGGCCTAACAGAGTCATCGGACCAGCATTGCCGGGAGTGGTCCCTAGCGGGAGAGGCAGAAGGGCCAAGAAGGGAGCGTCGGGGGGGAGGCCCCGGTGCCCGAAGTACCCCCTGCGCACCCGGTCACCCCGATCGAGGCCCCGACTCCGGTCCCAGACGTGGGCCAACCGATCCCTGTGGTAGTCACTCCTGTGAACGGGGAGGATATGCCTCCTGAGCTGGCTGCCCAGTTGGCGGCATGGTTAGGCAAAGAAAACGAGGGGGCCACGGCTGAGGAAGCCAGGGCAATAATGAAGCAGTTGCGGCAATCGAAGATGCTGCGAAGGCACCGTCTCCTTTTCTTTCCCCGCAGGCTCCCGTGGAACAACCAGTATCGGGCGTTGGTTCGGCAGGAACTACGGTCACAGTGGCCGGTTCAGGTAAGCATCCATTGCCGATTGCGGGGGGGGATCGGTACCTTCAAGGAGGGAAAAAGTTGTTCAGCATATCCCGATTGAGGTAAAAGAAAGGATATGGGCCGATAAATATGTGAACATGTTTTCCTTGTTGACCGATCACTATGAGATTGAGCATATAAAAAATCAAAAAGAGTTTTTGCATCCTAGTGTATGGCGCGCCAAGATGGCCGCTTTCAGAGTTGATGAGTCGATCGACAATTGGGGCAGAGCGTTTGGAATGTTCATTGCAATTATGGGGGAACGTAGGCCCGAATTATTGGTTGGATTAGCCGTGTATCAGACACGTATCATGGAATTTTTTGGAACATATGGTGGCAATCAATGGTTGTATTACGATAGCATATTTCGTAAGTCCCAGGAGCACGACTCATCCCTGACGTCGGATTGTTTCGACTCCATTTCCTGGCAGAAAATGGAGAAGTCAGGTACGGCGAAGTCGCCATCTTTAGGGGGGGGTATGGTTGAGTTTTCCCGCCATTCCTCTGGGGCGCCCTTTCGGGCAGGATCAAGCAATGATCAGCACACAAAGAATAATGGCAACTCAGGTAAAAAAGGGGTCTGCTGGAGCTTTAACAGAGGTAAATGTACTAGGCCGCAGGGATCATGCAGGTTTAGGCATGAATGTACTGGGTGCGGGCAGTCCTCTCACCCCGAGACCATGTGCAGAGCCAAAAATGGTGATCCAGGAAGTAGAGGGGGCGCCAAACAGGTCTGAAATAGTCCGAGGGGCGCCTCTCCCTACCCCGATTGATATCATGGCAATGATTCCTTGGTTGAACGAATATCCGGATCATATCTCCGCTGGGGTGTTGCGAGATGGTTTTTCATATGGTTTCCGCATCCCGGCGGGGGATTTTCAGGGTAAAGCGCAATGCAGGAACCAACTGTCGGTTCTGCAGAATACGGCGGTGGTAAAAGCAAAGATTGGGAAGGAGGTGACCCGAGGTCGGGTTGCCGGCCCATTTGATATGCCGCCTGTTGCTAATTTTGTTTGTTCGCCTCTGGGAGTGGTCCCTAAAAAGGACCCAGGGGAATTCAGGTTGATACATAATTTGTCAGCCCCAAGGGGTCTTTCGGTGAACGATGTGATTGACCCGGGAGTTTGTTCGGTGCGGTACGCATCTTTTGATGAGGCTGTCGCCATGTTGAATCGCCTGGGGCCCGGAGCGCTGATGGCCAAGTCGGACATTGAGTCGGCGTTCCGGTTGCTCCCGGTACACCCATATGATCAGCGTCTCCTTGGTTTCATGTTTCAGGGACGCTATTACATGGATAAATGTATGCCAATGGGTTGCTCCATTTCTTGTGCGTATTTCGAAAAATTCAGTAGTTTTTTACAATGGGCGTTCACAAGAACAACAGGGTTTACACATGTTATGCATTATCTTGATGATTTCCTATTTCTGGGGGCAGCCGGGGACATGGAATGTGCACAAGCTTTGAATGAATTTTGTGATCTCATGACCCGCTTTGGCGTGCCATTGGCACCAGGTAAGACAGTGGGCCCGGCTACTTCGCTCGAGTTTCTTGGAATAGAGCTCTACTCCGAAGAGGGGTGCTTCCGTTTGCCTACGGAAAAGGTAACGAAGTTTAAGACATCACTTGAAACATGTATTAGTGAGACGAAGGTAAATGTGCATCAGTTGCAGCAGGCTGTGGGTCAGCTGAATTTTGCCCTTAGAGTAATACCGATGGCTCGCCCCTTTTCCCGCTCTATTGCTCAAGCCATGGTCGGCCTTAAGGAAGGGCACCACCGCACAAGGCTCTCGGCAGAGGTCCGCCAGGACATGCGCATATGGTTGGCATTCCTGGCGGATTTCAATGGTCGTGTCGTGTGGACCAAACCAGCGGTTTCCTCCGTGGAGCTGGGGTTGTGGACGGACTCGGCAGGGAGCGTGGGCTTTGGCGCCATCCTGGGTAATCATTGGTCGGCGCGAACATGGCCGCTATGGTGGCACGAGAATGGGCTGACGGGTTACATTGAGTTTCTCGAACTGTTCCCTATCCTGGTGGCCTTAAAAACATGGCCTGGGGATTTTCGTGATCGCTCTGTGGTGTTCTGGTCTGATAATATGACCGTGGTTGAGTGTATCAATAGTCAGGCAGCACGCTGCAAATGGATTTTGAGACTGTTGAAAGAAATTGTCCTGCTGTGTATGAGACTAAACGTCCACTTTAGGGCGAGACATGTGCCAGGTGTTTTAAATCAGGCAGCTGATGCACTTTCCCGTTCCCGTATGCAGGCCTTCTGGGGTTTTCTGCCCTCAGCGGACCCGGTGGCGGCACCATTTCCCGAAGCTCTCTGGTCTCTCGGTGCCCCGGACTACAAGACCTCGTGGGAGAGAGTTTAGCACCCAGGACAAGGAAGGCTTATGAAGGGGCGTTCCGTTCTTATTTGTCCTTTTTGGGTTCAGCTAGGGGGGAGCGGTGGGGCCAAGAAGAGTATGTCCTGAATTTTTTGTTATCATTACATCAATCAGGCAAATCAGTGGCTACGGCCAATAGGCACCGGGCCGCCATTTCTTTCATGGCACGGGCCCATGGCATACAGGATCACACGGCGTCTTTCTTGGTGCAGAAGGCGCTGCGTGGGTGGCAACGCCGTGAGGGTTGCAGAGTGGATGAAAGACATCCGATAGGTCTTGAAAGGTTGGCCCTGTTACTGTCCGTACTCCCTGCGACATGTTCGTCTCAATCAGAGACAGTGCTATTCCGGGCCGCTTTTGCATTAGCTTTCCATGGGGCTATGCGGGTAAGCGAGCTGGTAGCGAGAAACAAGCAGGATACGGGGGGAGGTCTGTGCCGTGAGCACATTCAAATTAAGGGGGAGACAATGGTAGTCTCATTTGTCAGGTCCAAGACCGATCAGAAAGCGATCGGGGACAGTGTAGTGCTTCAGCGGATTCCGGGATCTCCCATGTGCCCGGTAGCATGCGTTGAGGAGTATTTGGCGCAGAGGGCGGCATCATGGGAGGGAAGGTTGCTGAGGCACGCCGACGCCACCCCGCTGACTAGGTTTCAGTTTCAGCGGGTGCTAACGATGGCGATCGCAGCGGCGGGCTTGAACCCGTGCGAGTTTGGGACCCATTCCTTTCGGCTAGGGGCTGCTACAGAGGCTACAGCCAGGGGTCTGAGTGTGGAAAAAGTGAAACAGTTGGGGCGTTGGTCCTCGAATTGTTATAAAAGGTATGTGCGGTTGCACATGTTGTGAAGCCTATGTCTTGCACTCACGCTTCTTGTTTTTGTTTGGTTTACAGTGTCGCGAGCTTACGAAGCGGGGCGGACTGTGCAGTCGACCCGACACCTGGGAACCAGCGGTCAAAGATCACCGGCTGAGGAAAGAGTGGTGTGGGTCGTGGGCCACTCATACGTGAGGCGTGCCGCAGACGTATTCAAAGCAGGTGACATGATTCACATGGCTGGGGAATACGGGTACAGGGTGACCTTCTACGGAAGGGGCGGGCTTTGTATTGACCCGTTTCAAAGTTTTATTGAGGGTTTGTTAGGGCGGACAAGGTCACCGCCATCTGTACTGATAGTGCATCTTGGGGGCAATGATTTGGTGACCACTGGTAGACGAATACTTCTCGAGTTGATATTATCCACAGTGAGTTGGTTGGCGAGAAGGGTTCCAGGGTGCACGATTGCATGGTCCCATATGATTCCACGAAAAGTGTGGCGGGGGGCTATTTCTGTGGCTGCTGTAAATCATTCAGTGAAGAAGGTGAATAACAAGCTTGGTAGATTGTTCCGTACTAGTACATTGCATTCTATTCCGCATGGGTGTATTAGGGGGGACCATATGTATCTAGAGGATGGAGTTCATTTGTCCCGGGTGGGGAATTCTTTACTCATGGGAGACTTCGTAGCTTGGTTAAAGAGTTTGCAGCCATGACCTTTAAGTAGGAGTTTTTGTGGGGGGTCCGGATAGCCGGTCAACTATCCGGCCTGTGGCAGTAAGGTCATGATCGGTGAGCAGGAATTAGAAGATCCCTAGAGGTAGGGCGTCACCCATTATGGATGGGAGCGCCAGGGGGGAGGCGGCCATTGGCCCCTCAAACGGGGAGGCGGTCCCCTCTAAGGATGGGGACGCCGAAAGGGAAGGCGGCCATAGGCCCCTCCCTGGGGAGGAGGGGCTAGGGCCCCTCCTGGGAATTTCCCGGGCCAGGACATCTGCGACGGCAGATGTGGTAAGTTGTGTGGGGTGGGAGGGGGGTCTACGCTACCTTCTAGACACCTCACACGAGTCCTCGGATGACCACTAAAGATGGCGTCGAGTTATCAAGGGGCCCCCGCTAAGACAAGGGAAATTGGAAGTTGGCACAGAGGTACAGTCCTCTGTGCGACCCCCCTCACAAGTGAGGGGGGAGTTCTGGTAGTGGGGATCTGACACCGGTTACGACCTTGCCGTTGGCCCGTAAATGTTAGGATGTACAATTTCAAAGTTTGAGTAATGCATTTGCAGGATGTTTAGTATCGGCTAGGAGAACCTTTGTATTAGAGATGTGTTAAGGTCAGCCAAGAACATCGTAATGTGTAAATGAAATTGTACATGATATGAAACTGTTATTTTGACGTTTTAATTTTGTTTCATATTTTAATAAATACGGCCGGGAGGGTAACTCCCTCCCGCCTTCCACAAATTCAGAACTGTTTCCGCCTTCCCATCCTTGGGGATTGTGTTGAGAGGGGGTGGCGGGTATCTCAGCCATATGGAAAGGGGCGACCACTCGGTCGCCCCGAACGTATGGTGGAGTACCCCGATCCCCCCGAGAAGCCATTTTGGGCGGGAGGCGAGTCTCGGCTGGTATGCCCGAAGCGGCGTAGCCGGGGCGCGCCTTTTCCCGCCCAAGAGGGGGTTGTCCTAGACACCAACACCGCTAGCCACGCCCTGGAGGCGGATTGGAGGTGGGTACACGCCCGCCCGAAGAAGGATAAAAGGAGTGACAAGCCAAGGAAGCATCCTCTTGTTCCTGTGCTCTGAAGCTGCACCTCCCCGTTGCACGTGAGCTCGAGACGGAACGAAGAGCCATTTTTGACCCACCCACCAGCCCCTGATGACAGCGATTTGTTGGAATAAAGTCGAGTGTCGTGATATTGTTTTTCTTACAGGTTGTTTTGAATAAAGTTGGTAATTTGGTGTGTAATAAAGTTGATAATTTTTCCTTTTCAGCATGTTTTATTCAGCAAAGTAGTTGCACCGGATGCTCGGTAGAGATTATACTTCGATTCGCTTAAGTATAAAATTGTTTTTCTCCCTTTAGTCTTAGATTGTCGTATTTATTTTGGTCGGGCGGTAAGGTCATGATCGGTGAGCAGGAATTAGAAGATCCCTAGAGGTAGGGCGTGACCCATTATGGATGGGAGCGCCTGGGGGGAGGCGGCCATTGGCCCCTCAAACGGGGAGGCGGTCCCCTCTAAGGATGGGGACGCCGAAAGGGAAGGCGGCCATAGGCCCCTCCCTGGGGAGGAGGGGCTAGGGCCCCTCCTGGGAATTTCCCGGGGCCAGGACATCTGCGACGGCAGATGTGGTAAGTTGTGTGGGGTGGGAGGGGGTCTACGCTACCTTCTAGACACCTCACACGAGTCCTCGGACGACCACTAAAGATGGCGTCGAGTTATCAAGGGGCCCCCGCTAAGACAAGGGAAATTGGAAGTTGGCACAGAGGTACAGTCCTCTGTGCGACCCCCTCACAAGTGAGGGGGGAGTTCTGGTAGTGGGGATCTGACACCGGTTACGACCTTGCCGTTGGCCCGTAAATGTTAGGATGTACAATTTCAAAGTTTGAGTAATGCATTTGCAGGATGTTTAGTATCGGCTAGGAGAATCTTTGTATTAGAGATGTGTTAAGGTCAGCCAAGAACATCGTAATGTGTAAATGAAATTGTACATGATATAAAACTGTTATTTTGACGTTTTAATTTTGTTTCATATTTTAATAAATACGGCCGGGAGGGTAACTCCCTCCCGCCTTCCACAAATTCAGAACTGTTTCCGTCTTCTCATCCTTGGGGATTGTGTTGAGAGGGGGTGGCGGGTATCTCAGCCATATTGGTTCGACCACCTCCATTTCTGTCTTTGGCATATATTTGAATATACCAAGGCAGTTTGAGGAAAAAGTGCCATTAATTGCTCAAAGGTGTCCTTTAAAAGCATTTCCAGACCTACCCCAGTCAAAGTGCCCAAATCATTACCTCCACAGTGGAGGTTTTGGCAAATGCATAAAGGTTTTCACCAATGGTATCAATTGGTGACATTTTAATCCTCTGTGGCCCAACCACTTAATTTCCACATCTTGTAAATTGAGTTTAGGTAAATTTCTGTTCTCAGCATACCTTTGAGCCCAGTAGATGTAACTATGTCCAACAATCCAGACATAAAACATGGTGAGAGAAGGTTGTGCTGCAGTCAGATGAAGTGTGGTAATGAAAGGGCAGTTGAAACAGTAGGAGTTTGTAAAGAAAAAAAAACTGTGGAGTTTCAGTGCTAATGATTCATTAGCAGTGATTGGTGGATTTCCATTTCTGAAAACAGAAAGTTAGGGTGCATGGATGTGTTCTTTGAAAGATGTAATTTGAATGGTCAAGAAAAAATCATTTAATGAAAGATTTCACTGGATACGCAGGTGCACTGAGAGTTCAGAGTTCAATTGAAACATTGTTGTGTGAACTTGCAAACATCAGAGGTCTTTCAGGAGGTGGTTGCTATGCAAAAAAAGGCAGAGAGGGCAGAGGGGGGAAGAGTTTTGATTTGAAAAAAGTGAGGGAAGAGTTTTGATTGGCTAACATGAGAGATATGTGTAATGAATATCTGCATTTCTGTGCTTTCTATAGCTGCAGCCTCTGGAGTGCATACTCTTTGTTCTGCTGAAGACAATTTGGTGTATTTCTGAGACTGTTTTGAAACTCATAAAGAATTTGCTAAGGTGAGAAAAGATTTATTTAATTTAGATAGACTATAGTATGCTTTAAGGACAAAATTATGAAGAAAGCTGTGTTTTTAAAATGTTGCTTTGTCTAAAGTGTTTTACAAATAGATTTTGTTTCTTTGAGAAATTGTAATTGAAAATAATGTGAAGTATTAGCACTGTCAGGGTGTTTTTGTACATAGGAGCTGTGCAGTGTTTTCAAATTATTACTTGAAAACCGTTTTTGAGGAAAAGGAATGCTTTTAAAATTTATCACAAGGAAAAAATGGTGTCTGCTTCTTTATAAGGCATTTGAGTATCTCTGATGTTATTTTTCCCATTTTAATTTAAGAGCTTTCGCCGTGGGGCTTGTTCCTTGTAAATATGCTCCCACCTGTGCTTGGCAAATTTAGATTTTGATTCTCTGAGTTACATAGCCATGTTAAAAGTGGCCCAAAAATGGTGCAAGGGCAATCAAAAAACGCTTTCCTGTGTCTTAAGGACATTTTAAGTCATTTCCTCTTGAATGTAGGTATACAATTGATTTATATGTTGTGTTTAAAAACGTTTTTTGAAATCAATTACATTTCTGGATATGTACTGCTAGAGCTTCATAGGTTGTTTGGGGCACATTTATAAGGCATTTGAGTGTCTATGATGTTATTTTTCCCATTTAAATTGAAGAGCTTTCTCTGTGGGGCAAGTTCCTTGTAAATATGCTCCCGCCTGTGCTTGGCAAATTTAGATTTTGATTCTTGGAGTTACATAGCCATGTTAATAGTGACCCAAAAATGGTGCAAGGGCAATCAAAAAACGCTTTCATATGTCTTAAGGACATTTTAAGTCATTTCCTCCTGAATGTAGGTATACAATTGATTTATATGTTGTGTTTAAAAAAGTTTTTTGAAATCAATTACATTTCTGGATATGTACTGCTAGAGCTTCATAGGTTGTTTGGGGCATATTTATAAGGCATTTGAGTGTCTATGATGTTATTTTTCCTATTTAAATTGAAGAGCTTTCTCCGTGGAGCAAGTTCCTTGTAAATATGCTCCCACTTGTGCTTGGCAAATTTATATTTTGATTCTTGGAGTTACATAGCCATGTTAAAAGTGACCCAAAAATGGTGCAAGGGCAATCAAAAAACAATTTCATGTGTCTTAGGGCATTTTAAGTCACTGAGGAAACACAGGTGATGTGATTGTGAAATGAGGAAAAGAAACTCTACATTTTTCAATTACATCACTAGTGTTTCCTAAGTTTACGAATGGCATTGTGCAGATGAAGTTTAGGTCTGTCCACGGACACAAAAGAGGTCTGGCCTTTGTTCAAGAGTGAAGTGGACATGACTTACTTCATTGGTAGGCCTTCACATGTATTATCTCCTCTGTATTCTTCAACAAGCGTAAATCTCATCTGCAACCGTGCGTAGGCCTCACCTCAAACAAACCTCTGGATAGGCCACACCTTATCGTCATCCTGAATCAATCATTTAAAATGTTAGGGACAGATTTATGATAGGTGTATGCCTGTTTTGTACCACTGTGCGTCACTTTTGTGACGCAGTGGTGGTGCAAAAGATTTGCTATGTGGCGACATATTTACAACTTGATGCATCTAGGCAGATGTGTCATGCTGTAAAGTCATGTGCCACACGAAACCTGCGTCAGGTTTCATATAGGTGTTTTGTTGCAGGGTGGGCATTCAACAATTTTACTATTATAGTCTCTGAGATTTGTGTCTTAGTCTGCAACATCTCATTGTTGTTCTCTTTCTTTAAAGATAACGACAACATCAAGCATGAGTGATAATGAGCAATCAGTTGATCTCGATCTTATCGTTGAACTTGTCATTGAAACGTCAGTGGAAGTAGATCCCTTACATCATTTAAATCCTGAGGATGATGAAGAATATGATGAGAATGCCGATTTGTCAGAATTGTTTGACTTAGGGTGGGAAGCTGATCTGCTTGAGCCTATGTAGTAAACCGTTTTATTTAAAATTAAACAAAAGTTCAAAAATAGTTTGTGTGTAGTGTCTTTATTAAAATAATGAAATTTGCTAATAAAATTAGTTCAGATTCACATATAAAACAACACAGGTAAAATGTAGAAGCATTCAATTTCTTTGCTAAATTTGCCAATGCACTAAAAATTGTTCTATGTTAAAATAATAAGTAGGGTGTTAAGTTTTTGAAGACTGTTATTGATTTACTGTTTGGTAATAGTGGTTAATAACATTTTTTATTATATTTTACCACAGATTCAACTGCAGATCATTTCAAAATTTGAAAATGCCAACTAAGAATCGAATTAGAAAGGCTACAAAACGTCAAAGACAGCAGGTTCATCTATTACTGCAGCAGTCCTCTACAAAAAAAACTTGTCAAGTCACCAAGAAAGCTCTGGGTAAGACCACAAAATCATTCATAAGAAATATTTGTAGTAAAAAAAGTATTTCTACAGAAAATGTTTCAGTCCAGAAAAAGAGAAGCAATTTAAACGGAAAGGAAAGACCAATCAAAAATGTTACTGCTAGAGCACGAGATAACTCTGTGCATGATAGTAGAAGGTAACAACAGTTTAGGGACATTTTTTCCGGAGAATGGATGCATAGTTCAAGTTGTGAGGCATTTTTTAATGAGGAGAGTTATTTTCAGGATAATGATTTGGTGCTTGCAGTTGACACCAGTGGTCGAGCTTATGAAGTGAAAGATGGTTGTCCAGTTGAAAAAGAAAAACTTGTGACAACAGAGACAGAAGAGGTGTTAGGTAATGAGGTTTTAGGAAGACGTCCTAAGGATCCTGTGTACATTTGGAAGTGTAGTAGTAATTGCAGTGTGCGACAGGATTCCATCAATTTGTTTTGTGATTTTGTACGGACATTTAATAAGAAAAGTTTGAAGCAGAAAATGAAGTTGTTGCAAGTATTAGATCCTTGCAGAGTGAGAGAAGTGACAGGTTTGCATGGTCATTCACTGGCTTGTCTTTCCAGGAGAGTATGCCAGAGTGTTTTTCATCATTTCAGGATGCTAGCAGTGCATCATAATAAAGTGAGGAAATTAGTGAGAATGTTGTATTATGCTAAGAGTCCAGCAATTATGCTTAAACAATTATGTGCAGCTCTTTTCCATGGTTCTGAAATAGATGTGAAGAATATTTGTGAAGAAATTGAGTTTTGTTACTTTGGAAGTAAAGATGAGAATGCTCAAATTGACCCAGAAGTAGAGGGTAATGTTGAAGATAATGTACAGGTTTCTAGTACAGATAATTTTCAGAAGGAAATTGCTACGTTTCAGGTGAAATCAAGTCAGAGGCCTAATTTCACTTGTGTGTGTTGTCGACGCACTTATTATAAGAATCAGATTAAGTTAGTGGATTTATATGCAAAAAGTGAAAGGGAAAATAATAGTGAATGGAAGGATTTCGCAACATACTTGATGGTAGAAAATTGTTTTGATTTGGGATCGGATCAACGTGTGTGTACTTATTGTTGTAACAAATTAAACCAAAACCAGATGCCAGCTAGGGCGGTTCATAATAATCTGGAATTGGTTGAGATTCCTTCTGAATTGAAGGATTTAAATACTTATGAATCTATTTTGATTCAAAGTATCCATCCCTGTCAGGCTATTGTACGAATGGAGCCAAAGACAGGGAAGTTGCCTCCATCAGATTTACAGAGAGGATTAAAGGGAAGAGTTGTTTATTTGCCTCTAGATTTGAACAAAAACATTAACACAATTGGAGTAGAAAAAGTGGAAGAGGAACCTCTGGTTATCTTAGTAAATGGGGTTCCGACAAAGAATAAGAAAATATGGCAAGATTTAGTGGATGTTAGGAAAGTCAAAAAGGCAACATTGTATTTGAAAAAAAATAATATGGCCGAGATACCCGCCACCCCCTCTCAACACAATCCCCAAAAAGAGGGAAACCGGAAACAGTTCTTGAAGTTTTTTGGAAGTGGGATGGAGTGACCATCCCGGCCGTATTTATTAAAACAAAATTAAAAACATTAAACGTTTCATGTTATGTACAATTTCATTACCATATTGCGATGTTTGGCTAACCTTAACAGATTCTCTAATACAGAGGTTCTCCTAGCCGAACTAGCATCCTACAAAACATTTCTTGACATATTGAAATTGTACAACCTAACGTTTAAGGGCCAACGGCAAGGTCATAACCGGTGTCAAGATCCCTAACCAGACTTACCCCTCCCACTTGGGATGGGCGACAGCACGGAGGCGTACCTCAAGTGCAACTACTACCAATTTCCCTTGACTTGACGGGGGCACCTAAAGACTCGACGCCAGTTAAAGGTCGTTCGAATACTCGTGTGAGGTATCTAGAAGGTATCATAGACCTTATCCCAACCCCACACAACTTACCGCATCTGCCGTCGCAGATGTCACTGGCCCCGGGAAATTCCCCAGGAGGGGGCTGTAACCCCTCCTACAAAGGAAGGGGCCTTGACCGCCTTTCCTTTACTTCCGGCGACCCATCCTTAGAAGGGACCGCCTCCCCATTGAGGGGCCAATGGCCACCTCTCCCGAGCGCTCCCATCCGTGTTGGGTGACGCCCACTCATAGGGATCTACTAATTAGTGCTCACCGATCATGACCTTATCGCCTACCAAATTAAATACGACAGTGCTAACTAAACTTCAGAATACATTGGCCACTATGACCGAAAGAGCATGCATAACATTCAACACTAACTCTGAATCTCTTTAATGCAAAACGTACTCAAATATACCATTCTTTAATAAACTCAACATCAACATGACACTCCAACCTGTAAACGAAAACAGAAGCAAAATTAATCAACTTTATTACAAACAGCTGGCTGTCTTCAGGGGCTGGTGGGTGGGTCAAAATTGGCTCTTCGTTCTGTCCCGAGCTCACGTGCAGCGAGGAGGTGCAGCTTCAGGGCACAAGAAGAAGAGGATGTCTTCTGGTCTTGCGTCCCTTTTTATCCGTCTTCAGGGCGGGCGTATACCCGCCCCTGCCTGCCCCGAGGGCGTGGCTGGCTGCGTCAGTGTCTAGGCCAGCCCACTTTAGGGCGGGAACGGGCGCGCCCCAGCTACGCCGCTTCGGGCATACCAGCCGAGACGCGCCTCCCGCACAAAAATGGCTTCCCGGGGGGATCGAGGCACTCGGCCATACGTTCGGGGGGACCGAGTTGGTCGCCCCTTTCCATATGGCCGAGATACCCGCCACCCCCTCTCAACACAATCCCCAAAAAGAGGGAAACCGGAAACAGTTCTTGAAGTTTTTTGGAAGTGGGATGGAGTGACCATCCCGGCCGTATTTATTAAAACAAAATTAAAAACATTAAACGTTTCATGTTATGTACAATTTCATTACCATATTGCGATGTTTGGCTAACCTTAACAGATTCTCTAATACAGAGGTTCTCCTAGCCGAACTAGCATCCTACAAAACATTTCTTGACATATTGAAATTGTACAACCTAACGTTTAAGGGCCAACGGCAAGGTCATAACCGGTGTCAAGATCCCTAACCAGACTTACCCCTCCCACTTGGGATGGGCGACAGCACGGAGGCGTACCTCAAGTGCAACTACTACCAATTTCCCTTGACTTGACGGGGGCACCTAAAGACTCGACGCCAGTTAAAGGTCGTTCGAATACTCGTGTGAGGTATCTAGAAGGTATCATAGACCTTATCCCAACCCCACACAACTTACCGCATCTGCCGTCGCAGATGTCACTGGCCCCGGGAAATTCCCCAGGAGGGGGCTGTAACCCCTCCTACAAAGGAAGGGGCCTTGACCGCCTTTCCTTTACTTCCGGCGACCCATCCTTAGAAGGGACCGCCTCCCCATTGAGGGGCCAATGGCCACCTCTCCCGAGCGCTCCCATCCGTGTTGGGTGACGCCCACTCATAGGGATCTACTAATTAGTGCTCACCGATCATGACCTTACCGCCACAGGCCCGGATAGTTGACCGGCTATCCGGGCCCCCCACAAAAGTCCTACCTAAAGGTCATGTTTCAACGTTTTTAACCATGCTAAGAAGTCTCCTATGAGTAACTCATTTCCCACTCGAGACAAATGTACTCCATCCCCTAAATACATACTGTCATCATTAATACAACCATGCGAGATAGAATGCAATGTCTTGGAACGGAACAACCTACTCACTTTGTTATTAAGTTTCCTAACAGAATGATTCAAAGCACGAATCGACACAGCCCCCCGCCACACTTTTCGTGGGATCATATGAGACCACGCAATTATGCACCCTGGAACTTTCCTTGCCAACCAACTTACAGTGGAAAGCATTGCCTCTAGGAGAAGTCGTCTACCGGTGGTGACCAAATCGTTGCCCCCTAAATGTACTATGACTATAGACGGCGGTGACCTCGTCCGCCCTAACAAACCCTCAAAGAATGCCTGAAACTGGTCAATACAGAGACCGCCCCTTCCGTAGAAGGACATTCTGTACCCGTATTCCCCAGCTACGTGAATCATGTCACCTGCTTCGAATACGTCTGCGGCACGCCTCACGTATGAGTGGCCCACGACCCACACCTCTTTTCTCACAGCCGGTGATGTCTGACCGCTGGCCTGGTGTTGGGTCGCCTGCATAGTCCGCCCCGCCTCGAAGGCTTGCGTAACTGAAAACCAAACAAAAGACAAGAAGCGTGAGTACATTATTACAGCTTCACAACAAGTGCAACCGCACATATCTCTTATAACAATTGGAGGACCAACGCCCCACTCGTTTTACTTGTTCCACATTAAGACCCCTGGCTGTAGCTTCAGTGGCAGCCCCTATCCGAAAGGAATGGGTCCCAAACTCGCCCGGGTCCAAGCCCGCTGCGGTAATTGACATCGCGAGCACCCGCTGAAACTGAAACTTCGTCAGTGGGGTGGCGTCCGCGTGTCTCAACAATGTCCCTCCCCATGATGCCACCCTTCGTGCTAGGTAGTCTTCTAAACACTTTACCGGACACATGGAGGACCCTGGAATCCTGCGAATGACTATGCAGTCCCCCACCCCACCTTGATCGGTTTTGGACTTGACAAAGGATACAGTCATCGTCTCACCCCTGATCTGAACGTGTTCCCGGCACAAACCCCCTACCACATCCTGTTTGTTCCTTGCCACCAGCTCACTTATCCTCATCGCCCCGTGAAAAGCAAGCGTAAAAGCAGCTCGGAACAAAGATGCCTCGAACTGAGACGAGCATGTGGCGGGGAGTGTGGCCAGCAACTGGGACAACCTATCCAGACCTATCGGGCGCCTCTCATCTACTCTGCGACCCTCAAGGCGTTGCCACCCACGCAGCGCTTTCTGTACCACAAAAGACGCTGTTGGGTCCTGGATATTATGAGCCCTGGCAACAAAGGAAATGGCAGCACGATGCCTCTGGGCTGTAGCCACCGACTTCCCAGCCCTACGCAAGGACATCAGAAAATGTACTACCCAATCCTCATGCCCCCAAAGCCCCCCTCTCTCAGTCCCCAAAAAGGCTAAATAGGCCTGAAACGCCCCTTCGTATGCCTTCCTCGTTCTTGGTGCTAGACTTTCTCCCACGAGGTAACGAAGTTCGGGGCACCGAGAGACCAGAGAGCTTCGGGAAAGGGTGCCGGCTCTGGGTCCGCTGAGGGAAGGAAACCCGAGAAAGCCTGCATTTGAAAACGAGACAGTGCATCAGCCGCCTGATTCATCACCCCTGGGACATGTTTCGCTCTGAATACCACGTTCAGTTGCATACACAGTAAGACAATTTCTTTAAGCAGCCTTAAAATCATTTTACAACGAGCTGCCTGACTATTGATGCATTCTACAACGGTCATATTGTCAGACCAAAATATGACAGAGTGATTTTTGAATCCATTGGGCCAGGTTCTGAGGGCCACCAAAATGGGAAACAGTTCAAGGAAAGCAATATTACTCGTCAGCCCCTCCTCATGCCACCATGTTGGCCACCTTTGAGCCGACCATTTTGTGCCGAAGATGGCGCCAAAGCCCATGCTTCCCGCCGAATCCGTCCATAGACCAAGTTCTTCAGAGGACAAGGCTGGTTTGTTCCAGACGACTCGACCATTGAAATCCGCCAAAAATGCTAACCAAATACGCATGTCTTGGCGAACCTCAGCCGATAGTCTCGTGCGATGATGACCCTCCTTTAGGCCGACCATCGCCTGAGCAATCGAACGGGAAAAAGGGCGGGCCATTGGGATCACCCTTAGGGCAAAATTCAACTTCCCCACCAATTGCTGCAATTGATGCAGCGTAACTTTAGATGCATTTATACACATTTGCAGGGCTGCCCTGAATTTCGACACTTTGGCAGCTGGTAAACGAAAACAACCCTCACTAGAGTCCAACTCGATCCCGAGAAACTCGAGGCAAGTCGTGGGACCCACAGTTTTACCTGGTGCCAATGGCACGCCAAATCGATCCATTAATACACAAAATTCAGTCAAGGCCCGGGCACATTCATCATCCCCAGCGGCCCCAAGGAACAGAAAGTCATCAAGGTAATGCATCACATTTCGAAAACCCGTTTCCTTCGTGTAAACCCATTGTAGAAAACTACTGAATTTCTCGAAATATGCACAAGATATAGAGCACCCCATCGGCATACACCTATCCATGTAATACAAACCTTGAAACTTGAATCCCAGAAGACGTTGGTCGTCCGGGTATACCGGGAGCAAACGGAACGCTGACTCGATATCTGATTTCGCCATCAGCGTCCCGGGCCCCAAGCGATTCAAAATGGCTACGGCCTCATCAAATGATGCGTACCGCACCGAACATACCTCTGGATCAATTGCATCGTTCACAGAAAGGCCATGAGGAGCTGATAAATTGTGAATCAATCGAAACTCACCTGGGTCCTTCTTGGGGACCACCCCTAAAGGAGAACAGACAAAATTCTGTACCGGGGGAACACTAAACGGGCCGGCAACCCGACCTCGGATAACCTCTTTCCGGATCTTATCCTGTACTACAGTCGTATGCTGCAAGACGGAAAGTTGGTTTTGGCACGTCCCGACACCCTGAAAGTCCCCCACCGGGATGCGGAAACCATATGAAAAACCGTTTCGCAGCACCCCAGCAGAAGTACGATCTGGGTATTCGCTGAGCCAGGGAATCATCGCCAAGGTATCAATCGGGGTTGGTAAAGGCGCCCCTCGGACTACATTAGACCTGTTTGGCGCCTCCTCTACCCCCATTTTCACCCGTTTTGGCTCTGCACGAGGACTCAGGATGGGGTGCCCCGCAACCACTACATTCGTGCTTGAATTTACAAGATCCCGGGGGCCTAGTACATTTACCTTTGTTGAAATTGAAACAAAAACCCCTCTTCCCTGTATTGCCGGCGGGTCTCGGATAATCGTCGGTACCCGTACCCGACCGAAAGGGCGTCCCCCCATATTGGCGGGAGGACTCACCAACAGTACTCCCCACCAACGGCATTTTCAACATCCCTGACTCTTTCATTTTATCCCATGTCAAAGAATCATAACAGTCCCAGGTTAAACTTTTGTTATGCTCCATAGCTTTCCTGAAAAGGTTGTCATAACAGAACCACTGGTTACCTTGGTGCGACGTCGAGTACCCCATAATTCGTGACTGATATACTGGAAACTCAGGGAGCAATTCAGGCCTACGTTCCCCCAAAATTGACGTAAAAATTCCCCAAGCATTGCCCCAGTTGCCAATATTCTCATTCACTTTAAAGGCGGCCATTTTTGCGCGCCAAACACTTGGATGCATCAGATCCTTTTGACTCTTAACAGTTTCAACCTCATAATGATCAACGAGCAAGGAGAAAATGTTTACGTATTCCCCCGCCCAGATCTTTTCCTTTATTGCCAAAGGAACATGTTGCCCCAATTTTTCTCTACGAGAGGGTGTTGACTCATCCCTCGCGATCGGCAATGGCCGCTTACCTGCACCGGACGCTGCTTCCGCCCCTCGTGGCTTGTCTATCACCGTATCCGGCGCGGGCACCTTGGCTGTATCACGTTTCTCGCGCAACTGTTTCATGAGTGCTTGCGCTTCGGCAGCCGTCGCGCCCTCACTACTGTCCCCCAACCACGCTGCTAACTGTGCCGCCAACTCGGGCGGCATATCCTCAGCGGATGTCGGGGTGACTACGACTGGAATCGGATTCCCTTCCTTCGGTACCGGGGCCGGTACCGGGGCTGGCGCCTCGAGCGGGGAACAGGGAACCGGGACGTCTCCCTCGACCGGCCCCCTTCTCGGCCTCTTTGGCCTCCCTCCGGCCGGTGGACGCCCCGAACCCTCCTGACCGTCTCGCTCCGCCAACTGCTTCTTTATTTCGGACATTTCCTTCATGAGGACCCGAACCATTTGGTCAGTCGACATTCTCTTCGCGCCTTTCTTGGGCATCTTTCAGACGAAGTATCTAGAAGACAAAAAGAAAGATTAAAACGCTCAAAATTGGCTCTTCGTTCTGTCCCGAGCTCACGTGCAGCGAGGAGGTGCAGCTTCAGGGCACAAGAACAAGAGGATGTCTTCTGGTCTTGCGTCCCTTTTTATCCGTCTTCAGGGCGGGCGTATACCCGCCCCTGCCTGCCCCGAGGGCGTGGCTGGCTGCGTCAGTGTCTAGGCCAGCCCACTTTAGGGCGGGAACGGGCGCGCCCCAGCTACGCCGCTTCGGGCATACCAGCCGAGACGCACCTCCCGCACAAAAATGGCTTCCCGGGGGGATCGAGGCACTCGGCCATACGTTCGGGGGGACCGAGTTGGTCGCCCCTTTCCATAAGTACTATAAGAATGTATATGTTGCAGAAGAGGAAGTAAGTGATGAAGAGAATAGCGATTTGTGTGCTGGCCAAATTGAGAAAGTAGAAGCCTCTAAAAGTGAAGAAATATATGAACATTATATTGTTCATCCTTTGCATTCCAAGGAAGTCATGGGGAATGAAACAAGCCAAAGGGAGTCCCATTAGTGTTTGGGAGGAAAGTTTGGAAGCTCGGTGTTTCCGACAGCTATTTCCAACAGGTCAAGGAGGAAGATATGATGAGCGACCTCATCAAATTCCTGCTTCTAAATACCGGACTTTACGATTGTATGCAGAAGATGCTAGGTTTCGACAATGCATTCCCTATTTGTTTCATCTCCTGTTTGAAAGCGATCTGTCTGGACTGTCATATGCAGTGAACCACATCTTGAAAAGTGGTATACAGATACGAAACATCTCGGCAAGTGACTTTATGGATAAAGTCAATGTCCAAGACAGTATTTTGGATTCTCACCTAATTAATCTCATGGCGTGTCAGCGTGGTACTAATGAGTACTGGTACTGTCGTCATGGTGATTTAAAATGTATGCTGAGGAACTTAGGAACTCCGACATTGTTCCTCACTCTGAGCTGTGCCGAGTATGGCTGGGAAGACTTACTTGAATTTCTACGAGAGGCAAATGGAAACATTGAAAACATCGAATTCAAGACACCCGGAGAACTGTGCTCTTTGGATCCAGTCAATGTATGCAGGTACTTCAATCATAGATTTGAAGCTATGATGTCTTTCATCATGAATAAGAAGAATCCACCTCTTGGAGAGGTGTTGGATTTCTTCTGGAGAAAGGAGTACCAAGCAAGAGGTGCTCCTCATATACATATGCTGCTGTGGATCAAGGATGCACCTAAATTTGGAACAGATCCGGATGACTTAGTGATGAGTTTCATAGAACAGTATTCTACGTGTGCTGTTCCAAACGCAAAGGAGAAGAAAAGCCTAAGAGAACAAGTTCTACGTTTCCAAAGCCATCGTTGTGGAAAGTACTGTCGTCGTAAATTCAGAAACAAGGACAAGTTCTACACCAAATGTCGTTTCAAATTTCCACGATTGGAGATTTTTAAAGGAAGAGTAAACAGTTTGATGTCTTCTCTGAGACATAATGTGACGAGGAAATCACCCAAAAATACATACAATTTGAAAAGGAACGAAGAGTCCAAGTACATCAATGACTACAACCCAGTGATTTTGTCCATGTGGAATGCTAACATGGATATACAGTTTGTAGGTGATAACTGTATGGCTGTGGTTCGGTATGTGACATCTTACATCACCAAAAAAGAAAAGACAGAATTGAAGGATATGTGGGAGGACATTTCCCGTGAAAAGAGCCTCAGCAAGAAGTTGTACAGTTTCAGTCTGAAGATGTTGTCGCATCGAGAAATCGGAGCTTACGAATGTTCTGACCGGTTGTTTTCAGCAAGTCTCTATGCCAAATCCAGGAGTATCGTTTGGGTGAGTCTTGGTCTTGCTGCAACGCGTAATCGAGTTCTGAAACCTGTGCGGGAAATTGAGTATTTGGCGGAAAAGGAGCCAAACAGTACCGACATTTTGAAGACCAACATGTTGGATACATATTATCCAAATCGAAGTAGTCACCTTGAGAATGTTTGTTTGTATGAGGTTCTACAAAATTACATATTCAAGAGGAACATCAAAGAAGATATTGAGAAAGGAGTGTATGCTGTAATTGGAAGTGAGGGATGTCTGGTCAAGCAAAGAAAATGCCACTTGGTAAACCATCGAAAATTGAGTGGCGAATCTCCAGAAAAAAAGGAGTTTTTCTATTTAGCCCTTTTGCAACTTTTCAAGCCTTGGCGTGCAGAAGAGGAACTGCTTGGAGATTTCCTCTGTTACGAAGACTCTTTCACTGCCACCAAGGAGAACATAGAATGTCCTGCTTTTCCCAAATATCAAGAAATGTTGACTTTGGAAATTGAGCAGGAAGCAACGATTGCAGCCGAGATTGCCAGAGACAGTTCTCAGGACAGTCAGAGTTCTGTTTCATTGAGTCAGGATCCACTAGGAGGACCTGTTATCGAAAATGAAGCTGCCACTGCTATGAATGAAGTGGAAAGAGCCATGGCACATGCTCAGGAGGATGCGGTTAACTTAGAAGACTTTGAAAAACAACTCAACGTTGAGCAGAGGAAAATATATGACGAAGTTACCAAGCAAATTGATCATGGATTAAGTCATGAGAAGAAAGAGTGCTCGTGTACGTCGTTGAAGCCTGTCCGACTGTACGTGAGTGGAGAAGCGGGAACTGGAAATAGTTTCCTCATTAAAGCAATTTCTTGTTATTTGCAGGAAAGGACTGAGTCATCGCTGTCTTGTGTTGTCACCGCTCCAACTGGACTGGCAGCACATAACATTAAAGGTATTACTTTGCATCGTCTACTGATGCTGCCAGTGGAGCATGACAACAAATTACAATACCACAAGTTATCTGGAGATGCTTGTTGTGAAGTTTCAAGAGTCTTGAGGAAAATGAAACTTCTTATCATTGACGAAGTAAGCATGGTTTCCAATGTCATGCTTGCCTTTGTGCATTTGAGAATGCAAGAAGTTCTTAAAACTGAGTATGATGTGTTATTTGGTGGCAAACACATCATTGTTTTCAGAGATCTTCTGCAGCTGACACCAGTGAAAGGACAACCTGTGTTCAAAAACCTCACGCATGAAGATACCAGGAAGTGCCTAGGGAGCATTGGCAACGTCAATATATGGTTAAACTTCACTGATGCTGAACTGCATGAAAATATGCGTCAGGCGAAGGATGAAGATTACAAGAATATTCTACAAGATGTTAGAATTGGAAAAGTGACCGAGCATGGGAAAGAAGCTTTACAAGCACGATTACTGTCAAATTTATATCCAGAACAAGACGTTGTGCCTGAGAATATTTTTCAGAAAATTACTGAGAAGAAATCCGGAATATGTTTGATGCCAACTCTTGCAGAATGTGCCATCTTCAACAACAAAATGTTGCATTTAGAAAAGCAAGAGATTGTGAAACTGGAAGCTATTGACAGAATAGAGCATATAGGATCAACAATTATTTTGTCTGAGAATTTGAAATCAAAATTGGATTCATTAGAGAAGACTATATCTAAAACTGCGGGTTTTGAAAAGACTTTGAATGTGTACTTAAATTGCCGAATCATTTTGAGAAGGAATTTACATGTTGAAAGAGGTCTGGTAAATGGATCAATGGGTAATGTAGTTGATTTTGAGAAATACAGAAGTAGAGATGGAATTGAATTTTTAAAAATTAAATTTGATGGCATTGAGGAAGTACAGCTAGTTGGTCGTTGCTCTGCTAGGTTTTTGCTTGTTAAAGACTTATATGTTCGCCGTAAGCAGTTTCCTGTTTGCTTGGCATATGCGGTGACAATCCATAAATCGCAAGGTTTAAGTGTAGACAGTGCATTGGTGAATATTGGCAGTTCTGTGTTCAAGGAGGGTATGGCATATGTGGCATTGTCACAAGTTAGAAGTTTATCTGGATTGTACTTGATTGACTGTGATGTCACAAACATTTGTGCGGATCTAGATTGTGTAAAGGAATACAATAGGTTAAGAAGAGAGTATGCGCCACATTTGCCTCAATATCCTTTGTTTGAGAAACGTGTGGTAGGCCGGAAACGAAGAAATATCAGTAATAGTAGGGAGGTTGTAGCAAAAAACCCAAAAGTCGATGAACCGAAAATTGTAAGCAGAAAGAAAATGGATTCTGTTGAAGATGGTGTCGGTTTTCAATTTGAAAACAGTTCTGGTGTCAACTGCTATGCTAATGTAGTTGTTAATGTTGTCTTTTCATTAGAGACTTTAAAAGAACAGATTGTGATCAATTCAGAACAAAGTTTATGCTGTTTGTTGAATTCTGTGTTAGAGAAATGTAGCACTGATAGAACAAAAGTAGAAAGTGTGTCTGAAGTTCGTTATCTGTTAAACGAATGTTCAGGTCCAACAGAATTCTCTGAAAATATTCAGCAGGATTGTCAGGAGTTTTTAATGTATATGCTTGATGTATTGCAAGATGAGGGTGTAGATGTAGATCACCTGTTTGGACTTTCTTATCATTGGCAGCATGACTGCGAGAACTGTAGGGTATCAAGTACTACTAGTGTAGACTTAGAAAGATTTATATATTTAACTTTGCCAGACAGTAAATCAGTGTCCTTTAATAAGCTAGTAAAAGCAGCTGATCACAACATGGAGTGTAGCCAATGTAAATCTGAAATGATGTCAACATTATTTATACGAAGATATGGCCAGTATGTCATTTTAATATTCCAACGATGTAGGCCTGATGGAACAAAATTGACAACTTTAATAAAAAATGTTGTTGCTTCGCAGTTGTCAATATCAGGAAGGACTTTTGTAACTGCATTAATTATATATCATGACGGTCCTTCAACAACATCAGGACATTACACAGCTTATTTAAAGTCTAGAAACGGCTGGTCATTCTGCAACGATTCTGTATAACTTTCAAAAAAAAATTGCCGTATGACCTTAAAAATTCTTACCCTAAAATTTTAGGGAAAGAATCTCGGGATGTGCTCTGAGGAATTTCAAGAGGTTCATGGAGTAGAGGGAATGTATGTCTGCAATGCTGTCTAGATTATTGGTCAAAACTTTTGATTATAATGTCATTTTAAAAATCCAACTATATAAACCTGATGAAAGTCTGCTTCATAGTAAGCAGTATCAGTGTCATAGGAAAAGTAGAACATGAGTGAGTAAGAAGGGTAAGATATTAGTAGTCCAGGATTGTGAAACTAATCTTAAACGTTTTCTTTCTGAAACTTGCGAAAATAAAAAATGACGGAATTCCAAGAGTTGTAAATCGCTCTAACATGATTTGGCCTTGTGGAAACATGTGGTAGAATGTGAGAAGTCTTTTATCGTATGTAACACATTTTTCAAAACGATAGAGGTTTTCTTTCAGAAAGTGGCGGGCTGAAAATCTTAATAGCACAACAGAGTGTAAGCTGTTCATAGGACATCCTTCGACTTCATGGAAAGTAAGTTAATTTTAAGGAGTTTTGAATTCTGATTTCTTATGTTGTATGGGTTTTTTAAACACAATCATTTTGATTGTGTTTTTTTTTCCCCGCTGTTACATGATGAATACCTTCAAGTCACTGATTTTAGTGAAATTTGATACATTCTGAGAACAGCAAAAAGAAACCATTTAACATGTATAATTAATTCTCTACTTTTTGTACTTATGATATACATTTAGAAATGTGAGGTAGACATGGAGAAACTGAGGCTTCTGTAAGTGTCAAAGTTAATGCATACAGTGCTGCACTTCTGGGTACTGTTTTATTTTGAAACCTGAATAGGCCTCACCTCAAACAAACCTCTGGAAAGGACAAATCTTATTTGCATCCTGAAACAATCATTTAAAATGTTAGGGACAATTTTATGATGGCTTTACATCTCTTTTGCGCTGCCATTGCATCACTGTTCTGAGACATCAGCAGTGCAAAAGATGCACCACATTCCAAAATAGGCCTCACTTCATCAGCATCAAGATACTGTTAGTTTAAAATATATATCTTTAGGACTGTGTAGGGGGCCTAGAGAAGCAGAGGCTTCTGTAAATGTCAAAGTTGTTGAAAAACTGTTTGTCCTTCAACCTTTTCCCTTGTCTTTTCTAATTTTTAAATACATGTTTTAATATTTTTCAAATGTTTGTTCTCTCTTTCACAGATTGAAAGTATGAAAAAAAATTGAATAAGTTATCAAGAATTTTAAGGTAAATGTTTTCTACTCTTTTCGTTTCATTTCTATCACATTCACCTACTATAGGGCTTCAGACTATAGAGCTTTAAACAAAGTTTAACTAAATGTGGAAATTTGGAGCTGTGCCCGTGGCTTTTAGTTCAATGAGCAAGTGCATTGACCTATATGGCTGAGATACTCGCCACCCCCTCTCAACACACTCCCTAAGAATGGGAAACCGGAAACGGTTCTGAACTTTTGGAAGACGGGAGGGAGTGACCCTCCCGGCCGTATTTATTAAAATATGAAACAAAATTAAAACATTAAAATAACAGTTTCATATTAATGTACAATTTCATTTCCACATTTCGATGTTTGGCTAACCTTAACATATTCTCTAATACAAAGGTTCTCCTAGCCGAACTAACATCCTACAAAACGTTTAACTTGAAATTGTACATCCTAACGTTTAAGGGCCAACGGCAAGGTCGTAACCGGTGTCAAGATCCCTAAACCAGACATATCACCCTCACTTGTGAGGGTCGACCGCACAGAGGCGTACCTCAAGTGCATTTACCAATTTCCCTTGACTTGACGGGGGCCCCAATAAACTCGACGCCATTTAAAGGTCGTCCGAGGACTCGTGTGAGGTATCTAGAAGGTAGCGTAGACCCCCTCCCAAACCCCACACAACTTACCACATCTGCCGTCGCAGATGTCCCGGCCCCGGGAAATTCCCCAGGAGGGGGCTGTAACCCCTCCTACCCAGGAAGGGGCCTTGACCGCCTTTCCTTTCCTTTCGGCGGCCCATCCTTAGAAGGGACCGCCTCCCCGTTGAGGGGCCAATGGCCACCTCCCTCGAGCGCTCCCATCCGTAATGGGTGACGCCCACCCCTAGGGATCTTCCAATTACTGCTCACCGATCATGACCTTACCGCCACAGGCCGGATAGTTGACCGGCTATCCGGACCCCCCACACACTCCTGCCTAAAGGTCATGTCATAAAGTCCTTACCCAAGCTATCAGGTCTCCTATGAGTAACTCGTTCCCCACCCGGGACAAATGGACACCAACCCCTAAATACATACTGTCCCCTTTAATACAACCATGCGAAATAGAATGCAGTGTATTTGAACGGAACAATCTACTCATTTTATTATTAATTTTCCTTACTGAATGATTCAGAGCTGAAACCGAGAGAGCCCCCCGCCACACTTTTCGTGGGATCATATGGGACCATGCAATTGTGCACCCTGGAACTCTTCTCGCTAACCAACTTACAGTGGAAAGCATCGCCTCAAGAAGAAGTCGTCTACCAGTGGTCACCAAATCGTTGCCCCCAAGGTGTACTATGACTATAGACGGCGGTGACCTCGTCCGCCCTAACAAACCCTCAAAAAATGATTGAAACTGGTCAATACAGAGCCCGCCCCTTCCGTAGAAGGACACACTGTACCCGTATTCCCCAGCCACGTGAATCATGTCACCTGCTTTGAATACGTCCGCGGCACGCCTCACGTATGAGTGGCCCACAACCCACACCTCCTTTTTCACAGCCGGTGATGTCTGACCGCTGGCCCGGTGTTGGGTCGACTGCACAGTCCGCCCCGCCTCGTAAGCTTGCGCAACTGAAACCAAACAAAAACAAGAAGCGTGAGTACATCATTACAGCTTCACAACATGTGCAACCGCACATACCTTTTATAACAATTCGAGGACCAACGCCCCACACGTTTTACTTGATCGACATTCAGACCCCTGGCTGTAGCCTCGGTAGCAGCCCCTATCCGAAAGGAATGGGTCCCAAACTCGCCGTTGTTCATGCCCACGGCAGAAATCGACATCGCAAGCACCCACTGAAACTGAAACCTCGTCAGTGGGGTGGCGTCAGCGTGTCTCAACAAGGTCCCCCCCCATGATGCCACCCTTTGCGCTAAATATTCCTCAACGCAACCCACCGGGCACATGGACGACCCGGGAATCCTTTGTATCATTATGCAGTCCCCCATCGAACCCTGATCGGTCTTGGACTTGACAAATGAGACAGTCATTGTCTCCCCCCTGACCTGAACGTGCTCTCGGCACTGTCCCCCCATGGTATCCTGCTTGTTCCTTGCCACTAGTTCGCTTACCCGCATAGCCCCATGGAATGCTAGCACAAAAGCGGCTCGGAATAACACTGCTTCATACTGTGATGAACACGTTGCAGGAAGTACAGATACCAACAAAGCCAACCTATCCAGACCTATCGGGCGCCTTTCATCTACTCTGCGACCCTCAAGGCGTTGCCACCCACGTAGCGCTTTTTGCACAACGAAAGACGCAGTCGGGTCCCGGATCCCATGAGCCCTCGCCATAAAGGAAATGGCGGCCCGATGCCTCTGGGCCGTAGCCACTGATTTGCCTGCCTGATGTAAGGACAGCAGAAAATCCACTACCAGTTCTTCCTGGCCCCAAAGCTCCCTCCTAGCATCCCCCACAAAGGCCCAGTAGGATCGGAACGCCCCTTGGTATGCCTTCCTCGTCCTGGGTGCTAAACTCTCTCCCACGAGGTTCTGTAATTCGGGGCACCGAGAGACCAGCGAGCTTCGGGGAAGGGTGCCGCCACCGGGTCCGATGTGGGCAGAAAACCCCAGAAGGCCTGCATACGAAAACGAGAAAGCGCATCAGCCGCTTTATTCATTACCCCTGGCACATGTCTTGCTTTGAATAGTACGTTCAACTGCATGCACAATAACACAATTTCTTTGAGCAATCTCAGAATCCATTTGCATCGTGCTGCCTGGCTGTTGATACACTCAACCACGGTCATGTTATCAGACCAAAACACCACAGAGTGATCTCTGAACCCTTCGGGCCAAGTTTTCAGGGCCACAAGAATGGGAAAAAGTTCCAAAAAGGCAATGTTACTTGTCAGTCCACACTCATGCCACCATAACGGCCATTTTTGAGCCGACCATCGTGTGCCGAATATGGCACCAAAACCAGTGCTCCCTGCCGAATCTGTCCACAGCCCCAGCTCCTCGGAGGACACCGCCGGTTTGTTCCAGACAATTCGACCATTGAAATCCGCCAGAAATGCCAACCAAATGCGCATGTCCTGACGAACCTCTGCCGATAACCGTGTGCGATGATGACCCTCCTTCAGGCCGACCATGGCTTGAGCGATCGAGCGGGAAAAGGGGCGGGCCATCGGCATGACTCTCAGGGCAAAATTCAGCTGTCCCACCAATTGTTGCAACTGATGCAGCCTGACCTTGGACTCGCTAATACAAGCTTCCAGGGTAGCCCTGAATCTTATCACCTTCTCTTTAGGTAATCTAAAACAACCTTCCACAGAGTCGAGTTCGATCCCCAGGAACTCGAGGCAAGTCAAGGGACCCACAGTCTTACCTGGTGCCAATGGCACACCGAAATGCTTCATTAAAGTACAAAATTCATTCAAAGCCTGTCCACATTCCGGACCCCCGGCCGCCCCCAGAAACAAAAAATCATCGAGATAATGCATGACATGCTGTAAACCCGTCTTCTTTGTGAAGACCCATTGCAGAAAACAACTGAACTGTTCAAAATATGCATAAGAAATAGAGCAACCCATTGGCATACATCTATCCATGTAATACTGACCCTGAAACATGAAACCAAGGAGACGCTGATCGTCTGGGTGTACCGGGAGCAACCGGAACGCTGACTCAATATCTGACTTTGCCATCAGCGCCCCGGGCCCTAGGCGATTCAACATGGCCACGGCCTCATCCAAAGATGCGTACCGTACCGAACACACATCCGGGTCTATTGCATCATTTACGGACAGACCACGTGGGGCTGATAAATTATGTATCAGTCGGAACTCACCTGGGTCCTTCTTAGGGACCACCCCCAAAGGAGAACAAACAAAGTTAGCACACGGTGGCTCATCAAATGGACCGGCGACTCGACCTCGAGTAACCTCTTTCCCAATCTTTTCCTGTACCACGGTCGTATGTTGCAAGACCGATATTTGATTTTTACATTTTCTTACACCCCGAAACTCCCCCACTGGGATGCGGAAACCATATGAAAACCCGTTCCTCAACACCCCAGCGGAAGCGTGATCCGGGTATTCGCTGAGCCAAGGAATCATTGCCATGGTATCAACCGGAGTAGGTAAAGGCGCCCCTCGGACTATTTTAGACCTGTTTGGCGCCTCCTCTCCCCCCGTTATCACCCGTTTTGGCTCTGCACATGGACTCCGGATGGGATGGCTGCCCACACCCTCCACATTCGTGACGGAATTTATATGACCCCTGGGGCCTCGTACATTTACCTCTGTTGAAGTTCCAACAAATCCCCCTTTTACCTGTGTTGCCGTTCGGCCTCGAGTTGTATTCGTTACCTGTACCTGATCGAAAGGGGGTCCCGGCATATTGGCGGGAGGATTCACCCCCGCTACTCCCTACTAATGGTACTTTTAACATACCAGTACTCTCCATTTTTGACCACGAAACAGAATCGTAACAATCCCAAGTTAAGTTTTTATCGTGTTCCTTTGCTTTTCTAAAAATATTATCGTAACAGAACCACTGATTGCCCCCATATGATACGGAATATTCCATGATCCGTGTCTGGTATATCGGCAATTCGGACAGCAACTCGGGTCTACGTTCGCCCATGATGGAGGTAAAAATTCCCCACGCCTTCCCCCAAGTGCCAATGTTTTCATCAACTTTAAAGGCGGCCATCTTTGCGCGCCAAACACTCGGATGCATGAGCTCCTTTTGGCTCTTAACATGCTCCATCTCATAATGATCGGTAAGCAACGAGAAGATGTTTATATACTCATTTGCCCATATCTTCTCCTTAATAGCCAGAGGGACATGTTGACCCAACTTTTCCCTTCGTGAAGGTGCAGACTCATCCCTCGCAATCGGCAATGGCCGCTTACCTGAACTGGAAGCTGTATCTGCGGCTGGACCTGTTCCTGGTGGTTTGTCTACTGCCGCAGCCGGCGTGATAACTGGCGATGATGCCTTCGCCGCCTCCCTCGTTTCACGTAGTTGCTTCATCAACACCCGTGCGTCGTCAGCCGTGGCGCCCTCGCTTTCTTTCCCCAACCACGCTGCTAATTGTGCTGCCAGCTCGGGCGGCATATCCCCCCCGGACACGGGGGTGATCACCACGGGAATCGGATTCCCCTCTGCCGGCACCGGAGTTGGCTCTTCGAGTGGGGCACAGGGAACCGGGATGTCCCCCCCAGCTGCTCCCCTTCTGGGCCTCTTGCCTTTTCCTCCCGGAGCTGCTCCTGCCAAAGGTCGTTTCGGTCCCCCTTCCCCGTCTCTATCCGCCATCCGTTTCTTCAGATCGGTCACTTCTTTCATGAGTATACGCAGCATCTGGTCGGTAGTCATTCGCTTTCCGACTTTCTTAGGCATTCTCCGACAGAGACAAAAGAAAGATTACCACGCTCAAAATTGGCTCTTCGTTCCGTCTCGAGCTCACGTGCAGCGAGGAGGTGAAGCTTCAGAGCACAGGAACAAGAGGATGCTTTCTTGGCTTGTTGCTCCTTTTATCCGTCTTCAGGGCGGGCGTAAACCCGCCCCTGCCTGCCCCAAAGGGCGTGGCCGGCCGCGTCAGTGTCTAGGCCTGCCCACTCCAGGGCGGGAAAAAGCGCGCCCCGGCTACGCCGCTTCGGGCATACCAGCCGAGACTCGCCTCCCGCCCAAGATGGCTTCCCGGGGGGATCGTGGTACTCCGCCATACGTTCGGGGGGACCGAATGGTCGCCCCTTTCCAAAATGCGTGTGCACATTACCAAATCGCCATCTGTTCCCTCAGGCGCACTCCTTCCACACCTTTGAAGTGAAGATTAGCTTCACTTCAAAGGCCCCGGCTGCTTTACACCCTCATTCTGCTGTCCCCGCTCCGTCCCCTCCCCTGTCCGCCGTGTGCATTTCTCATCCCCCTCCCCCTCCCCCACAGTAACGCCACTCACACACGCAAGGCCACTCACACACTCAACGCCACTCACACACGCAACGCCACTCACACACACAACGCCACTCACACACACAACGTCACTCACACACACTATGCCACTCACACACGCAATTCATCCACGCAACACTCTCGTCCATGCAACGCCACTCATCCACGCAACGCCAATCATCCACACAACGCCAATCATCCACGCAACGCCATTCATCCACACAACGCCACTCATCCATTTGCAAAACCAAAATGACAAACTCTTCTATTGTGAGACCTATTGCATTTTCAATGCTTGATTCTTTCACTTCCTTATCTATTTTGTTTTCCACAATTATATCCTCTTCCATCTTTTCTTCGGTAAATAAATCTATTAAACAGCATCTCTGGTTTAGTCCCTATAGCTGTCTTTCTTTTAACATTACTCTCTGTTTACTTCCCTTGTACTAACTCCTTTATTTTTTGAAAAAAAAATTTGGGGTTAGCTCCCGGTTCGCGTACCGGCGAGCGAACCGGAAAGCGAACTAAAAAAAAACAGCTTGCCAGAGTGTTACACTTTCTAGCAATTTTTGTATAAAGGGGAGGTAGTTCTGAAAAGAACTTTTTTTTAATGTTTTTGTAGTTTTATATATTTTTTTCTTATTTGAACATTATTTGTTTTTTTGTATTTTTTGAACAATTTTATGTTTTTTTTGTTTTTTTTGAAAGGGAAAGAACAAAAAACAGGCATTGAAAAGGGCTCAACAGGAGCAAAAAAAAAATTATTGCTTGGGGCGTTTAGAGCATTGGTGTTTTTCAAATGCTAAATTTATTAATTTAACACTCATATTAGCACATGATATTAAAGTGCCACAATATAAACAAGTTAACTTCATATGAACAATTTTTTTTGTTGATATTTGGCACTGTTTCTCGTGCCTCTGCAACCGTCAGAGAAATATCAGCTGATGTCCTGGCCACAAAAGTTGGAGGGTTCTCTTGAAGGTCACGCATCTCTGCCCGGCTATAATTTAGTGGATGCCACCTCTGCATATGAGGGTGCATAGTGTGGTTCCCATAACTGTACTTTTTTTCAGTGCCCCTGGATAGTTCATCTTGGCATATAAGTCACGTAACATAGCGTGCATTAACTTTTTTCTTTCCTGCTGGAATAGAAAAAAACTGCCAGATAAAACTATTTTTGTAATAAGATACCCGGGGTAACTCTTTCAAAAATCGTGGTGCCTCTTCTTCCTCTTCCTCTTCTGGATCCTCTTCCTCCTCTGGGTTTCCAAGGAACTGTGGAGGTGGTCCACTCTTCTTATAAGGAGGTGGTGGTGGTGGTGGTGGGGGTCCAGCAGCTGAAGCTACTACTGAAGCCATTTTTTTCAAAGAGCAAAATAGGTCTTCCTTTCTCAAAGTTGAAAGTCAGAGTGAGAAAAAAGGTGGGGGCTTTCATCATTTGGGAAAAAAAATAGTTCTAAACCAATGAAAAGTGTTATTTTTAGGTCACATGACCTAGTCTTACATCATTAGGAAACCAAAAGTGAAATGAACCAATGAAAAGTGTTATAAACAAGTCACATGACCTGTTCCGCTCATGTTACACGCTGCGCGCCGCGTGCCGCGCCCCGGATCGCTTCCGGTTCGCGGTCGGAGCACTTCCGGGAGCGCTAACGCGGCGCGTCATAAGACGCATTACGCGACAACGTGATATGTCGCGCTTCCGCGACGCGTCACGATGTTGATTTCTAATGCGACAGTTGCGCAAACGGAACGTTTACCGGTTAGCGGACCGGGTCGCGGCATCAAATTGAGCTAACGGAAAGCTTCCCGGTTCGCGAACCGGCAGCGAAACAAAAAAAAATAATTAAAAAATATATATAACTAAAAACATTAAATATAAAAAATTTTAAATATATTTTTGAATTAGAATAAAAATACATTTTACAGCTTTTGATATTTGCTAATAAAAAACCATTGAAATTCACTGAAAAAACCATAGGTTATAGACCATATATAGTTAGGAATTAGCATTTGCAAAACCTTGAAAATTCACTGAAAAAACCATAGGTTATAGACCATATATAGTTAGGAATTAGCATTTACAAAACCATATTTTACTCACACAAAACCATTGAAATTTCATATATAGTTAGTTGCCCTAACTATATATCGCGCACCCGCAATCCACTGCTGATGATGTCACATATTACATCATTCATGACATGGTCAGTGACATCACTGATGACATCACTGATGACATCTCAAATGACATCACTGATGACATCACTGATGACATCTCAAATGACATCACTGATGACATCACTGATGACATCATTCATGTGATAATAGGATGAACCTCTTCAGACTCTAATATAACCTTAGATACACTCAGTGTAAACAGACACTCACAGATTGTCACTCATCCATGGAGTTACTCATGCACCTACTCAGTCATGCAAAGAATCAATCACACCTCCATTTCCTCAACTATACAGTTATACACACCGTACTAATTCAAACATATTCTAACATATTTTTACTCTCTTATACAATCACTGATACAAGTTTTCAATGATCCATGCAGCCACTCACACATTCACTGGCTCTTCTGCACAGTTATTTATATATGTCTACTCTCACATGTACTGTGTTTTACATATGTACTTACTTTGACATGTAGCACTGAGATATCCATTCACTCAGCAATACACTCATGCACACAGTCAACTGCCCATGCAGCTGTTTCCACATGCACTTTTGAACCCATACATATAGTGAATCAACTGCTCACACATCTATGCACAGAGTCATATACCTTCCATCAACTCACACACATACTCAGTCTCCCATACAAATACTTGGGCAAACAATCAATAACCCATATAGTTACTCATATAGCTACTGATCAACACATGCAGCAGTATACAGAACAACAGATATAATGATGCACAAAATAAGACAGTTTTGTCACTAACCCATGCACTTAGTGACACACATTTAATCACTCTCTCATACAGTCAGTCATGCACCTACTAAATCCTTCATACAGACACTTAAACATCCACTCATTCTTCAATATGTAAGACATATTTTTACTTTACTGGAACATACAGTCACTGGATGATGTCATCAGTGATGTCATCAGTGATGTCATTTGAGATGTCATCAGTGATGTCATCAGTGATGTCACTGACCATGTCATGAATGATGTAATATGTGACATCATCAGCAGTGGATTGCGGGTGCGCGATATATAGTTAGGGCAACTATATATATATATATATATATATATATATATTCACTGAAAAAACCATTGGTTATAGACCATATATAGTTAGGGATTAGCCTTTTCAAAACCTTATTTTACTCACACAAAACCATTGAAATTTCATATATATAGGCTGTCCGCAATTCGGTTTAAAACGACTGTACCCGAGAAAACCCTACTGAATGAAAATCTGCTGACCTGGTTTAAACCGAGTGTCACTGATTTTCATAGTTGTTGCGCCTTTTGGCCACTTGGTGGAGCCAACGCATTTCATTGGCCTGCCTGTGGTGGCCTGGCGCAGAGGTATCAGGGGAAAACATTGCGTCGACACATGGGGAGCCGAGGTGTGACTGGCCCAAGGGCCAGAGCAACACCAGGCCCCCTGCCTGGCTCACGTAGGGGGAGAGGAGCTGTTGTGGTCTGCCTTATCTCTTACTGTGGCCGCAACTGAGCACTTCACAGCCCTTTAAAAATGACCATTACTTAACGAGTAGATAGATTGTTTTATTTCTAAAGCTAATAAAATGTGCAGGGAATGATGATGTGCCCAGCTGGGTCATGGTTGAAGGACATTTCATTTGCAGAAGACACTACTATCCAGCCCATCAGCCGAAGTACCGTCATACCCGGCCGAACCCATAAACAGAAGAAATCATGACTTGCAAACACAAAATGGTGAGCAGAACCACGTCGAAAACTTAGCAAAAGCGATGAGTAAATGGCTGATGTTAAATCCTCCGCTGTACATTAAAAAGGACAGTACGAAGCACCACCAATCAGGATTAGCGCACAGCAAAACTAAGCTACTTCTAATTGGGCACCAACTTCGGTTTGTGGGTATAACCTTTAAAAAAAAATGCTCGCCACTTGATTACATTAATTCCAGCATGAGGCTTCAGGGGTTCAAGGAACTTGTTAGTTTCCCGAATTGTGTACATTTATAAAATATGTTGCTCATTAAGCTACCACAAAACCCTATGAGGTGGAAGACAGGCTTTATTTTTTTCCGGCAACATATCAGTGCTGGGCTCTCTGAGGAGGCACACGGCAATCGGTTATTCCTGCAGTGGCTCGAGATACTGCAATTTAAAGAAGTAAGTGAGAGAGGCTGCAATGCAGCCACTGACTGTGTGCTTGTGATTAATTAATTCCATGAGACAGCACGCGATCGGCAGCTGCCACAGTCAGTGGGTGCCGATCGTGTACAAAACTCACTGTAACTCAGAAGTTTTGTAGTGTCCTGGCATGGCTGCATGTTCCACTGTTGCTAATTTATTCAGCATATATTTGCCATTTTTGAAACTGTGCTTTTGCCTTGCCTAATTGGGATGAAAGGTGAAGTGCGCCTCTTTCAATTACAAACGTAAGATTGAAAAAAGAAATGCGTTGATGGTATGGCAATGATGTTGAAAACCTTCACTATGTAAATAAGCTTAATTTTACTCTCCTCCACGACTGAAAATGTGCCACTGTGTATTTACACACAGTAGCGCAGCTAGAGCCAAATTTTGGGGGTCGGGGGGGGGGCAGGCTTTGAGGGGGCTAAGAATTTTTTTCGGGAGGGGTGGGGGTTAGGGGGCGATGGCTGATTCTTCCATAAATAGGCAGAGTAGAGCTGCAGGGGCTCTAAGATGGGGTGAGAAGCAACAATGCCTCATTAAGAAGCAAATGGTCATTAAAGACCTGTGAAGTACTCTGTGTGTGCAAGGGAAGCTGTCTCACCCTGGCTGCCACACACAACTGTAAGACTGTCCCTAATCACTAGGTTTCCCATGCCCAGGGGGAGGCTCAGTGAGAAGACCTGTACCTTCTGACCCATCCCCGAGCCCCCTGCCGTTCTGCTTCGCAGGCGCAGAACCGATCAGGCTGCGCTCAGGTCCCTGGGTTGCCTGTCACAGGCCTAGAATTGCCAGCAGCTGCACTGGAAGCCTCCTGGCCGTTTGCCTTCTGCTAAAAAATATAATAACTGGAGAAGCAGAGACTCGGTTGAGTCTGAGGGTATATGTCTGCCGAGGCGCGCCAAATGATGCCTGCGCAATATTCACCTGTCATCCTGCTAGTGCCTCCTGCAACCCCCACAGGGCTATAAAAGTTGTTTTTTTTAATTTTAATGCATGCAGCATGCTTTTCAAAAGAATTGTCATTCTGTGATCTGGTGGCCTTAGATTCGTCTCTCTGAATCTGGGAAAGAGCTCAGTGCGAGGGCAATTTCCACCGGCTCAAAGAAGAAGAGTCTGAAACTCAGAATGCCTACTGCCTCTTTAAATGTAGAGCAGAAAGCAAACATATAAAGGATTACTTGTCACACCAGAACCATTACTGCTCACCATTCCCTGGCAACCTCAATGTGCAGAAGCACTTAGTTTATCCTAGCATGCGTGTACTAGTTTAGCATGCACAGTGGAACCTGTGGGGCACATAAAGACAGGGAACCTCAGCAAAGATGGAGCATGTCTTGACTCACATTTGGGGGCCCACTGACACTACTTATCACTGTACTCAGAAGGTGCAGGAAGCTCGCCAGCTTCCAGGGAACAGTACAGTATCAATTTCTGAAGAAAAATGGAAAAAGCAATAAAAGCAAAGTGTTCCATAAACACCGGTAAAACACTATTTCACTTATATTTTATGGCGCGAAAATGAGTAATCACTGAAAAGCACTGTTTTTTTGAGGTATTGAAATTACTGGAAAACACTGAAAAAACACCACCAGAATTTTCTAAGAATAGAAACTGAAAACAGGAAAGCCTACATATATAGTTAGTTGCACTAACTATATATCGCGCACCCGCAATCCACTGCTGATGATGTCACATATTACATCATTCATGACATGGTTAGTGACATCACTGATGACATCACTGATGACATCTCAAATGACATCACTGATGACATCACTGATGACAACATCCAGTGACTGTATGCTTCTGTAAAGTTAAAATATGTCTTACATATTGAAGAATGAGTGGATGTATAAGTGTCTGGATGAAGGATTTAGTAGGTGCATGACTGACTGTATGAGTGAGTGATTAAATGTGTCTCACTGAGTGCATGGGTTAGTGACTAAACTGTTTTAATTTGTGCATCATTATATCTGTTGTTCTACAAACTGCTGCATATGTTGATCAGTAGCTATATGAATAACTGTATGGGTTATTCATTGGTTGTCCAAGTATTTGTATGGGAAACTGAGTGTGAGTGTATGGGTGGCTGGGAGGTGTGTGACTCTGTACATAGATGTGTGAGTAGTTGATTCACTATATGTATGGGTTCAAAAGTGCATGTGGAAACAGCTGTATGTGCGGTTGATTGTGCATGAGTGTATTAGTGAGTGAATGCATATCTCAGTGCTACATGTCAAAGTAAGTACATATGTAAAACACAGTACATGTGAGAGTTGACATATATAAATAACTGTGCATAAGAGCCAGTGAATGTGTGAGTGGCTGTATGGATCATTGTGAACATGTATCAGGGATTGTATAAAAGAGTAAATATGTGTTAGTATATGTTTGAATAAGTAAGGTGTGTATAACTGTATAATTGAGAAAATGGAGGTGTGATTGATTTTTTGCATAACTGACTAGGTGTGTGAGTAACTCCATGGATGAGTGACAGTCTGTGACTGTCTGTTTACACTGATTGTATCTAAGGTTATATTAGAGTCTGAAGAGGTTCATGTTATTATCACATGAATGATATCATCAGTGATGTGATCAGTCATGTCAAATGAGATGTTATCAGTGATTTTATCAGTGATGTCATTTGAGATGTCATCAGTGATGTCATTTGAGATGTCATCAGTGATGTCATCAGTGATGTCACTAACCATGTCATGAATGATGTAATATGTGACATCATCAGCAGTGGATTGCGGGTGCGCGATATATAGTTAGTGCAACTAACTATATATGAAATTTCAATAGTTTTGTGTGAGTAAAATAAGGTTTTGAAAAGGCTAATCCCTAACTATATATGGTCTATAACCAATGGTTTTTTCAGTGAATTTTCAAGGTTTTGTAAATGCAAATTCCTAACTATATGATGGCCTAAAACCTATGGTTTTTTCTGTGAATTTCAATGGTTTTTTAATAGCAAATATCAAAAGCTGTCAAATGTCAAGTACGTGATAGGTAAAAACTTTTTCGTGTTTATGCACGCTGATGTGCTTTGAACGCTGCCCCCCCCTCTTTTCTCTTAGTAGTACTCTCTCTTTGCAGATAGTGAAGAGTAGTTAACGCAGGCCTTTACCCCCGTTGTAATCCGTCGTGCCTGCTTGTCTCTCCATTTGATTGATTGTTATCCAAGCATTTACTGTTTTACAATTGATTCTCTTTGGTTCATTTTCTATTTACAAACAAGCACAAAGTCGCAATACTCTGTTTAGTCTTTGCAGATAGTGAAAAATCGTGAAAAATCGTGTAAAAAAATTAAATTAATCAAGCAAAATGAGTAGGCCACTAATTGGATCTCTTTTTGACCTCGCTAAAATAGAATTATTAGGAACAACCCTTCATGAGAAATACGAAAATAGTGAGATGAACTGAGCTCCACACCATGAGGGCTGCAAGACAGCTCGGCTTCGTCACCCACCCCGCCCAAAATAACGACAAACCCTATGCAAATATTAAAAATATATACAACACACCAGCAAAGAAACAGGGTAAAACATTTTATTAAATAACTATTTACATAACTATTTTATACTTTTTATTGCCCGATCCGGCTAGCTCAATCGATCGAGCATGAAACTCATGCACTCTGATAGCAAGCGTTGCTACTGATGCTATGCAGACCAAAACTGGTTTTCAGTTTGTACATTTTTCTAGATTTTTCCATCCAAGGTTGGTTGAGTTTGTAGAACGATGGCTTCAGATTTTCAACATACGGTGTGGTGGCGCGGACTGGGAGGGGGCGGTTCGCTCCTGCCCCCTCCCCAAGTAAGATTTTCATACGTGAAAGTACGTTAATGGTTTTGGTCCCTGAGTTGCTTCGATGTCACTGCCATTCTCAAATGGCAAAAGTTCTGGATGTTGGGTGCCATAGTTCAGAGTTCTGAGCAGCGCTTGTAACACTGTCTGAAGCTTATTTCCACCTACTGCAGCTTCACTATTCTCAAAGTAAGTGAGGGTCGTTTGTGGACCTGACTGCATTTGAAAACAATGTGATATGGTACCTCCCTAAACCGCTTGACGGAGGCCCCCGAGGGGCGGTGTGATGGCACGGACTCGGAGAAGACGCTTGGCTCCGACCCCCTCCCCAAGTCTTATAGCACCGGTTTAGCCCCCGACATAGGCGGCCGGCTCCCGGGGTCCGGCGGAACTTTTTGCCTTTTGATGACTCTTCCATTCTGGACCTTGTCCCACAATCCGTTTGACCTGAAGACACGCTGTAGTGGGGCGCCCCTTTACCGTTTCAGTTGCCATTCCGCCCGTTTTTGCTACACTGTGCCTCTTCCGCCATTCAGCTGTTTACCGCCCGCTCTTGCGACTACAGCGTCTCGCTCACCAAGTAGTTGAGTTGCTCCCGCTCTTGCGATGCAACGATAAGCGACTGCCACAGGACTCTCAAAATGGCGGCCGGCTCTTCAGATTTGGGCGTGGTCCACTAAAATGGCCCTGGGACACCTTGGAACTCGGACGCTTCCCTGATAGGGCTTGGGTCCCATTCTCGAAAGCGTCCCCTCAGCCGTGAAGATTCTACAAAAGTCTTGGGGGCCCCCGACTCCCGCAGGCTTCTGGTGGGGAGCAGCTGCCATGTTTGCTCGTGGAATGGCCACGACGGACCTACGACATGCTAGTGCTCTCATGCTGACGCCAGCTTTAGTCTGAAACATCCAGAAACACTGTAGACTACCAATTCGATCAGTTCCGGTATAGCCCCAACATGACCCGGTAGAGAAGAACTTGCCCTCCCCTCTTTGACTGATGGTTCTTGTTGCCTGTCCCCTCTGTTGTCATTTAACAGAACTTTTTGGACTGCTGAAAGGGGTTGTGTTCCGAACGCTGGTTGGTGGAGACATTTTGACTATATTCTTGACCTACGTTGTCGCGTAATGCGTTCTATGACACGCCGCGTTAGCGCACCCGGAAGTGATCCGGGGCGCGGCGCGCAGCGCGTAACGTAAGCATAACAGGTCATGTGACTTGTTAATAAAACTTATAATTGGTTCATTTTACTTTTGTTATTTTAATTAAAAAAAGCTTGGTCATATGACCTAAAAAATACGCTTTTTATTGATTTCGAACTTTTTTTTTTAAACATATATATTATAATATTCCAGGCTAATGTACTTTCCCGGAAAATTTACAACTGTCCTGCAAGTAAAATATATTCCTTTTTCGAGAAAAAGGGCGTTTCTTCGTTCCATGACGGAGCCGTTGAGTAAAAGAGACTCGGCCTGCTGTCTTAGTCGCCGATACGCCTGATTATCAGATTCTTATCGATCACTTTATGTTGCAGGAGTGGAAAACACAACTGCCCTTGACCATTTATCTTTACTGCGTTCCTACGTATTATACCTTTTATCCGTCATGTAATTGGACTGCTTTATTTCACTTGCCTTTTACTGATTCGAAAACAGTGACTAAAAGTAAAAACGTTACCGATGTAAATACTACTACCATGTTTTGTTTTAAAAACCTTTATTGAGAAAATGTCAGTATACAAATACGGGCCTATAACCACGTGGGCCGGCCACGGAGAAAACTGAAATCGTATATGATGAGGAGACATTTACATTATAGAGGAACGTAACGAGCGGGCCATTAGGTTGCAAGAACTAAGGTATCTAACAGTTGCGGAATCGGTGGACGTACATTTTGTAATTAAATTACGACAGAGCCACTTACAAAAAAATCATCTAGATATACATTTGCGGGCAAGTACCATGGATGACGTTAATTCGAACTTTCAATACTACAGTAATCAATAACACATCAGAACTTAATATCAATAGGGATGTCAAAATATTCAATCAATTCTCGTCCCCACCCGCCATGAGCATCAAAACTGCATTCATATCTCGTGATATCAAAGTTGTTCAACCAGTACACAACAAGGAGTTACGAGTCCCATTTATACCGGCGCCATCTTGGGCGAGGCCGGGCAGGTCCAAGATATAGTCAAAATGTCTCCACCAACCATCGGCCAGACCAGAACCCATTTCGGCCCTTTATGCTACAAGATGGTGTCTTCCATTCAGAAAATATTGTTGGCAGCATTTTGAAAGGAAAGATAAAGAGCCGTTCTCCTAGTGAGTCTCACATTGTTACATTTAGGAAGAATGTTGAAGAGTAGTATGTGGAAAATCTGAAGCCATTTTTCTACAAACTCTCAATCAGCCTTGGATGGAAAAAAAAAACCTGAAGAATGTACAAACTGAAAACCAATTTTTGTCTGTATAGCATCAACAGCAACGCTTGAGTCAGCTTTGTGTGAAGCCGCCATTTTGATTCAATCAATAACGTCCCCCTGCACACATTCAGGGACCTGGTCGTGTCTTCAGTTGAAACGGATTGTGGGACAAGAAGCAAAAAGGAAAAGGAAAAAAGTTCCGCCGGACCTCGGGAGCCGGCCGCCTATGTCATGTGCGATCTTTGGCCACACCAGGGCAATAGTGAAGCTGCAGCAGGTGCAAATAAACTTCAGACAGTCTTACAAGCACTGCTCAGAACTCTCAACTATGGCACTCAACATCCAGGACTTGCCATTCGGATCTTGGCGCCTTGTGCTGGTTCCGACCTATTCACACATCGGTCCACTACTGACATCACCTCATAAGCCAACGGGGCACCCCACGCCGACTTTCGGCGCAGCATTGTAGGATGGCCACACCAGTGCGGCAACTTGCTGGACACCACCTCGGTGCCATCCGGATCTCTGCGCGTTCGAGTCACTGTACCGCAAGAGTGACCGCAACTCAGCTGGACACGCCGACTTTCGGCGCAGCATTGTAGGATAGCCACACCAGTACAGCAGCAACTGGCTGGACACTAACTCGGTGCCATCCGGATCTCGGCGCGTTGTGCTGCCTTCGGCCTATTCGCACATTGGTCCGCTACTGACGCCGCCTCACGTGCCTACGGATTTTCTACGCTTTTTGTAGCCCTATGCTGCATAACAGGTCATGTGACTTGTTTATAAAACTTTTCATTGGTTCATTTTACTTTTGGTTTCCTAAAGATGGAAGGCTTGGTCATATGACCTAAAAATAACACTTTTCATTGGTTTAGAACATTTTTTTCCCAAACGATGAAAGCCCCACCTTGTTTCTGGATGTTTCAGACTGAAGCTGGCGTCAGCATGAGAGCACCACCATCTCGTGGCTCCGTCGTGGTCATTCCGCGAGCAATCATGGCAGCCGCTCCCCACCGGAAGCCTGCAGGAGTCGAGGGCCCCCAAGACTTTTGTAGAATCTTCACAGCTGAGGGGACGCTTTCGAGAATGGAGCCCAAGCCCTAGCAGGCAAGCGTCCGAGTTCCAAGGTGTCCCAGGGCCATTTTAGTGGACCAGGCCCAAAACCGAAGAGCCGTCCGCTATTATAAGAGTCCTGTGGCAGCCGCCTATCGCTGCACTGCAAGAGTGGGCGGAAGTCAACTACATGGTGAGCGAGACGCTGTAGCCGCAAGAGCGGGCGCAACTCAGCTGGATGGCCGCCACCTGGGGAGGCCCGTTCACGCCGCCTCCCCCACGCCCCCCCCCCCGGGCCGCCCCACGCCAATTTTCGGAGCAGCATTGTAGGATACCAAAACCATCGCAGCAGTTTACTGGACATCACCTGGGTGCCATCCACAACTCAGCGCGTTCTGCTGCCTTGGGACTATTCGCACTTCAGACCGCTACTGACGAGGCCTCCCCCCGCACCACCCGGGACGCCCCACGCTGTTTTTCTGAGCTGCATTGTAGGAAACCAAAAACCAGTGCGGCACCCAGGTGACATCACCTGGGTGCCGTCCAGAACTCAGCACGTTGTGCTGCCTTGGGACTATTCACACAAAAGACAGCTTCTGACCATTGTTGCTTTTTTTTGTCAAAAAATGTTTCAATGTATTTACAGTTTTTGTTGCGTTCGTTATATTTAAAAGTTAATAAAGTTTTATAATCCTACTTTGTTGGAGTGCTATATATTTTTAAAAAATCGGGTGAATGGGGCCTTGAATCGGGTTATTGTCATGTGTGGGCTTTGCAAGTGTACTGCTACAGGATCGGACATTTCAAACTCAAATGCACGTTCTTTTTCTTACCTTTCCGAAGCATGGAGCGCAATAGCAGGCAGAGAAAGGGTGATGCAAGTGTTGAACACTGCCTGGCCTGGCAAGTTGCTGGCAGTGCCCCCCCCCCGCCCGCTCCTGAAAGAGGACACACACACACCGCCGCCCCGAGTACTTCACAGATCTTTAAAAGACCCCGCTTTGCATGTCAGTGATATTTATCACTAATGACATGCAAAGTGGGCGTGCCAAGATGTTAGCGACTGGAAACAGTCCCTAACATCGCTATCTCCTATTACCAACTTTTGGAGATATTCGCGCTAAGCGCAAATATCTCCAAAAGCTAACACCTGCCCTGAGCAGTTCTTAGCCATGTTATCCAATGGGAGGTGGATAACATGGCTAAGAGCATTTGCTCGATAATGCATGAATATCGCTGACTTTTCAGCGATATTCATGCATTGCGGCCGTTTTTTATCGCATTTGCGATAAACCTTGCTAATAGCAAGGTTTATCTGCGATAAAAATCGCCGATGTGCGGCGATAATTTTTGTCTCTAAACAAGTTAGAGACAAAAATTATCGCTAGTTGTTGGTAATATGCCCCCGGGTTTTTGCTTGCAGAAATCGGGAGGCGGGAGACTAGCACTGAAATCAGTAGTCTCACGCCTGAATCGGGAGGGTTGGCATGTCTGGATTCTCTATATCTGGGGCCATAAACTACGTCCGCAGGGCTATGTGATAGCCTGGGACCGGCCTGGCATCTAAAATGGCTGCCGTGCACGACAAAATTGTGGCATTGGAAAAAAGGCAAGATGGCGCAGACAATGTTTATCAATAAGGATTCATTTATAACAAAATATTTTATCGCACTGACAAATTGGCGGTCAACACTTCCTGATTTCCATCGAATCGAACGTTAACAGACGTCACGCAGCAAAAAAAAAAAAGCTCACGCACAGCCGCTGGAAGACATGTATCAACATATATGAGCCTCCTCAGCCACCCTCAGAAAACATAAGGGATCAGGATACGTCTCCCGCACCCCCTTATACCTAGTAATTTAATTAAAACAAAACACAAAATGGCGAATTCCCGTTTCGCTACCAGTTTGCGGCCCGGGAAGCGCTTCTACCGTGAAAAATCTATTTTTTTTCCCCACGGGACCCTTTAATAACCCCAACATCATACCTAGGGGGTCAAGAGGGGAATACCTTGCCCCCTTTCATTAAATTCCCCCTTCGTTTTTCACCTCTTCTTCTCTCTCGATCCTACCGAGAGACAAGATGGCACACGCACAGCCGCTGGAAGACATATATCAACATATATGAGCCTCCTCAGCCACCCTCAGAAAACATAAGGGATTAGGATACGTCTCCCGCACCCCCTTATACCTAGTAATTAAATGAAAACGAAGCACAAAATGGCGAATTCCCGTTTCGCTACCAGTTTGCGGCCCAGTTCGCGGCCCGGGAAGCGCTTCTACCGTGAAAAATATATTTTTTTTTATTTTCCCCATGGGACCCTTTAATAACCACAACAACATTCCTAGGGGGTCAAGAGGGGTATACCTTGCCCCCTTTCATTAAATTCCCCCTTCGTTTTTCACCTCTTCTTCTCTCTCGATCCTACCGAGAGATAAGATGGCGGCCGCTCCGGACTGTTTAGAATGTTGACAGACACCGGGGAGCCAATCAGCTTCGCATCGCAAAGTTCCGTTTCACGAAAAGTAAGCGGACCGGAGCGCAGCCCGGAGCGCTGTTACAGATATATATCTTGTTTTGAACGTTAATTTCTCAAAATCCACTGGAGCACATATATTGAGACCTAGCAAAGGCACATCGGGCTAACAGTCCCTACAATTTTGCCAAGTTTCGTGCAAATCCATTCAGCCGTTCGAGCTAAAAGTGAGGCCAACCGCCCTATGGAAATTAACATGGGGAAAAGGCGTTTTGGGACCCCCCTTTTTTCTCGCCCCCCCCTTGACGAAACCCCCCCAAATTTTAAAGGGCTGCTCAGAAACAAAATGTGCCATTTTCCTGAAAATTTCTGCCGATTCCGTCCACAAACGCCAAAGTTATTAGACATAGAATTTTCAAAAACCCCATAGGGAAAAAATCCTAACTATATATACCTACTGGCGAGACGCCAGTAGGTTATATATATATATATATATATATATATATATATATATATATATATATATATATATATATATATATATATATATATATATTCACAGAAAAAACCATAGGTTATAGACCATATATAGTTAGGAATTTGCATTTACAAAACCTTGAAAATTCACTGAAAAAACCATAGGTTATAGACCATATATAGTTAGGGATTAGCATTTAAAAAACCTTATTTTATTTGCACAAACCATTGAAATTCCATATATAGTTAGTTGCACTAACTATATATCGCGGACCCGCAATCCACTGCTAATGATGTCACATATTACATCATTCATGACATGGTCAGTGACATCACTGATGACATCACTGATGACATCTCAAATGACATCACTGATGACATCACTGATGACAACACCCAGTGACTGTATGTTTCTGTAAAGTTAAAATATGTCTTACATATTGAAGAATGAGTGGATGTATAAGTGTCTGGATGAAGGATTTAGTAGGTGCATGACTGACTGTATGAGAGAATGATTAAATGTGTCTCACTGAGTGCATGGGTTAGTGATTAAAGTGTCTTAATTTGGCAATCATTATTTATGTTCTTCTGTAAACTGCTGCATGTTTAAATCAGTAGCTATATCAGTAACTATATGGGTTATTGAATGGTTGCCCAAGTATTTGTATGGGAGACTGAGTATGTGTGTGGGTGGCTGGGAGGTGTATAACTCTGTGCATAGATGTGTGAGCAGTTGATTCCCTAGGTGTATGGCTTCAAAAGTGCATGTAGAAACAGCTGTATGGACAGTTGACTGTGTGCATGAGTATATTGGTGAGTGAATGGATATCTCAGTTCTACATGTCAAAGTAAGTACATATGTAAAACACACTCCATGTGAGAGTTGACATATATAAATAACTGAACATAAGAGCCAGTGAATGTGAGAGTGGCTGTATGGATCATTGTGAACTTGTATCAGTGATTGTATAAGAGAGTAAATATGTGTTAGTATATGTTTGAATAAGTAAGGTGTGTATAACTGTATAGTTGAGGAAATGGAGGTGTGATTGATTCTTTGCATGACTGACTAGGTGTGTGAGTAACTCCATGGATGTGTGACAGTCTGTGAGTGCCTGTTTACACTGAGTGTATCTAAGGTTATATTAGAGTCTGAAGATGTATTATCACATAAATGATATCATCAGTGATGTAATCAGTAATGTCAAATGAGATGTCAGTGATGTCATCAGTGATGTCATTTGAGATCTCATCAGTGATGTCATCAGTGATGTCATTTGAGATGTCATCAGTGATGTCATCATTGATGTCACTGACCATGTCATGAATGATGTAATATGTGACATCATTAGCAGTGGATTGCGGGTCCGCGATATATAGTTAGTGCAACTAACTATATATGGAATTTCAATGGTTTTGTGCAAATAAAATAAGGTTTTTTAAATGCTAATCCCTAACTATATATGGTCTATAACCTATGGTTTTTTCAGTGAATTTTCAAGGTTTTGTAAATGCAAATTCCTAACTATATATGGTCTATAACCTATGGTTTTTTCTGTGAATTTCATTGGTTTTTTAAAAGCTAATATCTATAGCTGTAAAATATATTCTTTATTAAGTGACGTATCACGTAGCCCGTGAGACGCCTCATGATGCATCGCATAACCGTGACATATCGTCTCTGCAGCGCAAACCAAACCCAAAACGTAAGCGCGCCAAAACACGCTTAAAGATATATATATATTTTTTTAACCTTAATTAGACAAAATCCACACGTGCACATATCACAAACGTTCAAAAAACACAATATGTCGGACTCCCGGTACGCTGCCGGTTAGCTGCCCGGTTAACGTACCAGGAAGCACCTTTACCGCGAAAAATCACATTTTTTTTTCACCCCCCAGGGAACTTTAATAGCCCCCTCATCAATCCTAGGGGTTCAGGAGGGGTCTGCCTTACCCCTTTCATTCATTTACACCTTTTTTCCACCTCTTGTCTCTCGATCCCACAGAGAGACAAGATGGCGGCCGCTCCAGACTGTTTACAAAGATAACAGCCAATCAGCTTCTCCTCAGACTCCCGTTACACTGCCGGTTAGCTGCCCGGTTCGCGTACCAAGACGCGTCTACGCGTCTCAACGGCGAAAAAAATCGGATTTTTTTTTTTTTTTTTTGGGCCCAGCGTGGCTCTATAATATCCCCTCATCAATCCTAGGGGGTCAGAAGGGGTCTACCTTGCCCCTTTCCTTCATTTCCCCCTTTGTTTTGGCCTCCTCTTGTCTCTCGATCCTACCGAGAGACAAGATGGCGGCCGCTCCGAACTGTTTACAATGTTGACAGCCAATCAGCTACTCGTCAGACTCCCGTTACACTGCCGGTTAGCTTCCCGGTTAGCTGCCCGGTTCGCGTACCAAGACGCGTCTCTACGGCGAAAAAAACGGATTTTTTTTTTTTTTGGGCCCAGCGTGGCTCTATAATATCCCCTCATCAATCCTAGGGGGTCAGAAGGGGTCTACCTTGCCCCCTTTCCTTCATTTCCTCCTTTGTTTTGGCCTCCTCTTGTCTCTCGATCCTACCGAGAGACAAGATGTCGGCCGCACCGGACTGTTTAGAATGTTGACAGACGCCGGAGAGCCAATCAGCTTCGCTTCGCAAAGTTCCGATAATCGAAAAGTACGCAAACCGGATCGCTGCCCGGAGCGCTGTTACAGATATATATCTTGATTTAAACGTTAATTTCTCAAAATCCACTGAAGCACATATATTGAGACCTAGCAAAGGCACATCGGGCTAACAGTCCCTACAATTTTGCCAAGTTTCGTGCAAATCCATTCAGCCGTTCGAGCTAAAAGTGGGTCCAACCGCCCTATGGAAAACTCAATGTTAAAAACGCGTTTTGGGACCCCCCTTTTTTCTCAGCCCCCCCCCCTTGACGAAACCCCCCCAAATTTCCAGGAGCTGCTCAGAAACAAAATGTGCCATTTTCCTGAAAATTTCAGCCGATTCCGTCCACAAACGCCAAAGTTATTAGACATAGAATTTTCAGAAATCCCATAGGGAAAAAATCCTAACTATATATACCTACTGGCGACCGCCAGTAGGTAATATATATATATATATATATATATATATATATATATATATATATATATATATATATATATGCGCAGATGCAGCTCTCTCCTCAAAGCCTCGCAGCAGCCGCCGCCATACAGCCAAGAAAGAAAGCCACGCCACTCCAACGTCCGTTTGTGGGCTAAAACGATTTTATTGCGTTCAAGGCCACCAGATCTTACGCGTTTCGGGCGTCCGCCCTTGTTCACAGATATATATTCACTGAAAAAACCATAGGTTTCACTCACGTTATAGTTAGGAAGTAGCATTTGAAAAACCTATGAAATTCACTGAAAAAACCCTAGGTTTTACACACGTTATAGTTAGGAAGTAGCATTTAAAAAACCTATGAAATTCACTGAAAAAACCATAGGTTTGACACCAGTTATAGTTAGCTGGAAATTTTACTGACATAAAACCAATGAAATTCCACGTTATAGTTAGTTGGACTCACTATAACTTGCGCGTGTAATGCACTGCTGATGACATCACATATTACATCACTCATGACATGGTCAGTGACATCACTCATGACATCACTGATGACACCATACTTGTGACAGAGTGACAAACCTCCTTTCACTGTAAAGTAACCCTTGAAACACATATTCAAAAATTGAAACTAACATTTTCAAAAAGTGGATATAACCACACCAGTTACAACAACCAATTCAGTAATTCCACCATCTATATACAAGTCCACTCATTCACCAACAGTTCTATATAGTCACTCGTTTATATACTCACTCATCGTATGTAGTGATACATCTATACATCCTGTTACACACCGACAGTCATCCAAAAGTTACTCACACACATATTCACACATGCAAATAAAGTAATAAACATCGATTTATTTACATATACAGATATACACACACTACCACCTTACTTCTAAGGAAACTTACACATACTTACTCTCTTAAACAATCACTTATAGAAACACATACTTATTTAAACAGGAACTCTTTCAATCTCTCACTCTCACTTATACTGACTTATATATATCAATACTCACATATACTAGATTAAAACATATGTCGTTACTGATAAAGACACTAGTGAGGCAGGCATTCACTCACTAACACACACATATACACACTCATCCACCCATACAGTCCTGCACATATGCTGTCTTCAAAAAACATACAAACAGTGAGTCAGTCATTGATGCATCTATATGATAAGTAACACCCCCACCAAACCATACAGACACTCATACTGATACTAAAAAAACATCTAATAACCCATATACACACACATGTAGCTACTCACCAACCCATGCAACCACTTATACACAAAGTAAAACACTGATACATATATTTAAATATTTAAACATTACTCGCTAATATATGTATTCACTAAGATACACTTAATAAGCCAGTTATCCAATCATTTCTTTTTAAAAAAAACATTCATTAAGACAATAATTTAAACATTTATTCTTCCCTCGACCTTTACATATACATATATAAAACATATTTATTTTTTAGAAAGACACACATTCACTGGATGGTGTCATGAGTGATGTCACTGACCATGTCATGAGTGATGTAATATGTGATGTCATCAGCAGTGCATTACACGCGCAAGTTATAGTGAGTCCAACTAACTATAACGTGGAATTTCATTGGTTTTATGTCAGTAAAATTTCCAGCTAACTATAACTGGTGTCAAGCCTATGGTTTTTTCAGTTAATTTCATAGGTTTTTTAAATGCTACTTCCTAACTATATCGTGTGTAAAATCTAGGGTTTTTTCAGTGAATTTCATAGGTTTTTCAAATGCTACTTCCTAACTATAATGTGTGTAAAACCTAAGGTTTTTTCAGTGAATTTCATAGGTTTTTTGAATGCTAGTTCCTAAGTATGAAAGATGTACCTGAAACAAATATCGACATACCAATCTTACGTGCACAACCGAGTGCACGCACCCACCTATTTATTTCATGAAAGCTTTCCAATTTAAACCTAATGAATTTCTTCATAGACCAATGAAAGAACTTATAGTACGTTAAAGACACTGAACCTAGGCTTTTTTTTTTGTCATATAAACCTTTTAATTAAATAGAGCCTAATTTCTTTTTAATCGTTTGTGCGTGACTGGTTGTACACACCTTAATATTTTTTTTAAAAAATATAAAAGATTTTATAATTTGATAATTGTATACTTAAATCGAGCTCTAAAAATATGTGAAATCCGTATGTGTTTGAATTCACTTCTTTTCACGTTTTTAAACTTCAGTGAAGAACATCGCTACTTCCAAATCACGTTCGTAACTAGATAGTGTCACCGCCTACACGTCCTGAGAAGCGCATGTAAAGTCATGTGACTTGAAAACAAGACTTCCAATTGGTTCTTAGTAGTTTCTGTTCTGGAATTTACACACAGCACTCCACCCACTTTCCTCACAATCTTTTCTACTCTCAAGAGACAACAACGTCGAACATCTTCCGGAAAACTTTGCTGAAATGGCTGCCCGTCCGCATTCATCTTCCGAATCTGAAGGAAATGAGCGACCACCTTTAAGAAAAAAAAAGGAATCTTTCATTTGGCAATTTTTCACTTATCCTGAAGATCAAAAGAAAGTGAATGTGCCAAAAGTAACCTGCACGATATGCAATTCAGAGCTCTCAAGGGGAAATCCAAATAGAAAATATTCCTTTTCTATACATACCATGCAGCGGCATGTTAAACAAAGGCACCCTGAGCATTATGCAAAAGCATCGACAAGAGCCCTGGCCACGCTATTACCATCAGAGGTGGCCAGCACATCTTCTGGTGGACGACCTGTATCTCCATGGAGTGCTGAGATGGACTTGAGACCATATCTTGTGAAGGTGCATATGAAATGCAACGAGTGTGGAGAAATTCTTTTGTATGGTGAGCAGAGCCTCGTTCTTATTAAACTCAAAATTGAAAGTCACAAATGCCCCAGGAAAAGATACATTTCTTATTTCTTCACTTCATTTTCATAGTATTACATACTGAAAAATGACGTAGCAACTTTAAGAAATCGAAAGCATCATAACACTTGTTTCCAAAAAAAAAAAAAAAAAAAAGTTATTTTCAGAACTAACTCTTTCTACCAAAACGAGCTCCAAGAGCATATTTTAAAGAAACGTTTTTCGCCGCTTTCTTTTAGTGCGCGACCGGGTGCGCGCACCCACCTATTATGTACAGGACCTAAGACTTGCATGTGAAGTCATGTGACTTCAAAACAACACTTCTAATTGGTTCTTGGTAGTTTCTATTCTGGAATTTACAGGCAGCACTCCACCCACTTCCATCACTTTCTTTTCTACTCTCAAGAGAGAACAACGTCGAACATCTTCCCGAAGACTTTGCTGAAATGGCTGCCGTTCCGCATTCATCTTCGGAATCTGAAGGAAATGAGCGACCTCCTTTAAGAAGAAAAAAGAAGGCCACGCTATTACCATCAGAAGTGACCAGCACATCTTCTGCAGGACGACCTGTATCTCCATTGAGTGCTGAGATGGACTTGAGACCATACCTTGCGAACGTGCTCATGAAATGCAAGAACTGTGGAAAACTTCTTGTATACGGAGAGCAAAGCCTTATTCTAATTAAACTCAAAATTGAGAGTCATAAATGCTCCGAGAAAACTTAAATTTCTTCACTTTATTTTGATAGTATGACATACTGAAAAATGTCGTAACAACTTTAAGAAATCAAAAGCATCTACACACTTGTTTCCAAAAAATAAAAAAAATAAAAAAAAATTCTTTTCAGAACTAACTCTTTCTACCAAAACGAGCTCCAAGAGCATATTATGAGATGTTTTTTCACCGCTTTCTTTTAGTGCGCGACCGGGTGTGCGCACCCACCTATCGCGTACAGGACCTGAGACTCGCATGTGAAGTCATGTGACTTCAAAACAACACTTCCAATTGGTTCTTGGTAGTTTCTATTCTGTTATTTACACGCAGCACTCCACCCACTTCCATCACTTTCTTTTCTACTCTCAAGAGAGAACAACGTCGAACATCTTCCCAAAGACTTTGCTGCAATGGCTACCGTTCCGCATTCATCTTCCGAATCTGAAGGAAATGAGCGACCACCTTTGACAAGAAAAAAGGAGGCCACGCTATTACCATCAGAAGTGACCAGCACATCTTCTGCAGAACGACCTGTATCTCCATCGAGTGCTGAGATGGACTTGAAACCATATCTTGCGAACGTGCACATGAAATGCAAGAACTGTGGAAAACTTCTTCTATACGGAGAGCAAAGCCTTATTCTAATTAAACTCAAAATTGAGAGTCATAAATTCTCCAAGAAAAGTTAAATTTCTTCACTTTATTTTGATAGTATGACATACTGAAAAATGTCGTAGCAACTTTAAGAAATCAAAAGCATCATAACACTTGTTTCCCAAAAAAAAAAAAAAAAAAAAAAAGTTCTTTTCAGAACTAACTCTTTGTACCAAAACGAGCTCCAAGAGCATATTAGGTGATATTTTTTCGCCGCTTTCTTTCAGTGCGCGACCAGGTGCGCGCATCCACCGATCGCGTACAGGCATCGAGACACGCATGTGAAGTTATGTGACTTCAAAACAACACTTCCAATTGGTTCTTACTAGTTTCTATTCTCCAATTTACACTGAACACTCCACCCACTTCCTTGGAAAAATAGTTTATCGAAAAACTTTTAAAGCCTCCTCTTATGAAACATTCGACATCGTTCACATAGCAGTGTAGTAAATAACACTAGAAACACTCCGTCCCTTAATTACAAGGGACATATTGCTATGTGAGAACAACTTTTGTTTTCACGCGATAATGTGAAATGCTGAGCCTGTTACAGAATTTTCTTTCACATATATGTTACTATTCTCCTTCAAGCACTAACACCGTAGAAAATACCACCAATAGCGGTGATATTTTTTACACCGAGAACGGGCGATTTGTATCGCTTAGAGCCATTGCTATCATAAAGTTTTATTTCCTAAGTCTCTGATCTCCAACTGTGCAACGTGGCTCCCCTGTGTGTCGTAATGAGGTGCTAAGAGCACCACGCACACTCTACTGTGACTAAGCATCCATAAATTCCACGGACATCTGTACCCTGCTATCTGCAATTGTAAACATCAAAAGGAGCTATGCTGCGCCCCTTGGAGAGGCTTGACTCCCAGTGCTACAACGGCTTGGCAGTCGCCAAGATCCACAAGAACAACGTCTCGGATCCATTGAACTTCTGTGACGGTCTCAATGAAAATAAGCACTAAACAATATTCAAGTATGTAGTAGTCCTCCTACTTGGTTAGAGACTAAAAATTTACCGCAGCGCTGCAGCGATTTCTACTGCAAATAAACCTTGGTATTAATGAGGTTTAACGCAAATGCGGTAAAAATCGTTGCAAAGCATGAGTATCACAGAAAAGTCAGCATTATTCATGCATAGCAACCTAATGCTATTAGCAATGTTATCCACCTCCCATTGGATAACATGGCTAAGAACTGCTCAGGGCAGGTGTTAGCTTTTAGATATATTCCCGCTTAGCGCAAATATCTCCAAAAGCTAGTAATAAGAGATAGCGATGTTAGAGACTATTTTCAGTCGCTACAACTTTTGTTTTCACGCGATAATGTGAAATGCTGAGCCTGTTACAGAATTTTCTTTCACATATATGTTACTATTCTCCTTCAAGCACTAACACCGTAGAAAATACCACCAATAGCGGTGATATTTTTTACACCGAGAACGGGCGATTTGTATCGCTTAGAGCCATTGCTATCATAAAGTTTTATTTCCTAAGTCTCTGATCTCCAACTGTGCAACGTGGCTCCCCTGTGTGTCGTAATGAGGTGCTAAGAGCACCACGCACACTCTACTGTGACTAAGCATGTTACGACTGTGCAGCAGCTAGGTAATAGAGAGATAATTTTATCTCTGCTTTCTTGGCGTTTAAAGCCAAAAAACACAGATAAACACCCTTGATAATATACCTCTATATTCAAATTGCTGCGTCAAGACCTACGCCTGCTTCAATCACATGCACAGTTTTGAAACAACATGGTCCTGAAAGTCACTGAGTAAAATCTCATAAATTACAGTCAGCCACTTTCAAGACGCATTACTTCAGAGGAACACTTCTTTATGATACAGGGTTTTAGAATGACACATATCTCCTCTTTATAGAGACCCCTCAGGTTTTTTTAACAGCTGTTAAATCCTTCCATACTCATCACAAAGCTGTTCCATCATGAGCATTGCCTCAGCTGTCCTCAGGACGGACAACATTTGTGATGAACTTGCCGCTGTGCTTGTACAACACTAACATTGCGCTTCCTTGATACGTTCTATTCACTAAGCAGAACCATGACGGAAACACTCTATCATAAACACACCTGAACCATGGCTCAGAAAGGAGTAGCTCTATCATGACCATACAAGTACCACTAAGCCCCCCAGCCCCCTAATCTTGAGGCAGAATTGGCACTGCAACACAGGATTTAAAGTTCTGAAAAGAACACCATGTAACATTTAATATCATATCCACCATTGTTTTCATATATCACTATTGCTAAACTCACTCAGTGAAATGTCGCTCATTTTATTAAATCATTTTTAAAGCATACCTTCTAACAATGCACCCAATCCTATGTGGAAGTGTTTAATATAAAAGATGACATTGCTTTAACAAGGATAGAGGAATAAATAACACAATGATGTAAAAATGTCTTTATTATATATACTTACCTAAAAAAAAGAAAAAAAAAGTAAATTTCTTATTAAAACGTAGCACCTGTGGAAGAAAATTAAAAATAAGATTATAACGTACATTATTTAAAGAAAAACAATAGGAGACAATAAGAGAGATGCAAAGAAAACTCCCAGATATTATTAATTAAACTTACCTTATAAATATAATATCTGTGGAGGAGAGTAAAGAAAAATCTGTTATAATACATATTTCTGAATGCAATGTAACAAAATAAGTAAAACAACATATTAAATGATTTAGTTTTGCTGTCCTCAGAATACATTGATTTTCACTATCAAGAGTGATTTCAATATAAATCATCATATAACAGCGGGGAAAAAAAAAACCCATACAAAATCTGCATACATATTATAAATACTTGAAAAAAACATGTCTTAAATGTTTTCCTCAAATTCGTAATTTCTTGAGTAAGCACACTACATCCTCCACAGTTACAAACTAATTACAGTATAGCACTTATTTTTCAAGATATCTTAACAAAGCCCCGTGCAGCTATCTCCTATAAAAAATGTATTTGAAAGACACAGTTTCTTCTCTCATACCTTTCCGCGTGGCCAAATTGTATAAGCTAACTCATTATCTTTTAAATACCTCTACCAAACACTTGCATCCATATAAGTTTTGAAGAATTTTTCAAAAGTACTCATTTTCTTCTCTCATATTTTTCCACGTGGCCAAATACTATGAGTTAAGTAGTTTTTTTCTGAAATTATTTAATCTTAGTCTTATCTATTGTTTTCTGTACCTTCACAATTAAAATTTGTACCATATTTTATACCATCAAACATTAAGTAAATTTGTACCTGATGTTATCACTATGCCAAACACAAATTTCATTTATAGATTTGTACACCCTCATTTACATGATATTTGTAAACTAGTAAGTTTCAGATCTTTACAGTATACATCTTCCTACAGCAAATCATTCTACTGAAATTTGGGTTCCAAAAATAACAAATAAGAGTTAATTAAGGCAAAAGGCAAACGTTTTTTAAAAGTCAATTGGCTATCATTGCAAAGCGTCCAGCCACTAGCACACTTCAAATACGCTGTATAATGTCCTGATGATGTAGAAAACCCTTCATGAAAAATAATGGCTACAGTTACAAATGTTCTTCTTGAAATAGAAACTTGAGAACATCGACTAATTTGTTGAACTTCCTCAATCCCATCAAATTTTATCCTCAAAAATTCAATCTCATCTCCATTGGTATAATTGACAAAACCAACAACATTACCCATTGCTCCATTTACCAATCCTCTTTCTACATGTAAATTTCTTCTTAAAATTATCCGACAATTTAAACATACATACAGATTTTTCTCTAAACCAGCAGTTTTAGATATAGTTTTTTGAAGAGAATCCAATTTTAATTTCAACTTTTCAGACAAAACAATAGTACTACCTTCATGCTCTATTCAATCTTTAGCTTCCAGTTTCTTAATTTCTTGATTTTCTAAATTCAACATTTTCTCATTAAAAACTGAACATTCTTTCAGAGTTGGCATCAAGCATATCACTGACTTATCTGCTACCTCTTTACTATATATTCTCTCAGGTACATTATCTTCATTAGGAAACAGCTTGGAAAGTAATCGGGTTCGTAGAGTGAGTTTTGCATCTTCAGTTGATTTTCCAATCCTAATATCTTGAAGAATACTTCCAAATTTAGTATCCTTTGCCTGTCGCATATTTTGAATCAGTTCAGTATATTTGAAATGTGACCATATATTTACATTTCCAATACTGCCCAGGCACTTTCTGGTCTCCTCATGTGTAACAGTTTCAAATACAGGTTGTCCTTTCACAGGAGTTAGCAGCAGTAGATCTCCAAAAACTATGACATGTTTACCTCCAAATAACACATCATACTCTGTCTTAAGTGTCTGTTGCATTCTTAAATGCACAAAAGCAAGCATTAAATTGGAGACCATGCTTACTTCATCAATAATAAGAAGTTTCATTTTTTTAAGGACTCTAGAAACTTCAAAACAAGCTTCTCCAGATAGCTTCTGATATTGTAATTTATTTTCATGTTCAACTGGCAGCATCAGCAAACGATGTAAAGTAACACTTAGGGGTCGATCAGGATGGCGGACGGAAGAGCCACCGCGGCCCGTGAGTAGGTGGAAAAAGCCTTTTCCGTGTCCGCCTGCCGCGGATACTCCGTCCGCCATATCAGGATAGGAAAACTTGTCAAATTTCCGTCCGCGACGGAAAAGCACGCTCCGCCGGCCAACTACACACGACCACGCGGCGGACGTAACAGATCCGGACGCACAGCCGTACGTACTGACGACGAAGACCGTCCCCCCAATCAAGATGGCGGAAAACACACATAAAACCGCAGCGGAAAAACAACCTGTCTGAACACGTCGGAATCCCCACAGCGAACACAGGTGACATAGCCGAGATACCCACCGCAAGCTGACCACCACCATGGACCCTGCGCTACACGCCTTCCCGATGCTCTTCGCGATCCACCACGTCCTAGTCATGGCCTACTATGGACGACGCAGGTAAGGCACAAACCATTGGCTGTCTGGAGGTGAATACCAGCAAGGGACGTGACGTAGGGAGGGGGAGTGTCATGTCACCGTAACCACTGATGAGAAGCAAATACGAATACACAATTGTAGTACGCAAGCAGGAATGACAACGAAAAACCACGAGATTTCATAGACCACCTTTATTTCACAAAATAGGGGTTCAATCACAGTGTATGCGTGAGCATGGGCAAAGTGGGCACCAGAGCAGGTACATCATAGCAGGTAACGGGAGGCCAGTATGCAGTATCAGAGCATCAACAGGGCACAGTGCAGTACACAGCAGGTACATCATAGCAGGTAACGAGAGGGCAGTATGCAGTATCAGAGCATCAACAGGGCACAGTGCAGTACACAGCAGGTACATCATAGCAGGTAACGAGAGGGCAGTATGCAGTATCAGAGCATCAACAGGGCACAGTGCAGTACACAGCAGGTACATCATAGCAGGTAACGGGAGGCCAGTATGCAGTATCAGAGCATCAACAGGGCACAGTGCAGTACACAGCAGGTACATCATAGCAGGTAACGAGAGGGCAGTATGCAGTATCAGAGCATCAACAGGGCACAGTGCAGTACACAGCAGGTACATCATAGCAGGTAACGAGAGGGCAGTATGCAGTATCAGAGCATCAACAGGGCACAGTGCAGTACACAGCAGGTACATCATAGCAGGTAACGAGAGGGCAGTATGCAGTATCAGAGCATCAACAGGGCACAGTGCAATACACAGCAGGTACATCATAGCAGGTAACGAGAGGGCAGTATGCAGTATCAGAGCATCAACAGGGCACAGTGCAGTACACAGCAGGTACATCATAGCAGGTAACGGGAGGGCAGTATGCAGTATCAGAGCATCAACAGGGCACAGTGCAGTACACAGCAGGTACATCAGAGGCTGCACAACTACGTGTCCCTACCAACCCGTCACAGGAACCACAAGAGTGCCACGCAGTTCCCAATGGACACACCATGTGAAGTAACATTTCAGTGAAGTGTACAGCACCTCACATCACAGACTCAGGAGGACTGCGTGAACCACCTGCCTCGGACACACTGGCAGCACCAGCAACAGGAGTGTGAGACACAGTCACAGCCCGAGTCACACACACATGGGCCACGGACCCAGACACACTGGCAGCACCAGCAACAGGAGTGTGAGACACAGCCACAGCCCGAGTCACACACACATGGGCCACGGACCCAGACACACTGGCAGCACCAGCAACAGGAGTGTGAGACACAGACACAGATGTAGTCACTGACACGTGAGCCACTGACCCAGACACACTGGCAGCACCAGAAACAGGAGTGTGCAACACAGCCACAGATCTCCTAACTGACACGTGAGCCATAGACCCAGATACACTGCCAGGACGTGCAACAGGAGAGGGCACAACTGACACTGTGCCACCATCTGATACATGAGAGTCAACTGCACCAGCGCCACTGGGACAACTGAAATGATGAGCCACAGGGCTGTATGGGCCAGGAGGCAGGGTGGGCCTGGGAGCTGGTGATAGGTGACCTAGAGCCAAATCGGGTGTGGCAGGTGTCAATGGTGTGTGTCTGCGTTTCTTATGGAGGTGTGAGTGCACCCTGGACAGGACTGGACTGCCAAGTGGCGGGGACTCCAAAGAATCACCACCCAGCATAGGTGGAGCAACTGCTGCCGGGGACCTGGTTTCTGGGGACGTGCTGGAGCCTGCTTGTCGTTTGGACTCGGAATGATGTGTAATGGGGGATGCTACAACAGGGGACACCCACCTCTGCTTCTGACTGGCCTGGATGGGAGTGGAGGTATGGGGGGACTCCGCCGCGGAGACATTAGTTTGGCGTCCAGTAGTAAACATCAGCCTCAGTGCAGCCAGGGGTGGAGTATGCCTGTCCTTGATTGCGCCAATGTCCATGCTAGATGCCTTGTCCGTAGGAGGTGCCTTATCCTTAGGTGGAGTGTTGTCTCTGGATGTAGCCTGTGCCCTGCTCGCCGCCCTGTTCTTGCTAGCAGACTTGTCGTCTGTGGTGCACCTGTCTCCAGTAGACACCTGCTCTCTGTGTGTGTCCATGCCCTTGGGAGTGTCCCTTACCTCTGCTGTGGGCCTGCTCTTGGGAGTCTCCCTGCACTTAGTAGGTGCCTTAGTCTTCTCACTGTCCTTGGGAGTGTTCCTATCGACCGCTGTGGCCCTGCTCTTGGGAGTCTCCCTGCTCTTAGTAGGTGCCTTAGTCTTCTCACTGTCCTTGGGAGTGTCCCTTACCTCTGCTGTGGGCCTGCTCTTGGGAGTCTCCCTGCACTTAGTAGCTGCCTTAGTCTTCTCACTGTCCTTGGGAGTGTTCCTATCGACCGCTGTGGGCCTGCTCTTGGGAGTCTCCCTGCTCTTAGTAGGTGCCTTAGTCTTCTCACTGTCCTTGGGAGTGTCCCCTACCTCTGCTGTGGGCCTGCTCTTGGGAGTCTCCCTGCACTTAGTAGCTGCCTTAGTCTTCTCACTGTCCTTGGGAGTGTTCCTATCGACCGCTGTGGGCCTGCTCTTGGGATTCTCCCTGCTCTTAGTAGGTGCCTTAGTCTTCTGACTGGCCTTGTCCAAGGAACAGTCCATGGACATGTGAGTATCCCATGCCTTGGGAGTACCTTTTGTGTTGAATGCCTGTGTAGCTCCTGAAGGCATGTCCTCCAACAACACTTGTGGATCCTGTGTGTGTACTCCAGTGCATCTGACGTCGTGTACGTGAACAGATGTAGGTGATCTAGGGGATGTGGTATGTGCCCTGCGTGCCCTGACGTGCTGTCTGACGCTGCTTCTAGTGCAATAACCTTTATTTGAGTCTTGCTCACAATAATCACTACCCCCTGAGACATCCAGCGGTGTAGATGGGGAAACAGAAGTAGGACCCTGTTCATTCGACTGAACTATTGCAGACGACACACTGCTTGCCAATGACTGCACTGTCCTGTGTAGACCTGAAAGATCGCCATGCATCCCTTCCATGAATGCCACCACCTGCCCCAACTTCCTATCATGGTCCTGGAATGCATTTGTCATATTGGTCTGCCCCACACACAGCTGTCGCAGCAGATCAACTGCCTCAGCACACAGTGCATTTTGGCTCACCGTGGCAGGGGCAGCGGTGCCTGCACCGAACGCCACTCTGCTCCCCCTACTCCTCCGGCCACGAACAGTACATGGTGCAGTTGGTGGAAGTGTGGGCCCTGTGTGCTGTCTTCCGACAGAAGGTGATGAGTGCCCACTCCCAGTCTGTGACAACAGTGCAGGCTCACCAAGAGAGTCCGACGAGGAGGACGATGGTGTCTCCACATGCGAGTCCTCAGGGACGGTCCTGTCCCCCTCTCCGGCGCTGGCCTCCTCCGTGTCAGTCTGCGTGTGTGCGATGTCTGAGCCGGACTCATTTCCTCGGCTACTCTCCACCGTCTGTGGCAGAGTGTCCTCTGTCAAAGCTGAAATGCACAGAAAAGATGTGTGAGTCATGGGCAGACTGACGTACAGAAGGAACAGGATAGCCAAATTACATAGCAGACAAAGGTTTAGGAGCCCACATCCTGCACATGGCCCACCCCTACCACTCATCCTCACATTTCCTGGAATGGGGCCATGGACCACTAGGGGATGTGCATTAACACTCAAGTACTAAGCAAGTGGCGTGTCAACATGGCGGACCTGGCTGTCAAATGAGTACCACCCAATGGGACCAAGATGGCAGCACAGGCATACGTACGCAACACGGAACTCAATAGTGTGTCTGGGCACCAATACATGCATAGCACTTACAAGTTTCCTACACAGACAGTATGCTCACCGCTAGTTTGCTGTTGATCGGCACTCAGACGTTCGGCCAGTTCAGGATGCGTCACTGCAATTATACGGTGCATGAGAGGGGTCATGGAGCGTCGGGCCAGACGGGGCGTCCTTGGAATCAGGCCCAGTGTTACTTCAGCTACATTCTTGCTCAGCCTGGAAATGTCGTCCCAGCGTTTGTGGCAGTGTGTATGTCGTCTGTTGCACACCCCCAATGCCCGTACTTCCCGTGCTATGCCCCTCCACAGGTCCTTGCGAAGGTGCAGCTTGACCTACCATGATGAAAGAGAAAAGGGTTTTAGTCAGTGGACAGGTGGCCTGTGACACACATAGGGGCAAGACGTAACTGTCAGCAGACATGCACAATCGGGAACATATGTGTAGCCCACACTACACAGCTAAGATAGAAATTGGCAAGATCATTTAGCCCCCTCATGCACACCAACATGTCCCACACTGCACTTACCACCCGTCCTGGTGCGCCGTAGAGGCGTCCATAGTTGCGGAGTACACCGTCCACGAGGACATCAAGCTCCGCGGCGGTGAAGGGTCGAGACCGGATCTCATTGCCTCTCGACATGGCAAGATCACGGAGTATGGCACTAGAGCAGCAGTCGGTGGTCAGCTCAGCAGCAGCAGTAGGTCGAGGTGATGGTCACAGGCAGCAGTCGGTGGTCAGCTCAGCAGCAGCAGTAGGTCGAGGTGATGGTCACAGGCAGCAGTCGGTGGTCAGCTCAGCAGCAGCAGTAGGTCGAGGTGATGGTCACAGGCAGCAGTCGGTGGTCAGCTCAGCAGCAGCAGTAGGTCGAGGTGATGGTCACAGGCAGCACTGGTCCCCAGGGTAGGTAGCGTCGTTTTGGCCAACACACATATATAGGGCCCTCAGCACGTGTCAGTGGCATACGTCGCCAGCAATTGGTCAGCCCTGGAAGCGTGATCGTGAAATGGGCCAATGACTGGCCCATAGTTGCGGTGCACACCTTCCGCTACTTGCGATTGGCCATATGCGGCCAGCGTCCCTCTCCCCATTGGCTGCATGTGCATGGACCGTCACGGGCAGACATCGGCGACCGCACGTGCAAGCCTCAGGCACGGATGCTTCCGTTGCAACAATGTACTATCACTGGCGCCTCCATGGCGGTGCACGTACTCAGCGGGGGAGGTGCAGGCCCATACACCCTGTAGATGTAGTCAATGGACATGCCATTTCATGACCCCCCTTACAGTCACCTTGCATCATCCACCGTACACCGGCCGGAGCGGCCGGGCCTAGGACGACCGCCGTGCCCGGCCATGAACACAAGCGCCATGGCCGGGCACGGCGGTTGAACATGGCCGGGCACGGCGGTTGTTCATGGCCGGGCACGGCGGTTGTACATGGCCGGGCACGGCGGTTGTTCATGGCCGGGCACGGCGGTTGTACATGGCCGGGCACGGCGGTTGTTCATGGCCGGGCACGGCGGTTGTTCATGGCCGGGCACGGCGGTTGAACATGGCCGGGCACGGCGGTTGAACATGGCCGGGCACGGCGGTTGAACATGGCCGGGCACGGCGGTTGTTCATGGCCGGGCACGGCGGTTGTTCATGGCCGGGCACGGCGGTTGTTCATGGCCGGGCACGGCGGTTGAACATGGCCGGGCACGGCGGTTGAACATGGCCGGGCACGGCGGTTGAACATGGCCGGGCACGGCGGTTGGAGATGGCCGGGCACGGCGGTCGTCCTAGGCCCGGCCGCTCCGGCCGGTGTACGGTGGATGATGCAAGGTGAGTGTAAGGGGGGTCATGGAATGGCATGTCCATTGACTACATCTACAGGGTGTATGGGCCTGCACCTCCCCCGCTGAGTACGTGCACCGCCATGGAGGCGCCAGTGATAGTACATTGTTGCAACGGAAGCATCCGTGACTGAGGCTTGCACGTGCGGTCGCCGATGTCTGCCCGTGACGGTCCATGCGCATGCAGCCAATGGGGAGAGGGACGCTGGCCGCATATGGCCTTTGGGAAGTAGCGGAAGTTGAGCACCGCCATGGCGGCGCCAATTATGTGATCTTGTCAGACGCTGCACCGTGATGTGTTGTGTGCAGTTGTGTCATGAGGGATGTGAGCGTGATTGGGAAAGGTCATATGTCATACAATATAGCATGTGTGTCCATACAATGGCAATCGGTCGGCACATTATGGGCAAGAGATGTGCATTTCTACTTGTTGACGTCGGGTGTGACCCTACAGACGTTGTTACATCTTCACAACTACACAGTACATCACGGCTGTGTGGCCTATTAATGCATCTGTTGTCAGTTTCTTGTTGTGTCGAGGTGACTACAGTGGTGGTGGTACACATGCATTCCGTGTATGTGTTTTGTACGTTGTGTCACCATGCATGTCATTTCCGTATGCACATCATTATTGGTGGTGGCATTTGTGCTTGATGACATGGCGTGTGTACACTTATCGTTTGTGTGCATGCAGTAGCATGAGTGTCTGTGATGTGTCTATGAAACATTAGGGTGATGACAGAAGTTTTGTCTAGTAAGGTACACATGTGATGGAGTCTACACGTATGCGTCGTTTGTAAGTTGACCAAAGTTACATCTCTGTCCCACACAGGAGGGCTCCAAATGTGCTTCGGCCATACACTGTGCTGGAGGATATGGTAGACGAGGAGATCATTCGGAAATTCAGGCTGGATCGACGTCGGTTGATGGACCTTGTGGCACTATTGTCTCCTCATCTGCAGCCACGTAGAACGTATCCTGGGTCGATTACACCCACTGCAAAGGTCATGGCGGTACTACATTTCTTCGCTACTGGCACTTTTCAGTTCACTGTTGCAGTTTCCGGGGGGATGTCGCAGGCCATGTTTAGCACGGTTCTTCGGGATGTGTTGACAGCTATGATGCTCTACAAGGATGAGTACATACATTTTCCACGGCCGGAAGAGTTGCCAGCTGTCAAAGCTGCTTTCTATGCACTGGGCCACATGCCTCACGTTGTGGGCTCAATTGATGGCACACACATCGCTCTGATTCCACCACGGGCACGCGAACAAGTGTTCAGGAATCGCAAACACTTTCATTCGCTGAACGTGCAGGTGGTGTGCCTGGCGAACAACATCATCTCCCATGTGTGTGCCAGATTTCCTGGATCCGCACATGACGCCCACATCATGCGGAGCAGCAATGTCCCACGACTCATGGCAAATCTGCGACCCGGTCAAGCGTGGCTTGTTGGTGAGTGTGCAGTGGGTACTCTTGTGATCTCTGTGTTGCATGGGGTACCCACCATATATATTTCAGATGTTTGTCTCTGTCATCCCCCTACATAGGCGACTCGGCTTACCCAAACCGGCCCTGGCTCCTCAGTCCCCTACGTAATCCGAGGACGGCGGGTGACATGCGGTACAATGAGGCACATGGAAGGACACGGAGAGTCATCAAACGTACCTTTGGACTGCTGAAGTCCAGGTTTCGGTGCCTCGATAAGACCGGAGGGGCCCTGCCTTACAGACCAGGAAAAGTATGCAAGATCGTGATTGCCTGCTGCATGCTCCACAACATTGCAGTACGCAATGGCATTGAACTGCTGTTGGACCCTGAAGACGAAGGAGTGCCTCGGCCTCCCATCCCACCCATGTCCACTGATGAGGATAGTGGTGAGGAGGAAGGTGTGGACCAGAGGCGCCAGCTCATAGATCGCTACTTCCCTTGAATGTGAGTATCTACCTGTAGTGGCGGTTGACAATGCCTCATGTATGTTTGCTGGTGTTGTGTGGGTATGGGGTTAATCAGCTGGGTGTTGTTTGTGATGGTTGCACATGTGTGTCTTCATGTCTTTGGACATGGAAGTGTCCATGATGTGTGTGCTCTCATCCCATGCTTGTGTGATGGTTGTCGTTTGTGTAATGTAGCTGTGCATTGTGTTGTGATGTGTGTGAATCTCTTTACTGACGTGTGTTTGCTGTCTCTGGTTTTCTCTAGGTCACTCCCGCAGCGCCATGATCATGTACGACTATGATCCCTGTACCTGTTTACGTCTGTATCTGATGGCAATCATGTGAATAAACATGGAGGCAAAACATCATTGTGTGAATTAATGCTATTTATTTACAGGTTGTGCTTCTGTGCTGGTGAATATTTACAAGTCAGTGGGGTGGAGGGAGTTGGAGTTGAAGGTATTGGCTGAAGAAATGTCCGTGCTGACGCCACATTGGGGGGTGTCAGGGTAGACCAGCAGACCAGTGGGAATGATTGTCTGTGGGACAGGCTACTTAGCTGGGTGAATGTGTGGCACAGGCAGTGACATTGTCATGGTCGTCCCCTCTTGGAGCGTGTGCCTGGCGCTCCAACACTGCTCTCAGCGTCTTTCTTACTCGGACGGCCCCTCCGTCTCTGACCTGGAACAGAGTCAGCTGGGAGGGCAGGTTGTTGATGGGCCACATCCGTCGCCAGGGGCTGAGGTGGTGGTGGCGGCGGTGGAGGCGGAGGCGGAGGTGGCGGCGGAGGCGGAGGTGGCGGGGGAGGCGGAGGTGGCGGTGGCGCTACCACACTTGGTGGAGGGGGGGGGGTTGTTCCGGCCAACCCATTCACTCCACATCGTTGCCTGCTGCCCCATGATCAGCAACATCTGGCCAAGGATGCCAGCGATTTGGCGCTGGGTGTTGGTGTTGTCCACTGAGTCCTGGTGTGCACGATCAGCGTTTGCCTGGGACCGGTCGTATGACGCCTGGCACCTGGCAAGAGCTTGTAGGGACTGTGCCACTGGCTGGGGTAGCTGTACCTCCTCTGCACGGCGGGGTGTGGCTCGCCTGATTGGATGTTGTCCCGTTGCCTGTGTTTGTGGCCCACTCACCCTGCTTGTGTGTGGGGCCGTTGGACCAGCGTTGCGCGGTGGGTTCTGCTGGGTGGCAGCGGCAGGAGTCGTGGTGCTGGTGGTACTGGTGGTACTGGTGGTACTGGTGGTACTGGTGGTACTGGTGGTGGTGGGGACTGTGCAGATCACAGAGACAGGTGCCGCTGGAGTCACACATGCGACGTTGGTCTGTCCAGGGAGTCCCTGTGAGCCAGATGGCCCTGGCTGCGTGCTTGGTCCCGCTCCATCCTCCGCCCCGGAGCTGACTGTGTCCTCGTCACCAGAGAGTCCTGTAGATGTGAGAGGCGAGGCTGGCGGCCGGGTACTGGTTTCCGCAGTCAGTTGACGATCACCTGAGGGACAAGATCGAGCTGGTCAGTAATTTGGACATTACATGGGTATATGGATTTGTAGCCATTTCGGTTTCCTGTCGAACACACCCCACCCTCCACCACCACCACCACCACCCTCCCCGTGAACATGGGGGCCTGGTGGGAGTTGTAGTTTGGGCCTCTCACACACCCCACCCTCCACCACCACCACCACCACCACCACCCTCCCCGTGAACATGGGGGCCTGGTGGGAGTTGTAGTTTGGGCCTCTCACACACCCCACCCTCCACCACCACCACCACCACCACCACCCTCCCCGTGAACATGGGGGCCTGGTGGGAGTTGTAGTTTGGGCCTCTCACACACCCCACCCTCCACCACCACCACCACCACCACCACCCTCCCCGTGAACATGGAGGCCTGGTGGGAGTTGTAGTTTGGGCCTCTCACACACCCCACCCTCCACCACCACCACCACCACCACCACCCTCCCCGTGAACATGGGGGCCTGGTGGGAGTTGTAGTTTGGGCCTCTCACACACCCCACCCTCCACCACCACCACCACCACCACCACCCTCCCCGTGAACATGGGGGCCTGGTGGGAGTTGTAGTTTGGGCCTCTCACACACCCCACCCTCCACCACCACCACCACCACCACCACCCTCCCCGTGAACATGGGGGCCTGGTGGGAGTTGTAGTTTGGGCCTCTCACACACCCCACCCTCCACCACCACCACCACCACCACCACCCTCCCCGTGAACATGGGGGCCTGGTGGGAGTTGTAGTTTGGGCCTCTCACACACCCCACCCTCCACCACCACCACCACCACCACCACCCTCCCCGTGAACATGGGGGCCTGGTGGGAGTTGTAGTTTGGGCCTCTCACACACCCCACCCTCCACCACCACCACCACCACCACCACCCTCCCCGTGAACATGGGGGCCTGGTGGGAGTTGTAGTTTGGGCCTCTCACACACCCCACCCTCCACCACCACCACCACCACCCTCCCCGTGAACATGGGGGCCTGGTGGGAGTTGTAGTTTGGGCCTCTCACACACCCCACCCTCCACCACCACCACCACCACCACCACCCTCCCCGTGAACATGGGGGCCTGTTGGGAGCCATGGACATGTTAGTGAGTTGGTGTCGAACGTGCATGGTTTGGGGCGTGGGGGATGTTTCTTCTCAGTTGTGTGAGCCTGACCATGTCGTGCTGATCGTGGTGTTGGTTTGTACTCACCAGTCTCTTCTCCTTCGTCAAGTCCGTCTAGGCTCTCTCGGTGCAGTATCCCCAGCACCTTCTCCTCCCAATCTGTGTAGGGTAATGGCTCCGGGGGTGTGCCACCGCCAGTATGATTGGCTCTAGTGACGTTTTTCGCTCGGATGCCCTTGACCCTGGTCTTCAGGTCATGCCACCGCCTCTGAATGTCATGCTTCGTCCTCGGCAGAGTCCCCGACGCATTCACCCGAGTGACGATTCTGTCCCACATGTGGTTCTTTTGCGCCACATTCTTCTGCTGGACTTGGGCCCCGAAGATGTGGGGCTCGACACGGATTATTTCGTCTACCATTACCCTCAACTCTGTCTCTGAGAATTTAGGATTTTTTTTGGGTGCCATGGTGTGTGGTGCTCAGTGTGTGAGTTGTGTGAGTTGGGAGGTGCAGGTGTGTGGTGTGTGATGTGTCGGATTTGTGTGGTGGGTGTTTGTGTGGTGGGTGTGGTAGGGTGGTGGGTGGGTGTCTTCTATGTGATTTTATGTGAGTTAGCAGTTTCTCGATTTGCCCTCTTGCTGGCAGCAATGCTGTGGTGCAAAGGATTGTGGATGTGTGTGGGTGTCATTTTGTAGTCGTGTCTCAATGGTTGTTGCGAGTCAGGTGGTAGGTGGGCGTGTTGACGTGTGTGCATTATTGGATGATTGGGACTTGTCATGGTGGCTTGTGATTGGTGTTGGGGGGGGGGCTTGTCAATGTTCGTATGTTTGCTTAGGACTTGCGGTGCAGTTTCTGACATTTGTTCGGCGCTAGGGATGTTGTGCGTGTTGGCCTTCCGCGGTGATGCTGTGGTTCTCGTGGCATTGTTTCCGCCGCGGACGTGGATGGCTGTGCGTTCCGTGGTACGGGCGGATTTATCCTGATTGCGGCCACGGAGTATTCTCAGGTATGGCGGTACATGTTTTATTTTCCGCGGTCATTTCCGTCCGCGGCAGTGGTTGTTCATTGAACTCCGTCCGCCGCGGACGGACTTGGTTGTGTTCCGACCGCCGCGGACGGTGTTGGTTGTGAACCGTCCGCCGCGGTCGGAGTTTCGTCACATGAATATCCTAATCCCAAACACGGTATCTCCGCGGCGCAGCCGGGAGTAAAATTTCCCCCACCATGGCGGACAGTACCCATTTCCGTCCGCCATCCTGATCGGCCCCTAAATATTATGTGCTGCCAATCCAGTTGGAGCAGTAACAACACACGACAGTGTTGACTGAGTTGTTTGCTGTAAATATGTAGTGATTCCTTTAATTAGGAAACTTTTACCAGTCCCAGCTTCTTCACTTACATATAATCGAATAGGTTCAAATGACATACATGAGCAATCATTTCTCTCATGACGAAAGCCATGCTCAATGTGCTCTGTCACTTCATCATATATCTGTCTTTGCTCAACATTAAACTGCTTCTTTAATTCTTCTAAGTCGATTACTTCCTCTTGACCTTGCTGCATTGCGCTTTCCACCTCATCCATGGCGGTGGCTGCTTCATTTTGAATAATTGGTTGTCCCAGTGGATCTTGACTTAATGAAGCCGACCTTTGACTACCTTGTGAACTATCTCTAGCAATCTCCGCTGCAATTGTCGCTTCTTGCTCTATTTCATCATTCAACATTTGGAGATAAGTACTAAAAACAGGACATTCAATATTACTTTTAGATGCGTTGAATGAATCTTCATAACTATCAAAGTCTCCAAGTAGTTCCTCTTCTCTACGCCATGGTTTAAAGAGTTGCAAAAGAGCAAAATAGTAAAATTCTCTTTTATCAGGTGTTTCGGAACTCAGTTTCCGATGATTTATCAAGTGTCCTTTTCTTTGTTTTACCAGACATCCTTCATGTCTAATTACAGCATGTACACCTTTATCAATATTCTCCGTAACATTTCTTTTAAAAGTATAATTTTGAAGTATTTCATACAGACAAATGTTTTCAAGCAGAGTACTTCTATTTGGATAGTATGTATCCAACATATTTGTTTTCAAAATGTCTGTACTGTTTGGATCTTTCTGGGCTAAATACTCAATTTCTTGCACAGGTTTCAGAACACGGTTTCGTGTTTCTGCTAGGCCCAAACTCACCCAGAGAATCGTCCTTGATTTCGCATAAAGACTTGCTGATGATAATCTGTCACAACATTCATATGCTCCAATTTCTCGATGAGACAGCATCTTCAAACTGTACGTATACAATTTCTTGCTCAGGCTCTTTTCATGAGAAATGTCTTCCCACATCTCCTTCAGTTCCGTCTTTTCAGATTTCGTGATGTAAGACGTTACATATCGAGCCACAGCAATAGAGTTGTCTGCAACATATTGTATGTCCATGTTAGCATTCCACATGGACAAAATGACTGGGTTATAGTCATTAATATATTTTGATTCTTCACCTCTTGAATGAATGAATGAATGAATGAAATGTGATTTATTCACGCGCTGCTATGCCCAGTGGGCGTCAAGGCGCCTAACTCAAAAAATTAGCTGCGGGCAAACAGAGACACCTCTTCTTAAATTGTACGTATTTTTAGGTGACCTCCTACTGATATTATGTCGCAAACATGACATCAAATTGTTGACTCTTCCTTTTGAAAGTACCGGTCGTGCATATCCAAAGCGACATTTGGTGTAAAATTTGCTCTTTGATTTGAATTTTCGCCGACAATATTTTCCACAGCGATGACTTTGAAAACGTAACACTTTTCCTCTTAAGTCCTTATCAGTGGTACTATTAGGTATGTCACAAGTGGCATACCGTTCAATAAAAGACAGTACAGTCTCATCCGAGTCTATTCCAAATTTAGGAGCATCCTTGATCCATAGCAGAATATGAGGAGCACCTCTTGCTTGATATTCTTTTCTCCAAAAGAAATCCAGTACTTCACCAAGAGGCGGATTTTTCTTGTTAGTAATGAAAGACATCATAGCTTCAAATCTATGATTAAAATACCTGGAAACATTAACTGGATCTAATGAACACAGTTCTCCAGGTGTCTTGTAGTTTATGTTTTCTATGTTTGCATTCGCCTCCCGAAGAAATTCAATTAAATCTTCCCAAGCATACTCTGCACAGCTTAGAGTTAAAAACCATGTTGGTGCTCTTAAGTTTCTAAGCATGCACTTCAAATCTCCATGACGACGGTACCAATACTCATTAGTAGCCCGCTGACAAGCCATTAAATTAATTAGATGTGAATCCAAAACACTATCCTTCTGTTGCACTTTATCCATAAATTCCTTTGCTGAAATATTTCGCAGATGTACACCACTTTTTAAGATATGATTTACTGCATAAGACAGACCAGATAAGTCACTCTCAAACAGAAGATGAAACAGATATGGAATGCATTGGCGAAACCTTGGATCTTCTGCATATAATCTTGTTGTCCGGTACGCAGATGCAGGAATCTGCATAGGTCGATCATCATATCGTGTACCTTCACCTGTAGGAAATAACTGTGGAAAACAACGACCTTCCAAACTTTCTTCCCAGACACTAATAGGATTTCCTTTCGCCTTTTTCATCTGAAATAATTCAATAGCATTCCCTATTGCTTCTTTGGAATGCAGTGGATGAACACTGTTATGTTCATAAATTTCTTCAGATCTGGATACATCAACTTTTTCGGATTTGTCCACTAGACAAATCACTATCCTCTTCTTCACTTACATCTTCTTGTTATACGTATACATCTTTGTAATACTTATTATTTTGCACTAAATACAAGGTTGCCTTTTTCACTTTCCTAACATCCACTAAATCTTGCCAGATTTTCTTACTCTTTGTAGGTACACCATTAACTAGAATACCTAGAGGTTCCTCTTCTACATTTTCAACACCAATTGTTTCCATATTTTTTTTAGATCAAGAGGCAAATACACAACTCTACCCTTTAATCCTCTTAGTAAGTCTGAAGGATTTAATTTACCAGTCTTAGGCTCCATTCGAACAATAGCCTGAAAAGGATGTACACATTGAATCAGAATCGTCTCATAAGTATTTAAATCCATCAATTCTGATGGAATATTTACCAACTCTAGATTATTATGAACAGCTCTAGCAGGCATTTTATTTTCATTTAATTTATTATAACAATATTTACAAACACGTTGCTGAAAACCCAAATCAAAATAGTTTTCCACCAACAAATAAGTTGCAATATCTTTCCATTGTCCATTACTCTCATCTTCACTTTTTAAATATAAATCAACTAACCTCGTTTGACTTTTGTAATGAATGCGTCGGCAACAGACACAAGAAAAATTTGGTTTCTCACCTGCAATTACCTTAAACTTTATTATTTCCTGTTCAAAATTTTCAATATTTACATTTTCAACATTTTCTAACACATTTCCTTCTATAATTATATCAGCTTCTGCATTATCTTCCTCTGGGCCAAAATAACTTACCTCAATTTCTGCACAAATCTTCGTAACATCTAATTCACATCCATACAAAAGAGCACTATTTAACTGTTTAAGTTTAAGTGCTGGACTTTTTGCATAGTACAACTTTCTCACTAATTTTCTCATTTTAGTATGATGCACTGCTAACATCCGGAAGTGATGAAAGACACTCTGGCAATTTTTTTTAGAGAGACAAGCCAGAGAATGGCCTTGCAGACCTATTTTCTCGCGCACTCTGCATTCATCTAATTCTTGCAACATTTTTATTTATTTTTTAGACTTTCTTTAGTGTACTTACGTAAGAAATTGCGAAAGAAATCAATTGAATCCTGTCGTACACTACAAATGCTACTACAATTCCAACTGTAAACAGGAGCATTAGGATGTCCCTCTAAAGCTTCTCTAGCCATAACATCTTCTGCATTTCTAACCACAATTTTCTCTTTCTCAATAACCCAACCATCCTTCACCTCATACGCTCAACCACTGGTGTCAACTGCATGCAGCAGATCGTTACTTTGAAAATAACTCTCTTCATTAAAAAATGGCTCAGAAGTTGAAGTATGCATCCACTTCCCAGAAAACACTTTACAAAAAATTACTCTTATTTATATGTCTCTTCCATTTACTTTTACCTTTGAAAACTTGAATCGCCTTATTTAAAATATTTATTCTATTAAGTATTAAAATAAATAATTTTCTTTTTGTCTCAAATGCGCGTTCAACGATACCCTCTATTTATAGTTTTTTTTTAAGAAAAACAGATTTTCTTTTAGAAACTTTCTCCTTTGTAATAAATTCGAAACGACTCTGTTGAAAAACATACGCTTCCTGATTTGGCTGAATTGATTGCTCCGGGTTTTACTGTACAGACTTTCATCTTTCCTAATTCCAGAAATAGTATTTTGTTTGACTCCAGATCTCCTTTTAGATAGTGAAATCGTTTTCTCCTTCTGAACTTCAATATTTACATTTTCCTTCCCAAAATGCTTTAAAAAAACTTTTTAGTTTGCTTACCAGGAGCACTCTTCTTTGTATCCGTCCTCTCATTCTTTGAAAATAATTCTGTACTTTTCTTATTCAAACTATAACTCCATTTGTAGAGTTTCTTTTTTTCAATTCTGGTCGGCATCTTAATTTAAAATTTTGATGAAATTGTGAATCTGTAAGACACAAAAATAACAAATATTATAGTTCACTACTAGCATATACCGTACAAATTAAAACCACACATTCATTTTCTAATAAAATACAGATAATAACAGAAAAAGTAGTAAATCCTGTAGTGAATTTTCCTTGTAAATTTATCACACTCTATATTTCTTTAAACTTTATAGACAATTTAAAAAAAAAATTTTTAAAGCATACAAACAGTACACTTTTTTCAAGAACTATCGGTGATCATAAGTGTTTTAATCTTTTTTTCTACGATCTCTTTTACACTTCATGAGAACATATCGTATCACTCTCATGAAGCACTTCTTCGACGAATATATCAAGAAAACTATCATCACGAATGCTTTGCTATAATTTTTTTGTATTTATTCAAAAGTTCATAATTTAAAAGAACTTCCAACATCAGTTCATCAGGGACTTCTTCAAGTCCATTGTCCTCATCTTCTATCAGCTCTACATAGGGTGAATCTAATGAAATGTCCATAAAATAATGATTTTCAACCGCTTCCTCTCCAACAACCGAGTCTAATATTTCCTCCATCAGTTCATTTATTATATCAAAATGAACTATACATATATAAATATAAAGACTAAATTATATCTTTGTCCATAAGTGTATAATTGAAAACTACCTTTAGTAATTTTTAAACTACATATCATTTTATAATCTCTAACTTATTAACTCTATATATTGTAAGATACCACATTCCTCTTGTTTTGAAAAAGAAATTGGCAATATAACTCTAAACATTGACACTGTGCTTTTTTTTCAATTAAATAATTACTGTTGATAAAAGACATTTCACTGTAAAATTTATTTTTAGATTTTCTAGATATTTGAAATATTTATTACCTCTACAATAATTTTTAGAGACCCATTTTTTTATTTCATCACTACAAAGTGCAATATAAATGTATGCACTCTGAAGAAAAGGATCACACTATACAAACCATTTAATTCACTTAACAGATTACTACTTCCCACAGAGACACAGAGTACCTATCCTGGTGGGGTCGTCTCGATACTATAAAAATGATGCTGTGTCCCATTGTTCTTTACACCCTCTCCAATATTCCGGTCCCTGTCCCCTCCAAGTTTTTCAAACGGATCAATTCTATTCTAGCGACCTTTCTATGGCTCAAAAAGAAACCACGAATGTCTCTGGCACGTCTGATACGTCCTAAATCAGAAGGTGGGGTTAACTTTTCTGACTTCCCAGCATATCACAAAGCGTTCCAGCTACGACAAGCCTCTCTTTGGTTACAAGACCCCGATTCCCCATGCCCTCTTTGGACTAAATTTGAACGCCTCCTTCTCTCTCCCTTCTCCTTTGCTGAATACCTCTCCTTCTCACGCAAACCTACCTCTATCTCTACACCAATTCATAAATTTACTACCAAATTACTCCTATCTTCCACTCACCCCCCCCCACAACCATTGCTGATTTCCTCTCCTCCCCCATATGGCATAACACTTCTTTACTCATCCGTAACAGACCCTTTTTTTGGAAATCTTGGCATACCCGAGGTCTACAGTGGATTTCCCAACTCTTTTCTCACTCCTCCTTCTTATCTTTTGACACCCTTCGCTCCCTTTATGACCTACCCACTTCCTTTGCGCGCACATATCAATTGCTTAAAACTTCAGTCCTCATGAAATATAGTGACCTCTCTCGGCCTGATCCCCCTATTGCTTCACCCACTCCCGCCTCCTCACTTCATTCTTTTTTACGCACCACATCAAAGGCTGCTGTTATTTACAAGTACCTCCGCGTTGGTGAGACTCCAAGACCTAAATCCATAGTGGAGGATTCCTGGGAACGTGACTTGTCTGTCTCCTGGTCCGTTTCCTTTTGGGACAAAATCTGGACCAAGCTTCGCAAATCTTCAAGAGCAGCAACCCTCACGCAGACTCTGTTTTTTATTTACAATAGACTCCTCTTCACACCCTTCGACCTTCACAAGCGCTTTCCTAACACTCCCCATACATGCTGGTCTTGCTCATCACCACAAGCTAATTTATTTCATATGTTAATTTTATGCACTCACGTTCATAGCTTTTGGTTACAGGTTTGGGCTCAAATTAATTTTATTTTCCACACTTCTATCCCTTTTTCTCACACACATATTTTCATGGGTAGCCTCTCCCCTTGTTAGGACGAAGTGGACCTCAGACCTCAGATTGTTGACCTATTACTTGCTGCTGCCTTTCAACAAATAACGGTCAATTGGAAAGACTTCTCCAAGGTTTCCTTTAAGGCGTGGTGGTTCAATGTTTGCCACAACCACAGACTTGACACCGCTCATGTCTTTCCAGCATGTATGGCTATTAAACGCATGGACTTATGGACTCCCGTCACGCTTTACTTGGACTCATGTAGTAAACGCTTGTTTCACCCTCCACCTTCACAGCAGGAAGTTCCTAAACCCCCTTAACAGCTCGATACATTCCTCTTATCCTTCATTGTATCATTTTTATTTTTTCATCCTTTCCAATACTCTCATGCTCTCATACCTTATGCTTATCGTATTCCCTCTTCACCTTTTCCTTTATCTTGTACCCAGAATTTTTCTATTATATTGCTTGCACCTGTATGATTATGATTATTTTATTATGCTTAGAGTCATTAAGTTAATATCCTACTGTACTTTGTTTTGACAACTGGTTGTTTCCTTTGTTGCTATCAAATAAAATTTTCTTGAACTTAAATAATTACTGTTGATAAAAGACATTTCACTGTAAAATTTATTTTTAGATTTTCTAGATATTTGAAATATATATTACCTGTACAATAATTATTAGAGACCCATTTCTTTTATTTCATCACTACAAAGTGCAATATAAATTTATGCAATCTAAAGAAAAGGATCACACTATACAAACCATTTAATTCACTTAACAGATTACTACTTCCCACAGAGACAGTTCCATTTATATTACAACAGAATACTCACCATGTCAATGTCTTAGCATATGCAAAATGTCATACTTACCATGAACAACCACCTCATAATAAAGCTCTACATTAATATGTAAAAAAGTGCCTATACATCGTATATTCACAGATATGCAGGAAACATGAGCATTACATTTAGATCCATATCATAATACCTCTCTGTAAATAAAGGTGGAACACTGCCAAACATAATACAACAAGATTTCAAAAATAATGAGCACTTCACAAGTATTAATTAAAAGAAACCTGAAAGAATTATACTACAATGATTTCTAAATCTGAACTCCTTGCAAAAGAACACATGTCCCAAGCTCATTAAAACATAATTTGAACTGTCAATGGAGAACATCTCAAAAAACATATGTAGTATAAGCAGATAAAACCACATGTGAAAAATTTAAGATAAAATCATGTTCAAAACATTTACAAATTATTCTTTATTATTTTCATCACCACCCACAGAAATTGCCAAAGCAAAAAAAGGAACTCACCTGAAAAAAAGAATATATACTCTGAATATATGACTTCAAATAGCAGGTTGTTCCTTACAGGCACCAAACACTCTAAAAATGGAAATAATAAAATGTTATTAACTTATTACAAACTTATTTCCTACACAATATACAATCATTATAGCATTGAACAAGCATAACTAATAAGTTTCCCAAAATCCTCTCCATTAAAAATAAATACAAAATTTCTCATTTATAAAAGCATTGTGCCACAGATATGTCACTTTTCCCCATGTTAAAATTCATGCACCTACAACAGTAGGCTTTCAAAACTAAAAGGCCAAGTCACAAAAAAACAAAAGCCTTAATTATGAAAACATTGCGCCGCCACTGCGTCACTTTTAGCATGGGAAAAGTGACGCACGGGTGGCGCAAAGCCGTCATAAATAAGGCCCCATGTCCATAGACAAAAACTACAGGGCCAGCATTATACACATGCAAGCAGTACACTTGCACAGAACCACAAAAACCCAAGAGCCACCATGTTAATAAATATCCTTAATATAATAAACCTCTGAGAATGGATACATATTTGCGTGGCAGCCCATAACAGAAATGTGGCGTCCTCTGACTCTGATCCAGTACCAAACACCCTACCCCCCCTCCCTCTTCACTAAACTCCGCACTCCACCCCACCCAGACCCCCTATTACAAACCCCCTACCTACCCTCCCTGTCCAAGGCCACCATGAGCCTCAAACCGCCCCTGGTAAAGTTATTGAACAAGCATAACTAATAAGTTTCCCAAAATCCTCTCCATTAAAAATAAATACAAAATTTCTCATTTATAAAAGCATTGTGCCACAGATATGTCACTTTTCCCCATGTTAAAATTCATGCACCTTCAACAGTAGGCTTTCAGAACTAAAAGGCCAAGTCACAAAAAAACAAAAGCCTTATTTATGCAAACATTGCGCCGCCACTGCGTGACTTTTAGCATGGGAAAAGTGACGCACAGGTGGCGCAAGGCCGTCATAAATAAGGCCCCATGTCCATAGACAAAAACTACAGGGCCAGCATTATTCACATGCAAGCAGTACACTTGTACAGAACCACAAAACCCCAAGAGCCACCATGTTAATATATATCCTTAATATAATAAACCTCTGAGAATGGATACATGTTTGCGTGGCAGCCCATAACAGAAATTTGGCGTTCTCTGACTCTGCTCCACTACCAAACACCCTAACCCCCCCCCCCCTCCCTCTTCACTAAACTCCGCACTCCACCCCACCCGGACCCCCTATTACAAACCCCCAACCTACCCTCCCTACCCAAGGCCACCATGAGCCTCAAACCGCCCCTGATAAACTTATAAGACACAGCATTACTAAAACTCAAAGAATAGGCAACAGGCAGATAATCTAAATAGTACATAAAGACATGTTCTTTCAACAATATTTCCATTGTTACTTGTGCTGTATTTCAAATGCAATACTGCAACCTTCAAAAGATATCTCAATACAGTAGTTCTCCTCAATACTGATTGGCGCACCATCCAACAGATTACATACATGCACCTCTCATCATTTTGTCACTTTTGGCGCCTTTTTTTTCCCTCACACAGTAACATAAAACAAACTTGATAGTGCTTCGCATGTAGACAGCTGATTGATAAAGTGATGATGTATAACCACTTGCATTTTCATATATCGTTCCTAAACTGAAAGGCCAGAGACCATCTTCCATTTATTAAAATATAATATACTTCCTTATAAGAGTGTACAATGTTTTTTTCCAACTATATTCATTTTTCTTCAACTATAGCGTTTGTATTCCATGTACTACTGACAATACCAATTACTGTGTTTTTTGCAATTTCTGTACTCATATTACATAATGATTTGCCTTCAAAACAGTACATTTCTAAATAAACATTTCAAATATTCACGTTTTCTCTTTTAATCCATAATCTCGACTGAAATGATTTCATATTGAAAAACTATTCATGGGTTCCACGTAACCTCAACTGTAGTAACTGAGGACCTTATTTATGAAGACCTTGCGCCGCTGGTGCCTCATTTTTTAAAATGGGAAAAAGTGACGCACCGGTGGCGCAAGGCCTTCATAAATAAAGCCCTGAATGTTTTCTTTTCTCGACCTCACTTATTGATACTAGAACCTGCAAGCCAATTACGGCCCGTGAACTCTTTCTTAGTAGGTCGCGCACCGTACAGACAGTTATACCACTGTTAAAAAAATGTATTACTGTTACCAAGCACCGCCACAGTTCCGCTTCATTCAGAGTTAATCACTGCTCCCACGCTTCTACAGACCAGACGCTATGTCGTATTTCTCTCCTTATCACCCTTTCATCTCCACAATAACAAACAGTTCTCCGCCAGCCACCAAAGAACAGAGTCAGATGCAGAGGCACCAAAGAGTGAAATACGACATACCCTCTACTCTGAGAAAGCAGCCAAGCGGTAATTGTGAAAGAAAACATTCAGTAGCTCTTTAAAAATACCAATGCAATTATATAATTATTTTTTTGAAAACGTTCCAATTACTTTGATAGGACTATCTGTGTGTGCCTTCACAGCAAACTACCTCAGCCCGGACTGAAGGCAGACACACACAGACAATAAGATAACACAGGGCAACGGAGATGGAAAACAGAAGGGACATGAAGATGCAGTCAAACACCAGCACTGAGAGAGATATTTATATACTCCGTTTCCAACCTCAATGTACGAACACAATTACTACACAAATCTCTGTACAACCTCATGGTCAAAACTTTTCATTTTATTTCACTCGACCACCTCCCTCACCCCACCAGTGCAAACGGCGACCAGAAACCGCACTATAATTTTGACGTCTAACAGAAACTTTGTGAATACCTTAATCATTACCACTTTAGCCCCCTTCCCCGTCCCTCTCGCCCCACCCCCACCAGTGCAGGCCACGGCCACCAACCAGCCTGAAATTTTGTCGACTGACAAAAAGTTTACGAATTCATTAACCATTAGCATTTTTTAATAGCAGTGTCACTAGTAATTTACCATTTCTCTCTCTTTCTGCATTATCTGTCTCTCTGCTAATATCATTTCTTCATTTCCTGAACAACTTCTCTCATTATATATAAATGCTTCAAAATTTCAAAAATAATTACTCTCTATATTAAAAATATTTCTTACTGCGTATTCAACATTTAAATGGAAGAAATTACTTTTAGAAATACAACACATTATGACAGCCAAAAATTAGTTTTTACATGGAAAATCAATCATTGTTTGTGATTAAACTATATTATACGGTACATGACAAAACAAACAGTTACACACTTACCTTTACCAATGCTTTGAACGATGTAGAACAGTGACAGTCACAAAACAGATATTCGTTTGCGGAACTCTGAATAATGTTTCTATCACTGCAACCAAAATTCAATGGCGCAGATATCCAGTCAATACACACTCATATAACTCTCTTCAGCCAATCACATTTCCTCACGCAAAATTATAAAATCAAATTTACATTTCAATTGGTTGTCCTTCACAATATTTTCAATCTCACGTGAGAGTCACCCATCACCAACTGCCATCTCCGGCTGTTTCCATGGTAACACCTCATTCTGCACCTGGCTGAAGGCACAGGTCAAAAGTTCATGTCTCAACCTTCTACAGCAAACTAAGAAGACTGTTTTCCCTCCAGAAACACCTGCCAATCCACAGCTCTGTTACATGTCTTTTTTTCACACCCAATAGTACTTTTCGTTTAACATAAACATTAACATGCAACGTACTCTTCAATCTCCAGTTATTACAATCAACCAATCATTTTTATTTTTTTAACCACACCCAGCCTCATCCTTTTTTTTTATCCTGACTTTCAATTTCTAACTACCATTCCACTTCCAGAACCGAACGGAGGACGACTACAAATCCCTTGAAAATGAAGGTCTGGCTAATAGGACACAGTTATATTCACTGGAGTGAAAAATAAGCAGTAAGCAGATGAATTTGCAACCTCGGCTTACCAAATGTACACATAACATGGATTGGCAAAAGAGGATTGAAATGTCACCAATTGATTCCATTGGTGAAAACTTTTATGCATCTCCCAGAACCAGAACTTATAATTGTGCACTGTGGTGGGAACGATCTAGGCACAATCCCTGGGGTAGGTCTGGAAATGCTTCTAAAAGACACCTTTCGACAATTGATGACACTTTTTCCTTGATCTGCCTTGGTATATTCCAATATATGCCAAAGACAGAAATGGAATTGGTCCAATCAACATTGTGCACAATTTGAGAAAGCAAGGAGACATGTAAATATATCTGTTTCTGCTCAGAGATTATAGCATGGGTTCTATTTACCACAACAACTTGCATTACCACATGCAAGACGTCTATAGGAGAGATGGTATTCATTTCATGAATGAGGGAAACAGAATCTTCCTCTGCAACATCAGGCTCTGCATCGGTACTTACTTATAAATGCAGAAAACACTCAATTAACACAAGGGCTCTTTTCAGAGCCACCTTATATCTAAGCACTCAAACTTCTGATTTATCTCCATTTTCACACTCTTGTAAATAGGTGTGCGCGACCGGGTGCGCGCACCCCGCAACTTTTAAAAAAAAAAAAATTATATCTTTTCGCGTTTAAGGGCCTTACTGCACACCCCGAGAAAACCTACGCAGCAAGACAATCTCTACCTTCTCCCCTTTCCATGTTTCAACGCTTTGAAATGAACAATATATTTGCTCGCAGTGACAAAATGGCGGTTAAAACGTCCTGATTTCCTTCGAATCGAACGTTAACAGACGTCACGCAGCAAAAAAAAAATCCGCTCACGCGCAGCCGCTTGGGTGCGCGCACCCGTGCGCGCCTATAGATATATAATTGACTTTAACTTAATTTTCTCAACAACTACTGAACGGATTTACACCATTCCAAAAAAAGCGTAATCTGCGAACCGGACTCTACAGTTTTGCCAAATTTCTTATAAATCCATTCAGCCGTTCGACCTGTAGCCGAGTCTAAAGGTGCTATGGAAAATAATATGGAGAAAACATGTTTTGGGACCCCCCTTATATCTCAGCCCCCATTCGACCAATCCCCCCCAAACTTTCAGGGAAGGAGCGCAGCGGACCGAGCCATCTTCTTTGAGGAATTTGCTAAGATTCCTCAACCAGGGCCAAAGTTATTCCAAATAGAATGTTGAGGATTTCCTATGGAAAACAATCCTAACTATAACTACCTACTGGCGACCGCTATAGGTAATGTATATATGTATATATTGATCTTTGTATGTGTTTTTGTCTGTGTGCACATTCATGTATTCATTAGTTCTTGTTCATTTGCTTTATCTGATGTATTCTGTGTATATTTTTTATATGCTTCCATGCTGTGTATCTGTGCTCTTTATATTTGAGTCTTTCGTTTGATAGCGTTTGTTTCATGCATTTGATTACTTGCATTTTTACAGTGCTTGTTTCCCGCATTGACTGTTCCAATATTATTATCTGCTTATGTTTAACTCACCTCTGACTTGTGCATTAATATCTGACTTGTAAGTGTTTATTATGTGCATGTGGTTTACCATAATTATCTGCCTGTGTTTTATCCAATGCATTATTTGATTATTTTGTGAATGTTTCATTATTATTTGCTAAAACATATATGTTACCTACTGGCGGTCACCAGTAGGTAGTTATAGTTAGAACCTAGTTTCCATAGAAAAAGCGTTTTTTGATTTGCTAATAACCTTTGCTTTGTTTGAAAAATGTTCACGAACTTCTCTAAAAAAAAGAGTGTATCCAGGTCAGCCCCTATCCTGAAGGTTTGGGGGCGATTCTTCAAGAGGGGGCTGCTTAAAAAGGGGGGGGGGGGCAAAACACGTTTTCTTGTGTTAATTTCCATATTAGATTTTGGATAGGCTACCGCCTGCACTGCAGAATTAAACCAAATTTGGCAAAAAGGTAGTGCTTGATTGATAAAGTGACTTTTTAAAAAAAAATAACTGTTTCGATATCTGGGAAAGGGATGGGTTTGCGCATCCTCCCGACTTCGAGCTTCACTGTGATTGCAGCCCCCACTCACTTAAATGACCCCCCCGGGTGGGCCCGGTTCTGGGGGCAATCCTATAATTATATTGCGGGGGCCTGCGGGGCCTCCACACCCCCGGGGACCGCCACCTACCTGGGGCTATGTAAATTAGGAGCGGAAGGGAACATGGCACCCACCCCCCAGGGCTTGTTTTGTGATTTTTGGAGGGTGTCTGAGGCCACACCAAACTCAGGGTATCACCAGTCCCTGGCTTTAAATAAATATGCAGGGGGGCTTTGCGGGTTCCCCGAAGCCCAGGGGAACACCACTGCTCCGGGGTTTTGTACATAGAGAGGGGGGGGGTTGCACTGCTCCCCTGGGCCGGCTCTTTCAATGTCCCTGGGAGCTCCCCTCAGGACTTTGTTGTTTGGTATGAGAGGGTGGAAGCATGTCAAGCACACTGTCATAGCAAACCGTGGTTGCTTCATTGAAGCGAGAGGAGGAAAATGTGCTCTTGGTTCAATGAAGCAAAGCAGGATTGCTTTTGGACAAGGGGATCTGTATGTTAGCAGGTCCCATTGCCCAAAAGGAATGTCAGATCCCACAGGAGGCAGGGAGCCGGTGGGACCGCGAGGGCATTAGGGCTCCCCCCAAGGTCACCAACAGAGAGACCAGGCCCTAGGGGATGGGTCCCCGGGGCCAAAAGTGGCCTGGAAGGGGGGCCATGCAGCCCTCCTCACCTTGGAAAAAAAAATATGTAGATGTGGGCATGCCTCGGGGGATGGGGTCCCCCAAGGCGAATGTAAATAAATGAAAGTGAACGCTTTATATTTTTCAAAATGTTTGGAGTCCGGACCCTAGAGCAGCCCCCTAGTTTGATTACGAACAGTGCACGGCTCTCAGCGCAGCTCCCTAGTGTGACTGCACTGGATATGCAGCTCTCAACGCGGTACTCGAGTACTACGCAGGTCTGTAAAACACAGAGTAGCATATTCTCAAGGACACATCGGCGAGTTAACAGCACTTTAAAACAGCCAAAATGGGTATAAATTTAGCGTACCATTCACAAGCTGGTGCAAACAGCCCATATCACCAGATTATCAGTGATAGCAGCCTCATAAAGCATTGTCATGGATGAGCCTGGCAAATATTGCAAATGAGATGCCGAGTAGGTGTTCCCATGCAAAAAGCAGTGAAAACACCACTTTGCAACTTTATCAAACACCTGCAAGATTGGTGATGAGAGTACAAAACAGGTCAGCACCAGGAAGTATAGACGTGCTCTGACCTGGTGTAAAGTCGGACTACAACCTGTAACATGAAAGGGAGCCCAGCCCACAGCCACACCTGAATGATAACAGATGCAATAGAGCCAACGATCTTGCAGCTCGAACACCCAACAGTGCCCGACACCCCAACCATCAGCCCCTTGATGCAGTCCCTTCTGAACCCATCATAAAGAAATGGGACAGCAACCTTCCGAAATCTGGAATGTAACAAATCGGGCGATGTCGCACAATTCTAATAAAAAAGATGCATGTGAGGTTGGACAAATGAGAATCTCAGTCATTTAAAACATTTATTTAAAACAAAACAACAAAACAAAAGTAGGTACAGCCACGGCTTGTCATCCCTCGACAATCTGTGAATCACAGCCTGCAAAACAAAAAGCAAGAGAAGATTATGCACCCATCAAAGGAGAGTTAGAGAGAGAAAGAGTGAGAGAGTGGGAGAAAGAGAAAGAAAGAAAGAGGAAGAGAAAGAGGAACAGAGAAAGAGAGAACCTTTCCGCCACAAGTGTGTTTCCAACTACCTGCCAGGACATAGTGCAGCCCTCAAGCTCACTCATCTGAAACATAGTATAGAATCAGTTATGGCAGAGTACATACAACTGCACATCCCTTCATGGCTGTCCTGCCCTGCACACCCAGGCTGCTGCACCCCATCCACTCATCTCGCCTAAAGGTGTCTGCTCACCACTCCGTACACAGTCTGATGTACCCCATCGACTCCCGCTGCCCAGAGGTGTCTGCACACCCATGCATACCCAGGCTTCTGCACACCATCCTCTCCCATCACCCACAGGTGCCTGCCCACCGCTGTGCAAACAAGCCTCTCTGTTCACCTTCCACCACCGGCGTGTGTCCAAAAGGGCCCACCATGTGCTGAAGCAACCTCCTTAGCCGTGGCGTGCAAGCGGTCCAGCCGAGCTCACGATTGAAATTGGGTCTTGATTGCCAGGATGGTGTATGAAGGCCACGCATCATCGTAGTCTGGTAGCACTAACTCAGTGGAACTCAAGTCATGGCCACGAAGCAGGAGGCCTGTGTCGGGGGATCTACAATCTGTGAATCACAGCCTGCAAAACAAAAAGCAAGTTGAGATTTTGCGTCATGCGCCCATCAGAGGAGAGAGACAGAGAGAAAGAGAGAAAGAGTGAGAGAGAGTTAGAGAGAGAGAAAGAAAGAGGAAGAGAGGAAGAGAGAGAGAAAGACAGAGAGAGTGATAGAGAGAAAGAGAAAGAGAGAGAATGAGTGAGAGAGAAAGAGAGAAACAGTGTGAGAGAGAGAAAGAGTGTGCGAGAGAGAGAGAGAGAGAGAGAGAGAGAGAGAAAGGAAGAGATAGGAGAGTCAGTGCTGACACTGTGGACAAAACCCTAAAAACTCACCTTTCTGCCACCAGTGTGTCTCCAACCATGTGCTGGACATACTGCAGCCTTCAAGCTCACTCATTTGAGACATAGTATAGAATTATTAATGGCAGAGTACATACAACTGCACAGGCCTTCCTCGCTGTCCCACCCCTGCACACCCTGGTTGCTGCACCCCATCCACACCCTCTGCTCAGAGGTGTCTGCCCGTCCCTGTGCACTCAGGCTGCTGCACCCCATCCACTCCTGCCACCCAAAAGTGTCTGTGTGCAACCAGGCTGCTGCACAACATCCACTCCCACTGCCCAGAAGTGAGTGCTCACCACTGTGCACCCAAGCTGCTACACACCATCCACTCCCACCACCCAGAGGTGTCTACCCACCCCTGCACACCCGGGTCTCACTCCTCACCTTCCGCCACTTGCGTGTAGAAAAGAGGGCCCAACTCGTGCCGCTGTAACCCTAAGCCTAGGACCGGCATAGAGGGCACCCTCCACATCATGCAGCCCGCTCCGCAGGGTACCAGGTTTCACATTTGGTGCTGCGTCTTGATTTTTAGCATGGCAGAGGACATACCAGTGCACCTGCCATCATTGCAGGTTGCACACCCTCTCAGCCCTTGCAGTGCCACTAACTCCGCGAACAGTAAGGCCACACCACGTGGTGGCACGCCACCGCTGTTTGATGGCTCTTGCCTACACTGTGGTCCAGCAGGGCACACAAAACGTGACCTGTCCTGACTGCCAGAATGGGTCATCATTGCAGGCTGTATACCCACTCAGCACTTACAGTGCCCCTAACTCAGTGCACTGAAATGTACCGTCTTGTGGCGGTGTGCCTGTGCCGGCGACAGTGCATCTGCTGCCACCAAGTCTGAAATGGAAATGGTGTGGAGCATGTGCACCCGATCCTTTATATTGGCAGGGTCATGTGTCCTGTGATGCCTATTCTTGATAGGTGTGGTGTGGGTGTAAACCTGCAATCAGGTAGTGTGTGGCATATTGACAACTAGACTTGTGACTGTGAGCAGCAGATCACTACAATGAAAATCTGGGCCATGCAGTGTTGTTATCCCTAGCTGTGTGCGTAAGCAGAGTGGGCTGGCCTGGAGCATTCCAGTGCTGTGTGAGGCTGTGAACAATGACTCTGGAGCTCTGGGCATGGTTCCGTCCTTGGCTGTATGAGGAATCAACTGATGTGGGTGTCCCACGTGGGCTGCAAGCGCCAATGTGTCAACCCAAGTCCCAAAACATGGCCAACATGGAAGGTGGGGGAATCACTGACCCTACATTCATCCATACTTCCACACATGAAAGATCGTGCACATGACATATCTGTGTGGATATGAATGTTAATTTCACATTCAGTGGAGTGTTACAGCTGTAGCAATACAGGGCCATGCAAATTCCAAATTTCTGTTTTTGGCACATGGAGGGCAGCCAATTAGAGCCAGTCTCGTGCTCGGAGGTTAGGGTTGGCCAACATATGTGCCTATCCAATCACTTTGCAAATTCCGAAGCACTTATAAATTCACTATACACTCTCCTTGCAGTACTCCAATGATCCAGTCTCTACCTGTGTACTTATACAATGACCAAGACTAATTTACACAAACAAAGTTTTCCCCACTGCCAGAGGTAAAATGGTTGCAAGCTGTGTCCACAGCAGAAAGTAATGTGGTAGGGCCCTGGGGCAGCATCATGCATACATAATGAACACATGCACACAGTTAGATAGATAGTGGAACTGGGTACCAGCACGTGCGCTCGGCCCCATTTTATTACCAGGGTTACATGTCCTGTGACATCTGTGCTGGATGTGTAAGGGGTGAGTGTAAGCCAGCCTTTAGGGAATGGTTGGTGCTGTCAACAAGTACAACAGTAATCATCGGATCACACACAGAGATTGAATCATAAAGGGTCCATGACTTATGCTGCACTAAGGTAGAGGCACCAGATGTGAAATAATACTCAAAAGATTATATCGTAAAGAGTTCATGACTTGTGGTACACTGAGGTAGAGGGAGCAGATCTGAAATCATACACAAAAGATTATATCATAAAGGGTCCAAAAGTTGTGGTGCGCTGAGGTAGGGGCATCAGAAGCTTTCAGCGTCTGCACAACTAGAGATGATGTGTGGTCAGGGAGGACCACACTGGTAGCAATGTCAGTTGCCTACTGGACTGCATCATCTGCAATCACAACTCGATCTGATTTGTGAGCCATGCTTTCCGCAATGTAGATGAAAGGCAGTAGTCAGCACAGACATCGAGGAATGCTTTTTGACACTTCCTCTTGACAAAATCCGAGGGCATAGAGTACAATTCTGTCTGCAATTTATAAATCATGTCTCAATGTAAATTGTGAGCTCTGCTCAGTCTTCTGACCGCAGTGTAGGTAACAAAAGATGAAATATGTATGGAATACATTGTTGAAATGTGTAGGTTTCAGGGACATTATAGTTAGTTGCCTACTGGACGATGAAATTAATTAATCAAGACGGAATTTGAATTGTGAGCACCGGTGTCCAAAGTGTAGGGCAGAGGCAGTGGTCAGAAAAGGCCCACAGCCATGTGGCGTTGACTTTAGCTGCACAGATTGGGAGCATTTGATCTTCTAAAGCGATTATAGTCTCTTACACAATTTGTATTGAAACTAATGTTGAATTTTGAGCCACGCTGACCGCAGTGTATGCCGTAGGCAGCGGTCAGGAAGGGCCCACAGCCACACAGCATTGACTTGAGCTGCACAGACTTAGTGGTACCTGAAGCGCTTAGCAGCCTGCGATGATGCGCAGCCTGCGATAATGCGTGGTCCGGGCGGGCTGCAATGGTAGCAATGTCTGTTACCTACTGCACTGCATCATCTGCAGTCGTGACTCTATCTAAACTGTCAGCCCTGCTGATCACAATGTAGGCCGGAGGCAGCGGTCAGCCATGTAGGGTTGACTTGAGCGGCACAGTTAGAAGCACCTGAACCATTCAGCATGTGAGCAGCCTGCGATGATTCGTGGTCCGGGCGGGCCGCAGTGGGAGCAATGTTTATTGCCTACTGTACTGTGTCATCTGCAATCACGTCTCAATTTCAATTGTGAATCCTACTGTCCCCAGTGTAGATCGAAGGTAGTATATATATATTTTTTTAAACATATTTTTATTATGCCAATATACATCGTTGGGTGGAACCAATCATATTGTCCCGTCACATTTGAGCAAGAGCCCATATGGCAGTCATAATTTACACAATATTAATTCCAATGTAGAAGTTGTTTTACATGAGCACACCCAAGATTTCTATTACACATTTTGGTTATATTACAAGAGGAAGCATACCTCCCCATCCATATCAGAGTACATGCAGTTCTAATATTACCCATCCTGAGGTCCGTTGTCATACCCAGTACTCACTGCATACAATACTATCAGTAATTGAGAATCTAAAACAAGAAAAAAGATAAAAAACCTACCATCCACCCCACCCCTTCCCTCCCCCCTGAGGCTCAACATGAAAAAATAACATTATCTTACACTCAGTCAAGTACTACCCATTTACATTTTGGCACATACAAACAGTGTCCTGCCATTTCATAGCAACCCCCATGTCCAAGGCCTAGAGCTCCAGTTAGATCGAAGGTAGTAGTCAGCACAGACATCAAGGAATGCTTGTCACTTCCTTTTGACAAAATCCGAGGACATAGAGTACAATTCTGTCTGCAATTAATAAATCATGCAATTTAAATTGTGAGCTCTGCTGTCCGCATTGCAAGATGAATTTGTTCATCGTAGTAAAGCTATAACTGATATAAAATAAGTTCTTGAAGCAAGGATACTAAAAGGATATTATGTAGGTTTTAGGGATGTTATACTTAATTGCCTACTGGACTCTGCAATTAAAGAATTAAGTCTCAGTTTTCATTGTGATCCCTGCTGACCACGTTGTAGGCCGGAAGGAGCGATCAGCAAGGGCCCACAGACATGTGGCTTTCACTTTCACTTGAGCTGCACAGTTAGTGGTACCTGAAGCACTCAGCGTGTGCGCAGCCAGCGATGATGTGTGGTCCAGGCGGGCTGCATTGGATGCAATGTCTGTTGCCTACTGGACTGTGTCATCTGCATTCACAACTCTATCTGAATTGTCAGCCCTGCTAGATGCAGTGTAGGCCAAAGGCAGCGATCAGCAAGGACAGACAGCCAAGTGGCCTTGACTTGAGCTGCACAGAGTTAGTAGCACCTGAAGCATTCAGTGTGTACACAGTCAGCGATGATACGTGGTCAGGACGGGCTGCACTGGTAGCAATGTCATTTGCCTAAATATTTCTCCCTCAATAAAGCCACAAGGCGGTGACTTGTGGTGCACAGAGTTAGTGGTACCTGAAGAATTCAGCATTTGCGAAGCCTGCGTTGATGCGTTGTCCAAGCAATGTTTTTTGCATAATGAATTCTGCCTTAATGAGGCTTCCTGGTGATGACTTGTGGTGCACTCAGCGTGTGTGCAGCCTGCAATGATGCGTTGTCTGGACGGGCGGCACTAGGAGAAATGTTTTTTGTCTAATTAATTTTGTTTTCTTAAGGCCTTGTGGCACTGACTTGTGGTGCACTGAGCTAGTGATATCAGAAGGATTCAGCGTGTGGGCAGCCAGCGATGATGCATGGTCTGGGTGGGCCGCACTAGTAGAAATTTATTTTGCCTAATGAATTATGTCTTCATAAGGCTACATGGAGATGAGTTGTGGTGCACTGAGTTAGTGGCACCTGAAGCACTCAGCGGGGGGGCAGTCTGCGATGATGTGTGGTCCGGGCAGGCCGCACTCGGAGCAATGTCTCTTACCTACTGGACGGCATCATCTGGAATTGCTACTCGATCTGAATTGTGAGTCCTTCTGTCCACAGTGAACTTCCAAGGCAGTAGTCTGTACAGACATAACTCTGTGGTGATGTGCCGCTTAGTTCCAGGGGGCTGTGTTGAGGAGGGCAACATGGCAGGGTGAGGGACACCACTGTGGCAGATGTGTTGGCCTTCCCAGAAGTGAACCACACCCAGAGTCCCGGCCTATTTATTCACACTCCTACACTGGAGTTCCTTACATTGAACCAGCTCACTTCGCTTCGACTTTCGCTTACAGAGCGGTACAATACAGCTGCATGAACGATATCTTTCCCACTGTCTGAGGTAACATGGTTGCATCCCCTGTCCACAACACTACAAAAACCAACAGTATATATACACATGGGGAGGTCTGTGCTCTGCATAGTGAGGTCTGTCTAGCACATTACCGCTACACTTGGCATTGTGTGCATTGTTATTGGTGGGCGACTTGCATCCTTCACACATACTTGGTTGCCACATCTCCCAGCATTCAGCTATTGTGTTGCTGAGGGGCCATGCTGTTTTTAGAAGGCCCGCTGTCCTATTCTGTGCTGCCTTGGTGGTAGTGTGGGGGTGTGCTGTGGGGGAGAGGTCAAGGGGGTGGTGGTGGTGGGTGTTGTGGCCTTCTTGGGTGTCGGAGCTGTATGATCAGTAGCTCTATGACATGTGTTGGTCTTCAGATGTGGCTCTGCGCTGGGCTCCCTTTCATACTGTATGTAGTCATCCTGCTTTACACCAGTAAAATGCATGTGTTAAATTCTTACTGTTAATGCAGGTTTTTGCATGTTTTCGGATCGAATCGCTGGTCGTTGAAATATCGAGAAGTGCTGCTTTCGAGTTATTTTTGCATGGGAATGCCTCCTCTGCATATCATTAGTGTTAGTTGTCGATCTCATTTGTAGTGATTTTTGTAGCGGAAGCTATTGCTGGAAAACTGGCGATATCGGACGTTTTCACCAGGTTGAGAATGGGATGATACTTTAAAATCACAGGAAGAAAGTGTAGGTTTAATGACCATTAAAATTAGAAACTAGCATTTAAAAAACCTTTGAAATTCACTGAAAAAATATAGGTTTCAGGCACTTTATAGTTAGAAATTAGCATTAAAGAAAACCTCGGAAATTCACTGAAAAACCCTAGGTTTCAGGTACCTCATAGTTAGTTGGACATTTCTCTCATACAAAACCATAGAAATTCCCCCGTTATAGTTAGTTCAGCTATCTATAACTTTCACACCCGCAATGCACTGCTGATGACGTCACATAATACATCTTTACACATATTACATCATTCATGACATGATCAGTGACATCACTGATGGAAGAGGTGTGGTGCAGCGGCCAGCGTGCTTGATTCTGACTACAGGGTTCATGGTTCGATCCCCGGTGCTGTCGGCAAGTTAGCCCAGCACCATGTGACTCTGGTCAATACCTCATTCAATGATTTTCCATATGGGGAGCAGCATGTTAGCTGCTCCCCATATGAAAAAGCAATGCCGGCTCCCGCAGGAGGCGGGGAGCCGGCTGGACCGTGGGGGGATTATGGACCCCCCACAGTCCTCAACGGAGAGGGCCAGCCCCGGGGTATGGGGTCCCCGGGGCTAGTAGAGGCCCAGGAGGGGGGCCCCCCCTCCAAAAAGAAAAAAAAAGAACATTAAAAAAAACGAAACAGCTCAGGGGATGGGGTCCCCAGGCCAGAACTGGCCATAGGAGGGAGGCAAGGCAGCTCCCTCAAAAATAAGTTTGTTTTCAAAAAAAGGGCCATGCCCCCAGATATGTGGTTCCCGGTGCAAATTATGACCTCGGGAGGGGGGCCACACGCCCCCTTCCTGATTTTTTTTTTATTAAAAATTGGGGGCAAGCCCTGGGGCATTGGGTCCCCAGGGCCAATAAATTAGAAAAAGAAGGGGGGCTACACAGCCCCCCTTCTTTAAAAAAATTAAATGGGATCAGGCCGGAGGCCACACCCCTTACCAGCATCACTCTGCAAACGCGAGCCCTGGTGCATTTGCAGAGGGGCAACAAATTCCCCTTGAATACTGGGGGTGCCTGGGGGCCTACTAGCCCACCAGGAACCTCCAGTATGTGCCAGGGGCCTGCGTTGCTGAGAGGTGTTCTGAGGCCATGCCCCTTTATACACCTCTCTGCAATGCATCTCCCTGGTGCTTAGTGGAGGTTTCTGGTGGGCTAGTTGGCTACCAGGGGACTGCAGCATTCAAGGGGACTTAATCCCCCAACTTAAAACATGCCACGGGGCGCGTTTGCACAGTGGTGAAGGTAGAGGGTGGAGCCTAGGGTGATATGTGTGCAAACACGCCCTGTGGGTAGTTTTAAGTTTGGGATTTAATTCCTCTTCAATCCAGAGGTCCCCTAGGGGCCAACTAGCCCACCAGGTACCTTCAGTATGCGCCAGGGAGCTGCATTGCAGAGTGGTGTTCTGAGGCCATGCCCCTTTTTACACCCCTCTACAACGCAGCTCTGTGGCGCTTAATGGAGGTAGCTGGTGGGCAAGTTGCACCCCAGGGATCCTCAGTATTCAAGGGAAGTTATTCCCCAAACTTAAAACACGCCACGGGGCGCGTTTGCACAGTGGTGAAGGGAGGGGCGGGCCTGAGTTCACATGTGTGCAAACACGCTCTGTGGCATGGTTTAAGTTGGGGAATTCATTCCTTGTCAATACTGAGGGTCCCTGGGGGCCAACTAGTCCACCACCTACCTCCAGAAAGCGCCATGGAGCTGCGTTGCAGAGTGTTGTAAAAAGGGGCGGGCCTCTGAACATCTCTCTGCAACGAAGCTTCCTGGTGCATACTGGAGGTATCTGTTGGGCTAGTTGGCCCGAGGGGACCTCAGGATTCAAGTGCACTTATTCACACAACTTAAAATGTGCCACAGGGCGTGTTTGAACACATGTCATCTCAGGCCCCGCCACTTCCTTCACCATTGTACAAATATTCCTCTAAAATCAGCTGAACTATGAATTCCGATTTACTCACCTGTTATCAGGAGAGAACCCAGTGCGGCATCTTTTAGCCCAGCACTGGCCCTGAATAGTAATTCTAAGCGTACTTACAGTAACTTGTATTTCCTTCTATAGGAAACCAGTGTGTGGTTTTCAGCAGAAAAGTTTCTAAGTGTCTATTTTCACAAACTACAAATATTCCTAAAAAATAGCCTGTACAACTTAAATGCATTCTTTCAACTGTTTACAGGAGATGCACCAGTGCTGGGTCCAGGATACACCTCTGAGTAAGTAAAAGTAACGATAACATTACTTACCTGCTAAGTGAATTTCCTTTCTCAGGGTAACATTGACTGGTTTCACTTGGAAATTCTTCTGTGTTGAGTTTTGGAACATTAAAATATTCTCCTAAAATCCTCCAAACAACGAATTCCGATTTACTAACCTTTGATCAGGAGAGACCTCAGTGCTGCATCTTTGAGCCCAGTACTGATCCTGGAAAGTAATTCTAACCTTACTTACCAGTTACTTGAATTTCCTTCCATAGGCTAACATTGGCTGGTTTCACTTGGAAATACTTCTGTTTGTGGAGATTTGGAACTTTTAAATATTCACCTAAAATCATCCGAACAACGAATTCCGTTTTACTCCCCTGTTATTAGGAGAGAACCCAGTGCTTCGTGTTTTAGTCGGGCACTGACCCTGAAAAGTAATTCTAACCATGCTTACAAGTAACTTGTATTTCCTTCCATAGGAATCCATTGTCTGGTTTTCACCAGAAAAGTTTCTAAGTTTTATTTTTTCACTAACTAAAAATTTTCCTTAAAAATTGCCTTTATGACTTAAACACATTCTTTCAACTGGTTACAGGAGATGCACCAGTGCTGGATCCAGGATCCACCACTGAGTAAGAAAAAAAGACAATAGCACTACTTACCTGCTAAAGGAATTTCCTTCCATAGGACAACATTGGTAATTATATGTGAAAACAATTCTGTGTCAACTTTTAAAATACAATAATATTCCTTAAAAATCACTACTGTAACTAAAACACTTTAACAGGAGATGTCCAAGGACTTAATCTAGGATACAGTCCTGTGGTTAGAAAAGTAATCCATAAAGTAACTATTTTAATTCAACTAGAAATTCACATTGAGGTCAATGTTGCATTGAGTTTGAAATTGTGTTGCCCATTGCAACAACTGTAACTACTGTCCTTAAAAGTCTATTGCCTATTTGCGAAGTATTTAAACTAAAGTAATGTATTCTAAGGAAGTATATTTTGTAATGTAATGTATAATGTAATTATAATGCAATTTAAAAAATAAAATATTTAAAAATAACTAGTTTAAAAATGTAAGAAATCAGAATAAAAAAATATATAACAATTAATAGTTTTAATAATTTTCATTTACAAAACCTTTGAAATTCACTGAAAAAAAACATAGTGATGTCATTTGAGATGTCATCAGTTATGTCACTGGCCATGTCATGATTGATGTAATATGTGTCATCATCAGCAGTGGATTGCGGGCGCGCACGATATAGTGAGTACAACTAACTATATCGGCGGAATTTTAATGGTTTTGTACGATTGAAATGTCCAGCTAAGTTTAACACCCCTAAAACCTATGTTTTTTTCAGTGAATTTCTAAGGTTTTTTAAATGCTAATTCCTTACTATATCAGGCCTGAAACCTATGGTATATATATATATATATATTCACTGAAGTAACCATAGGTTATAGACCATATATAGTTAGGGATTAGCATTTACAAAACCTTATTTTACTCGCATAAAACCTTTGAAATTTCATATATAGTTAGTTGCGCTAACTATATATCGCGCACCCGCAATCCACTGCTGATGATGTCACATATTACATCATTTATGACATGGTCAGTGACATCACTGATGACATCACTGATGACATCTCAAATGACATCACTGATGACATCACTGATGACAACATCCAGTGACTGTATGTTTCTGTAAAGTTAAAATATGTCTTACATATTGAAGAATGAGTGGATGTATAAGTGTTTGGATGAAGGATTTAGTAGGTGCATGACTGACTGTATGAGAGAATGATTAAATGTGTCTCACTGAGTGCATGGGTTAGTGACTAAACTGTCTTAATTTGTGCATCATTATATATGTTGTTCTGTAAACTGCTGCATGTTTAAATCAGTGGCTATATGAGTAACTATATGGGTTATTGAATGGTTGCCCAAGTATTTGTATGGGAGACTGAGTATGTGTGTGGGTGGCTGGGAGGTGTATGATTCTGTGCATAGATGTGTGAGCAGTTGATTCACTAGATGTATGGGTTCAAAAGTGCATGTGGAAACAGCTGTATGGACAGTTGACTGTGTGCATGAGTGTATTGGTGAGTGAATGGATATCTCAGTGCTACATGTCAAAGTAAGTACATATGTAAAACACAGTCCATGTGAGAGTTGACATATATAAATAACTGTGCATGAGAGCCAGTGAATGTGTGAGTGGCTGTATGGAACATTGTGAACTTGTATCAGGGATTGTATAAGAGAGTAAATGTGTATTAGTATATGTTTGAATAAGTAAGGTGTGTATAACTGTATAGTTGAGGAAATGGAGGTGTGATTGATTCTTTGCATGACTGACTAGGTGTGTGAGTAACTCCATGGATGAGTGACAGTCTGTGAGTGTCTGTTTACACTGATTGTATCTAAGGTTATATTAGAGTCTGAAGAGGTTCATCGTATTATCACATGAATGATATCATCAGTGATGTGATCAGTAATATCAAATGGGATGTCATCAGTGATGTCATTTGAGATGTCATCAGTGATGTCATTTGAGATGTCATCAGTGATGTCATTTGAGATGTCATCAGTGATGTCATCAGTGATGTCACTGACCATGTCATGAATGATGTAATATGTGACATCATCAGCAGTGGATTGCGGGTGCGCGATATATACTTAGCGCAACTAACTATATATGAAATTTCAAAGGTTTTATGCGAGTAAAATAAGGTTTTGTAAATGCTAATCCCTAACTATATATGGTCTATAACCTATGGTTTTTTCAGTGAATTTTCAAGGTTTTGTAAATGCAAATTCCTACCTATATATGGTCTATAACCTATGGTTTTTTCTGTGAATTTCATTGGTTTTTTAAAAGCTAACATCTGTAGCTGTAAAATGTATTCTTCTTTAAATCCCAAAATATATTTTAGATGTTTATTGATAATTTTGTTTTTAATATTTTTTTTCGGGAAGCTTTCCGTTAGCTCATCTTGATGCCGCGACCTAGTCCGCAAACCGGTAAACGTTTCGTTAGCGCAACTGTGACGCGTCGCGGAAGCGCGACGTATCATTGTCGCGTAATGCGTCTTATGACGCGCCGCGTTAGCGCTCCCGGAAGTGTTCCGGACCGCGAACTGGAAACGATCCGGGACACGGCGCGCACCGCGTAACGTAAGTGGAACAGGTCATGTGACTTGTTTATCAAACTTTTCATTGGTTCATTTCACTTTTGGTTTCCAAATGATGTATGACTAGGTCATGTGACCTAAAAATAACACTTTTCATTGGTTCAGAACTTTTGCTTTTCCCAAAGCATGAAAAACCCCTCCTTCTTTCCTCACTCTGACTTTCATCTTGGTGAGAGAAAGACCATTTTCCTGTAGTTCAGCAATGGCTTCTATCCTTGCTTCAGCTGGTGGACCCCACCACCACCTCCACCTCCTCATGAGAAGAGAGGACCACCATCTCAATTCATCTCCAACAGAGAGGAGGAAGAGGATGACCTAGAGGAAGAGGAGACAGATGAACCACAGTTTATACAGGAGTTGCCCCGTGTTTCCCGACGGAAAACAAGTTTCATATGGCAGTTTTTTTCAATCCCTCGAGGGGAGAAGAAGGTCAATGCGAAGTATGCCACCTGCCTCATTTGCAAATACAGATTATCTAGAGGCACTGAAAAAAGTATAGTATGGGAAACTATACTATGCATCGCCATATGGCCAGGTGGCATCCACTAAACTACAGCCGGGCAGAGTTGCGTGACCTGCAAGATAATCCCCCAACAACTCCTGTGGCCAGGTCAACATCAAATATCTCTTTGACAGGAAGAGAGGCACAGGAAACCGTGCCAAACATACAGTAAAACTTCAAACACATGAAGCTAACCTGCATATATTGTGGTGCTCTGCTCTCATGTGGGAACATGAGCGTGAAATTAATCAACATTGCGTATGAAAACCACAATTGCCCTAACCCACCCAAACAGTAATTTTTTTTTTGCTCCTGTTGAGCCCTTTTCAATGCCTGTTTTTTGTTGTTTCCCCTCCATGAAAAACACAAAAAGACATAAAACTGTTCTAAAAATACAAAAAAAACAAAAAAATTTCAGAAAAAATAAAAATAAAAAATAAAACAACAAAAACATAAAAAAAAGTTCTTTTCAGAACTACCTCCCCTTTCAAATAAAATTGCTAGAATGTTTAGCACTCTGGCAAGCTCTATTTCTTTTGGTTCGCTTTCCGGTTCGCTGCCCGGTTCGCGAACTTGAAGCGAACCAAAAAAATATTTTTTAAAAAAAAAGAAGAGTTAGTATAAGGGAAGTAAACAGAGAGTAATGTTAAAAGAAAGACAGCTATAGGGAGTAAACCAGAGATACTGTTTAGTAGATCTATTTATTAATTCAGGATGACGATAAGGTGTGATCTCTCCTGAGGTTTGTTTAAGGTGAGACCTACTCAGGGTTACAGATCAATTTTACACTTGTTGAAGAATACAAAGCAGATAATGCATGTGAAGGCCTACCAATGAAGTAAGTCATGTCCTCTTATTACATCATTCATGACATGGTCAGTGACATCATCAGCAGTGCATTGCGGGTAAAAAGAGTAGAAAACATTTACCTTATAATTCTTGTTAACTTTTTAAAATATTTTTTCATACTTTCAATCTGTAAAAGAGAGAACAAACATTTCCAAAAATATTAAAACATGTATTTAAAAATTAGAAAAGAAAAGGGAAAAGGTTCAAGAAGAAACAGTTTTTCAACAACTTTGACATTTACAGAAGCCTCTGCTTCTCTACGTCCCCTACACAATCCTAAAGATATATATTTTAAACAAACAGTATCTTCATGCTGATGAACTGAGGCCTATTTTGGAAGATGGTGCTTCTTTTGCACTGCTGATGTCTCACAATAGTGATGCAATAGCAGCGCAAAAAAGATGTAAAGCCATCATAAAATTGTGTCTAACATTTTAAATGATTGTTTCAGGATGCAAATAAGATGTGTGCTTTCAAGAGCTTTCTTTGAGGTGAGGCCTATTCCTTTTTTTAAAAAAAAACAGTACCCAGAAGTACAGCACTGTAAGCATTAAAATTGACACTTACAGAAGACTCAGTTTCTCCATATCTACCTCACATTTCTAAATGTATATCATAAGTACAAAAAGCAGAACATTAATTATACATGTTAAATGGTTTATTTTTGCTGTTCTCATAATGTATCAAATTTCACTTAAATCAGTGACTTGAAGGTATTCATCATGTAACAGCGGGGAAAAAAAACACAATCAAAATGATTGTGTTTAAAAAACCCATACAACCTAAGAAATCTGAAATCAAAACTCCTTAAAATTAACTTACTTTCAATGACGTCGAAGGATGTCCTATGAACAGCGTCCACTCTGTTGTGCTATAAATATTTTCAGCCCGCCACTTTCTGAAAGAAAACCTCCATCGTTTTGAAAAATATGTTACATACAAGAAAAGACTTCTCACATTCTACCACATGTTTCCACTAGGCCAAATCATGTTGCAGCGATTCACAACTCTTGTAATTCTTCCAATCAAATCCCGTCATTTTCTATTTTCGCAACTTTCAAAAAGAAAACATTTAAGATTATTTTCACAATCCTGGACTACTAATATCTTACCCTTCTTTGTCACTCATGTTCTCCTTTTCCTATGACACTGATACTGCTTACTATGAAGCAGACTTACTTGCATCAGGTTTATATAGTTGGATTTTTAAATTGACATTATAATTAAAAGTTTTGGACCAATAATCTAGACAGCATTGCAGACTTACATTCCCTCTACTTGATGAACCTTTTGCAATTCCTCACAGGAAATCCCGAGATTCTTTCTTTAAAATTTTGGTTTTAAAAACACCAGGTAAGAATTTTTAAGGTCAAACGGCAATTTTTTTTTAAAGTTACAACGGAATCATTGCAGAATGACCAGCCGTTTCGAGACTTTAAATAAGCTGTATAATGTCCTGGTGTTGTTGAAGGACCATCGTGATAGATAATTGCTACAGTTACAAAAGTCCTTCCTGATATATGACAGCTGAGAAGCCACAACATTTTTTATTAAAGTTGACAATTTTGATCCATCAGGCCTACATCGTTGGATCATTAAAATGACATACTGGCCATATCTACGTATAAATAATGTTGACATCATTTCAGATTTACATTGGCTACACTCCATGTTGTGATCCGCTGCATTTACTAGCTTATTAAAGGAGACTGATTTACTGTCTGGCAAAGTTAAATACATAAATCTTTCTGAGTCTACACTAGTAGTACTTGATACCATACAGTTCTAGCAGTCATGCTGCCATTGATAAGAAAGCCCAAACAGGTGATCTACATCTACACCCTCATCTTGCAATACATCAAGCATATACATTAAAAACTCCTGACAATCTTGCTGATTATTTTCAGAGAAGTCTGTTTGACCTGAACATTCATCTAACAGATAACAAACTTCAGACACACTTTCTACTTTTGTTCGATCAGTGCTACATTTCTCGAAAACAGAATTCAACAAACAGCATAAAATTTGTTCTGAATTCAACAGAATCTGTTCTTTTAAACTCTCTAGTGAAAAGAGAACATTAACCACTACATTTGCATAGCAGTTGACACCAGAACTGTTTTCAAATTGAAAACCGACAACATCTTCAACAGAATCCACTTTCTTTCTGCTAACAATTTTCGGTTCATTGACTTTTGGTCTTTTTGCTACAACCTCCCTACTATTACTGATATTTCTACGTTTCCGGCCTACCACACGTTTCTCAAACAAAGGATATTGAGGCAAATGTGGCGCATACTCTCTTCTTAACCTATTGTATTCCTAAACACAATCTAGATCCGCACAAATGTTTGTGACATCACAGTCAATCAAGTACAATCCCGATAAAGTTCTAACTCGTGACAATGCCACATATGCCATACCCTCCTTGAACACAGAACTGCCAATATTCACCAATGCACTATCTACACTTAAACCTTGCGATTTATGGATTGTCACCGCATATGCCAAGCAAACAGGAAACTGTTTACGGCGAACATATAAGTCTTTAACAAGCAAAAACCTAGCAGAACAATGACCAATTAGCTGTACTTCCTCAATGCCATCAAATTTAATTTTTAAAAATTCTATTCCATCTCTATTTCTGTATTTCTCAAAACCAACAACATTACCCATTGATCCATTTACCAGACCTCTTTCAACATGTAAATTCCTTCTCAAAATGATTTGGCAATTTAAACACACATTCAAAGTCTTTTCAAAACCCGCTGTTTTAGATATAGTCTTCTCTAATGAATCCAATTTTGATTTCAAATTCTCTGACAAAATAATTGTTGATCCCATATGCTCTGTTTTGTCAATAGCTTCAAGTTTCACAATCTCTTGCTTTTCTAAATTCAACATTTTGTTGTTGAAGATGGCACATTCTGCAAGAGTTGGCATCAAACATATTCCGGATTTCTTCTCAGTAATTTTCAGAAAAATATTCTCAGGCACAATCTCTTGTTCGGGATATAAATTTGAAAGTAATCGTGCATTTAAAGCTTCTTTTCCATGCTCGGTCACTTTTCCAATTCTAATATCTTGTAAAATATTCTTGTAATCTTCATCCTTCGCCTGACGCATATTTTCATGCAGTTCAGCATAATTGAAGTTTAACCATATATTGACGTTGCCAATGCTCCCTAGGCACTTCCTGGTATCTTCATGCGTGAGTATTTTGAACACAGGTTGACCTTTTACTGGTGTCAGCTGCAGAAGATCTCCGAAAACAATGATGTGTTTGCCACCAAATAACATATCATATTCAGTTTTAAGTACATCTTGCATTCTCAAATGCACAAAGGCAAGCATGACATTGGAAACCATGCTTACTTCGTCAATGATAAGTAGTTTCATTTTCCTCAAGACTCTTGAAACTTCACAGCAAGCATCCCCAGATAACTTGTGGTATTGTAATTTGTTGTCATGCTCCACTGGCAGCATCAGTAGACGATGCAAAGTAATACCTTTAATGTTATGTGCTGCCAGTCCAGTAGGAGCGGTGACAACACAAGACAGCGATGACTCAGTCCTTTCCTGCAAATAACAAGAAATTGCTTTAATGAGCAAAACTTTTTCCAGTTCCCGCTTCTCCACTCACGTACAGTCGGACAGGCTTCAACGATGTACATGAGCACTCTTTCTTCTCATGACTTTATCCATGCTCAATTTGCTTGGTAACTTCATCATATATTTTCCTCTGCTCAACGTTGAATTGTTTTTCCAAGTCTTCTAAGTTAACTGAATCCTCCTGAGCATGTGCCATGGCTCTTTCCACTTCATTCATAGCAGTGGCAGCTTCATTTTCGATAATAGGTCCTCCAAGTGGATCTTGACTCAATGAAACAGAACTCTGACTGTCCTGAGAACTGTCTCTGGCAATCCCGGCTGCAATCGTTGCTTCCTGCTCAATTTCCAAAGTTAGCATTTCTTGATATTTGGGAAAAGCAGGACATTCTATGGTCTCCTTAGCAGCAGTGAAAGAGTCTTCGTAACAGAGGAAATCTCCAAGCAGTTCCTCTTCTGCACGCCAAGGCTTGAAAAGTTGCAAAAGTGCTAAATAGAAAAACTCCTTTTTTTCTGGAGATTCGCCACTCAATTTTCGATGGTTTACTAATTGCCATTTTCTTTGCTTGACCAGGCATCCCTCACTTCCAATTACAGCATACACTCCTTTCTCAATATCTTCTTTGATGTTCCTCTTGAATATATAATTTTGTAGAACCTCATATAGACAAACATTCTCAAGGTGACTGCTTCGATTTGGATAATATGTATCCAACATGTTGGTCTTCAAAATGTCGGTACTGTTTGGTTCCTTTTCTGCCAAATACTCAATTTCCCGGACAGGTTTTAGAACTCGATTTCGCGTTGCAGCAAGACCAAGACTCGCCCAAACGATACTCCTGGATTTGGCATAGAGACTTGCTGAAGACAATCGATCAGAACATTCGTAAGCTCCGATTTCTCGATGCGACAACATCTTCAGACTGAAACTGTACAACTTCTTGCTGAGGCTCTTTTCATGGGAAATGTCCTCCCACATATCCTTCAGTTCTGTCTTTTCCTTTTTGGTGATGTAAGATGTAACATACCGAGCCACAGCCATACAGTTGTCAGCCACAAACTGTATATCCATGTTAGCATTCCACATGGACAAAATCACTGGGTTGTAGTCGTTGATGTACTTGAACTCTTCGTTCCTTTTCAAATTGTATGTATTTTTTGGGTGATTTCCTCGTCACATTATGTCGCAGTGAAGACATCAAACTGTTCACTCTTCCTTTAGAAATCACCGGTCGTGGAAAGTTGAAACGACATTTGGTGTAGAACTTGTCCTTGTTTCTGTATTTACGACGACAGTACTTTCCACAACGATGGCTTTGGAAACGTAGAACTTGTTCTCTTAGGCTTTTCTTCTCCGTTGCGCTTGGAACAGCACACGTAGAATACGTCATCCGGATCTGTTCTAAATTTAGGTGCATCCTTGATCCACAACAACATATGTATATGAGGAGCACCTCTTGCTTGGTACTCCTTTCTCCAGAAGAAATCCAACACCTCTCCAAGAGGTGGATTCTTCTTATTTGTGATGAAAGACATCATAGCTTCAAATCTATGATTGAAGTACCTGCATACATTCACTGGATCCAAAGAACACAGTTCTCCAGGTGTCTTGAATTCAATGTTTTCAATATTTCCATTTGCCTCTCGTAGAAATTCAAGTAAGTCTTCCCAGCCATACTCAGCACAGCTCAGAGTGAGGAACCATGTCGGAGTTCCTAAGTTCCTCAGCATACATTTTAAATCACCATGACGACGGTACCAATACTCATTAGTACCACGCTGACACGCCATGAGATTAATTAAGTGAGAATCCAAAATACTGTCTTGGACATTGACTTTATGCATAAAATCACTTGCCGAGATGTTTCGCATCTGTATACCACTTTTTAAGATGTGGTTCACTGCATATGACAGTCCAGACAGATCGCTTTCAAACAGGAGATGAAACAAATAGGGAATGCATTGACGAAACCTAGGATCTTCTGCATACAATCAAAAAGTCCGGTATTCAGACGCAGGAATTTGATGAGGTCGCTCATCATATCTTCCTCCTCGACCTGTGGGAAATAGCTGTGGGAAACACCGAGCTTCCAAACTTTCCTCCCAAACACTAATGGGACTCCCTTTGGTTTGTTTCATTTGAAACAACTCAATAGCATTCCCCATGACTTCCTTGGAATGCAAAGGATGAACACTATAATGTTCATATATTTCTTCACTTTTAGAGGCCTCTACTTTCTCAATTTGGCCAGCACACAAATCGCTATCCTCTTCATCACTTACTTCCTCTTCTGCAACATATACATTCTTATAGTACTTATTATTTTTCTTCAAATACAATGTTGCCTTTTTGACTTTCCTAACATCCACTAAATCTTGCCATATTTTCTTATTCTTTGTCGGAACCCCATTAACCAAGATAACCAGAGGTTCCTCTTCCACTTTTTCTACTCCAGTTGTGTTCAAACCTAGAGGCAAATAAACAACTCTTCCCTTTAATCCTCTCTGTAAATCTGCTGGAGGCAACTTCCCTGTCTTTGGCTCCATTCTTACAATAGCCTGAAAGGGATGGATACTTTGAATCAAAATAGATTCATAAGTATTTAAATCCTTCAATTCAGAAGGAATCTCAACCAATTCCAGATTATTATGAACTGCCCTAGCAGGCATCTGGTTTTGGTTTAATTTATTACAACAATAAGTACACACACGTTGATCCGATCCCAAATCAAAATAATTTTCTACCATCAAGTATGTGGCAAAATCCTTCCATTCACTATTATTTTCCCTTTCACTTTTTGCATATAAATCCACTAACTTAGTCTGATTCTTATAATAAGTACGTCGACAACATACACAAGTGAAATTAGGCCTCTCACTTGATTTCATCTGAAACGTGGCAATTTCCTTCTGAAAATTATCTGTACTGGAAACCTGTACATTATCTTCAACATTACCCTCTACTTCTGGGTCAATTTGAACATTCTCATCTTTACTACCAAAGTAACAAAACTCAATTTCTTCACAAATATTCTTCACATCTATTTCAGAACCATGCAAAAGAGCAGCACATAATTGTTTAAGCATAATTGCTGGACTTTTAGCATAATACAACATTCTCACTAATTTTCTCACTTTATTATGATGCACTGCTAGCATCCTGAAATAATGAAAAACACCTTGGCATACTCTCCTGGAAAGACAAGCCAGTGAATGACCACGCAAACCTGTCATTTGTCTCACTCTGCAAGGATCTAAATCTTGCAACAACTTCATTTTCTGCTTCAAACTTTTCTTATTAAATGTCCGTATAAAATCACAAAGCAAATTGATAGAAACCTGTCGCACACTGCAAATAGAACGACACTTCCAAATGTACACAGGACCCTTAGGACGTCTTCCTAAAACCTCATCACTTAGCGCCTCTTCTGTCTCTGTTGTCACAAGTTTTTCTTTTTCAACTGGACAACCATCCTTCACTTCATAAGCTCGACCACTGGTGTCAACTGCAAACACCAAATCATTATCCTGAAAATAACTCTCCTCATTAAAAAATGCCTCACAACTTGAACTATGCATCCATTCTCCGGAAAAAACTTCACAAAAGTTACTACGATTTACTACTCTCTTCCATCTACTTTTTGTTTTGAAATCAGAAATTACCTTGCTTAGTTTCCTAATTCTATTGATTACCAAAATAAACAACTTTCGCTTACTTTCAAAAGCATGATCAATAATTTTCTCTACATTTTTCTTCTTCTTATAAAATGCCACTTTCTGTTGGCCTTTCTTAATATTTTTTAATAAATTAACTATTATCCTGTTACGGAACATTCATTTTCGAATGTCCCTAAACTGTTGTTTCCTTCTACTATCATGCACAGAGTTATCTCTTCCTCTACCAGTAACATTTTTGATGGATCTTTCCTTTCCATTTAAATTGCTTTTCTTTTTCTGAACTGAAACATTTTTTGGATAAATACTTTTTTTACTAAAAATATTTCTTAAGAATGATTTTGTGCTCTTACCCGGAGCTTTCTTGGTGTTTTGAAAAGTATTTGGGGAAGAGGACTGCTGCAATAAAAGATCATCCTGCTGTCTTTGACGTTTTCTAGCCTTTCTAATTCGATTTTTCGTTGGCATTTTTCAAATTAAGAAAAGATCTGCAGTTGAATCTGTGGAAAAATATAATAAAAAATGTTATTAACCACTATTACCAAACAGTAAATGAATAACAGTCATCAAAAACTTAATGCCCTACTTATTATTTAACATAGCAAATCTTTTGCACCAGCACTGCATCACAAAAATGACACACAGTGGTACAAAACAGGCATACAACAATCATAAATCTCTCCCTAATATTTTAAATGATTAATTCAGGATGACGATAAGGTGTGGCCTATCTAAAGGTTTGTTTAGGCCCAGATCTTTGGACTGGGGTGAATGTGTGTCATTGATCCACATTCGGTCCATCACCTGTTTTGTTTGTTTGAGGTGAGGCCAACACATGGTTGCAGATAAGATTTTCACTGAAGAAAACAAAGGAGATAATACATGTGAAGGCCTACCAATGAAGTAAGTCATTATTTGAAATCAATTACATTTCTGGATATGTACTGCTAGAGCTTCATAGGTTGTTTTGGGTCATATTTATAAGGCATATGAGTGTCTATGATGTTATTTTTCCTTTTTAAATGGAAAGCGTTCTTCATGGTGCAAGTTTCTTGTAAATACGCTCCCACTTGCGCTTGGCAAATTTAGATTTTGATTATGGGAGTTACATAGCCATGTTAATAATGTCCAAACAATGGTGCTAGGGCATTCCAAAAAACGCTTTCATGTGTCTCAAGGACATTTTCAGTCATTTCCTCTTGAATGCAGGTATACAATTGATTTATATGCTGTGTTTAAAAACGATTTTTTGAAATCAATTACATTTCTGGATATGTCCTGCTAGAGCTTCATAGGTTGTTTTGGGTCATATTTATAAGGCATATGAGTGTCTATGATGTTATTTTTCCTTTTTACATGGAAAGCGTTCTTCATGGTGCAAGTTTCTTGTAAATACGCTCACACTTGCGTTTGGCAAATTTAGATTTTGATTCCCCATCTGGGTGGCTCTGATGGCATGGCCAGAAGACTTTAGGGACCGCTCGGTGGTATTTTGGTCAGATAACACGACAGTGGTCGAGTGCATTAATCACCAGGAAGCACGCTGCAAATGGATCCTACGACTGTTGAAGGAAATTGTATTACGATGCATGAGATTGAACGTACAGTTCAGGGCAAAACATGTACCGGGTGTACTGAATAATGCAGCTGATGCACTCTCTCGTTCAAAAATGCAGGCTTTCAGGGGCTATCTACCCACAGCGGAGCTAGTGGTGGCACCTTTCCCCGAAGCACTATGGCAGATCGGTGCCCTGGACTACAAGACCTCGTGGCAGCCAGTCTAGCGCCAAGGAAGAGGAAAGCTTATGAAGGGGCGTTCCGTTCATACTGCGCCTTTCTGGGGCCAGTAGGGGAGCATAGATGGGGGCGGGAGGAGTCCTTGCTCCAATTTTTGGTGGCACTCCATAGAGAAGGCCGGTCGGCGGCAACCGCCAACAGGTATAGGGCCGCCATATCATTTATGGCACAGCTCCACGGGGTAAGGGACCCGACGAATTCCTTCCTGGTCAAGAAGGCTCTCCGCGGCTGGCGGCGCCTGGAGGGTCGCAGACAGGATAACAGGCACCCGATTGGGTTGGATAAATTGACCACCTTACTGGCGAAACTGGATGAGACATGCTCCTCACCCAGCGAGGTTACACTGTTCCGAGCAGCTTTCGCATTGGCGTTCTATGGGGCCCTGCGGGTGAGTGAACTAGTGGCAGGAAATAGGAAAGATGTGGAAGGAGGTCTACGCAGGGATCATGTCCAAGTAAGGGGCGATTCTCTGCTGATCTCGATAGCCAGGTCAAAAACAGACCAGGAGGCCCTGGGGAATAGTGTGGTGTTGCAGCGCGCACAGGGGAATCCCGGTTGTCCAGTGGGGCATGTGGAGGCCTACCTGAAACAAAGGTTGACAACATGGGGGGGGGCAGCTTTGACACATTGTCAAGTTCCTGTCGGCCTCACTAAATGAGATGGGTTACGGAATGAGATGAAACTACGTTTCCCAGAATGCCAAGCTTTTCAAGAGGCGGGGTATATAAGGAAGACACTTCCTCCGCCTGGTGTCGGATATTTTGGATCTTGACCGCCAATGCCAGTTGACGTCTCTACGTTCTGCGCTGGTTGCATGGGACGGAGAGTTTGCTGTATCGTTGTGTTCTTGGGTCCTCCGTTGGTGAGCCTTCTTGCATCGGCTCTTGCGGAGGACATCTATCGTTGGATTAGTTCACGTTTTGCTTTTGTTATGTGTCTCCGTTGGTGAGCCTTCTTGCTTCGGCTCTTGCGGAGGACACGACTCGTGGTCCCTTGATCATAGTTTTGCTGTTTCCTTTTTCCTCCGTTGGCGAGCCTTTTTTCATCGGCTATTGCGGAGGAAATACCTTTGTTTGTTTTGTTAAAACAATCCAGCAATCCTCCGTTGGCGAGCCTTTTTTCATCGGCTATTGCGGAGGATTATTGGTATAGGTCCCAGGCTTGGGACGAAGGAGCTCGTCTCCAGAAGTTACCGTGCAACAATACAGGTAGCTCTTTTCATACTTTACTTTTGGGTGACGTAACCCTCACGTTTGTTTTTGGGAGAGATTGTGTCGCGCTATCTTCAGATTGCAAAGTCTACTCCTCTTCACCACCTACGGGAAGGGAGAACAGGGTATGTGTTTCATATTCTTTCCGGTTGTAGAGTTGGTAGAAACAAGATACCTTGGGTTGTTACAGGAGTGATTCTTGTGTGTTACAGGGGAAGTCAGATGCATGCCGAAAGTATATGTTCTCAGTAGAAGAGAACTATCTTCTGAGTTACAGCAGGCTACTTTTGAGTCACAGGTAGAGAGCTGTTCGTGTCCTGCCATAAGATATTGGTATGGTGTGATTGTCTTAGAACCTGTACCAATCATTGTGTTATCTGTCTTCACAGCTCTCCCTTCCCGCAGTCCCCTTCCTTTCCTCCCCGTTTTGCCCTCATCTGATCCTTCCTTAGCCCACGGCTATTACAGCAATCATGGCTTGGATAGATCTGGAGATGGCCTATTAAGCAACACGCTGATCCTGAGGACAGAGAGGACAACACACATGGAAGGCACCCCCATTGATGAGATTTCAATTTCAGAGGGTGCTGGCGATTCCGATTGCAGCGGCGGGCTTGAACCCGAGTGATTTTGGGACCCACTCATTCTGAATAGGGGCTGCTACGGAAGCTACAGCTTAGGGTCTGCAGGCGGACGAGGTGAAAAAATTAGGCCATTGGTCCTCGAACTGTTTCAAGAGGTATGTGCAACTGCACATGTTGTAAAAGACTGATGAACTGCACTCACGCTCTTTTGTTTGGATTACAGTTTCGCAAGCCTGTCACGCGGGGCGGAAATTGGGATGGGCCCAGCATCAGCTGACCAGGGGGAAGGGATCACCGAATGGAGATCAAGTGGTCTGGGTCGTGGACCACTCATACGTGAGGCGTGCCGGGGACATATTCAAAGCAGGTGACGCGATCCACGCATCTGAGGAATATGGGTTCAGAGTGACCTTCCATGGGAAGGGGGGCCTCTGTATTGACCAATTGCCTAATTTTGTGGAGGAACTCTTAGGGCGGCACAGGTCACCGCCATCCATAGTCATAGTGCACGTGGGGGGCAATGACTTGGTGAGACTGGGAAGACGGGTGTTAGTTGAGCACATATTGTCTGCTGTTAGCTGGTTGGCCAAGAGGCTCCCTGGTTGTACGATTGCCTGGTCCCACATGATTCCCAGGAGAATATGGCGGGGGGTTTGTCTATGTCAGCATTGAACCACTCGGTAAAGGGGGTCAACAACAAGATTGAGAAACTGTTTTGCTCCGCTCATCTCAAAGCATTTCTCATGGGTGTTTTAGGGGGGATCACTATTATTTGAACGATGGGGTGCATCTGTCCAGGGCTGGGAATGAATTACTCATAGGAGACTTCGTAGCTTGACTAGTGGGTTTGAGGAGGCATGACCTATAGGAGGTGTGGGGGGGCCAGATAGTCGGTCAACTATCTGGCCTGTGGCGGTAAGGTCATGATCGGTGAGCAGTGATTTCAAGGTCCCTAGGGGAGGCGCCACCCATTATGGATGGGAGCGCCCGGGGGAGGCGGCCATTGGCCCCTCCCACGGGGGGTGGCAACAACTACAGATGGGTCGCCCAGGGGGAGATGGCCATAGGCCCCTCCCAGGGGGAGACGGCTATATGCCCCTCCCACGAATTTCCCGGGGGCCAGATATCCTCTCCGGCGGAAGAGAGTGTGGGGAAGGGGGGGTCTCCACGCTGTCCTTCTTACGGATACCTCGCACGGGAACTCGGACGACCTTAAGATGGCGTCGAGTGAAAGGGGGCCCCCACGACAAGGGAAGTTACAGTTGGCTGCGAGGGTAAAGTCCTCTGCGCATGCGCCACTCACACCGTTAGGGCGGGAAGTTGGTGATAGGGATCTGACACCGGTTAAGACCATGCCGTTGGCCCTTAATGCTAGGTTGTACAAATTCAAAAATGTAATGCATTTATCAGGATGCTAGACTCGGCTAGGAAACTTTTGTATTAGAGATTTGTTAAGGTTAGCCTGAAAAACCTGTCTTCATCAAAATGTAATTGAAGTTGAATTTGTACATGATTCATGAAACGTTTTCAATTTAAAATTTTTAAATTTTGTTTCATATTTTAATAAATACGGCTGGGGAGGTCGTGAGGCCCCCCCGCCTTCCAAAAGTTTAAATCTGTGTCTGTCTCCTCACATGGGGAATGGTGTTGGGAGGGGTGGCAGGCATCCCGGCCCATATGGAAAGGGGAGACCATTCGGTCCCCCCGAACGTATGGATGGGTGCTCCGATCCCCCGGGAAACCATTGTGGGCGGGGGGCGTCACCCGGCTGGTATGCCCGAAGCGCGTAGCCGGAGCACGCCCCTCCCGCCCAAAAGAAGTTGTCCTAGACACCCGCCCGGAAGTCCGTGCACGGATGGGTGTACTGGAGGCGGGTCCCCGCCCTCCCACAGCTGGATAAATAGTGCGGGAATCCAACAAAGCTTCCTCTTGTTCCTGTGCTCTGAAGGCTGCACCACTCATCGCTCATGAGCCCTCAAGGGAACAAGCTGCACTTTTTTGACCCACCCACCAGCCCCTTGTTGCAGATTTTGTGAAATAAAGACATATTCTCTGTGATTATTTTGATGTATTAAAAGGTATGACAGTCATTTCTTGCATCATGAATGTATGACGAGGTATGCATATAATTAATAGTTGCTTGTAGGCCTTTTTTCCTTTGTAGAGACGAAAAGGATTGGATTCAATAAAGATTATGTTTTTGCTTTAGGACTTTTTTCCCTTTGTAGCAATGTTGAAGTCGGTGAATTATCAAACTGTTGCAGATTTAGGCATAGTTTTCTTTCCTTAGTAGTTAAAACAACTGTCATATTTATTTTTTGGTCGGGCGGTAAGGTCATGATCGGTGAGCAGTGATTTCAAGGTCCCTAGTGGGGGCGCCACCCATTATGGATGGGAGTGCCCGGGGGGAGGCGGCCATTGGCCCCTCCCACAGGGGGCCAGCACCCACTACGAATGGGTCGCCCAGGGGGAGACGGCCATAGGCCCCTCCCAGAGGGAGACGGCTATATGCCCCTCCCACGAATTTCCCGGGGGCCGGATATCCGCTCCGGCAGAAGAGAGTGTGGGGAAGGGGAGAGTCCACGCTGTCCTTCTTACGGATACCTCGCAAGGGAACTCGGACGACCTTAAGATGGCGTTGAGTGAAAGGGGGCCCCCATGACAAGGGAAGTTACAGTTGGCTGCGAGGGTAAAGTCCTCTGCGCATGCGCCACTCACACCGTGAGGGCGGGAAGTTGGTGATAGGGATCTGACACCGGTTAAGACCTTGCCGTTGGTCCTTAATGCTAGGTTGTACAAATTCAAAAATGTAATGCATTCATCAGAATGCTAGACTCGGCTAGGAAACTTTTGTATTAGAGATTTGTTAAGGTTAGCCTGAAAAACCTGTCTTCATCAAAATGTAATTGAAGTTGAATTTGTACATGATTCATGAAACGTTTTCAGTTTAAAATTTTTAAATTTTGTTTCATATTTTAATAAATACGGCCGGGGGGGTCGTGAGGCCCCCCTCCTTCCAAAAGTTTAAATCTGTGTCTGTCTCCTCCCATGGGGAATGGTGTTGGGAGGGGTGGCCCCTCCAACGCATTAATGACTGACTCACTATTTGTATGTGTTTTGAAACATCATACCTTACACTTTCCTTACGGCCAAATCGTGTCAGATATATGAGTATTTTTTACTATGTGATCCACTTACAGTATCTACATGAGATAAATATTTTAAACATTAGAATAACTAACTAACTAACTAACTAACTTTTATTAACTATTCCCGTCTTCAAAGGCCAATTACCTTTAATAAAACTTTGGTTTTAAAAACGCTAGGTAAGAATTTTTAAAGTCATAAGGCAAACGTTGTTTATAAGTCAAATGAGAATCATTGCAGTAACTCCAACCTTTTTGACATTTTAAATAGCATGTATAATGTCCTGATGTTGTCGAAAAACCGTCATGATAAATAATAGCTACAGTTGTAAAGGTTCTTCCTGAAATTGATAACTGAGAAGCCACAACATTTTTGATAGAAGTTGTCAATTTACTTCCATCTGGTCTACATCGTTTGAAAACTAAAATGATATTCTGACCATAACTTTGTATAAATAAATTGGATAGGATTGGACACTTACATTGGGTACACACCATATTATGATCTGCTGCTTTAATTAGATTTTTAAATGACATTGATTTACAGTCTGGTAAAGTCAAATATATAAGTCTTTCAGTGTCTATTCTAGTAGTACTTGATGAACTACAGTTGTGGCAGTTATGCTGCCATTGATAAGAAAGGCTAAAAAGAGTATCTACATCTACACCTTCATCTTCCAAAACACCAACCATATACATCAAAAATTCCTGACAATCCTGCTGAATGTTCTGTGAAAATTTATCTTGACCAGAACACATATCTAAAATATTTCGAATTTCTGTTACACTTTCTATTTTTGCTCTATCACTGCTACATTTCTCAAACACAGAATTCAATAAACCACACAATCTTTTCAACAATCTGTTCTTGTAAAGTTTGAAGAAAAAAACAACATTAACCACTACATTAGCATAGCAGTTGACACCAGAACTGTTTTCAAACTGAAATCCAACAACATTTTCATCAGAATCCTTTTTCTTTCTGTTTTGAATTACAGTTTCATCTACTTTTTGTCTTTTTGCTACTACCTCACAACAATTATCCTCATTTCTTCTTTTTCGGCCTACCACACATTTTTCAAACAGAGGATATTAAGGCAAATGTGGAGCATACTCTCTTCTTAACCTATTGTATTCTTTATAACAATCTAGATCTGCACAAATCTTTGTCTCATCACACTCAATCAAGTACAATCCTGATAAAGTTCTGACTCATGATAATGCCACATATGCCATACCCTCTTTAAACACAGATCTTCCAATGTTCACCAAAGCACTATCTTCACTTACACCTTGAGATTTATGAATTGTCACCGCATATGCCAAACAAACAGGAAACTGTTTTCGTCGAACATATAAGTCTTTTACAAGCAAAAATCTAGCAGAACAACAACTGATTTGTTGTACTTGCTCAATGCCATCAAATTTTATTTTAAAAAATTCAATTCCATCTCTATTTCTATAATTCACAAAATCAACAACATAACCCATTGCTCCATTTACCAGACCTATTTCAACATTTAATTTCCTTCTCAAAACGATACGACAATTTAAACACACATTCAGAGTCTTTTCAAAACCAGCTGTTTTAGAAATACTTTTCTCTAATGAATCCAATTTTGTTTTCAAATTTTTTGACAAAACAATTGTTGCACCCATATGCTCTATTTTATCTATTGCTTCCAGTTTCACAATCTCTTCATTTTCTAACTTTAACATTTTGTTGTTGAAGATGGAACAGTCTTGCAGAGTTGGCATCAAACATATCCCAGATTTCTACTCAGTCATTTTTTAAAAAATATTCTCTGGAAGAATGTTTTCATTTGGATACAATTTGAAATTAATCGAGCATGTAAAGCTGCTTTTCCAAGCTCACTTACTTTTCCGATTCTTACATCTTGTAGAATATTTTTATAATCTTCATCCTTTGCCTGTCGCATATTTTGAAGCAGTTCAGCATATTTAAAATTTAACCATATATTAACGTTTCCAATGCTTTCAAGGGACTTCCTGGTATCTTCATGCGTAAGCATTTTAAACACTAGTTGTCCTTTTACTTGAGTCAACTGCAGTAGATCTCCAAAAACAATAATGTGTTTTCCTCCAAATAACACATCATACTCTGTTCTAAGAATTTCTTGCATTCTCAAATGCACAAAAGCAAGCATTAGAATTGAGACCATGCTTACTTCATCAATTATAAGAAGTTTCATTTTCTTCAAGACTCTGGAAACTTCAGAACACGCATCTCGAGATTGCTTGTTGTAATGCAATTTATTATCATGCTCAACTGGTAGCATCAGTAAACGATGTAGAGTAATCCCTTTAATGTTATGTGCTGCCAGTCCAGTTGGAGCGGTTACAACACAAGACAGCAGTGATTCAGTCCTTTTCTGCAAATAAGTTGCAATGGCTTTAATCAGAAAACTTTTTCCTGTTCCTGCTTCTCCACTTACGTACAGTCGAACAGGCTTAAATGATGTAAATGAGCACACTTTTTTCTCATGTCTGAATACATGTTCAATCTGTTCTGTAACTTCGTCATATATCTTTTTCTGCTCAACGTTTAGTTGCTTTACCAAATCTTCTAAGTTAACTCCATCCTCTTGAGCCTGTTTCATAGCTCTTTCCATCTCATCCATGGCAGTTGCAGCTTCATTTTGTATAATTGGTCCTCCTAGTGGATCCTGACTCAATGAAGTAGAACTCTGACTGTCTTGAGAACTTTCTCTAGCAATCTCTTCAGCAATTGTGGTTTCTTGCTCTATTTCTACGTTCAACATTTGCAGATAATTTGGAAAAACAGGACATTCTATGGAATCCTTAGTTGCATTAAAAGAGTCTTCATAACAGAGAAAATCTCCAAGTAGTTCTTCTTCTGTACGCCATGGCTTAAAGAGTTGCAAAAGAGCTAAATAGTAAAATTCTCTTTTGTCTGGAGCTTCGCAACTCAATTTTTGATGATTAATCAAATGGCCTTTTCTCTGCTTCACTAGACATCCTTCATACCCAATGACAGCATACTTTCCATTATTGATATCTTCTGTGATGTTTCTCTTATAACTGTAGTTTTGCAGAACTTCATACAAACAAGTGTTCTCAAGGTGAGTACTTCTATTTGGATAGTATGTATCCAACATATTTGTCTTCAAAATATCTGTACTGTTTGGTTCTTTCTCCGCCAAATATTCAATTTCTTGTACCGATTTCAAAACTCGGTTTCGTGTTGCAGCACCCAAATGATTGTTCTTGATTTGGCATAGAGACTTGCTGATGATAACCGATCAGAACATTCATATGCTCCAATTTCTTTAGACTGAAACTGTATAATTTCTTTTTTCATGTGAAATGTCCTCCCACATTTCCTTCAGTTCTGTCTTTTCTTTTTTTGTGATGTAAGATGTCACATATCGAGCCACAGCAATAGAGTTGTCAGCAACAAACTGAATATCCATGTTAGCATTCCATATGGACAAAATCACTGGGTTGTAGTCGTTGATGTACTTGGACTCTTCATTTCTTTTTAAATTATATGTATTTTTGGGTGATTTCCTCGTCACAGTATGTCGTAGAGATGACATCAAATTATTTACTCTTCCCTTAGAAATCACTGGTCGTGGAAACGCAAAACGACATTTCGTGTAGTACTTTTCCTTGTTTTTGAATTTTCGACGAAAGTACTTTCCACAACGATGAGATTGAAAACATAAAACTTGTTGCCTTAAACTGTTTTCTTCAGTAGTTTTCGGAACAGCACATGTTGAATACTCTTCAATGAAACTCATCACTGTTTCATCCGAATCGGATCCAAATTTGGGTGCATCTTTAATCCATAACAACATATGTATACGAGGAGCACCTCTCACTTGATATTCCTTCCTCCAAAATAAACCCAAAACATCTCCAAGGCGAGGATTTATCTTGTTGGTAATAAAAGACATCATAGCTGCAAATCTATGATTAAAATATCTGCAAACATTCACTGGACCAAAGAACACAGTTCTCCAGGTGTTTTCAATTCTATATTTTGTATGTTTCCTTTTACCTCTCGTATAAATTGAAGTAAGTCGTCCCATGCATACTCAGCACAGCTAAGAGTGAGGAACCATGTAGGAGTTCCTAAGTTTCTTAGCATACATTTCAATTCCCCATGACGACGGAACCAATACTCATTTGTTCCACGCTGACATGCCATGAGATTGATTAGCTTAGATTCCAAAATACTGTCTTGCAGATTGACTTTCTCCATAAAGTCCCTTGCTGAAACATTTTGCAGATGAGTTCCACTTTTCAATATATGATTAACTGCATAAGAAAGCCCAGACAAATCACTTTCATACAGTAGATGAAACAAATACGGAATGCATTGACGAAACCTTGGATCTTCAGCATATAATCTTAAAGTCCGGTATTCAGCTGAAGGATGAACTGGTCGATCGTCATATCGTCCACCTCAACCTGTTGGAAATACCTGTGGAAAACAACAAGCTTCTAAACTTTCTTACCATGCACTAATAGGACTTCCTTTTGCTGCTTTCATTTGAAACAAGTCAATTGCATTCCCCATTACTTCTTTGAAATGCAAAGGATGAACAGTATATATTTCTTCACTTCTAGACACATCAACTTTTTCAATTTGGCCAACTGAACAATCACTGTCTTCTTCTGTAGCTGTTTCCTCTGCTCCAACACTTACATCTTTATAGTATTCATTGTTTTTGACCAAATACAACATTGCCTTTTTGACTTTCCTAACATCCACTAAATCTTGCCAGATTTTCTTACTCTTTGTCGGAACCCCATTAACTAGAATAACCAGAGGATCCTCTTCTACTCTTTCTACACCAATTGTATCAATATTTTTCTTGACATCTAGAGGCAAATAAACAACGCTTCCATTTAATCGTTTTTGTAAATCTGTAGGAGGTAATTTCCCTATCTTAGGCTCCATGCGTACAATAGCTTGAAAAGGATGGACACATTGAATCAAAATTGATTCATAAGTATTTAAATCCATCAATTCAGAAGGAACATCTATCAACTGAAGATTATTATGAGCAGCTCTAGCAGGCATTCTATTTTCATTTAATTTTTTCAAACAATAATTACAAATACGCTGATCAAAACTCAAATCAAAAGAATTCTCCTCCAATAAATACCTTACAAAATCCTTCCATTCACTATTATTTTCCAATTCACATTTTGCATTAAACTTGGTAATTTCCTCGTCAAACTTTTCTGTACTTGAAATCTGTACATTGTCTTCCCCATTACCATCCATTACTATATCCATTTCTACACTGTCCTCTTTGTTCCCAAAATAACAAAACTCAATTTCTTCACAAATAGTCTTCACATCTACTTCAGATCCATGCAAAAGAGCACTATTTAACTGTTTAAGCTTAAGTGCTGGACTTTTTACATAATACAACCTTCTCACTAATTTCCTCACCTTATTATGATGCACTGCTAACATCCTAAAATGATGAAAAACACTCTGACATACTTTTCTAGAAAGACAAGCCAGTGAATGCCCATGCAAACCTGTGTTTTCTCTCACTCTGCAAGGATCTAACTCTTGCAAGATCTTCATTTTTTGTTTTAGACTTTTCTTACGATATGTACGTAAGAAATTTTGAAGCAAATTGATTGAATCATGTCGCACACTACAGATACTACTGCACTTCCACGTGTACACTGGACCCTTAGTATGTCTCCCTAAAACTTCATCACTTAACACCTCTTCTGCATCTCTAGACATAAGTTTCTCTTTTTCCATCACACAACCATCTTTCACCTCATATGCTCGACCACTGGTGTCAACTGCATGCACCAAATCATTTTCCTGAAAGTAACTCTCCTCATTAAAAAATGGCTCAGAACATGAACTATGCATCCATTCTCCAGAAAATACATCACAAAAATTAGTCCGATTAATAATTCTTTTCCATCTACTGTTCGATTTGAAAACATCAATTACCTTATTAAGTATCCTAATTCTATTGATTACTAAAATAAATAATTTTTTCTTAACTTGTAAAGCCTGATCAACAATCTTCTCTACACTTTTCTTTTTCTTGTAAAAAGCAGCTCTCTCTGTTTACTTTTCTTTTAATGTTTTAGCAAATTTAAAACTACCCTATTGCAAAACATTCGTCTACGAATGTCCCTAAATTGATTTATCCTTCTATTGCTATCCATACTCTTCTCTCCTTCTCCAATAGAGGCATTTTTTGAGGGCCTCTCCTTCCTTTTTAGATTTGCAGTCTGCTTCTGGATCTTCACATTACAGTTAAAATTTCTTTTTGATCTACATAAATTGCGAAGAAAAGACTTAATTGTCTTACCAGGAGCTTTTCTGGTGTTTTTTGAAGTACTTGTTGTAGAGGATTCCTTCAATTCCTTTGATGATTTTGTTCTTTTACTTATGGTAGTTGTTCTACTCCTTTGCCTTGACAGCATTTTTGCTTGCTTTTAAAATGTTGATTTCAATCTGTGGTTCTGAAAAAAATAACACATTAAAGACCACTATTAGCAAACAACAAAGTAATGACAAAAAGCAAATGATATAAACAGTATTTTGCAACATATTAAAGTTTATACCACAGCAACTCAGGTCCTTATTTATGAAGGCCTTGCGCCACCAGTGCGTTCCATGTTAAAAGAGACGCACCAGTGCCACAAGGCAATCATAAATAAGGGCCAAATGTAAATACCATTGATTTGCCCCCAAAATCGTTTTTTCAATAACATTTAAAAAACACAGCACATATCCTAAGTACAACCACTCAATATCACTTTTGAAACCACACTGTTTCCCAAAATACAAATCCTCTATCTTGCAAATGTTCATAGCAAGCATTATCAAAAAGCAAAAAACAAACCAACAGCAAACAAACTCAGGACCTTATTTATGAAGGCCTTGCGCCACCAGAGCGTCACTTATTTCCCATGTTTAAAGTGAAGCACCGGCAGCACAAGGCAATCATAAATAAGGGCCAAATGAAAATACCATTCATTTGGCCCAAAATAGTTTTTTGAATAACATTTTAGAAACACAGCGAAGATCCTATGTACAAGCACTCAATTTCACAACAGAACCCTCACTATTTCACAAAATACGAATCCTCTATCTTGCAAATGTTGATATCAAGCATTATCAAAAAGCATGACACAAACCAATAACAAAAAAACTCAGGGCCTTATTTATGAAGGCCTTGCGCCACCAGTGCGTCACTTTCTTCCCATGTTAAAAGTGACATACCAGCGCCACAAGACAATCATAAATAAGAGCCAAATGTAAATACCATTAATTTGGCCCCAGAATCGTGTTTTGAATAACATTTAAGAAACACAGAGCAGAACCTTTGTACAAGCACTCAATTTCACTTTTGAAACCTCACTGTTTCCCAAAGTACAAATCCTCTATTTTGCAAATGTTCATAGCAAGCATTATCAAAAAGCAAGACACAAACCAACAGCAAAGAAACTCAGGGCCTTATTTATGAAGACCTTGCGCCACCAGAGCATCACTTTTTTCCCATGTTTAAAGTGATGCACCGGCAGCACAAGGCAATCATAAATAAGGCCCAAATGTAAATACCATTGATTTGTACCCAAAATCGTTTTTTGAATAACATTTTAGAAACACAGCGAAGATCCTATGTACAAGCACTCACTTTCACTACTGAACCCTCACTATTTCAGAAAATACGAATCCTCTATCTTGCACATGTTGATATCAAGCATTATCAAAAAGCAAGACACAAACCAACAACATAAAAACTCAGGGCCTTATTTATGAAGGCCTTGCACCACCAGTGCGTCACTTTCTTCCCATGTTAAAAGTGACATACCGGCGCTACAAGACAATCATAAATAAGAGCCAAATGTAAATACCATTACTTTGCCCCCAAAATCGTTTTTTTAATAACATTTAAGAAACACAGCGCAGAACCTATGTACAAGCACTCAATTTCACTTTTGAAACCTCACTGTTTCCCAAAGTACAAATCCTCTATCTTGCAAATGTTCATAGCAAGCATTATCAAAAAGCAAGACACAAACCAACAACAAAAAATCATAGGGCCTTATTTATGAAGGCCTTGCGCCACCAGTGCATCACTTTCTTCCCATGTTTAAAGTGATGCACCGGCATCACAAGGCAATCATAAATAAAGCCCAAATGTAAATACAATTGATTTGCCCCCAAAATCGTTTTTTGAATAACATTTTAGAAACACAACACAAGACCTATGTACAAGCATTCAATTTCACTACTGAAACTTCACTGTCTGCTTCCAAATATTCTCCATAGAGCAAACAAGTCTCTATCTATATTAAATGAATCATTACTTACCTTCACAAATGCTTTGGGAGATTGAGAACAGTGTCAGACACACACACCAATTTTTCTTTAGCAGAGCAAAAGGTGTGCACTCAATACACTGAAACCAAGACTGGCATAGAAAATCTCTAATTCAACACACATATGCCTTATTTGAACCAATCAAAAGTCTTCCCTCACTATTTTCAAACCAACACCCTTCCCCCTCTCAGACCTTTCTATCTGTTACCATAGCAACTCCCTCCTAACTGAACTCTCAGGTTCAAAAGTTTATTCTACAATGTTGCAAATTAAGGGGCTCATTAGGATGGCGGACGGAAGTGCCTCCGCAGCCCCGGAGCATGCGGAACATGCCTATTCTGCGTCCGCTCGTTGCGGACACTCCGTCCACCAGATCAGGATAGGAAATATGGGCCAAAATCCGTCCGCGGAGGTAGATCACTGTCGGCTGCCCAACTACACCCAACCACGCGGCAGACGTAACCAATCCAGAGACTCCGCCGTACGGACTGACGTCTAGGACCGTCCTCCAAATCAAGATGGCGGAAAATACACATAAAAGCGCTGCGGAAAAACAACCTGCCTGAACACTGCGGATGCCCCACAGCGACCATACCCACCACAAGCCGCTCGCCGACATGGACCCAGCACTACACGCTTACCTGATACTCTTCGTGATCCACCACGTCCTACTCTTGGCCCACCATTGAGGACGACGCAGGTAGGCAACAAACCATTCGCTGTCTGGAGAGGAGTACCTGCAAGGGCCGTGACGTAGGGAGGGGGGAGTGACATGTATCTGAAACCACTGATTCGTGTGGAGGGGAGCACCTGCAAGGGTCGTGACGTAGGGAGGGGGAGTGACATGTATCTGAACCCACTGCCTTGAAGTAAATACAAATACACACCAACATCACACACGCAGGAATGACTCCGACAACCCATGACACATGATTGACAAGTTTATTTACACATAATCGGGGTAACATCACAGTCTAGGCTTGAGCATGGGCATAGTGGACACCAGAGCAGGTACATCATAGGCAGTACATGAGAGGGCATACAGCAGTATTAGAACAGCAACAGGGCATTGTGGACACCAGAGCAGGTACATCAGAGGCAGCACATGAGAGGGCAGAATGTAGTATCAGAACAGCAACAGTGCATTGTGGACACCAGAGCAGGTACATCAGAGGCAGCACATGAGAGGGCATACAGCAGTATCAGAACAGCACCAGGGCATTGTGGACACTAGAGCAGGTACATCAGAGGCAGCACATGAGAGGGCAGAATGCAGTATCATAACAGCAACAGGGCATTGTGGACACCACATCAGGTAATTCAGAGGCAGTACGTGAGAGGGGCCAAGTGCACCAACAGTCCATGGCAAGGCACAGGTCCATCAGAGGCAGTACATGAGAGGGGGTAAGTGCACCAACAGTCCATGGCAAGGCACAGGTCCATCAGAGGCAGCACTTGAGAGGGCATACAGCAGTATCAGAACAGCAACAGGGCATTGTGGACACCAGAGCAGGTACATCAGAGGCAGCACATGAGAGGGCAGAATGCAGTATCAGAACAGCAACAGGGCATTGTGGACACCAGAGCAGGTACATCAAAGGCAGCACATGAGAGGGCAGAATGCAGTATCAGAACAGCAACAGGGCATTGTGCACACCAGAGCAGGTACATCAGAGGCAGCACATGAGAGGGCAGAATGCAGTATCAGAACAGCAACAGGGCATTGTGGACACCAGAGCAGGTACATCAGAGGCAGCACATGAGAGAGCAGAATGCAGTATCAGAACAGCAACAGGGCATTGTGGACACCAGAGCAGGTAAATCAGAGGCAGTACATGAGAGGGGTCAAGTGCACCAACAGGCCATGGCAAGGCACAGGTCCATCAGAGGCAGTACTTGAGAGGGGCTAAGTGCACCAACAGTCCATGGCAAGGCACAGGTCCATCAGAGGTAGCACATGAGAGGGCATACAGCAGTATCAGAACAGCAACAGGGCATTGTGGACACCAGAGCAGGTACATCAGAGGCAGCACATGAGAGGGCATACAGCAGTATCAGAACAGCAACAGGGCATTGTGGACACCAGAGCAGGTACAGCAGAGGCAGCACATCAGAGGGCAGAATGCAGTATCAGAACAGCAACAGGGCATTGTGGACACCAGAGCAGGTAAATCAGAGGCAGTACATGCGAGGGGCCAAGTGCACCAACAGTCCATGGCAAGGCACAGGTCCATCAGAGGCAGTACATGAGAGGGGCTAAGTGCACCAACAGTCCATGGCAAGGCACAGGTCCATCAGAGGCAGCACATGAGAGGGCATACAGCAGTATCAGAACGGCAACAGGGCATTGTGGACACCAGAGCAGGTACATCAGAGGCAGCACATGAGAGGGCAGAATGCAGTATCAGAACAGCAACAGGGCATTGTGGACCCCAGAGCAGGTACATCAGAGGCAGCACATGAGGGGCACAATGCAGTATCAGATTAGCAACAGGGCATTGTGGACACCAGAGCAGGTACATCAGAGGCAGCACATGAGAGGGCACAATGCAGTATCTGAGGCACCACAAGTACGAATCACAATTAACCCATCCCAAGGACCACAGGAGTGGAAGACTGTTTACAATGGACAATGTACACACCATGTCCAATGACATGTGAGTGAAGTCAACAGCACCTTACATCACACTATCAGGTGGATTGCGTGAAGTTCCCGCATCGGACAGACTGCCAGCACCAGAACCCGGAGTGTGACACAGAGCCACAGATGTAGTGACTGACACGTGAGCCACAGACCCAGCTACACTGCCAGCACCTGATACAGGATTGTGAGACACAGCCACAGCTCGAGTGACTGACACATGCGCCACAGACCCAGATACACTGCCAGCACCTGATACAGGAGTGTGAGACACATCCACAGCTCGAGTGACTGACACATGCGCCACAGACCCAGATACACTGCCAGCACCTGATACAGGAGTGTGAGACACAGTCACAGCTCGAGTGACTAACACATGGGCCATAGACCCAGACACACTGCCAGCACCTGAAACAGGAAAGGGCACAACTGATACAGTGCCACTACATGATGCATGACAGAAAACAACAGGCACAGTGCCACTATCTGACACATGCGATTCAACTGCAGCTGCGCCACTGGGACCACTGAAATGATGAGCCATAGGGCTGTATGGGCCAGGAGGCAGGGTGGCTCGGGAGTGGGGGATAGTTGCAATTGGCCGACATCGGGGTGGGCATGTGTCAATGCTGTGTGTCTACGTTTCTTGGGGACATGTGACTGCACCCTGGACAGGACAGGACTTGCAAGTGGCCTGGACTGAAAAGAAATATTACCCACCATGGGAGGTGCATCTGCTGGCGGGGGAATGCTCTCTGGGGACGTGCTGGAGCCTGCTTGTGGTTTGCTGTGTGGCTGCCTTCTGGCCTCTGCAACATGTGTCATGGGGGATGCTACTACAGGGTCCACCTGCATCCGCTCCTGACGGGCCCTGATGTTATGTTATGTTATGTTATGTTCATTTTGATTTATATAGCGCCAAATCACCGACAGGTCTCTTAGCGCTTGCTTTGGGAACCCGTCCTGGCTTTCTCTGCGAGATAACCACTACTGGGCATCCCCAAGTTGAAGACCAGGCATCCCATTGCGGTAGGGCCGTAGTGGAGATTAAGCAAGCTATTGCCCAGAGTTGCAGAGTGTGAACCCATGATTCGAGTAGGCACCGAAGCGAGAATTATCAAGTCCGTGGACATTTGAGCACAAGACCCTGCCACATCGGGAATTGAACCCTGGTCCCGGGTCTGACCTCTGCATCAGGGTCTGCCTCCTCTAACCAGTGAGCCACACTTCTCCACTTGGGAGTGGAGGTAAGGGGTGACTCCACTGCGGAGACATCTGTATTCCGTTCCCTCAACAACAGCAGCCTCAGTGCATCAAGGGGTGATGTATGCCTGTCCTTGACAGCGCCACTATCTATGGGAGATGCCTTGTCCCTTGCATGTTCCATTTCCATAGGAGGAATGTTGTCTGTGGACCTTCCCTGTTCCCTGGATGGTGCCCTGTTCCAGGCAGCAGACTTGTCGACTGTGGTGTACCTATCCCCAGAACACACCTTCTCCCTGTGTGTGTCCCTGCCCCTGGGAGTGTCCGTGCTCTACTTAGGTGTGTTTGTCTTGTGACTGTCCTTGTCCCTGCCCATGGTAGTGGCTCCTTCCTTCCTAGTCTCCCTGCCCTTGGGAGTGGGTCCTTCCTTCCTAGTCTCCCTGCCCTTGGAGTGGCTCCTTCCTTCCCAGTCTCCCTGCCCTTGGGAGTGCCTCCTTCCTTCCTAGTCTCCGTGCCCTTGGGAGTGCCTCCTTCCTTCCTAGTCTCCCTGCCCTTGGGAGTGGCTCCTTCCTTCCTAGTCTCCCTGTCCTTGGGAGTTGCTCCTTCCTTCCTAGTGTCCCTGTCCCTGGGAGTGTCCCTGCTCTCATGAGGTGCCTTCGTCTTCTGACTGTCCTTGTCCAAGGTATGGTCCATGGAACTGGGAGTGAGGCTTGCCTTGGGAGTACCTTTTGTGTGGGATGCCTGTCCAGCATGTGTAGCCATTACACCCAACCCCTCATTTGGATCCCGTGTGTGTACTCCAGTGTATCTGACGTTGTCTTTGTGAACAGATTTTGCTGACCTAGGGGATGGTGTCTGAGCCCTCCGTGCCTTGACGTGCTGGCTGACGCTGCTTCTAGTGCAATAACCTGTATAAGAGTCCTGGTCAGAATATTCACTCCCCCCTGAGACATCCAGTGTTGTAGATGGTGAAACAGAAGTAGCACCCAGTCCATGCGACTGTACAATGGCAGATGACACACTGTTAGCCAATGTCTGCACTGTCCTGTGTAGACCAGCCAGATCGCCATCCATCCCTTCCATGAAAGCCACCACCTGCCCCAACTTCCTATCATGGTCTTGGAACGCATTTATCATATTGGTCTGTCCCACACACAGCTGTCGCAGCAGATCAACAGCCTCTGCACAAAGAGCATTTTGGCTCACCGAGGCTGAGGCAGCGGTGCCGACACCGAACGCCACTCTGCTCCCCCTACTCCTGCATGCACGAACAGTACATGGTGCAGTTGGCGCCAGGGTGGGCCCTGTGTGCTGTGTCCCGACAGAAGCTGTTGATTGCCCACTCCCAGTCTGTGACAACAGTGCTGACTCACCAACACTGTTGGAAGATTATGACGATGTTGTCTCCACATGCGAGTGCTCCGGGACGGTCCTGTCCCCCTCTCCGGCGCTGGCCTCTTCTGTGTCAGTCTGCGTGTGCGCGACGTCTGAGCCGGATGCATTGCCTTCAATCATCTCCTCCGTCTGTGGCTGAGTGCCCTCTGCCAATGCTGAAATGCACAGGAAATGGGTGTAAGTCATGGGCACACTCACGTACAGTACTGCTACGGAATCCCTAATGCCATTGATGACAATGTACATCGATTCCCCAACCTGCACACGGGCCACCCCTACCAGTCATCCTCACAGGAAATAAGTGGTGTTGGCTGTGCAACATGTACAGCATGCGGACAGGGCATGAGCACGTACATCTGCACACCAGTCTTGCCATGGGGTGACGGAGCACTACAGCATGTGCATCAACACTCAACTGCTTAGCGAGTGGCGTGTCAACCTGCCGGACCTGGACGTGACATTTCACTGCGCCAATGTCACCAACATGCCATTGAAACGAGACACACGATGCACGGAAGTCACTAATGTGTCTGGGCAACAATACATGCATTGCACTCACAAGCAACATACACTGACAGTATGCTTACCGCCATGTTGCTGTTCATCCACATGCAACCGCTTGGACAGGTCAGCATGCGTCACAGCAATGATACGGTGCATAAGAGGGGGCATTGAGGGGGTCATTGAGGGTTGGGCCAGTTCTTGGAATCATCCCTAGTGTCACTTCCGCTACATTCTTGCTCAGCCTGGCACGGCGGTGGTTGACATGGCCGGCACGGCGGTCCTGGGCAGGACCTGGCATGGCGGTGGTGGATGGGGCCTGGCACGGCGGTGGTGGACATGGCCAGCACGCCGGTCCTGGGCCAGGCCTGGCACGGCGGTGGTGGACGGGGCCTGAAACGGCGGTAGTTGACATGGCCGGCACGCCGGTCCTGGGCAGGGCCTGGCACGGCGGTGGTGGACGGGGCCTGGCACGGCGGTGGTTGACATGGCCGGCACGGCGGTCCTGGGCAGGGCCTGGCACGGCGGTGGTTGACATGGCCGGCACAGCGGTCCTGGGCAGGGCCTGGCATGGCGGTGGTGGACGAGGCCTGGCACGGCGGTGGTTGACATGGCCGGCACGCCGGTCCTGGGCAGGGCTGGGCCGGCGGTGTAGGCTGCATGATGCAATGTCACTGTAAGGGGGGTCATGACCTGCCATGTCCATTGACATCAGCTAATGGATGTGTTGGCCTGCACCTCCCCCGCCGAATACGTGCCCCGCCATGTTGGCGCCAGTGATTGAACATTGTTGCAAGTGAAGCCTCCGTCCCGGAGCCTAGCACATGCAGTTGCCGGTGTGTGACCGTGACGGACCGTGCACATGCAGCCAATGGGAAGGTGGAACGTGGGCCGCGTATGCCCAGTCGTAAACAGCGGAAGCAGTGCACCGCCATGGCGGGGCCAATGATTGTATCTTTGCTTATGATGCACCTTGTTCTATTGTCTGTAGCTGTCTAATGACGGTTGTGTGCGTGATTGCGTGACTCCACATGTAATGCTCTATCCCATGTGTGTCCATACCATGGCCATAGGTGTGCCACAAATGTGCATCACATGTGCATGTCGACATCGGGTATTTCCCTACACAAGTTTGTAGTACCTCACATCTACACAGTAGATTCCGGATGTATAGGCACATTCTGATTCAGTTGTCAGTGAGTGGTATATGTGAGATAATGACTATGGTGGGGGTACACTTGTGTTCAGTGCATGTGTGTTGCCTATTGTGTCACCATGCATGTGATGTACGTATTTATTGGTGTTGCCATTGGTGCATGATGAAATGGTGTGTGTGTGTGTATCTTTTCATTTGTGTGCATGCACTTGCATGTGTGTATGTGATGTTGCGCCTACACATTTGGGTCATGTCACATGTCTTGTTGGCAGTAATGTTGACCTGAGACAAAGTAGCATTGCACATGTTGAGACACATCATGTTGCTAGTGGCTGCACATTGTTGCTACGTCAATCCATGCTGTAGTGACAATCAGAGATGTCACATATATGACAATTATACACTGCATATTACGTGTTGGTAGAGTTCGTTGACATGTGAGTGAGTTGCACCGACATGCGTTGTATGTGAATTGACTTCCATTCCATCTACTCCCACACAGGAGGGCTCCAAATGTCCATCGCCCATACACTGTGCTGGAGGATATGGTTGACGAGGAGGTGATCAGGAAATTCAGGCTGGATCGACGTCGATTGATGGAGCTTGTGAACGAATTGTCTCCTCACCTGCAGCCGCGAAGAACCTATCCAGGTTCCATTACACCCACGGCAAAGGTGATGGCGGCACTCCACTTTTTTGCTACAGGTACATTTCAGTACACAGTTGGACATGCCGGGGGGATGTCACAGTCCATTTTTAGCATGGTACTTCGGGATGTACTGAGAGCCATGATTCTGTACAAGCATAACTACATTCATTTCCCACAGGCTGCAGAGTTGGCAGCGGTCAAAGCAGACTTCTATGCACTGGGTCAGATACCACACGTTGTGGGTTCCATTGATGGCCCGCATATCGCAATCATTCCACCATGGGCACGTGAGCAGGTGTTTAGGAATCGGAAGCACTTCCATTCCCTCAACGTGCAGGTGGTGTGCCAGGCCGACAACATAATATCACATGTGTGTGCAAGATTTCCAGGCTCTGCACATGACGCCCACATCATGCGGAGCAGCATTGTCCCCCAACTGATGGCAAATCTGCATCCGGCACATGAGTGGCTTGTTGCTGAGTATGCTGTGGTGACAGGAGTGATATCTGTGTGGCATGGTATGCCCACCAATTCAGGTTGTGATGTTTCTGTCTATCTCTCTCTTCCACCAACATAGGCGACTCGGCTTACCCAAACAGGCCTTGGCTGCTGAGTCCCATACGCAATCCAACTACAGCGGGAGAAATGCGATACAATGATGCCTATGGAAGAACACGTTGAGTGGTAGAACGTACATTTGGCCTGCTTAAGTCTAGGTTTCGGTGCCTGGATAAGACTGGAGGGGCCCTGCCTTACTCACCAGGCAAAGTATGCAGGATCGTGATTACCTGCTGCATGCTCCACAACCTGGCTGTGCGCAATAACATTGAACTGCTCTTGGACCCTGATGAACAGCAAGTTCCTCGCCCTCCCGACCCACCCATGTCGACTAATGAGGATAGTTGTGAGGAGGAAGGTGTGGACCAGAGGCGCCAGCTCATTGATCGCTACTTCCCTTGAATGTGAGTGTGCTCCTCTTGTGCTGCTTGTGTATGCCCTGTGTATGTTTGCTGGTGTTGTGTCATTGTGGTGTGCATCATCTATGTGTTCTGCAATGTGATGTATGCATGTGTGTGTGTGTGTGTGTGTTCATTTATTTGTACATACAAGTCTCCATGATGTGTGTACTCTCATCCAATCATGTTGTACTCAGTGTGGTTTGTGGAATGTTGCACTGCAGTGTGTTGTGATGAGTGTGAATCTTTTTCCTGACGTGTCTTTGCGGTTTCTATATTTCCCTAGGTCACTCCCACTGCGGCATGATTATGTACGAGTTGGATCCCTGAACCTGGTAACGTCTGTTTCTGATGCAATCATGTGAATAAACATGGAGGCAACACATCATTGAGTGAGTAAGTGGTATTTATTTACAGATTGTGCATAGGTGTTGGTGCATATTTACAAATGAGTGAAGGGGTAGGGTAGTGAGAGTTAAAGGTTATGGCAGATTAAATGTCCGTGCTGACACCACATAGGGTGGTGTCTGCCTAGTCCAGCAGGCCTGTGCCAATGATTGGCTAGGTGGGACCGGATAGTTGGCAGGGTGAATGGCAGGCTCAGGTAGTGTGACAGTCATTGTTGGCTCCTCTTGGAGCGTGTGGAAGGAGCATCCACACTGCTCTCGCCCACTTCCAGCCTCGGACGGCCCCTCCGTCTTAGAGTCGGGACAGAGTCAGCTGGGGGCACAGGCTGATCTGGTACCACATCCGTCACCAGGGGCGCAGGTGGCGGTGGCGGAGGCGGTGGCGGTGGCGGTGGTGTTGGTGCCGTGGGGTTGTTTGAGGGGGTGTGGGGAAGGTGGTGTTGGCGGCTATCCATCCCATCCACATGGTATTGTTCAGGGCCAATATGTCCACTAGTTGGCCAAGCCGCCTCTCAATGGCCCCCAACATTGCAGTGTTCTCAACAGAGTCCTGGTGGGCACGGTCTGCCTGTGCCTGGCCACGTGCATAGGTTTCCTGGACCCTGGCTAGTGCTTCCAGTGACTGTTCTACGGCATTGGGTGGGTGTCCTTCCTCAGGACGTCTTTGTGCTGTGCTCCTGCCTGCCGGATGTGGCCTTGCATCTCTGCTTTGCCTCACACTCTCGCTGCGTGGCTGGGATGGCGCAGGCCCGGCGTCGTGCGGTGGGTTGGCCAGGGTGGCAGGGGCAGGAGTGGTGGTACTGGTGGTGGAGGTGGTGGTGGTGGTGGTGCTGGTGGTGGCTGTGCAGCTCACAGTGTCCGGTGTTGTGGAAATGGCAGAGGCCGTAGTAGTCGGTGCTGGTATGACCTGGGAGCCAGATGGCCCTGGCTGCCTGCTTGTGCCCGCACCATCCTCCGCACCGGAGCTGGCTGGGCAATCGTCCCCAGAGACTCCTGAGTGGAGCCAATCTGGAGGCCGGATGGTGGTTCCACCTGTCAGATTACGATCACCTGCAAAACAAAAATGTGAAGATGAGTCATGTGGGCATTACGTGTTATTTTCATTCTGTTGACTATTCAGTCGGCACTGGCACTCACCCCACCCACCACCACCGCCATCCCTATGCACATGGGGGCCTTTTGGGAGTTGTAGTGCCGTCCCCTCACACACCCCACCCACCACCACCGCCATCCCTATGGACATGGGGGCCTGGTGGGAGTTGTAGTGCCGTCCCCTCACACACCCCACCCACCACCACCGCCATCCCTATGGACATGGGGGCCTGGTGGGAGTTGGACTAGTGACCTCTCACACACCCCACCCACCACCACCGCCATCCCTATGCACATGGGGGCCTGTTGGGAGTTGTACTGCCGTCCCCTCACACACTCCACCCACCACCACTGCCATCCCTATGGACATGGGGGCCTGTTGGTAGTTGTAGTGCTGTCCCCTCACATACCCCACCCACCACCATCGCCATCCCTATGGACATGGGGGCCTGGTGGGAGTTGGACTAGTGACCTCTCACACACCCCACCCACCACCACCGCCAACCCTATGGACATGGGGGCATGGTGGGAGTTGTAGTGCCGTCCCCTCACATACCCCACCCACCACCACCACCATCCCTATGGACATGGGGGCCTGGTGGGAGTTGGACTAGTGACCTCTCACACACCCCACCCACCACCACTGCCATCCCTATGCACATGGGGGCCTGTTGGGAGTTATAGTGCCATCCCCTCACGCACCCCACCCACCACCACCGCCATCCCTATGCACATGGGGGCCTGTTGGGAGTTGTCGAGCCGTCCCCTCACACACCCCACCCACCACTACCGCCATCCCTTTGCACATGGGGTCCTGTTGGAGTGGTTTAGGCGTTGGTGAGTATGTGGACTGCATGCATGGGTTGGGGTCTGGGAGATGTGTATTTATTTATTTATTTGTTCATTTTTGATATTTCTAAAGCGCAGCAAATACCCTCGGGCGTCTTGGCGCTGATAAAACCAGTTATTTGTGATGAGGAGAATGGGGAAAGAGCAATCATTGATCAAACAGCCATGTTTTCAGGAGCTTACGGAAGTGAAGGAGGGAGGGGCTCTGCCTGATGTTTAGGGGTAGAGTGTTCCAGAGCTTCGAGGCTGCCACCAAGAAGCGTAGATCACCCCAAGATACCGTCTTGGTACGGAGAATGACCAATTGGCTGAGGGTAGCTGAGCGCAACAGTCTGCTTGGTTTGTACAGTTCAGTTGCAGCTGCTCTTTCAGAAAATGTGGTCCTTGATTTTTGAGCGCTTTGAAAACAATACAAAGGGACTTGAAATGAATTCTGTTTCGAATAGTGAGCCAGTGGTATTCCTTTATGCTTTTTGATATTGATTCGTATTTTGTTTTGCCAGAAAGCAGACATGCTGCTGCGTTCTGGATAGTTTGTAGTTTAGTTATAACTCTGGATTGTGTGTTGAGGAAGAGACCATTACAGTAATCCAGAGCTGATAGCACTAGGGAACTGACCAATGTTTTGATGGCTGACTCCGGAGAAAGGGACGGATTTTTCTGATCATCTTCAGCTTTAGATGTGCTGTGGAAACTGTTTTATTTGCATGGTCCATGAAGTTTAGACCTTCGTCAAAGATGAATCCGAGGTTCCTAACTTTGGCAGTCGGGGTGGGAGGGGTGCCGAAAGCATCAGGCCACCAGCTTGATGGCCAAGCTGGGAAAAGGGGTCCAAATATGACCACCTCAGTTTTTTCTGAGTTTAATTTAAGGCAGTTGGTGGCCATCCATTCTCCTATGTCTACTAGTCCCTTTTTGAATTTTTCTGCCACTTGATCTCCGTCACCTTTGATTGCTAATACCAACTGGGTATCGTCGGCATAGGAGGTTAGGCTCATCCCGTGTGCTTTGATGGTGTTAGCAAGGTCCGACACATAAATGTTAAATAGTGTCGGACTAAGGGATCAGAGTTGTGCCGATTGAAAGGGTCCTAAGATGACAGCCTGCGTTCTTCTGGCTAGGAAGGAGGCAATTAGGTCTTTAGCAGAGTGACAGATTCCGAATCCCTCAACACGGTCGACCAGGATGGTATGGTCGACCGTGTCAAAGGCCGCTGATAAATCCAACATTACCAGGATGGCTGTCCCCCCCTGATCCCTGATTACCCTGATATCATCGGCAGCCTTAATCAGGGTTGTCTCTGTCCCATGGTATTTCCGGAATCCAAATTGCGTGTCATCTAGGAGATGGTGTTTTTCGATGTATTCAGAAATCATCCACATGGAGATGAGAGTTGTGCCGATTGAAAGGGTCCTAAGATGGCAGCCTGCGTTCTTCTGGCTAGGAAGGAGGCAATTAGGTCTTTAGCAGAGTGACAGATTCCGAATCCCTCGACACAGTCGACCAGGATGGTATGGTCGACCGTGTCAAAGGCCGCTGATAAATCCAACATTACCAGGATGGCTGTCCCCCCGATCCCTGATTACCCTGATATCATCGGCAGCCTTAATCAGGGCTGTCTCTGTCCCATGGTATTTCCGGAATCCCAATTGTGTGTCATCTAGGAGATGGTGTTTTTCGATGTATTCAGAAATCTGAGTGTTCATGGCTTTTTCGATCACCTTAGCCACGAACGGGAGACTCGCAATGGGCCGGTAGTTTTTTAGCTCATTTTTATCCAGGGAAGGTTTTTTAACAGGGGTTTTAGTAGGGGGGGTTTTAGGGGGTCAGGATAAGTGCCTGCAAGCAGAGTGGAATTACAGACTTGGGTGAGTAATGGAATGATGGAGTCCATTACCGGCAGGAGCACTGAGAATGGGCAAGGGTCCAGGGCCGATCCTGATTTAATAGAGGACACTATGGTTTTTATATGGTCAGTTGTAACTGGTTGAAAGCTAGGGAACGTGTTGGCTAGTGGTAGAGTGGAGGAATTGACTTTCCTAGGAAGTGATTTGCCGAGAATGCCTGATAGATATCATCAACTTTGGTAAAGAAAAAGGAGGCTAAGGAGTCACATAAAGCTTGCGACGGGGGGGAGTGAGATCCGGGAAGTTGCCTGACAGTGATTTTGTGATTTGATACAATCGTCTACTGGAGTTTTTGGCTTTTTGGATTTGGTCAGAGTAAAAATCTTTTTTCGCCTTTGTGATCATGGTTTTGTAGAGTGCCAGAGATTCCTTATAAGTTGCTTTGCTAGCTGTATTGTAGGTTTTCCTCCATTGTCTCTCCTTGTTCTGGTTAATTTGCTTTTGTGTCTTCTGCGTTGTGTGAGGCACACCATGTTGTTGTGCTCATGGTGCTTGGTTTGTACTTACCAGCCTCATCTCTATCCTCAAGTCCATCAAGGGTCTCAGGGTGTAGGATGCTCAGCACCTTGTCCTCCCACTCGGTGTACGGTAAGGGCTCCGGGGGGGTTCCACCGCCTGTGTGATTTGCCCGGAGATAGTTCTTTGCACAGATGGATTTGACTCGGGTCTTGAGGTCATGCCACCGCCTCTAAATCTCCTGCTTCGTCCTCGGGACGGTTCCAGACGCATTCTCCCTGGTGACTATCCGGTCCCACATGTTGTTTTTCCTGGCTATGCTGGTCTGCTGCACTAGGGCCCTGAATAAGTGGGGTTCTACAAGTAGTATTTCATCTACCATAACCTTTAACTCGATGTCAGTGAATTTGGGGTTCTTTTTTGGTGCCATGGTGTGTGGTGTTCGGGGTGTGGGTTTGAGTGAATTGAGAGGTGCAGGTGTGTGGTGTGTAGGAATGGTGTGGTGGGTCTTTGTGTAGTGGGTGTGTTTGGGTGTGGGTTATGTGTAAGATATCGGTGTTTGCTGTAAGTTCTGTGGTGTCTCCTGCTAGCATGTGATGTAGAGGATTTCTGGAGTGGGTGGGAGTTATTTTATAGTCTGTGTCTTGGTCCTGTCTGAATGGTTATTGGCAGTCAGGTGCTAGGTGGGTGTGTTGCCAGGTGTGCATTATGTGGTACTTGGGGGTGGGTCATTGTGTCTTGTGATTGGTTTTGATGTTTCAGGTGGGTGGTCGTTCATTTTCCTGTGTTTGGTATTAATTTCTGTCGAACTGTATGGCATTGGTTTGACGGTAGGGATGTTGTTCGTGTTGGGCTTCCGCTGTGGAGCACGGTTTCTCGTTCCATTGGTACCGCAGCCGACGTGGATCGCGGTGGCTACCGGGGTACTTGCGGAGTTATCCGAATTGCGGACACGGACACTACTCAGGTATAGCGGGAGAAGTGGATGTCCTCGCGGTCATGTGCGTACGCGGCGGTCGGTGTTCTTTCGGTTCCGTCTGCCTGCGGCGGTCTCAGGTGTACTTCGACCGCCGCGGACGGGGTTTGGTGTGCTCCGTCCGCCGCGATCGGTGTTTCATTCATATATTATCCTAACCGCTATTACAGTTTTTCCGTGGACAGGTCCGGAGTATCTTGCCACCTTCCTCGGCGGACGGAACACGTTTACGTCCGCGATCCTAATCGACCCCTTAGTCAGCAACGATGTTTGACCTCTCAAGACACCAGCTTATCTAGGGCATTATTGCTTTTAGTGACTTTTTCTTAACCATTCAAATTGCGTCTTACACACAACACAACCATGCACCCTAACTTTCAGTTTTCAACTATCTGAATCCACCAATCATTGCTTGTGATTCAACAGCAGGGAAACTCCACAATTATTTTTTTGTAAACTCCTACTGTTCCAACTGCCATTTCATTCGCACACTTCATCTGACTGCACCAGAACCTTCTCTCATGATGTATTCTGTATGAATTATTGGACATAGCTACATCCACTGGGCTTTTTTTTTTTTTTCTTTTTTTATTCCTCATATACCAATTTGGGTTCTCTAGACGGAGATCCTCTCCCCTCCCCCTGGCATCACGATGTTACGCCCACAGAATTTGACGCCAGAGAGAGCCGGAAAAAGGTACTCCCCTCTAGTGTTTACTGTTTGCTTTATCCACCTCAGCCTCTGTAACTTGGCGACCCTCGGATTGGTTGAGGACTAAGCACCAACAGTACCCAGGTGAAATCATCGGAATACTCTCATCTGTTCCGCCATGCCACAAGGAGCTCCCAGATCTTAGACTCAGAGGAAACATCACATGCTATATCAGACTCACTAATATAAATGATATACCTTAAGCAATCAGAGAAAGTGGGAGCATCTTCAGATTTCCATGCTTTACATATTTCTCGCCTAGCCAATAACATCACATAGAAAATAAATTTAGTCTGCTGATTTGCAAGCTGGTAACCCGTCCCCAGACCAAACAGAATCATTGCCGGTGAAACCACAATCTGTGTTCCTAGTACATCCTTCAAAAAACCCTCAATTTGTTTCCAAAACAAGTTAAGGCTAGGACATTCTACGAACATATGCATATCATCTGCCTCTAACAAATTACACCTTGGGCAGCTATATTGTAGGTTTGTGATCCTTGTCAGTCTTTTTGGGGAGAAATACACCCTGTACAGTGTAAACAGATGGTTTCGTTTAAGAGGAGCGGATTTTACTATTCCGTTCACCAGACTAAAAGAGTCCCCCCACAGGTCTACCAGTTTGTTGCTATCCAGCCCCAGAACATTTCCCCAGAGATTTTGAAGTTCCAGATCAGTAACTCCCTCTTTTTCCATCAAAGTCTCATACCAAAAAGCGAGTTCTTTATCCCAACGCCCCTTTCTATTTACAAAATCAAATTTCGGGTTAGATGTACAATCCCATATTTCCGTAGACCACCAGCTTGACAGCTGGTAATATTTAAATCTTGTAAGGGTTCCTCCCGTCAACCTAGAGAAGGAGTCCCACCCCAATAGCTGTTGATCGTTTTGTAAATCTTTCCACTGCATTAACCCTGCTAATTTAAGAGGGGTTGACAATTGGTCTCTAAGGCATTCTGGGGTCCCTGGGGAGTCCCATATTGGGGCTCTGAGAGGCGTAGTATGGAATTTGTAATTTTCTTCTGAAGAAAACCCAATTCTTCAGAGCCGTAACTAAAACGTTTAGCCTAACCTTTTTGTAAAATCTGGGGTCTCCAAACTTAAATAAAAAGTATTCGTGGCCTTGGGGGATACTATGCAGTATTGCTTGAAACAAACGACCCAAAAAAGACGTATCTGCCTTACCTGCCATAACTCTGAAATTTTTAAAGTGGAAGGAATGGGCATAATGCAAGATGTCAGGTAGCGCCAGACCTCCCATTTTTAATTGTCTTCTTAACTTTTTAGCAGAGATTCTGGGCATTTTGGAATTCCAAATGAATGAACCTATTTTTCCTTGTAGTTTTCCCACCGCCTTTGTGTCGAAAGATAAGGGTATTGAATTAAACAAGAAAGTTACCTTTGGTAGTATAATCATCTTTATAAGATTAACCCTCCCGAAGATGTTTAATGGGAGCCCGGACCAACGCTGTAATTGACCACAGATTTCCTTATATACCTTGTCCAGATTAACTGTCGATATCTGAGTAATGTCCTGGACTAACTGAATCCCAAGGTACCTCATCCTTATGTTTCAGGCAACACTGCCTCCTGGTTCCATTGCATGATTTCCGTTTTATCCTTATTGATTCTATAACCAGAGGTCTTTCCAAAGGCTTCTGCATGTTCAAAAAGTCTAGGTATTGTTACCTCAGGATTGGAAGTGAACATTAAGAGGTCATCTGCATATAGGGCAAATTTTAGATCCAGATCGTTTATTGAAAAGGGTTTTATTAAATGATCTGCCCTTAGTTTATTCACTAATGGCTCGATATATAAATTAAACAATAGGGGGGAAAGGGGGCATCCCTGCCTAGTGCCCCTTGATATTTGAACCCAATCTGAAAGCGTCCCATTTACAAAAATCCTTGCCTTTGGGTTCAGGAACAATGCTTTTATAGAGGCGATGAAGTTAGTAGGTAAGCCGAATGCGGACAATACATCCCAGAGATAATCCCAGTTTACCTGATCGAATGCCTTTGCGGCATCTATCGCAACGATAGTCAGCGGAAGTTTCTTATCAGTAGCATAGTCTATTGCTGTGATGGCCTGAAAAGTCAGCTCGTTAATCTGCCTACCCGGCATGAAACCCCTCTGATCCTCATGTATAATAGTTTTAATCACTTTGGCCAGCCTTGCCGCCAATACTCCTGCAAAAATTTTGTAATCAGTGTTCAGCAGGGAGATCGGCCTATATGATTCAATAATCAGGGGGTCCTTATTTGGCTTCAAGATTAAAGCAACTGAGGCCTCCAACCAGGTCTTTGGGATCGGTTCACCAGCCAAATATATTTTATTAAACAAGGAAGTGAGAGCTGGGACGATTATCTCCGCACCAGTTTGATACACCTCCACAGGGAGTCCATCCGGGCCCGCAGCTTTCCCTTTTGCCATCTTCTTCATCTGATTAAGAACTTCCCCCTCTTTTATCTCAGATTTTACAAAGTCAAAGTCGTTCTCCTGACACTGCGGAAGTCTGACCCCCTCCAACCATCCATCAGCAACCAGATTGGATTTATCCTTGGTTTCAGAATATAAGGTCTGCATGTATCTTCTTGCCTCTTCCGATATTTCTTCATTAGCAAAGGAGACATCACCAGAACTTTGCACTTTAAGGCCATTGATTTGATTTCTTGCTCTATCAGACCTAGCCTTCCATGCAAGGAGGCGGACACATTTTTCCCCATATGAGAAGTTGCTAAGTTTACTTGAATCCCATTTCTCTTTAATGATCTTATCGAGATTCGCCTGATATTTCGATTTCAGATTTTCTAATTCTTGTTGTAGGATGTGTATATTAGCATGTTGTTCGAGTGAGGCCTTCTGCAATTGTTGCTCCTTTTGCTTAATCTCCTGTAATGAATTCCTCTCTGTTTCCTTCCTATTCTTACTTCTCTTAATCATTGTGGTTGTAAAAAAAACCCTTAAGTAGGTCTTGAAGGCTTCCCACACTATTTGTTCTGAAGCAGTTGCCTTGTTAAACACAAAGTATTCCTCCATTTGTCTCCTCAGGTCTCCCCTTATTTCCTCCTGTTGTAATAGTGATCTGTCTAATGTCCACCTTCTGACCTGCCCTCCCTGTGGAATCTTTATAGACAGGGTTACTACTGAGTGGTCCGATAATATTGCTGGAACATAAGAAGTGGTTGTGACTTTGGATAAGAGCTCTTGATCAATTAAGAAAAAATCTATACGTGAATGATGTTTATGTCTATGGCTGTAAAATGAGTAATCTCTGTTTTTCTGGTTTTTGATTCTCCATACATCTAAGAGACTAAAGTCTTTCATGATGGTTTTAAGCTCTCTCTTCGATTTAGGTAGAGAAAAAGAAATGGCCTTAGAGGTACGGTCAAGTTTTGAATCAAAAACTAAATTGAAATCTCCTCCTAAAATAATAGGTGTATCTTGCTCCAACAAACTGGTTTTTAAGCTGATTAATGCATCTGGACAGTCCTGGTTCGGACCATAGTAGGCCCCACAAGTCAGCCTTATGTTATTTATAGTTATGAAGGCAGTCAACCATCTTCCTGTGTCGTCAGTATCGTACTTTTCCACCCTTACCCCACTATTCACTCTAACAATAATTGCTACACCCCTTATTTTGCTGCTTTGATTAGAGCAGAGGAGATCTTGTATCCATCTTTGATTTTTGAAGGCATTTTTACATTCTTTCTGGTCTAGATGTGTTTCTTCTAGCATAATGATATGAGCATCTGATTTTCTCAGAAACTCACAGATTCTTTTCAGCTTTTTGTCCTCTCTAAGCCCGTTCACATTCCAGCTTATGAACTTTAAATTATCCCCCGCCATTAATCATATGTTCGTCACTGTCATCATTATTTGATATAACTATAATTTCTAAAGCTATTTTAGATACCATTGATATATGAGGAAAATTTTCTTTTATATTTTTTGACCCTTCCCCCCCCCTCCCTTCCCTTGAGGAACCCCCCCTCTTGAACCTTGGCGATCTTATCGCCGTTGAGAGCCTTGTCCCTGGCCTAGTCCCTGCCTCATCTTAGTGTGTTTACATATTCTGTGTCAGTGCCTCTATCTCCACCTCATATCTTTTTTTTTTTTTTTTTTTTTTTAGTGCAAAAGAAAAAGAAAATAGTGATGAAATAAAGTTTTTTTTTTTTTTTTTGAGTTTTCTTCTTTTGTTCTATGTATTTTTTTTTATTTTTTTTATTTAATTTCACTCGCAGACCCTTCTTCAAGTATTCTTTTTCTTTGTGTTATTATTTTACAATGTGTTTTTTTTTTTTTTACATATATTACATATATTTAGTTACGGGCCTCTCTTTGCGCTTGCTGAACTTCTTGATGGTCCTTCATTGCTTCCAGAAAGCGGTCTACTTCCTGTGGGGAGATGAAGTTATATGTCTTGTTGTTCCAAACAACTCGTAGTGATGCTGGGAATTTCATCATGACTTGAGCACCGAAACTTCTTATTTCCTGCATACGTGATCCTAACTCCCACTGTCGCTGAGCTGTTACTTTGCCTATATCTGAACGGATTAAATATTTTACTGAGTTAATCTGCAATGATGTATCTGCGAGCCCCCTGCTCAGAATCAGCTCCTTCACCGAGAATGTTAGGAAGTTTACTAAGATTTTCCTTCGTGCATTCCGCCCAGAATGTTGCCGAAATGGATCTCTATGCGCTCTTTGGATTTCCTTTTCCAATTCGATGTCTGGTCTATCCTTCAATACACCTTCTCGCAATAGTTTGCATACTAAAGTCTTCACGTCCCCATTCTCTATTCCCTCCGGAACCTTTAGAAACTTCAGATTGTTTCTCCTGGAATGGATTTCTAGTCGCTCCAAATCTAGTTGCAGAGACCTGTTCTGCTCTTTCAATTCCGTTATAGCCTTAGAGTGTGCCTCGTACCCTTTTGTGAGAGTAGCGACCTCTCCCTCTAGAGCCTCCGTTCTAGTGCCTATCTCGTCCATTTTATTCTCCAAACTTGTGCATTTTCGGGCGATCTCACTCTGGTTAGCTTCCGATGTTGCAAATTTAGGGAGCAAGCTTGCCAGGAGATCTTCCCTCAAAGTAAGCAAGAGGCTCTCTAAGCTTTGATTTTCCTTCTGCGGTTCGTTTGATGATGAAGCTGAAGCTGATGCTGACATGGACATGGACAAGGATGTCGATATAGGTACAGATATAGAAGGAGATATAGCTATGGGTGTTGTCTCATGCTCGGGTTCTTCTTCCGGAGTCTCCCCTAGGTCTCCCAAGTCAGTCTCAGGGTCCAACATCAGAGGGGCATATTTGTTCTGAAGCGTGACATTTGGTTGTGAAGGGGTCCCCAATGTATTGGCTGGGGGGGCCAAAGGGGTCTGTCCTGTACCTGCATCAGAACTTGCTTGCACTGCTTGCACTGCTTGCTTTGTTTCCCCACCACTTCCTTTTGAACTGGATCCAGTGTTTAGTGTAGGGCTGGAGACTGTCTTCTCCATTATCTTGAAGTAAGATACCAAAGAGGGAGGGGGTTTAGTTGACTTGGCAATAATGCAGCCTTTCTTCAGCTTTCTGCAATCCCCTAGTTTACTTTTTTCTCTTTTCTTCTGTTTTGGGGTTAAAGGGGTTAATGTGGCTGGGCAGCCTGGTCCCTTGCTTCCAGTGAGTAGCAGCTCTTTATCGTGTAAGGAGCGCAGGAGGTATCTATTCCTAGCTGCTGGGGGGACAGCAACCCCTGTAGTCTGCTTCAATATTAAGCCTGCCCCTCCGTTTTTTTTGCTCTCCTGGTCCTTTTGTTCCTGACTCCCAGCAATATACACACCCTCTCCTCGACACTCGCTGTGATTTTAGTTGATGCTGTGCCAATGTCCATTCCTTCGGGGCTCCTATACTCTGCTGGAGCCTGACCCTTGGTCCCCACCACTGACGCTGCACTGATCACTGCACTAATCCGCTCCCAGTACTCCACACTTTCCTTAAATACCAAAGCGTCATTCAATGTCCCCCCTCTCTGCCTTTCAGAACTAATCACGCTCACCGTGTTCAGCCTTCCTCTACAGCTGCCATTCAGGTAGATCCTCGCCGCCGCTGCTCGTGTCCTACGCCAGACATTCGCCAAACACCAGGCGCCGCGCTGCTCTGCAGCTGCCCGTAGCACCGCGTCTTCCGAGTAACTCTCCCGGGGACGTCCCATGCGTGCGCAGGTCCTAGCGCCGCAGGGTTCCCACACGGCGGCAACTCGAAGAAAGAAAACGAATATCTCCGTCAGAAACCAAAGCCAGTATTCTCATACAAGAAGTCCCCGCATTATCTCACCGCTTAGTTCCCTGCATCTCGCTCCTGCTGCCGGCACTGACACCACTGTCTCACTCGGCAGTCTAGGTCCAGGACGTGCTCTCGCAGCCGGCGTTAGCCTGCCGCCATCTTTCCTCTCTCGCTTTTCCTAGTTGCAGTCTACATCCACTGGGTTTAAAGGTATGCAGCAAGAAGAAATTGTCAAAACCTTAATTTATCAAATGTGGAAATCAAGTGGATTGGCCAGAGAGGATTGAAATGTCACCAATTGATACGATTGGTGAAAACCTTTTTGCATTTGCCAAACCCTGACCTCTTAATAGTGCACTGTGGAGGAAATGACTTAGGCACTATGACTGTGGTTGGTCTTTCAAATTAACTTACCTTTCACCACTGCCACCCTCTCTTTGACCCATGCCACCCTCTGTTACATTAATGCCACCCTCTGGTTCATCATCACTGTAGAAGATGGGGGGGGAAAAGCAAGCACACCTGCCCTGCTTCAACTGACATGAATTAATTTGGGGTTAGTTTATTAACAACACCTGCCCTGCCCCAACTGACAATAATGAATTAGGGGCTAATTAATGTGTCACTGAATTTGAAGTTCCAGCCTGGCACCTGCTTGTCTGCTCCCTTAGCTGTAAATCAGGACTTTTGTGGCATACAGTTAAGGTCAGAGCAGGGTCACACAATAATTGCAAGCAGGCAACCGAATTCTGGAGGGCCCCCTCAGGAAGCACAACAGGGAATCGTTACAAATCATGAGATTGACCTTTTGCACCTGCTCATTTGTTTTGCTTTTGCAAAAATCGTTTTTCGGTAATTTCGCGTTATTTGCGAGGTTCGGCGTCGTGCGAAACCGACCGCGGAAGCCGCCAATTTGTGCGAATGAGCTTTATACTTTTTTTGCGGTGTGTTATTTCCCGCGTTTTTTGCAGTATTCGCAAACCGCTTGCAGCGCAACATGCGAATTTACCCCAAGGTCGAGTACGGGCGTAGTCATAGTTTTGTTTGCGTGACGTATTTCCGTTTCCGCCCGCTATGTATAATCTCGCGAAGTAAGCGCATTGCGAGTACAAGTTCGCACGAGATCGCGAGGAAAATCGCGTGCGAACTTACTTTCGCGCTTGTGAACGGGCGGCCATCTTGTTTTTCATTCCTTTCCTGTGTCTGGGCATGGTGTTTATCCTCTTTCTATCTTTGCCATCCTTTGCTTGTTTTCAGTTTTTTTTCGAACGATTTTGCTTCTTATCTATCCCTCTCTTTTCCTAGCTGTATATATTTTGTCTTTTCTGCTATTTTTGTTTACTTTTGAACTACTTTTTTTAAACTTTTTTCTTTTCTTCTTCCCTATCCTATTCCTTCTTAATTTTCTACTTCCTACCTTACCTGCCCAGACCATGGTGAAGCCAGGTGCCGTGAAGCTGCCCAGGCACTTGAGGGCCGCAGCGGCGGGGAGGAGGAGTCCTAGACCCCGTGCCAGGACAGCATGCGGGCGATTGAGGGGGGAGCAGGTGACGCAACGGGAGATCTTCAGCCCGGAGGAAGTGGGCGTGCTGGTCTACTTCGTCCAGCGCCGCCTGCCCAGGACCATCGCGGGAGGCGGCAGGATCGCGGCCGGCTGCTACAACATCCGGGAGCGCCGGAAGCGGTGGCAGAAGGTGTGCTGGGCCATGTCCCAGCTCTACGGGGTCCAGCGCACCTACAGCCAGGCCACCCACCGCTGGACGGACCTCCTGGACCGGGAGCGCGACCTACTGGACCAGCTCGGCTTGGAGATCCCCGGGCTTGGTGAGTAGTAGTAGCTATTTCATCACTCACTACTTTTCTCCTGCTCTGTGTTGTTGTGTTGCAAATATTTGTTTTTTACATGGAGCAAGCCAATAATGCTGCTGACGATTACATTGTAGTTAAAAATATATTTTAAAATCTTCTGTGCATTTCAGGTGCACTGCTCTCCTTCTCAGTGGCGTTGCTACTATGCTTATTTGTTTTCTATTTTGTGGTCTCATTGGCCTGAGTAACTATTATGTATGAGTGTACTTTACAGAACTGCATAATGCTAGACAATAGGGGGCAGATTACATTTACAAGCCCCTTGCACCACGTTTACATTGCCTTGCATGACGCAACAGCGACGTGAACGTGGCGCATCCCTGCGAGTCATTTACAGCGTGACACATCTAGGGAGATGCGTCACGTTATAAAGCCATGGGCCTGCGCCACAATGGGTGCGTTCCTAGTACGCAGGGTGAACGGTCCGGGGGCTGTGCGCCTCGCAAAAGTGCCTGCGTGAAATCTACAAGATTTAACGCAGGCACTTCTGCAACCCTGCTACGTCAATTCAATTCCTTATGCCTGCTTGAAGCAGGCGTAAGGACTGACACAGCATGTTAAGTATTGGGTGGCCCTGAGCATTACTGGAGTTGCATTGCGTTGGCGACGTGACTCCAGCGATGCGCCGCTCTTACGTGACGAGATGCGTCACGCAAGTGCCTACCCTTGCGCCAGGGCGCGCCGCATTGTAAATGAGGCGCATCTGCCGTGTCGCAAGGGTAGTTTTGCATGACGCATTTGATCTGGCGCATCTCTGGAGATGCGCCAGAACGCGTAAGTAAGTATGCCCCTAAGGGGCCGAATTGCAATTACCGTCGCTTCCCGGCAAAGTAGCAGGGATGCGCCAGTAATTGTGCGGCCAGCTACCACCACCAAACATGGTGCGCTGTTTTTGCAATGCGGCGCACCATGGGCCCAAAACGTCACCGAAGCTTTACTGCTGGAGGTGCGTCGCAACGATGGCGCAGCTCCAGCAATGCTCTGGGGTACCCTATCTCCCCAATGCTGGGTCAAGCCATACGTATGGTTCAAGCAGGTGCAGGGTTTGTGTGACGCATCATTGTCCTAAAGTTGACTGATTGAAATTTTGTAGATTTTCCTCAGCCACTTTTAGGATGTGTTCCAGCGCAGGAATGCCCTCCCTTGCGCCGGAACACCCCCGATGGCGCAGGGCTTTATAACGGGATGCATCTCCCAAATGCGTCACGTTGTTATAATATTATACGCCACACCATGGCGCCTCTTTTGTTTAGCTGCTGCGTCACAAAAGTCACGCAAGAACGAGGCAAAATAGCTGCAAGGGGCTTAAATCTGCCCCTTCCTTTGTACCCCTGACAATAAGAAAAATAGTGGCGGTGGATTGATAGTTTGACTATTTAACCCTTTTGATGCTCATGACGAGCTCAGCTCGTCATGATGCACGGTTGAGCTGTGCTGATGACGAGCTGAGCTCGTCATGATCAATGGACCTAACAAAAAGTCAGCATAGGAGGGGAAAACACCTAGCAGCCAAGGTGTTAAATGACTGGTTATGTAGCAGGCAACTGTTAGTGTTGTCACTGATCTGACTGAAATCACAATGGAGTTTGTCTGTCACTTTGGGTCTTGCCAGCGGACTGCTGCCTGCCAGTCCTAGGTGAACCTTTCAGTACTTTGTTTAGTGAGTTACGTGACTTTCGAAGTCGCAGGTCCGCAAATCAATGAAAACTAACCCTAATCAATATAATTTCGCGGAAATATTTTGTTATTGTTGTTTTGAAATGTTTGATTTGGTTGACATTGACAAGCAACAATCATCCATGTTTTCTGTTCTTTCTTTCGTGTTGTACGTCAGCTCCCCCCAGGGGCGAGGGGACACAGGAGCAGCAGGCGGCGGCGGATGCTGTTGAACAGGGCCAGGATCGGGCAGACGAGGGCTCCTTTGCTGGCCCCAGTAAGTTTTCATTTTAGACTAGTACCTATTTTTCCTAGCATTCCTCATTTGATTTTTTCAAAATCGTCTTTGATCTTCTTGTAGACTGTATCTAAATTCTTATCCTGCCTCTACTATGACTCCCTGTGGTATTACTAGATTATTCTTATTAGTCTGTCTGTGTAGCTAACTAAGATTGCACGGTTGGCAAAACTCCCATTCTAGTCAGCAATAGCTCTATCAACTTAGTGCAGTCCTCTGGGATTGTCCATAATGTCTTTTGAAGTGTTCTATCTGCTTTGAAAATTCCCAACTATAAAATGTGAATGACCACCAAGAAAGAATAAGATACTACCTTTTGGTTTGGATAGGAGGACAATCCATACCACTACTGTTGCGGGTACAATTCTTCTGCAGAAACAGAACTATGGACAATAAATAGTGCATTGCTTATAAATTATAATAGGCGCTATTAGAGTTTCAACATACCTCTGTGATAACAGACTTTGAACCCCCAATGTCCTTACTGACTGACTACATAGTGTGGCACAGTCATTTAACTCACGAATTCATCGATGATTGATCCCCAATGATGATTATCCAACGTAGCTCAAGAGTACGGAGTCAGAGCCAAGAAGTGTCAGAGGCACGGACTCATGCTTGCATAAATTGCAAAACCTTTCGCTCAGTCACTCTAGTCTGGACCAAAAAACACAGAGTCTATTTAAGTTTAAAAGCTGTATTAAAAGTAAACACATTTATTAAAATGAAGTCATAATAAAAAAACTAAACGTTTAATAGAGAATGGAAAAGTGGTTAGTGCTGACGATTAATTGAAGACATTTCTTATGGTCGAGCCGAGCTCTCACCTGGTTTCAACTTGATCTTGTTGTTAGAAGTCCATCTTCTGTCTGTGTGGAGAAAAATGGTGCATGTTAAAAAGTCAGCCTTCATCAGTTGTGCCAAAAAGTGCAGCAAGACAACACCCTTACCTGGAAAAAGGACATTTTTTTTTACTTTAGAGTAGACAGTCACAAATTACATTGTTTTCACATGTCTTCATTCCTAGACCAAATACTAGTGAGTGGTTTATTGTAACATTCTTAAATGTACTTTGTAGGTCGAACAATCTGGTGGCGGGGCCAGCGCGGAGGTGGTGGTGCTCGACACGGAGGCGGAGGGCAATTCTTCAGGGGGGAGGTGGCGGCTCCAGTGCCGACTGTGAGAGTTGAGACGGTGGTGGTGGCGGGCAGAGGTAAGCTCTTATATATTCCTTACTTATTGAGATTGAAGACGTGGCTGGAAAGGAAAGAATATGAGATGCATGGCTGGGTGAATGATGAAGCAATGATTGGTGGAAGGACAACAGCCTGGGTGGGTGACCCAGAAACTGTATGTGTCCATATACCTGGATCATGCTACTATCTGACTCTTAGATAGCATATGTGTATCTAGAGCACGGGTACTCATAGTTCGGCCCGCGGGCCGGTGGCGGCCCAGCAAGGCTTCCTTGGCGGTGCGCAGACCTTGTAGACAATCACTGCTCCCCCGCCCCCACAGAGCAGAGTGGAGATGCAGGGCCACAAAGAGGTGAAATAGCACAAAGCCTCTGCTCTATGGGGCCGGGCAAGCAGTGATTGTCAGGGTGCAGATGCAGGGGCGCTACAACAAACAAAGCCTCAATATTATGTTAATGGTCTTTTAAAGACCTGTTAAGTACTTTGGTGTGGCTGTCTGTGTGTGCGCGTTGAGGAAGCTGTCTCAGCCCGGGCTGAAGGCTGACACAGACAGACACACACACAGTGAGATGACAGAGGGGGAGGGAGAGGGAGGGCAGGAGGGAGAGAGAGATGGAGAGGGGGGGCAGGAGGGAGAGCAGGTGGGAGAGAGGTGTATGTAAATGCTGGGTCTGGTGGCTCAGTGGATGAAGGCATCTGCTGCAGGGACCTGTGTGCAACCTCATGGTCACAAGTTTTCGATTTGCTTTAGCCCCGCCCCCTCTGACTCCGCCCCCACCAGTACGGCCCTCGGCCACAAACTACACTGTGAATTTAGCCCCTGAGAGAAAGTTTGTGAGTACCCATGATCTAGAGAGAGTAGACGGTCAGTAGATGAACTAAGTGTAACTTTGAAGAGCATGTAACACTGCACCCGCACGTCCGTTCCAGTGTAGGAAAGGCAAGGAAAAGAAGTTGTAATTTTGTCCAAATACTACCATCAATAGTAGCAGTAGTTTGTATTGCAAGCACAGCATAGATCCGGTTATTACTGTGGCCACTCCCTACCTCTCTTAATAAGTTTAGTAGTACTCAGTCTTTCATGTGTGGATGTATCAGTGGTCGCTCAATAAAAAGCAAAGCACCTAAAGTCATCCCATATGTAAGCAAAAATATCCCATGTGAAGTGATAGATAATCAGATTATTTATCTTCTTCATTTTCCATTTCTAGTACTCATTTGCACTGTAGGGTGAAAGTTAAATTAATTAAGCAGTAGCCCTTGTAACAGAGTATTCTCAGTGCCACCCGTAATAGAAAAGTAAGAGCTTCACCACCTGCATGTACTGGACCGGTACAGTAACGCAAGTCTAGGTCACTCATCATGGCGTGCGTCTCTTTTTCTCGGGTGCAAGTTCACTGCACTGGCATTATGCCAGCTTGTAGAAGATAACGTACCAATTTTCCTAATCAAGAGACTAGAAGAAGAATAAGACTGGTGTACTTTCATAGTCGACTCCAATGGAAGTCCATAGTGCTCGTAGAATTTGTTCCTTAAACTCCCACTAATGTTAGAGCAAGGATGAAGAACTGGGAGGTTAGATAGATACTGGCATCAATAGTTATGTAATGCGCTTGCAAGTTGCTAGTTGTACTGCAACACAAATTTCTGCTGAATGATTGAGTTAATCTTAAAGAGCATTGGTTACAGACTATGTCTTTCTTCCTTCATATAGATGCTCCTTCCAAACTAACAAGGAGGAAGGAGCTGGCTAGAGCGGCCCGGCAACGGAGGATCGATCTCACTGTTGCAGAATATCGGCGGCTGGTGGCCCTGGAGGACGACGAATGTGCGCAGTCGACCATGACAACAACGTCGGCTGCATCGGCCTCCGTGCCCCCACGGGCTGCCACCCAGCACAGTGCTCCAGTGAGACTGAGCCGGGCTGCCAAAGCCAAACGCCGAAGCCGAGCAGCAAGGAAAACAGCTGCCTCTCACAGCCATTGCAACTGCAAGGCACGCCTGCGACGCAGCACCCTGAGGGTGTCCCGCCTTCAGCAGGAGCTCCACCACTTTACAACCGTGTTGGAGGGGCTCCGCTTAGAGCACGCCTTGCTCCGCGAGGAGTATGATGCCCTGGCCCAAAAAGTAAACAGCATCCACCCTTAGAGACTTTTGGGGGGTGGGAATCAGGAGTTGGGTTTGGGACTTTTAAAGGACAGCCGTTGGGGTTAAGGGAGGGTCTTGCGGGAGATTATTTTGTTAGGGCTATAAAAATATACTTTTTGAAACTTTATCTGACCATACCTGTTTTTACGGCTTGTCTGGTGGGTGGGGGTTTAACAGTAAGTTTGTTTTCCTGAAAGTTTAGTTCCATTTTCTTCCTTTAAGTGTAAATGCCCAAACAAGAGTCCTAGGACTTTAGTAGTACTACCGTCAGTCTCTCGTCTCTCCTAATACTCCATTATACTCTCTCCCACCAAACGCTTATCTTACCTGTCCTGTAATTTGTGTTTCAAAGTAGGGCTAGGCACAGGGCTGGCTCCACGGGAAATGGCGATTAAGGTTGGCAATCCTGGGCGGATGAAATTTCCTCATAGCGGTGGTACTAGTGGTGTGACACAGTGGCAGTTGCATGCCTATGAAAAAAAAGAAAATGAAATCTGGTTTGTCCTCCAGAGCAATACAACGGTACAATAGAGAATATAGCAGGTGACAGTACACTAGAACAGTGCCACATTGTAGCCTAACAAATGATAAAGTATAACTACTAATTCGGGTGAAGTTCTTTGACATTAGCCATGGGTCTTTGTCAAGCAGAGTAAGAATATATCCTCGGATTTCTTCACCAGCCTCTTGCCATCACCTTATCCTCCCCAGCAAGTGTGTGGATTTATTGCTGTAATTTAGTCACACATCAATCAAAACCACACAGCCCGGGGGAAGAGGGTTAGGGTTTGAAAAATGGATGGGTACGGGGTTTTTGGGAAAGGTTTTGGGAGACAAGAAAAAATAGCACAGCATGGACAAACAATTGTGAACATAAACAAATCTTTGGGTACAAACCTATCCATCAATCTTTGAAAGTGCATGCACTACTGCATGCATGTCAGTGAAAAGTAAGTAGTACTTTCGACAACAGTGGAAGAAAGAATGCGACAGTACAGGGCGTGTGTGGAAATATTGATAACGATATTCAACATAAGGTCTCTGTTGCCAGATACCTGAGAGCCTTGCTGGTTACTATAAATCCATTCACAACACTCAATGGGGTTGGTCTGGAAGGTATAGTAGATAGAAAAGGTGAAATTGCTCTTTTTCTAGGTGTCCCCTCACTCACCAGGGTTGCCCCTTGGTGACATGCTTCATCATTGGGGCCATCCCAGTCCTCTACGGGCTGGGGCGTGCTGCGACTTGCGAATTACGTAGGAGCACTTACAAATGACTATGTGTGGTGCAGATGTGATAGTGGAGTGGACTAAGTGAGGTGTTAAGGGATCAATTTAGAAGCAGAGAGAGATCCAAGAAATGCAGTCACAGTCATAGAAAAAAACAATGGATACTGTATCTGTATGTTGTTGTAGTTGTCCTGTTGAAATTGGTAAGTAAGTTGCATGCAGAAAAAAATGTGTCTTATTAGCGGCACTCCTCCATTGCAGCTGACGCTTCGTCCATCAATGTTGGTGACCAGAAGACACCCTGTAAAAAAAGCACAGCATGGACAAACAATTGAACATAAACAAATCTTTGGGTACAAACCTATCCATCAATCTTTGAAAGTGCATGCACTACTGCATGCATGTTAGTGAAAAGTAAGTAGTACTTTCGACAACTGTGGAAGAAAGAATGCGACAGTACAGGGCATGTGTGGAATTATTGATAACTATATTCAACATAAGGTCTCTGTTGCCAGATACCTGAGAGCCTTGCTGGTCACTATAAATCCATTCACAACACTCAATGGGGTTGGTCTGGAAGGTATAGTAGATAGAAAAGGAGAAATTGCTCTTTTTCTAGGTTTTCCCCTCACTCACCAGGGTTGCCCCTTGGTGACATGCTTCATCTTTGGGGCCATCCCCGTCCTCTATGGGCTGGGGCGTGCTGCGACTTGCGAATTACGTAGGAACACTTACAAATCACTGTGTCTGGTGCAGATGTGATAGTGGAGTGGACTAAGTGATGTGTTAAGGGATCAATTTAGAAGCAGAGAGATATCCAAGAAATGCAGTCACAGTCACAGAAAAAAACAAGGGATACTGTATCTGTATGTTGTTTTAGTTGCCCTGTTGAAATTTTTAAGTAAGTGGCATGCAGAAAAAAATTCCTCTTATTAGCGGCACTCCTACATTCCATCTGACGCTTCGTCCATCAATGTTGGTGACCAGAAGACACCCTGTCCACTGCCTCTCTGGCGGATGCTGAATTGCGGCTCGCTAATGTGAAGCCTGACTCTATCCTTTTTTCCCCATTGCACAGACTGAAACCCGGCCTGTAATTATTCAACGAAAAACAGGAAGTGATATAATATTACAACACCACTGATAAATAAATATAAGGTATGTAGGCTGTGGAGTGCAAAAAGTCACACTTTGATTTTCCTAGTAGACAGTACAATATTTTTGAAAGTGCGTACTCTGTCTGAGTCACCTTCTGAAGGATAAATAAGTATGGGCAAATTAATGTAGCGGATCTGTCCCCTCAAGCTAGGTGTACTGTAAACTGTGTTTTAGAACAAAATTCGATCTTCCCAGCAGTGCTCCCACCCAGACCCTTACTAAAGCCAGTCGCAAAAATGTAGAAGACCCCCAATCAAATCTCAAAAAACGAGGCCTAGCAGAAAACTAGTAACAAAACGTACTTTGAAACTAAAAGTAGGCCCAAATACCCCCTTACCCCCTGTGGATTGTATTCAAACCACTTGCAAGCAACCAAGCAAAAGTATCCATATCCAGCATCGCTCCACGACTCGAAACCCCCCCACCCAAACACATGCAATAGAAATAATGCTAACCCTAACAAATCCTAAGTTAAGAATAGTGGCAAAGGCTTTCTTTAACTATGCCAAATCCCCCCTTTCCCACCATGGATTTTCTTCAAATGACTTGCAACCAAAATTACACATTCTCACGAGTGCTGTAAGACCCCAGAACTCAGTTGCAAAAATCTCGAACACCCCGAAACACATGCAATCCTGCTGCTAGGGCTAACCCTAACGAACCCTAAGTTACAAAAAGTGCCAAAAGGCTTTTCCGCGTGGATTTTGTCCCAACCACTTCTACCCGGTATTAGACCTTCCCAAAAATGCCCCAAGACCTGCCAACCCACCCGCCAAAAAGCATACCACCCCCAAACAGGCCAAAAGCAAAATCTCATACTTAGATTAGAGTGTCCCAGCAGTCCTTCCAGACCCCGAAACCCACCCACAAACAGCTGGAACCCCCCAAAGAGCACCTCAAAGGCAAGCAAGTCAGCAAAAACACCAAAAAATTTCCGCCTCGGATTTGGTCCAAACAACTTTTATCCGGTATTAGAGCTTCCCAGCAATGGCCCCTGAGCCGTCAACCCAGTAGAAAACGAGTAGAAGACCCCCAAACAGCCAAAGAGCAAAAGTACAAAAATGGGGACTTAGTCATTTTTTTGCCAATTTCCCAAATCACTCCGCGCGCGCTCTGCAGCTATGCCTTAACTCCCCTCTGCCACCATGGATTTGCTTCAAACCTCTTGCAAAGTAAAGTATCCATAGCCAGCAGTGCTCCCAGACCCCAAAACCCACCCACAAACACCAGGAAGCCCCCCAAACAGGCCCCCGAAAACGCTACATTGAGCAAAATGTCAGAAATAGCACACACAAAAAATCAGCGTGGATTTTGTCCCAACCACTTCTATCCAGAATTAGACCTTCCCAGGAATGCCCCAAGACCCGCCAACCCACCCGCCAAAAAGCATAGCACCCCCAAACAGGCCAAAAGCAAAATCTCATACTTACAATATTTCTCGGCCTTCGGTCCAAACGCGCTGTGTAGCTAGGCCATAACTCCGGTTTACCACCACGGATTTCCTGAAAAGCAAATGCAATCAAGATTAGAGTGTCCCAGCAGTGCTCCCAGACCCCGAAACCCACCCACAAACAGCCGGAACCCCCCCAAAGAGCACATCAAAGGCAAGCAAGTCAGCAAAAACACCAAAAAGTTTCCACCTCGGATTTGGTCCAAACCACTTTTATCCGGTATTAGAGCTTCCCAGCAATGGCCCCAGAGCCGTCAACCCAGGAGAAAACGAGTAGAATACCTCCAAACAGCCAAAGAGCAAAAGTACAAAAATGGGGACTTAGTCATTTTTTTGCCAATTTCCCAAATCACTCCTCGCGCGCTCTGCAGCTAGGCCCTAACTCTCCTCTGCCACCATGGATTTGCTTCAAACCTCTTGCAAAGTAAAGTATCCGTAGCCAGCAGTGCTCCCAGACCCCGAAACCCACCCACAAACACCAGGAAGCCCCCCAAACAGGCCCCCGAAAACGCTACATTGAGCAAAATGTCAGAAATAGCACAAAAAAAATCTGCGTGGATTTTGTCCCTACCACTTCTATCCGGTATTAGACCTTCCCAGGAATGCCCCAAGACCCGTCAACCCACCCGCCAAAAAGCATAACACCCCCAAACAGGCCAAAAGCAAAATCTCATACTTACAATATTTCTCGGCCTTTGGTCCAAACGCGCAGTGTCGCTAGGCCATAACTCTGGTTTACCACCACGGATTTCCTGAAAAGCAAATGCAATCAAGATTAGAGTGTCCCAGCAGTGCTCCCAGACCCCGAAACCCACCCACAAACACCAGGAAGCCCCCCAAACAGGCCCCCGAAAACGCTACATTGAGCAAAATGTCAGAAATAGCAACAAAAAAAATCAGCGTGGATTTTGTCCCAACCTCTTCTATCCGGTATTAGACCTTCCCAGGAATGCCCCAAGACCCGCCAACCCACCCACCAAAAAGCATAACACCCCAAACAGGCCAAAAGCAAAATCTCATACTTACAATATTTCTCGGCCTTCGGTCCAAACGCGCTGTGTAGCTAGGCCATAAGTCCGGTTTACCACCACGGATTTCCTGAAAAGCAAATGCAATCAAGATTAGAGTGTCCCAGCAGTGCTCACAGACCCCGAAACTCATCCACAAACAGCGGGAACCCCCCCAAAGAGCACCTCAAAGGCAAGCAAGTCAGCAAAAACACAAAAAAATTTCCGCCTCGGATTTGGTCCAAACCACTTTTATCCGGTATTAGAGCTTCCCAGCAATGGCCCCAGAGCCGTCAACTCACCCGCAAAGAGGTAGAACAACACCCCCACAAGTGCTGAGTCTTTCTTCATTGGGCGTAAACCAGCCCTCTGCTTTGATGGAAATAGGAGTCTGGAGGAGGAGGATAGAGGAGCATGTTCTTCCGAACTTGTGAACTTGAGGAATGCAGACTGCGGCACCTTCAAACCAATAAGCAAACAAGTGAAGACAGTTCTGCTGATGGGCTTGTTTTTTGTGATTAGGTGATTAAAGTTTGAATTATATTAACTGTGCACAACAAAGAAAGACAGACACACAGGAATAAAAGTGAATAAGGACGAAAAAGAAAGTTATTGATTCATTGTCTCATTTTCAGGGCTCGGTGTCACAGTCCACGAATAAGAATAAGGCTTCGTCATCATACTCTGCGAATTCAGGCAGGGTGAGCTCAGTGTCACCTGACAGAGAAGAAATTCCCTCATCTATGTTGCTGTCCACCTCGTCTTCATCCGGCGCGCTTTCTCGTACTCTGCAATCTGGTGGTATGAGGTGCTGATTCATCTTGATCATTGTTAACCTCTCCACATTTTTGGGCGAGAGGCGGCTCCGTTTGGAAGTTACAATGCCACCAGCAGCACTGAAAACACTTTCAGAAGACTCTCTTGCGAGTGGGCAAGACAAGTAGTTTAAAGCCAGGTTGGAGAGCTGTGGCCGCAATTCTTTTTTCCCATGCCAATACGCCAATGGGTCAGCATTAACATAGACCTCTGTTGAGTCATTCAGATAGTCCTTCACCATCGACTCAAGGTTCTCCTCCAAGGTTCCTCCACTTTGCTTAGCTGTTGCTGTGACCTTTTGAGAACCAAACCCAAGCCGAGCTAGCCAATCCTCTTCAGCCTCCAATGTTACTGTTGTGTCTGGTGGTGCAGATGATCCAGTTGCCGGTCTCTTTAACGACTGAGAGGTCACTTGTGCCGCAGCCACAGGTGCAGAAGTGGATTGTTGTGACTGGGGATGGCCTGCTGATGCTGATGTACTGCCTTTTCCTTCAATTTGCTGCTGTTCTCTTTCAAACATCTTGGCTGAGGAGGCTAGCCACTGTTTGTACTTTGTAACATCTTCATCAGCAAAAGGATTGAATGCTTGGCCTGCCAGCGCCTTTTTGTAGCGTGGATCCAGAATAGTAGCACAAATGTAATGCTGGTTTGAGTGGATCATTTTAAGACGTTCATCACCTTGTAGGTGCTCTAATAATTTCTCCGCCAGAACAAAAGGGTCTTGGTTTTCTTCATCTTTTTGAAACACAGAACACACCTCCTTCAGTTGGTGCTCCAGCATGTACAACAATGGGATAGCTTTTCCCAAATTACAGTCCTCCTTGCTGACTGCACTCGTGAAGAACTCAAAAGGACGAAGCATGCGTGTCAGGCTTTTAACTATGTCCCATTGCGCCGCACCCATCCTCAGGTCCTCCTTCTGAGCTGTACCCTGTGTTAAGAAATAGTGATCGAGTGATACTGCTCATACAGAGTCAGACGCTCAAGCATGTAGAAGGTTGAGTTCCAACAGGTTGCCACCTCCTGGATGAGTGCTTTCACTGGCATTTGACGTTCATATAGCAGGCTCCTCAGATGCTTCCGGGCCTAAAAAGAATGGCTGAAATGTTTGCACATTTTTCGGCAGGTGTCCACTACCCTGTACGCTGCACTGTCTTTATCACTCAAGAATTTTTTGACAACCTGGTTTATACAGTGCACCAAACACGGCACTCTGAAATAGTCACCCAGCTGCATGGCCTTAACTACATTGGCGCCCTTATCCGTGGAAACATAACCATACTGGCGTTTTTTTGGGGACAGCCAGTCAAGGACCTTTGTGTTAAACACATCCAAAATGTTTTCTGCTGTGTGACGTTTCTCCAAACCAAACATGGCTAGTGTTGCATGTTTCCGAGAAGCTTTAAAAACTTGGTCCGGGTCAACACCTGCGTTTAGCTTTGCTTTAACCCCTGAAAAAGAGACCCAGTGTGCAGTGATGCACATGTAACAGCGACTGCGCCACTGGTCCACATGTCTGTTGTCAGATGTATAGTGTGAACAGCACTCTTCTGCAAAGCTGCCCCAATCACCTCCAGAACATCTTCATGTCATGCTGGAACCGCAACTCGGGCAAAATAGAACCGGCTAGGAACCTTCCATTTAGGGCAGAGCGCTGCCACTAATTCTAGAAAACCAACCCCGTCTACAAAAGAAAAAGGGAGAAGGTCCAGAGCTAGCATTTTAGCCAGCTTAGTGTTATACAGACGCGTCAGTGGGTGGCTGCATTCATATTGCGCTTCTGTAAACAACATCTTTTTAATGTTGCCCTGGACCAAGGATTTTCGGGATGATGATGATGATATCTTCGACCCAGTTACGCTCGCTGATGAACTTTTTTGCATTGGTGTAACACTCTCTCCCACACTCTTAGTGTGTGCTGTTGACAGGGGTACTGGGTGTAAGTGAAGTGTTTGACACGTCTTCTTCCTCCTTGTTATCATCAGATGAAACATAAACGTTTTCATTACGTGCAATTCGGGCTTCCTTGATCGCCTGTAGGTGCGCAAACCATTGGACAGCGTGCTGTCTCTTAAGATGACCTCTCTGGCCTCCGGTACCATAGTTGGTACCAAACTTACCACGACTAACTCGAAGCTTACAAATGCTACAAATGGCAACGTTTTCCTTTTTTGGGCAAACACTAAAGAAGTCCCAAACTGCAGACTTGAAATGTCTTTGGGGGCTGGAGGAGGCGGCGATACTGGTGGTGGTGGTCCTGCTGCTAATGCCAGATGAAGTGGAGGATGTGGATTGCCTAACTTCAGTACGTTTTGCACTTTCACCATCACTAATTGAGGTCGAGGTGGATGGAGGTCCCTTCTTGCGAGGAAGAAATATGGAAGCGGTAGGTGTTGGTGTACTAGTTAACTCCAAATCCAATGATTGTTGTGTTTCCTTTGCCTCCTCGTCGACATCATCATCATGCTCAGCAGCTTCTCGGGATAGGGTCAAAATGTTTCTTTGCTGCATGCCCGCTGGGGCTGCAGCGACCTTTATGATGACTGGCTCATCATCGTGAGAGGCTTCATCAGCAGCAGTATCCGTCACTTCTTGTTGAGCCTCATCACACTCCATAGCTATGAGTTTTTCGACGACCTTCCTTTTACGCTTAGGTATCTTTGTCAGATCATGGTGTGCCTCACTCTCAGACTGCCGTGGCCAAAAAAACATAAATCACAGAAAAATCAGCACAATCCAAAGCCATCCAGCCCCTCCATGATGTTTAAATTCAAGACAACCCACAGAAAGACTAGGCACATGCATCACTCACTACCCCCTGGTGAAAAGGCCACAACAGGCCAAAATAACGAAAATCGCAGAAAAATCAGCACAATCCCAAGCCATCCAGCCCCTCCATGATGTTTAAATTCAAGACAACCCACAGAAAGACTAGGCCCATGCACCACTCACTACCCCTGGGTATAATGGATGAAAGCTAGGCAAAATGGGTGCAGGCCTGAGAACACTGCCTGCATTCAAAATGGCCCCCTCCCTCACAGCACATGGCCAGGGCCTGTAGCAGCACTCAAAATGGCCCCCAACCACATGGTCTGTCCACAACAGGCCAAAAAAACGAAAATCACTGAAAAATCAGCACAATCCCAAGCCATCCAGCCCCTCCATGATGTTTAAATTCAAGACAACCCACAGAAAGACTAGGCCCATGCACCACTCACTACCCCTGGGCATAATGAATGAAAGCTAGGCAAAATGGGTGCAGGCCTGAGAACACTGCCTGCATTCAAAATGGCCCCCTCCCTCACAGCTCATGGCCAGGGTCTGTAGCAGCACTCAAAATGGCCCCCAACCACATTGCCTGTGTACAACAGGCCAAAAAAACGAAAATCACAGAAAAATCAGCACAATCCCAAGCAATCCAGCCCCTCCATGATGTTTAAATTCAAGACAACCCACAGAAAGACTAGGCACATGCACCACTCACTACCCCCTGGTGAAAAGGCCACAACATTCCAAAAAAACGAAAATCACAGAAAAATCAGCACAATCCCAAGCCATCCAGCCCCTCCATGATGTTTAAATTCAAGACAACCCACAGAAAGACTAGGCACATGCACCACTCACTACCCCCGGGCATAATGGATGAAAGCTAGGCAAAATGGGTGCAGGCATGAGAACACTGCCTGCATTCAAAATGGCCCCCTCCCTCACAGCACATGGCCAGGGCCTGTAGCAGCACTCAAAATGGCCCCCAACCACATGGCCTGTCTACAACAGGCCAAAAAAACGAAAATCACAGAAAAATCAGCACAATCCCAAGCCATCCAGCCCCTCCATGATGTTTAAATTCACGACAACCCACAGAAAGACTAGGCACATGCACCACTCACTACCCCCTGGTGAAAAGGTCACAACAGGCCAAAAAAACAAAAATTGCAGAAAAATCAGCACAATCCCAAGCCATCCAGCCCCTCCATGATGTTTAAAATTCAAGACAACACACAGAAGGACTAGGCACATGCACCACTCACTACCCCTGGGCATAATGGATGAAAGCTAGGCAAAATGGGTGCAGGCCTGAGAACACTGCCTGCATTCAAAATGGCCCCCTCCCTCACAGCACATGGCCAGGGCCTGTAGCAGCACTCAAAATGGCCCCCAACCACATGGCCTGTCCACAACAGGCCAAAAAACGAAATCACAGAAAAATCAGCACAATCCCAAGCCATCCAGCCCCTCCATGATGTTTAAATTCAAGACAACCCACAGAAAGACTATGCCCATGCACCACTCACTACCCCGGGTGAAAAGGCCACAACAGGCCAAAAAAACGAAAATCACAGAAAAATCAGCACAATCCCAAGCCATCCAGCCCCTCCATGATGTTTAAATTCAAAACACCCCACAGAAAGACTCAGTGCACCCACCACTGAGTACCCCTGGGCAAAAGGCCCCAAAACAGCCCAAAAATCGAAAATTCCAAAATTGTAGTTGCAGCAACTGTAATGCCCCAAACAAACTTGATCCAAAGAAAGTCAGAAAGGCCTCAAATCCAAATATCCAGCAGCATCCACAAAAAGTAATCCTTCCAGCTCCAGATCCAAATGAAAAGTGACAAGGAGATGAATAAAGCACTGGGAGGAGCCTGCTGGACAGGAACAGGAAGTTGAAGACTGTGGGGCACTTCCTTCCTCCCACCCCCCCTCCCCAAAATGGACTCCTCGCAAAAAAAGTGCAGGCAAATGTCAACCTGAGGAGTTAGTCAGATAAAAATCATCATTTCCAGAAGGTTTATGCTGCTTGCTGGTGGATTTCTTGTGCAGAATTGCAAATTTTGTATTTTCGCGAGTGCGAGATTGTTGCTGCTCGCCGCATCTTCAAGCTCGCAATTGCGAAGTACCGCGATACGTGATCACGGCGTACTCGCGTTGACAAACTCTCGCTGTACAAGTTGGCAAGCCGCGATTACGTAATCGCGCTTGCCAAATTCCCGCGGGATCCCGCAGCAAGATCCAAAATGGCGCAGGTCTCGCAAAATATCAAGAAAAATAACTCGGCAAACGATGAATGACGGGAAGTAAACGCCGCGCGCCGCAAAATTGTATCACCAAGAAAAAAAAATCCGCTGCGTGTGAATTTGCGGATTTTGCTGGAAATTCGCTAATCTCGTGGTTTGCGAATTTACCGAAAATCCGAAAAATCCGCGAGCGGAACGGATTTTACGCCCATGCTTAATGCTGCGTATCAGATGCTGCGGATGGTGACTTGATGTGTGCAGCACAGTATTGCCCGCTGTGGGTTTCCTGTATAATTTGGTAGCTAATGTGTTATTGTCTATGTACACCTCTACATCCAAAAAACATACAGCAGCATGTCAATGTTAGCAGTGACATTTAGGTTAAAGCAGATGGGATTCAATGTTTCTACAAATTGATTCTGTACCTTTCCAAATAAAAAATAGGTCATCTATATATCTGAGATATATCACCACATTTTCTTCCATGACCTTCTTATGAATGCCTCCCAGGACCTGCTCCTCCCACAGCCCCATGTGTAAACATGAGTAACTGGGGGAGTAACTGGGGGAGAAGCAGGCCCCCATCGCTACCCCTCTTACTTGGTGATATACCTGTGTTCAAGGCAACCATTCACCATAGCCAATAACATTTTCTTGTGCGGTGCACAATTTAGGGGCCTTTTATTCAAAAAATGTTCAACCGCCCTTGTACCATCACTGTGTCTAATTGAGGTGTGCAACAAAGTTACATCCATTGTCATCAGCAAAAAGTCTGCACTCCATTCAATATTGGCAATCTTTCTTAAAAAAATCGGAAGTATCTTGGACATAGGAGTTCAAGCCTTGTACCCATTCCTGAAGGAAATAGTCAATATATTTTGAAGTGTTCTCCATTATACTGTTGATCGCCGATATACCGTTCTGCCTGGTGGAGTGACAATGTTTTTATGTATTTTTGGAATTAAGTAAACTGTGGGGATTACTGGGTGTTCATTCTTGAGGAACCGATATTCTGCCTCACTTATCAATCCCCCACTCTTCCATGCGAGGAGTTTCAAATAGTGATCATTCCAAGCTGATTTGACAACATGGATGTTGCTTTTCCTGTAGCAGGTTAGATCTGACAGTTGTGTTTCTGCTTCATTCATGTAGAGTTGTCGTGGCCATAGGACCACATTGCCCCCTTTATCTGCTTGTCTCACAATTATGTTGGTGTCTGTCCCTAATTTTTTCATCAGGTTGTTGTAGCACAGATCAACTTTGCTTTTTGTATAGTGAGTTTTTTTGACCTTGCTGTAGAGTTTTTTCAGGTCTTGAGTTACTAATTCATGATACACATCGAGGTTGTTATGTAACATAATAGGATGGAAGACAGACTTTGGTTTAAACGGTGTCTGCCACGTTTTCTGTCCCCCATTTGCACCATCGGACCCTTGCCCACTTTGAGCACCACCTGGACTCTTTGGAAAACTAGACTGCTTTCACACGCTGTGCGCTCCTGCATAACCGTTACCGCTTTCTTCCCCATTTGTACCATGTTGTTGTATTGCTGCCCCATCATGTTCATTTTGTAGCACACATGCATCTTGAAATATCTCAAAACCACCTACATTCAAGAGGGAAGGACTACTTGAATCTGCCACAATAGATGGATCTGATTTATTTCTGGGCTGCAGGTGATGGAACTTTGTTAGTTTTAATTTCCTTACAAAACTATATGTATCCATTCTATGTATCCATATATAATATATTACAAACAAAGGTCGCTCCTTCCGAGATGCTAGGACCCAAGAAGGGTGGTGGACACTTCGGCAGAGCACGCCGGTAATCCAACAATGTCCAAGAAATGCAATGGCAAGCAGTACGCTCTTGGGAACAAAATAAGCAAGAAGCAGTGTAGATTTTTTTTTTCCTTTTTTTTTATTAAACAAGCCGTAGGAGAAACATTGGTACATTAAATACTTCATAATTAGACAAATATTTCCCGGCAATATACAAGAGACAACACTTAATAAAATAAAAAAAATAAAAAGAAATAAATAAACGGAAAAAAAATAATAATTTTTTTTTAAAAAAAACTATACCAACTGCAATAGCATATTACTAAATATTTTTCCATTCATAAAGTGCTAGAACAAAGACGTACTCAGTTAAGAAATACAATAACTACTGGTATGGAGCAAACATCAAGATTACAATAGGGTTTATAAAGTGCTAGTGCTATGAGGAATGAGAGCCGCAAATTTAAACCACCAAGAGTATTATTGTACATTGTTTTTCTTTTTAAGTGCTAGTCCAATAACGTGCAAAGTTAGCATATATAAAGTGACTAGTGCAATAAAGTGCGAAATCTGTCCATATATACCAGCAGTAGTATTATTATATTTCTTTAAAGTACAAATGCAGAATCGTGCAAAATTGACAAATATATATACGATGAGGTGCACAAAAACTGCTGATATAATATAACAGATCAAATATATACTTGCAGATATTTAAAATGTGGAAGCGATACCATCTAAAAATTGACTTAAATAAAACAATCAACTACATTTTATCGATTCAAGCATCTCAAAATATTTCCAGTTCCTTTCAAATCTTGCAATCGCTCCCACTCTACCTGCATAGGCTCTCTCAAAGTTACATGTTCTTCTCATTTTGTTAATCCATTTTAATTGACATGGAGCTATCATAGATTTCCAATTTTGAAGGATCAAAGACCGTGCTACAGCCGTAGAGATAAAAATAAACACTTCTTCTGATTCATTAAACCTATTCCTTTCTTTGCAGATACCGAAAAGGGCCACCTCTGCCTCTGGTAGTAGAATGTTCCCAATTGACATCCCCAAGTCTGCAAAAATCCCCTTCCAGAAGGATTCTAGCTTTGGACAAGAGAAGATACCAGCCACCCTGAGACCTAGTTTTACATCTGAAACATTTATTCTCGTATTCAGGGAATATTTTCTGCAAGGCCTCAGACGTATAGTATAACAGCCAACGAGAAAAAAGGACATACGTTTGTAATTAGCTGCTCGGAGTGCTTTGTTTCCTAAATGACATATAACTTCCCAGTCTTTGTCTGTAAAAACACACTAGGTCGTAAGGCTTATTTTTTTCTAAGTGACTAGCAATTATAGGAGATGATCCAGAAGGGAAGAGCTTTTTATACCAGAATCCAATACCCGTATGTTTCTCCCCATATAGAGCTGATAATAAAACATTGGGTGTTGTGTCCAACCCTCCTATTTCTTTTTTTATAAAATTGACCATTTGTACATATTCAAAAAATCTAATACGTCTAGGATGTGCTCTATCTAATACCATTTGCCAACCAATTACAGTATTTTGAATTAGTAAGTTCCTTATTTCCCCAAATCCAGCAGATTCCCATTCTAACAGGTGCTTCAAAGATATCTTAAGACCCATCTTTGCACATTCTACCAATTTCAAATAAATAGATCCATCTGAGCCATGTTTTTTAAATAAAATCCGTAATCTTGATGAGTATCCTATCAGTGTCTTATATCTCGTTCTTTTAGGAAGCTTTGCAGTTTTTAAAAAGAAAAAAAATTTGAGAGCCTGATTCTTCAAGCATTTTATCCAAAAAAAAAATTGTCTCTTGCCTGTCTATTCCTAAATAATCCCGCCATTATGTCAAAAAAGCTGCTTCATAATAAGTTTTAAAATGGGGCAGGGCGAGTCCACCTAGGTTTACAGAAAGTTGTACCACCGAGAGCTTAGCTCTTGAGGCTTTTTTATTCCAGATAAATCTTCTCAACATAGATTCAAGTTCATTAAAAAAGGCCATGTTGACTTTAATTGGAATATTGCTAAACAAGAATAAAAGCAAAGGCAGTACATTCATCTTTATCAAAGCCGCTCTGCCAATCAAAGACAAGGGCAACAGGTCCCATTGTTCAAGTAAGCTCTTGATTTTGTTCTTCGTTTTTAAATAATTCAAACGAAAAAGTTCTTGATACTCCCTGGTCACATAGATCCCTAGGTATCTTATTGGATCCCGTTTTTCTGCCTGGGGCTGAAGTTCTAACGGAAGAAAATCTAAATTTGAGCTTAGAACAAGAACTTCTGTTTTTTTCTCATTGATCTTATACCCCCCCAATCTTTTCATATTCTTTAAGATCTTTCATAAGATGTAAAATGTTTTCTTTATCGGGAGCCATATATAAGATAATATCGTCCGCGAACAATTTTAGCTTTGACATTCCAGCGATTGGCGGAGATATTGCTACATTATTCCTTAGTTTTATTACTAGAGGTTCGATAAAAAAGGTAAAAAGCAAGGGAGATATTTTTATCTTCCCTGCTTGCCTAGCGTTAATTATCACCTGGGCTGATGCCCCTTCATAGATATTCTGTAGCATATTAATAATTGGGGCAGGGAATCCAAAATAACCCAGGGAAGTGAATAAAACTGACCAGTTAACTAAATCAAATGCTTTTTTTGCATCAATCATTAAGATGCATGCAGGGATTGAATTAATATTAAAAAAATCTAGCGCCTGTATCAAATATTCTGTGTTAGCTGCCATATATCGACTGGCTATAAACCCCGTCTGGTCTTGATGTATTACCTCCTGGGCAGCGAACACAAATCTTTGAGCCCAGATTTTCATAAAGACCTTATAGTCCGAGTTCAATAGACTAATTGGTCTAAAGGAATTCACATCCTCAGGATTCTTATCTTTCTTAACGAAACTAATAATTGTGGACTCTTTGAACTCAGAAGGAACCGTACCGCCAAGTCTAATATAATTAAATAAATTTTTCAAGGGGTCTTCTAATTCCTTCAAGAACACCTTATAAAATTCAATCGGGAACCCATCTATACCTGAGGCTTTCGCTCCCGCTGTTTCTTTTATACTATTTTGTATTTCCAGGGAACCTATTTCGCTGTTTATTTGATTGTGCCTAGAGTCAGAGATTTTGGGTATATCCAGATTGCCAAAATATTCCCCGATCAGTATTTCTTCCACTTGAATATCTGGAGAGTAAATTCTCTTATAATGATCAAGGAATATTTCCGCAATCCCCTCACTCCGAGTCTCTGTGCCACCGAGGGGATCCTGAATTTTCAAAATAATAGAAGACTCTTGTTTTTTTCGGATCGAGTTAGCCAGAAGCTTCCCCATCAGTTGGCTATCTTCATACAGTTTTTGCTGGAAGGCCTTTGAGCAGTTTATCTCTTCCAGAATAAAGAAGTCCCTAAGCGATGCTTTGGCTTGTTCCCAATTATTAGGCATTTGATGCAATTTTAGTGTGTACTCTTTCTCAGCAGAACACTGAAGGGCAGATATTTTTCCCTTTCGGACATTTGCCTTGTTGCTAGAAAATGCTATTATCTGCCCCCGGGCTGCTGCTTTAAATGCGCCCCATACTGCAAAAGGCTCTGCTGAATCCTTGTTAACTACAAAAACATCTTTTATCCATTCTTTAAAACTCTCTACCCATAAAGTATTCTGTAAAAGGGTGCGATCCAGATGCCACCTGGGACGTCCCCCCTCTATATCCTCCAGAATCAATTCAATTTCAATCCTCCAGTGATCTGAGAACGGATTACAGCCTATCAATGCATTAGAGATTTGAAGTGATCTGGAGGATAGAAAAAAGTCTATTCTGGAGGCTGTATGAAATCTATTAGAATAGCATGTGTAGGACTCAGTATTGGGATTCAGGGAGCGCCAAGAGTCCTGCAGTTGGTATTCCAACATAAAGGCCTCCAGCACCCTTTTCGTTTTTGGTTTTAATTGTTTCTTGTTCTTGTTAGAGGTGTCCCTCTTTAAATCCTGAATGTAATTGAAATCACCTCCTATTATAATTTGCCCCAGAGTACCCCTCAACATTTCACTAATTTCGATCAGGGCCGAGGTGTCATCAAAAATTGGGCCGTAGTAATTTACAAAGTTGAATGTCTTTCCCAGCAGTTTTGCTATAACCCAAAGCCATCTACCTTTAGAATCTCTTTGCACCTGCACAATTTCCCAGGGTAGGTTTCTTGAAAAATATATTGCGACACCCCTCTGTGCAACCCCTGCTGAGGAAAATAACCCATGGGAGAAATATCTTGGCAGAAACAACTTTGGAGAATGTGTTTTCAGGTGTGTCTCCTGAAGGAAGATCACCTGGGGCTTAAGAGCTGTAATCCATTTTAACAGGGCACTGTATTTCTGTTTGTTGAGCAGCCCATTTGCATTTATGGACAGGATTTTGAATGGATCAGATCCCATCTATAAAATAGAAAATTCTTAAACATATTGTGTACCAACTATTTTCGAAAATAACAAACCTACTGTGCTTGTATTGTTTTTACTGCATTTACCCCCCCCTAAATCCCCCCAGTGACGTGGGAGTCCCCCCTCCGTCCACGCTGCCCACATCTCTCCCTCCATTGGCTTCTTCAGGTGTCTTCGTGTTACACCTGATGTGACCCATTAACCGGGGCACCCGCCTTTGATTGTTCCCTTTTTTCCCCTTTTTTTTTCCCCCCTCCCCTTTTATTTTTTTATTGCTAGCAAAAACTAGGATTCCTTAGATATAATCACCTTTAAGTTTTTAAGCTTTTAAGCCTAAGCCTTTGTGGATATCTCATTGAGAAGAGTCTGGGCCTCCCCTATATCGGTAAACAGAAAGAATTTTCCCTTTACCAGAACCTTCAGCTTTGATTGCTGGACAATCGAAGCCTGGACACCATTGGCTTTAAACAGCTGTAGCAATTTTACAAATTCCTTCCTTCTTTTGGCCGCAGCCGCTGTCATGTCCGAGAATATCCTACATTTAGCAATTTCTGAAATAGCAAACTAACGTTGTTGATAGGCTTTCGAAAGAATCCGCTCCTTGATCCTGAAATCCGCAAAATTCAGTAAGATGGTTCTTGGAAATGGAGAATTCGAGAAACGCTGAGCCGGTACTCTGTGTGCCCTTGTTATTGTTAAGTCGCCCTCAAAGTCTGGTAGGACTACCTTCTGGATAAAGGAGTTAACCCATTGTACTGAGTCGGATCCTTCTGTTCCTTCGGGAACCCCCACGATCCTCAGGTTTGATCTACAAGAATGATTCTCCAACTCCTCAAGTTTATTTTCCATAGAGATCCTCTTCTTTGTAGCCTCCTTGGTTGCTCCTGAGACCCTATTCATTTGATCTTCCAAGCTTGTTATCCTCGATTCAGCTTCCTGAACCCTAATAGGGAGTGCTAATGGTAATTCCTCCAGTTTATCTATTCTGGCATGGATGGCAGCTAGCTCTGTTCGCTGATTATTTTTAATTTCGCGGATTTCGTCGAGGATTAAGTTGAGCATCTCGCGAATGTCTAGCTGTAATTTCGCTTCAGATCTCCATTCAGAGTCCAGTAAACTTAGGTGGAGCCCTGTTGCTCCTTCATTCCTGGGAGTTATAGCTTTTATGATTTCCTCGATGACAGAGACTGCAGAGATCCACGCCTCTGTGTAGTCTCCCGTGACTCGTGACTCGGCCCCGCCTCCGGAATGGCGTTCGAGTTACTGGGACGCTTGTTGCTTTCCCACGGACGCTAGCTGCTTTCCCGCGGACTGCTTGGATGCTGGGTGCCGTGAAGTGCCGCGAAGTGAGGAAATGCGGGTGCATGAAAGCGTGAATGAAGCGGCGGCGACTTCAGCAGAAAACTGAAATGAGAGTCTGGTTTGACTCTTAATTGCTGCAACGCTCCCGGGCTGCCTGAGGTGAGCACACCCTAACCAGTGTCCGAGGTGAGCACTCCCTAAAACGGAGTTATATTGAGCTGAATGAAACTGAGAAGGTGAAAGACTGGGGCAAAAGTGGAGAGGGAAAATAAAAGAAGGCAATTAGACTCACTCGTTTATGGAGGCTGAATAAAACGCCTAATACAGTCATTTCATTGAATTGGCTTGTAGATAGGCGATTAATGAAGAATCTGGCGTGGCAGTAAAGTACCAGCGGGGTCTATTAGCATCTGGACCTTGTAAGGACTGGCAAGTAATAAATAGTGGGGAAAAAAAACTCTTGATAGACACAAAAAACCCGTAACAGATTTGCACAGTTTTGTACAGCTAAAGCTTCAAAAATACTTTACAAAAAAAAAGAAGGAGAGGTCGCGCTTCTAAAAATGGGCAAACCGCAGAAAGAGTGTGAGTATGCAGTCAAACTCAGCAAAGTGGAAGCGGCTGCCCGACAGAAGGCTAAAACTCGCCTCGCTCTGGCTAGAAAGGCGGCAAGCAAGGCTGCTATGGATAAAAAGGATGAAGACAACAGGGAGGAAAACCCTGTGCCTTAAGACACAACACCCGAATCTTCAGATGATGAATCACCTCTCCCCTCCACCCCCCAACAGAATGAAGAACAGCGAAAAGCAGTAATTAATGAGGGCAACAGGATTGATGTTAATACTGTAGATTCTTCTCTTCAATTAGAGGTGGTAGTTCATCCTCAAACTCCTAATCCTTCTCCAACTTTGGCTATGCCAGCAGCCCAGACAGAAGAGGAGAATGGAAAGAATGGAAAGAGTTGAACTGGAGGAAAGGGAGTGAAGGACTTTCCACTTTTCGCAAAAAAAACAACTCCAAAAAACGGCCCTCCCTCTTTCTTCACAGCCCCCTTTGGTTTCTATCACGGTGGATACCGAGGATACACCAACCCCTAGTGCCTTATCTAAAGGCCCGACAAGACAGTATCTGCACCCCAAACCCAGCTTCCAACAGCAAATGAGGAAATAAGTGATGTGGAAATCATACAAGCTATAACTCGCACTGTAGATTGTAAAGAATTTAATCCACACAATGCGTTTCGTCAGCCATAGCCTTGTTCACGTGAACAAGGCTACGGCTGAAACGCTTTGTGTGAATTTAATTCTTGACAATCTACACTGCTTCTTGCTTATTTCCTTCCCGAGAGCTTACTGCTTGCTATTGCATTTCTTGGACATATGAATTGTTATTGTATCACCATTTATGGATATGAATTTGACAGAGGAACCAGTGACAAATATGACTATTGTTGTTTATTTGCACACATCCAAAGTGTTATTTGCACAAAAAGGCAACAGCAAATGGAGAGAGTTGAGGATATCAACAACATTGTGATTTTATGCAATTCAGTGCAATATGAGTTTTATAGATTTTAGCACATATTTATACAACTGTAAGTTTTGTGTGTATTTATTTACTTATTTATAAACATTAACTGCAACTATGTGCACAAACATACAATCTGAATAAGTTATGAATGCAGCCATGCACTGGTATCAATACAATCTGTCTTCCATGTTCATTCCACGTGATCTGAAAAATGGGTAGTACTTGCACTTTAAATTCAGTTGAAGCAGTCTGTCACACTGTCATGTGATCAAGGCCCTGTGGAGCCGAAACGGTATGGCGGCAGCACTTCAATAAATAATCAGCATCTACAATACCGGGTCCGTGTCTGTTCCTGTACGCTGGTCGGAATCAAGGTTCCAGTGTGTGAGAGACGGAGTAGTTTTTTATATATATATATATATTCACTGAAAAACCCATAATCAATCAATCAATCAGAGGCATTTATAGAGCGCACTACTTACCCGGAGGGTCTCAAGGCGCTTGGGGGGGGGGGTGCTGCTACTGCTCGAACAGCCAGGTCTTGAGCTTCTTCCTGAAGGAGAGGTGGTCTTGGGTCAGGCGCAGGTCGGACGGGAGGGAGTTCCAGTTCTTGGCGGCCAGGTAGGAGAAGGACCTTCCTCCTGTTGTCGTTCTTCGGATGCGGGGGACGGCGGCGAGGGCGTGACTGGCTGATCGTAGATGGCGTTTGGGAGCGTAGAAGTTGATGCGGTTGTTGAGGTAGCTCGGGCCTTGATCGCGTAGGGCTTTGTGTGCGTGGGTGAGGAGGCGGAAGGTGATTCTTTTGTTGACGGGGATCCAATGCAAGTCTCTCAGATGTCCGGAGATGTGGCTGTGTCGTGGGATGTCGAGGATGAGTCTGGCTGAGGTGTTCTGGATCCGCTGGAGTCTCTTCTGGAGCTTGGCGGTGGTTCCGGCGTACAGGGCGTTGCCATAGTCCAGTCGGCTGGTGACGAGGGCCTGGGTGACCGTCTTCCTGGTCTCGGTGGGGATCCACCGAAAGATCTTCCGTAGCATACGCAGGATGTTGAAGCATGAGGAGGAGACGGCGTTGACTTGTCTGGTCATGGAGAGGGAGGAGTCCAGGATGAAGCCCAGGTTGCGTGCGTGGTCTGTCGGTTTGGGTGCGGTGCCCAGGGCCGGGGGCCACCAGGAGTCGTCCCAGGTGGAAGGCGAGGCGCCCAGGATGAGGACTTCCGTCTTGTCTGAGTTCAGTTTCAGGCGGCTGGTCGTCATCCACTCGGCTACGTCTTTCATCCCTTCGTGAAGGTTGGCTCTGGCGGCGGCGGGGTTGTTGGTCAGGGAAAGGATCAGCTGGGTGTCGTCAGCGTAGGAGATGATGTTGAGGTTGTGTTGGCGTGCGATGGCCGTGAGGGGGCTCATGTAGATGTTGAAGAGGGTGGGGCTCAGCGAGGATACTTGAGGGACGCAGCAGATGACTTCGGTGGCCTCTGACTTGTACGGTGGTAGACGGACTCTCTGTGTTCTTCCATCGAGGAAGGAGATGATCCATTCCAGTGCCTTCTCCTGGCACTGGATGGCGCTGCACTAGGGTGCGGTGGCAGACAGTGTTGAATGCCGCGGAGAGGTCTAGAAGGATGAGGGCCGCTGTTTCTCTGTTGTCCATCAGGGCTCGGATATCATCGGTGGCAGCGATGAGGGCGGTCTCGGTGCTGTGGTTGGCTCGGAAGCCAGACTGTGAAGGGTCGAGGGATCCATTTGTCTCGAGGAAGGCGGCCAGCTGTTTGTTGACGGTCTTCTCAATGACTTTGGCTCGAAACGGGAGGAGCGAGATGGGGCGGTAATTCTTGAGTTCGGTGGGGTCCGCTGTTGGTTTCTTTAGTAGGGCGCTGAGTTAGGCGTGCTTCCAGCTCTCCGGTGTTGAAGGAGGTGTTGATGATGTCCAGCAGGTGGGGTGCGATGACAGCACCGGCCTTGTTGAAGACGTGGTGAGGGCAGGGGTCGGTCGGAGATCCGGAGTGGATGGAGTTCATCATGCGGACGGTGTCTTCGGTGCTGATCAGAGTCCTGGAGCGGAGGGTGGTGGTGGGGGGCGGTGGTTCGGTCGTGGCATGCGTCCGTTGAGGGCTGAAGCTGTTGTGTATGTCCGCGATCTTGTTGTGGAAGTAGGAGGCGAGGGAGTTGCAGAGGTCTTGCGATGGGGTGGTGTCGTTGTTTTCGGCGTTGGGGTTGGAGAGCTCTTTCACGATGTTGAAGAGTTCCTTGCAGTTGTGTGCGTTGTTGTCCAGCCGGTCTTTGAATGCAGTTTTCTTGGTGGCCCGGATCAGTTGGTGGTGCTTCCGGGTGGCAAGCTTGAGGATGGTCATGTTGTCCGGTGTTGGCTCCCTTCTCCAGGCTTTTTCGAGGGCTCGGCAGTTCTTCTTGGAGCTGTTGAGTTTGTCGGTGAACCATGGGGCCTTCTTGCTGCCGGGTCTGCTGGGCGGGGTCCTCAGTGGGGCGAGTTCGTCCGCGCAGTTGCTGATCCACTTCGTGAGGTTGTCGGCGGCCTGGCTGGGGTTCGCTGAGCTGGCGGGTGGGTGCTGGCTCAGGGAAGCGGCGAGCTGGTCGGCTGTGATCTTGTTCCAGCTTCTTCGAGCAACCTGTTGCTGGTGGTGGTGGATAGTCGTTCTTCTGAAGGTGAAGTGGACGCAGCTGTGGTCCGTCCAGTGTAATCCACTGGCCTGGCTGAAGTCGATGTCTTTGCTGGATGAGAAGGCCCTATATAGTTAGGAATTAGCATTTAAAAAACCTTTAAAATTCACTCAAAAAACTATAAGTTTTAGGGGTGTTATAGTCAGCTGGACATTTCACTCATAAAAAACCATTGAAATTGCTCCTATATAGTTAGTTGTACTAACTATATTTCGCGCCAACTACTGATGATGTCACATAATACATCATTAATGACATGGTCAGTGACATCACTGATGCATTTTTGCTATTTGCATATTTGGGGGTGTTCTACTTTTTTGCGGGTGGGTTGGCGGGTCTGGGGGCAATGCTGGGAAGGCCTAATATCGGGCGCAAGTGGTTTGGGGAAAATCCATGGTGAAAAAGTGTTTCCGTTTTTGCTCACTTGCCTGTTTTTGGGAGGCTGTTTGGAGAGCTTCTAGTTTTGGGGGGAGTCGGGGAGCACCACAGGGATAGTATAATTTTGATTGCAAGTGATTTGAAGCAAATCCATGGTGGGAAAGGGGAGTTAAGGCCTAGCTGCAGAGCGCTTTTGGACGGAATCGAAGGAAGGCCGAAAATATTCTAAGTGTGAGATTTTGCATTTGTGCTTTTTGCCTGTTTGAGGGTGTTATACTTTTTTGCGGGTATGGGGGCATTGCTGGGAAGGTCTAATATCGGGCGCAAGTGGTTTGGACAAAATCCATGGTGAAAAATTATTCCCATATTTGCTCACGTCCTTGTTTTTGGGGGTTGTTTGGGGGGTTCTAGGTTTTTGGGGGTGGGTTTTGGGGTCTGGGAGCACTGCTGGCACAGTCTAATTTTGATTGCATTGGTTTTTAAGGAAATCAATGGTGGAAAAGGGGAGTTATGGCCTAGCTGCAGATCGCGTTTGGACTGAATCGAAGGAAAGCCCTAAAGTTTCTAAATGTGAGATTTTGCATTTTTGCTTTTTGCCTGTTTGGGGGTGTTCTACTTTATTGCGGGTGGGTTGGCGGGTCTGGGGGCATTGCTGGGAAGGTCTAATATCGGGCCCAAGTGGTTTGGAGAAAATCCATGTTGAAAAAGTTTTTCTGTTTTTACTTACTTGCCTGTTTTGGGGGCCTATTTGGGGGGCTTCTAGGTTTTTACGGGGGGTCTGGTGGTCTGGGAGCACCACTGAGATAGTATAATTTTGATTGCAAGTGATTTTAAGAAAATCCATGGTGGGAAATGGGAGCTAGGGCCTATCTGCAGAGAGCTTTTGGACTGAATCGAAGGAAGGCCCTAAATATTCGAAGTGTGAGATGTTGCATTTTTACTTTTTGCCTGTTTGGGGGTGTTCTACTTTTTTGTGCATGAGTTGGCGGATATGGGGGCATTGCTAGGAAGGTCTAATGTCGGGCACAAGTGGTTTGGACAAAATCCATGGTGAAAAAGTATTTCCATTTTTGCTCACTTCCTTGTTTTTGGGGGGTTGTTTAGGAGGGTTCCAGGTTTTTGGGGGTGGGTTTTGGGGTCTGAGAGCACTGCTGGCACAGTCTAATTTTGATTGCATTTGTTTTTAAGGAAATCCATGGCGGAAAAGGGGAGTTATCGCCAAGTTGCAGAGCGCATTTGGACTGAATCGAAGGAAGGCCCTAAATGTGCTAAGTTTGAGGTTTTGCATTTTTGCTTTTTGCTTTTCGCCTATTTGGGGGTGTTTTACTTTTTTGCACGTGGGTTGGCGGGTCTGGGGGCATTGCTGGGAAGGTCTAATATTGGACGCAAGTGGTTTGGAGAAAATCCATGGTGAAAAAGTGTTTTCGTTTTTGCTCACTTGCCTGTTTTTGGGGGTCTGTTTGGAGGGCTTCTAGGTTTTTACGGGGGTCTGGTGGTCTGGGAGCACCACTGGGATAGTATAATTTTGATTGCAAGTGATTTGAAGAAAATCTATGGTGGGAAAGGGGAGTTAGGGCCTAGCTGCAGAGCGCTTTTGGACTGAATCAGAGGGAGGCCGAAAATATTCTAAGTGTGAGATTTTGCATTTTTGCTTTTTGCCTGTTTGGGGGTGTTCTACTTTTTTGGGGGTGGGTTGGCGGGTCTGGGGGCATTGCTGGGAAGGTCTAATATCGGGCGCAAGTGGTTTGAAGCAAATCCATGATAAAAATGTTTTTCAGTTTTTGCTCACTGGCCTGTTTTTGGGGGGCTTCTAGGTTTTTTGGTGGGGTCTGGGAGCACTGCTGGCATAGTATAATTATGATTGCAAGTGATTTGAATAAAATCCATGGTGGGGAAGGGGAGCTAGGGCCTAGCTGCGGAGCGCTTTTGCAAAGAATCGAAGGAAGGCCCTAAATAATCAAAGTGTGAGATTTTGCATTTTTGCCTGTTTGGGGGTGTTCTACTTTTTTGCCGGTGGGTTGACGGGTATAGGGGCATTGCTGGGAAGGTCTTATATCAGGCGCAAGTGGTTTGGACAAAATCCATGGTAAAAAAGTGTTTCTATTTTTGCTCACTTCCTTGTTTTAGGGGGGTGGTTTGGGGGTTCTAGGTTTTTGGGGGTGGGTTTTTGGGGTCTGAGAGCACTGCTGGCACAGTCTTATTTTGAATAGCATTTGTTTTTATTGAAATCCATGGTGGACAAGGGGACTTATGGCCTAGCTGCAGAGCGCTTTTGGACTGAATCGGAGGGAGGCCGAAAATATTCTAAGTGTGAGATTTGGCATTTTTGCCTGTTTGGGGGTGTTCTACTTTATTCCGGGTGGGTTGGCTGGTCTTGGGGCATTGCTGGGAAGGTCTAATATCGGGCGCAATTGGTTTGGACAAAATCCATGGTGAAAAGGTTTTTCTGTTTTGCTCACTTCCTTGTTTTTGGGGGGCTGTTTGGGGGGTTTTAGGTTTTTGAGGGTGGGTTTTGAGGTCTGGGAGCACTGCTGGCACAGTCTAATTTTGATTGCATTTGTTTTTAAGGAAATCCATGGTAGAAAAGGGGAATTATGGCCTAGCTGCAGAGAGCATTTGGACTGAATCGAAGGAAGGCCCTACATTTTCTAAGTGTGAGATTATGCATTTTTGCTTTTTGCCTGTTTGGGGGTGTTCTACTCTTTTGTGCATGGGTTGGCGGGTATGGAGGCATTGCTGGGAAGGTCTAATATCGGGCACAAGTGGTTTGGACAAAATCCATGGTGAAAAAGTATTTCCATTTTTGCTCACTTCCTTGCTTTTGGGGGGTTGTTTGGGAGGGTTCTAGGTTTTTGGGGGTGGGTTTTGGGGTCTGAGAGCACTGCTGGCACAGGCTAATTTTGATTGCATTTGTTTTTAAGGAAATCCATGGTGGAAAAAGGGAGTTATGGCCAAGTTGCAGAGCGCGTTTCGACTGAATCGAAGGAAGGCCATAAATTTGCTAAGTGTGAGATTTAGCATTTTTGCTTTTTGCCTATTTGAGGGTGTTCTACTTTTTTGCAGGTGGGTTGGCGGGTCTGGGGGCATTGCTGGGAAGGTCTAATATTGGGCGCAAGTGGTTTGGAGAAAATCCATGGTGAAAAAGTGTTTTCGTTTTTGCTCACTTGCCTGTTTTTGGGGGGCTGTTTGGGGGCTTCTAGGTTTTTGGGGGAGGGTCTGGGGGTCTGGGAGCACTGCTGGGATAGTATAATTTTGATTGCAAGTAATTTGAAGAAAATCCATGGTGGAAAAGGGGAGTTATGGCCAGATGCAGAGCGCGTTTCGACTGAATCGAAGGAAGGCCCTAAATTTGCTAAGTGTGAGATTTTGCATTTTTGCTTTTTGCTTTTTGCCTATTTAGGGGAGTTCTACTTTTTTGCAGGTGGGTTGGCGGGTCTGGGGGCATTGCTGGGAAGGTCTAATATTGGGCGCAAGTGGTTTGGATAAAATCCATGGTGAAAAAGTGTTTTCGTTTTTTCTCACTTGCCTGTTTTTAGGGGTCTGTTTGGATGGCTTCTAGGTTTTACCAGGGGTCTGGGGGTCTGGGAGCACTATGGGATAGTATAATTTTGATTGCAAGTGATTTGAAGAAAATCCATTTTGGGAAAGGGGAGTTAGGGCCTAGCTGCAGAGCGCTTTTAGACTGAATCGGAAGGAGGCCAAAAATATTCTAAGTGTGAGATTTTGCATTTTTGCTTTTTGCCTGTTTGGGGGTGTTCTACTTTATTCCGGGTGGGTTGGCTGGTCTTGTGGCATTGCTGAGAAGGTGGTTTGGACAAAATCCATGGTGAAAAGGTTTTTCCGTTTTTGCTCACTTCCTTGTTTTTGGGGGGCTGTTTGGGGGGGTTTTAGGTTTTTGGGGGTGGGTTTTGAGGTCTGGGAGCACTGCTGGCACAGTCTAATTTTGATTGCATTTGTTTTTAAGGAAATCCACGGTAGAAACGGGGAATTATGGCCTAGCTGCAGAGCGCGTTTGGACTGAATCGAAGGAAGGCCTTACATTTTGTATGTGGGAGATTATGCATTTATCCTTTTTGCCTTTTTGGGGGTGTTCTACTTTTTTGCGGGTGGGTCTGAAGGGCATTGCAGGGAAAGTCTCATATCGGGCGCAAGTGGTTTGGAGAAAATCTATGGTGAGAAAGGTTTTCCTTTTTTTGCTCACTTCCTTGTTTTAGGGGGTGGTTTGGGGGGTTCTAGGTTTTTGGGGGTGGGTTTTGGGGTCTGAGAGCACTGCTGGCACAGTCCTATTTTGAATAGCATTTGTTTTTATTGAAATCCATGGTGGAAAAGGGGAGTTATGGCCTAGCTGCAGAGCGCGTTTTGACTGAATCGAAGGAAGGCCCTACATTTTCTAAGTGGGAGATTATGCATTTTTGCTTTTTGCCATTTTGGGGGTGTTCTACTTTTTTGCGGGTGGGTTGGCCGGTCTGGGGGCATTGCTGGGAAGGTCTAATATCGGGTGCAAGTGGTTTGGAGAAAATCTATGGTGAGAAAGTTTTTCCTTTTTTTGCTCACTTGCCTGTTTTGGGGAAACTGTTTGGGGGCTTCTAGGTTTTTCGGGGGTCTGGGGGTCTAGGAGCACTGCTTGTATAGTATAATTTTGTTTGCAAGTGATTTAAAGAAAATCCATGGTGGGAAATGGGAAGCTAGGGCCTAGCTGCAAGCGCTTTTGGACTGAATCGGAGGAAGGCCGAAAATATTCTAAGTGTGAGATTTTGCATTTGTGCTTTTTGCCTGTTTGGGGGTGTTCTACTTTTTTGAAGGTGGGTTGGTTGATATGGGGGCATTGCTGGGAAGGTCTAATATTGAGTACAAGTGGTTTGGACAAAATCCATGGTGAAAAAGTTTTTCTGTTTTTGCTCTCTTCCTTGTTTTTGAAGGGCTGTTTGGGGGGGTTCTAGGTTTTTGGGGGTGGGGTTTGGGGTCTGGGAGCACTGCTGGCACAGTCTAATTTTGATTGCATTTGTTTTTAAGGAAATCCAGGGTGGAAAAGGGTAATTATGGCCTAGCTGCAGAGCGCGTTTGGAATGGATCGAAGGAAGGCCCTACATTTTCTAAGTGGAAGATTATGCATTTTTGCTTTTTGCCTTTTTGGGGGTGTTCTACTTTTTTGCGGGTGGGTTGCGGGGAATTGCAGGGAAAGTCTCATATCGGGCGCAAGTGGTTTGGAGAAAATCCATGGTGAAAATGTTTTTCCGTTTTTGTTCAGTTGCCTGTTTTGGGGGGGCTGTTTGGAGGTTTCTAGGTTTTTGGGGGGGTCTGGGGGTCTGGAAGCACTGCTTGGATGGTATAATTATGATTGCAAGTGATTTGAAGAAAATCCATGGTGGGAAAGGTGAGTTAGGGCCTAGCTGCAGAGCGCCTTTAAACTGAATCGAAGGAAGGCCCTAAATATTCTAGGTGTGAGATTTAGCATTTTTGCTTTTTGCCTGTTTGGGGTTGTTCTACTTTTTTGTGGGTGGGTTGGCGGGTCTGGGGGCATTGCTGGGAAGGGCTAATATCGGGCGCAAGTGTTTTCGAGAAAATCCATTGAGAAAAAGTATTTCCGGTTTCGCTCACTTCCTTGTTTTTAGGGGGGTTTGGGGTGTTTCTAAGTTTTGGGGGTGGGTTTTGGGGTCTGGGAGCACTGCTGGCACAGTCTAATTTTGATTGCATTTGCTTTTAAGGAAATCTATGGTGTAAAAGGGGAGTTATGGCCTAGCTGCAGAGCGCGTATGGACTAAATAGAATGAAGGCCCTAAATTTTCTTTGTGGGACAATTATGCATTTTTGCTTTTTGCCTGTTTGGGGGTGTTCTTTTTTGCGGGTAGATTGGCGGGTCTGGGGTCATTGCTGGGAAGGTCTAATATCGGTTGCAAGTAGTTTGGAGAAAATCCATGGTGAAAAAGTTTTTCCTTTTTTGCTCACTTGCCTGTTTTTGGGGGCTGTTTGGGGGGTTTCTAGGTTTTTGGAGGGTCTGGGGGTCTGGGAGCACTGCTGGAATAGTAAAATTATGATTGCTAGTGATTTGAAGAAAATCCATGGTGGTAAAGGGGAGTTAGGGCATAGCTGCAGAGCGATTTTGGACTGAATCGAAGGAAGGCCCTAAATATTCTAGGTGTGAGATTTAGCATTTTTGCTTTTTGTCTGTTTGGGGTTGTTCTACTTTTTTGTGGGTGGGTTGGTGGGTCTGGGGGCATTGCTGGGAAGGGCTAATATCGGGCGCAAGTGGTTTCGAGAAAATCCATTGAGAAAAAGTATTTCCGGTTTCGCTCACTTCCTTGTTTTTAGGGGGGTTTGGGGGGTTTCTAGGTTTTTTTGGGGGTCGGGGGTCTGGGAGCATAGTATAATTATGATTGCAAGTGATTTTCAGAAAATCCATTGTGAGAAAGGGGAGTTAGAGACTAGCTGCAGAGCGCTTTCGGACTTAATCGGAAGAAGGCCGAAAATATTCTAAGTGTGGGATTTTGCATTTTAGCTTTTTCCTTGTTTTTTGCGGGTTGGTTGGTGGGTATGGGGTCACTGCCGGGAAGGTCTAATATCGGGCGCAAGTGGTTTGGACAAAATCCATGGTAAAAGAAAATTTAGATTTTGCTCACTTTGCAAGTTTTTGGGGAGTTGTTTGGTGGTTCTATGTTTTTAGGGGTAGGTTTTGGGGTCTGGAAGCTCTGCTGGCACAGTCTAATTTTGATTGCATTTGTTTTTAAGGAACTCCATGGCGGAAAAGGGGAGTTAGGGCCTAGGTGCAGAGCGCTTTTGGACTGAATCGAAGGAAGGCCGAAAATATTCTGTGTGAGATTTTGCATTTTTGCTTTTTGCCTGTTTTGGGGAATTCTACATTTTTTTGCGGGTGGGTTGGTGGGTCTGGGGGCATTCCTGGGAAGGTCTAATATCAGGAGCCAGTGGTTTGGACAAAATCCATGGTGAAATTTTTTTAACGTTTTTGCTCACTTGCCTGTTTTTGGGGGCTCTTTGGGGGGCTTCTAGGTTTTTTTGAGGGGCCTGGGGGTCTGGGAGCACTGCTGGGATAGTATAAATATGATGGCAAGTGATTTGAAGAAAATATATTGTGGGAAAGGGGAGCTAGGGTCTAGCTGCAGAGCGCTTTTGGACTGAATCGAAGGAAGGCCCTAAATATTCAAAGTGTGAGATTTTGCATTTTTGCTTTTTGCCTGTTTGGGGGTGTTTTACATTTTTTCGGGTGGGTTGGCGGGTATGGGGGCATTGCTGGGAAGGTCTATTATCGGGCACAAGTGGTTTGGAGAAAATCCATGGTGAAATACTTTTTCCGTATCTGCTCACTTGCCTTTTTTTGGGGTGTTGTTTGGAGGGCTTCTAGGTTTTTTGGGGGGTCTGGGAGCACCAGTGGAATTCTATAATTTTGATTGCAAGTGATTTGAAGAAAATCCATGGTGGGAAAGGGGAGTTAGGGCCTAGCTGCAGAGCTCTTTTGGACTGAATCGGAGGAAGGCTAAAAATATTCTAAGTGTGAGATTTAGCACTTTTGCTTTTTGCCTGTTTGGGGGTGTTCTACTTTTTTGCAGGTGGGTTGGTCTGGGAGCACTGCTGGCACAGTCTAATTTTGATTGCATTTGTTTTTAAGGAAATCTATGGTGTAAAATGGGAGGTATGGCTTAGCTGCAGAGCGCGTTTGGACTGAATCGAATGAAGGCCCTAAATTTTCTAAGTGGGAGATTATGCATTTTTGCCTGTTTGGGGGTGTTCTACTTTTTGCGGATAGTTGGCGGGTCTGGGGGCATTGCTGGAAAGGTCTAATATCGGGTACAAGTGGTTTGGAAAAAATCCATGGTGAAAAAGTTTTTCCATTTTTGCTCAGTTGCCTGTTTTTGGGGAGCTGTTTGGGGGTTTCTAGGTTTTTGGGGGTTCTGAGGGTCTGGGAGCATTGCTGGGATAGTATAATTATGATTGCAAGTGATTTGAAGAAAATCCATAGTGGGAAAGGGGGGTTAGGGCCTAGCTGCAGAGCGCTTATGGACTGAATCGAAGGAAGGGTGAAAATATTCTGTGTGAGATTTTGCATTTTTGCTTTTTTGCCTGTTTAAGAATATTCTACTTTTTTGTAGGTGGGTTGGCGGGTTTTGGGGGCATTCCTGGGAAGGTCTAATATCGGGCGCAAGTGGTTTGGAGAAAATCCATGGTGAAATAGTTTTTCCGGTTTTGCTCACTTGCCTTTTTTTGGGGGGCTGTTTGGAGGGCTTCTAGGTTTTTTGGGGGGGGGGGTCTGGGAGCACCAGTGGAATAGTATAATTTTGATTGCAAGCGATTTGAAGAAAATCCATGGTGGGAAAGGGGAGTTAGGGCCTAGCTGCAGAGCTCTTTTGGACTGAATCGGAGGAAGGCTGAAAATATTCTAAGTGTGAGATTTTGCATTTTTGCTTTTTGCCTGTTTGGGGGTGTTCTACTTTTTTGCGGGTGAGTTGGCGGGTATGGGGTCATTGCTGGAAAGGTCTAATATTGGGCGCAAGTGGTTTGGACAAAATCCATGGTCAAAAAAAAACCATTTTGCTCACTTGCCTGTTTTTGGGGGGCTGTTTGGGGGGTTTCTATGTTTTGGGGGGTCTGGGAGCACTGCTGGGATAGTATAATTATGATTGCAAGTGATTAGAAGAAAATCCATGGTGGGAAAGGGGAGCTAGGGTCTAGCTGCAGAGTGCTTTTGGACTGAATCGAAGGAAGGCCCTAAATGTTCGAAGAGTGAGATTATGCATTTTTGCTTTTTGCCTGTTTGAGTGTGTTCTACTTTTTTGCGGGTGGGTTGGCGGGTTAGGGGGTCATTGCTGGGAAGGTCTAATATCGGGCGCAATTGGTGTAGATAAAATCCATGGTGAAAAAGTGTTTCCATTTTAGCTCAATTCCTTGTTTTTGGGGAGTTTCTATGTTTTTGGGGGTGGGTTTTGGGGTCTGGGAGCACTGCTGGCACAGTCTAATTTTGATAGCATTTGTTTTTAAGGAACTCCATGGTGGAAAAGGGGAGTTATGGCCTAGCTGCAGAGCGCTTTTGTACTAAATGGAAGGAAGGCCGAAAATATTCTGTGTGAGATTTTGCATTTTTGCCTGTTTGGGGGTTTTCTACTTTTTTGGGGTTGGGTTGAGGGTCTGGGGGCATTTCTGGGAAGGTCTAATATCAGGCGCAAGTGGTTTGGACAAAATCCATGGTAAAAACGTTTTTCTGTTTTTGCTCACTTGCCTGTTTTTGGGTGGCTGTTTGGGGGACTTCTAGGTTTTTGGGGTGGGGATCTGGCGGTCTGGGAGCACTGCTGGGATAGTATAATTTTGATTGCAAGTGATTGGAAGAAAATCCATGGTAGGAAAGGGAAGTTAGGGCCTAGTTGCAGAGCGCTTTTGGACTGAATCGAAGGAAGGCTGAAAATATTCTGTGTGAGATTTTGCAGTTTTGCTTTTTGCCTGTTTGGGGGGGCTCTTCCTTTTTGCAGATGGGTTGGTGGTTATAGGGGCATTGCTGGGAAGGTCTATTATCGGGCGCAAGTGAGTTCGTCAAAATCCATGGTGAAAAACGTTTTGTGTTTTTTCTCACTTGCCTGTTTTTGGGGGGCTTCTAGGTTTTTTTGGGGGGGCTGGGTGTCTGGGAGCACTGCTGGGATAGTATAATTATGATTGCAAGTGATTTGAAGAAAATATATGGTGGGAAAGAGGAGCTAGGGTCTAGCTGCAGAGCGCTTTTGGACTGAATCGTAGGAAGGCTCTAAATATTCGAAGTGTGAGATTTTGCATTTTTGCTTTTTGCCTGTTTGGGGTTGTTCTACTTTTTTGCGAGTGGGTTAGCGGGTATGGGGTCATTGCTAGGAAGGTCTAATATCTAGCCCAAGTGGTTTGGCAAAATCCATGGTGAAAAAGTGTTTCTGTTTTTGCTTACTTCTGTGTCTTTGGGGGGATGTTTGGGGGGGTTCTAGGTTTTTGGGGGTGGGGATTGAGGTATGGGAGCACTGCTGGCACAGTCTAATTTTGATTGCATTTGTTTTTAAGGAAATCCATGGTGGAAAAGGGGAGTTATGGCCTACCTGCAGATCGCTTTTGGACTGAATCGAAGGAAGGCCGAAAATATTCTGTGTGAGATTTTGCAGTTTTGCTTTTTGCCTGTTTGTGGGTGCTCGTCTGTTTTGCAGATGGGTTGGTCGGTATGGGGGCATTGCTGGGAAGGGCTAATATCGGGCGCAAGTGAGTTCGTCAAAATCCATGGTGAAAAACGTTTTGTGTTTTTTCTTACTTGCCTGTTTTTGGGGGGCTTCTATGTTTTCTGGGGGGGCTGGGTGTCTGGGAGCACTGCTGGGATAGTATAATTATGATTGCAAGTGATTTGAAGAAAATATATGGTGGGAAAGAGGAGCTAGGGTCTAGCTGCAGAGCGCTTTTGGACTGAATCGAAGGAAGGCTCTAAATATTCGAAGTGTGAGATTTTGCATTTTTGCTTTTTGCCTGTTTGGGGGTGTTCTACTTTTTTGAGGGTGGGTTGGCTGGTCTGGGGGCATTGCTGGGAAGGTCTTACAACTTGCGCAAGTGGTTTGGAGAAAATCAATGGTGAAAAAGTGTTTCCATTTTTGCTCACTTGCCTGTTTTTGGGGGGCTGTTTGGGGGGCTTCAAGGTTTTTTAGGGGGGGCCTGGGGGTGTGGGAGCACTGCTGGGATAGTATAAATTTGATTGCAAGTGATTTGAAAATCCATGGCGGGAAAGGGGAGTTAGTGACTAGCTGCAGAGCGCTTTTGGACTGAATTGAAGGAAGGCCGAAAATATTCTAAGTGTGAGATTTTGCATTTTTGCTTTTTGCCTGTTTGGGGTTGTTCTACTTTTTTGCGAGTGGGTTAGCGGGTATATGGTCATTGCTAGGAAGGTCTAATATCGAGCCCAAGTGGTTTGGCAAAATCCATGGTGAAAAATTGTTTCTGTTTTTGCTTACTTCCGTGTCTTTGGGGGACTGTTTGGGGGGGTTCAAGGTTTTTGGGGGTGGGGATTGAGGTATGGGAGCACTGCTGGCACAGTCTAATTTTGATTGCATTTGTTTTTAAGGAAATCCATGGTGGAAAAGGGGAGTTATGGCCTAGCTGCAGATCGCTTTTGGACTGAATCGAAGGAAGGCCGAAAATATTCTGTGTGAGATTTTGCATTTTTGATTTTTGCCTGTTTGGGGGTATTCTACTTTTTTTGCGGGTGGGTTGGTGGGTCTGGGGGCATTTGTGGGAATGTCTAATATCGGGCGCAAGTGGTTTGGAGAAAATCCTTGGTGAAAAGGTTTTTCGGTTTTTGCTCACTTGACTGTTTTGGGGGCTTTTTGGGGGTTTCTAGGTTTTTTGGAGGGGGTCTGGGAGCTCTGCTGGGATAGTATAGTTATGATTGCAAGTGATTTGAAGAAAATCCATTATGGGTAAGGGGAGCTAGGGTCTAGCTGCAGAGCGCTTTTGGACTGAATCGAAGGGAAGGCCCTAAATATTCGAAGTGTGAGATTTAGCATTTTTGCTTTTTGCCTGTTTGAGGGTGTTCTACTTTTTTGCGGGTGGGTTGGCGGGTATGGGAGCATTGCTGGGAAGGTCTAATATCGGGGCGAAGTGGTTTGGACAAAATCCATGGTGAAAAATTATTTCCATTTTTACTCACTTCCTTGTTTTGGGGGGCTGTTTGGGGGGTTCTAGGTTTTTCGGAATGGGGTTTGGGGTCTGGGAGCACTGCTGGCACAGTCTAATTTTGATTGCATTTGTTTTTAAGGAAATCCATGGTAGAAAAGGGGAGTTATGGCCTAGCTGCAGAGTGCGTTTGGACTAAATCAAAGGAAGGCCCTAAATTTTGTAAGTGTGAGATTTTGCATTTTAGCTTTTTTCCTGTTTGGGGGTGTTCTACTTTTTTGCAGGTGGGTTGGCGGGTCTGATGGCATTGCTGGGAAGGTCTAATATCAGGTGCAAGTGGTTTGGAGAAAATCAATGGTGAAATTTCTTTTCCGTTTTTGCTCACATGCCTGTTTCTGGGGGGCTGTTTGGGGGGCTTCTAGGTTTTTTGGGGGGGCCTGGGGGTCTGGGAGTACTGCTGGGATAGTATAATTTTGATTTCAGAGGATTTGAAGAAAATCCATGGTGGGAAAGGGGAGTTAGGGACTAGCTGCAGAGCGCTTTTGGACTGAATCGAAGGAAGGGCAAAAATATTCTAAGTGTGAGATTTTGCATTTTGGCTTTTTGCGTGATTGGGGGTGTTCTACTTTTTTGCGGGTGGGTTGGCGGGTATGGGGGCATTGCTGGGAAGGTCTAATATCGGGCGCAAGTGGTTTGGACAAAATCCATGGTAAAATTTTTTTTACGTTTTTGTTCACTTCCTTGTTTTTGGGGGGTTAGGGGGTTCTAGGTTTTTGGGGTGCGTTTTTTGGGTCTGGGAGCACTGCTGGCACAGTCTAATTTTGATTGCATTTGATTTTAAGGAAATCTATGGTGTAAAAGGGAAGTTATGGCCTAGCTGCAGAGCGCGTTTGGACTGAATCGAAGGAAGGCCCTACATTTTCTAAGTGGGAGATTATGCATTTGTGCTTTTTGCCTGTTTGGGGGTGTTCTACTTTTTGCGGGTAGGTTGGTGGGTCTGGGGGCATTGCAGGGAAGGTCTAATATCGGGTGCAAGTGGTTTAGACAAAATCCATGGTGAAAAAGTTTTTTCATTTTTGCTCAGTTGCCTGTTTTTGTGGGGCTGTCTGGGGGGCTTCTAGGTTTTTTGGGGGGGCCTGGGGGTCTGGGAGCACTGCTGGGATAGTATAAATTTGATTGTAAGTGATTTGAAGAAAATCCATGGTGGGAAAGGGGAGTTAGGGACTAGCTGCAGAGCGCTTTTGGACTGAATCGAAGGAAGGCCCTAAATATTCAAAGTGTGAGATTTAGCATTTTTGCTTTTTGCCTGTTTGGGGGTGTTCTACTTTTTTGCCGGTGGGTTGGCGGGTCTGATGGCATTGCTGGGAAGGTCTAATATCAGGGGCAAGTGGTTTGGAGAAAATCAATGGTGAAAAAGTGTTTCCGTTTTTGTTCACTTGCCTGTTTTTGGGGGACTGTTTGTGGGGCTTCTAGATTTTTGGGGGGCCTGGGGTCTGGGAGCACTGCTGAGATAGTATAATTTTGATTGCAAGTGATTTGAAGAAAATCCATGGTGGGAAAGGGGAGCTAAGGTCTAGCTGCAGAGCACTTTTGGAATGAATCAAAGGAGGCCCTAAATTTTCTAAGTGTGAGATTATGAATTTTTGCTTTTTGCCTGTTTGGGGGTGTTCTACTTTTTTGTGGGTGGTTTGGTGGGTATGGTGGCATTGCTGGGAAGGTCTAATATTGGGCGCAAGTGGTTTGGCAAAATCCATGGTGAAAAAGTGTTTCTGTTATTGCTTACTTCGTTGTCTTTGAGGGGCTGCTTGGGGGGGTTCTAGGTTTTTGGGGGTGGGGTTTGGAGTCTGGGAGCAATGCTGGCACAGTCTAATTTTGATTACATTTGTTTTTAAGGAACTCCATGGTGGAAAAGGGGAGTTAGGGCCTAGCTGCAGAGCACTTTCGGACTGAATCGAAGGAAGGTCCTAAATATTCGAAGTGTGAGATTTTGCATTTTTGCTTTTTGCCTGTTTCGGGGTGTTCTATTTTTTTGCGGGTGGGTTGCGGGTCTGAGGGCTTTGCTGGGAAGGCCTATTATCGGGCAAAAGTGTTTTGGAGAAAATCAAAGGTGAAAAAGTGTTTCTGTTTTTTATTACTTGCCTGTTTTTGGGGGGCTGTTTGGGGGGGCTTCTATGTTTTTTGGGGGGGGGCTGGGGGTCTGGGAGCACTGCTGGGATAGTATAAATTTGATTGCAAGTGATTTGAAGAAAATCCATGGTGGGAAATGGGAGTTAGGGACTGGCTGCAGAGCGATTTTGGACTGAATCGAAGGAAGGCCGAAAAAATTCTGTGTGAGATTTTGCATTTTTGCTTTTTGCCTGTTTGGGGGTGTTCTACTTTTTTGCTGGTGGGTTGATGGGTATGGGGGCATTAATGGGAAGGTCTAATATTGGGCGCAAGTGGTTTGGCAAAATCCATGGTGAAAAAGATTTCTGTTTTTGCTTACTTCCTTGTCTTTGGGGGCTGTTTGGGGGGCTCTAGGTTTTTGGGGGTGGGGTTTGAGGTCTGGGAGCACTGCTGGCACAGTCTAATTTTGATTACATTTGTTTTTAAGGAAATCCATGGTGGAAAAGGGGAGTTATGGCCTAGCTGCAGATCGCTTTGGACTGAATCGAAGTAAGGCCGAAAAAATGCTGTGTGAGATTTTGCATTTTTGCTTTTTGCCTGTTTGGGGGTATTCTACTTTTTTGCGGGTGGGTTGGTGGGTCTGGGGCATTTCTGGGAAGGTCTATTATCGGGCACAAGTGGTTTGGAGAAACTCCTTGGTGAATTTTTTTCTGTTTTTGCTCACTTGCCTGTTTTTGGGGGGCTGTTTGGGGGCTTTCTATTTTTGGGAGCACTGCTGGGATAGTATAATTATGATTGCAAGTGATTTGAAGAAAATCCATGTTGGGAAAGGGAAGCTAGGCTCTAGCTGCAGAGCGCTTTTGGACAGAATCTAAGGAAGGCCCTAAATATTCGAAGTGTGAGATTTAGCATTTTTGCTTTTTGCCTGTTTGAGGGTGTTCTACTTTTTTTCGGGTTGGTTGCCGGGTATGGAGGCATTGCTGGGATGGTCTACTTTGGGGGTGGGGTTTGGGGTCTGGGAGCACTGCTGGCACAATCTAATTTTGATTGCATTTGTTTTTAAGGAAATCCATGGTGGAAAAGGGGAGTTATGGCCTAGCAGCAGAGCGCGTTTGGACTGAATCGAAGGAAGGCCCTACATTTTCGAAGTGTGAGATTTAGCATTTTTTTCTTTTTGCCTGTTTGGGGGTGTTCTACTTTTTTGTGGGTGGGTTGGCGGGTCTGGGGGCATTGCAGGGAAGGTCTAATATCGGGTGCAAGTGGTTTGGAGAAAATCCATGGTAAAAACGTTTGTCCGTTTTTGCTCACTTGCCTGTTTTTGATGGGCTGTTTGAGGGGCTTCTAGGTTTTTTGGGGTGGGGGTCTGGGGGTCTGGGAGCACTGCTGGGATAGTATAATTTTGATTGCAATTGATTTGAAGAAAATCCATGGTGGAAAAGGGGTGCTAGGCTCTAGCTGCAGAGCGCTTTTGGACAGAATCTAAGGAAGGCCCTAAATATTTGAAGTGTGAGATTTAGCATTTTTGCTTTTTGCCTGTTTGAGGGTGTTCTACTTTTTTTCAGGTTGGTTGGCGGGTATGGAGGCATTGCTGGGAAGGTCTACTATCGGGCGCAAGTGGTTTGGACAAAATCCATGGAGAAAAAATGTTTCCATTTTTACTCACTTCCTTGGTTTTGGGGTCTGTTTGGGGGGTGGGGTTTGGGGTCTGGGAGCACTGCTGGCACAGTCTAATTTTGATAGCATTTGTTCTTAAGGAAATCTATGGTGTAAAAGGGGAGTTATGGCCTAGCTGCAGAGCGCGTTTGGACTGAATCGAAGAAAGGCCCTAAATTTTTGAAGTGTGAGATTTAGCATTTTTGCTTTTTGCCTGTTTCGGGGTGTTCTACTTTTTTGCAGGTGAGTTTGCGGGTCTGGGGGCATTGCTGGGAAGGTCTAATATCGGGCACAAATGGTTTGGAGAAAATCCATAGTGAAAAAGTTTTTCAGTTTTTGCTCACTTGCCTGTTTTTGGGGGGCTGTTTGGGGGGCTTCTAGGTTTTTGGGGGGACTGGGGGCCTGGGAGCACTGCTGGGATAGTATAATTTTGATTGCAAGTGATTTGAAGAAAATACATGGTGGGAAAGGGGACTTAGGGCCTAGCTGCAGAGCGCTTTTGGACTGAATCGAAGGAAGGCCGAAAATATTCTGTGAGATTTAGCATTTTTGCTTTTTTGCTGTTTGGGGGTGTTCTACTTTTTTGCAGGTGGGTTGGCGGGTCTGGCGGCATTGCTGGGAAGGTCTAATATCAGGCGCAAGTGATTTGGACAAAATCCATGGTGAAAAAGTTTATCGGTTTTTGCTCACTTGCCTGTTTTTGGGGGGCTGTTTGGGGAGCTTCTAGGTTTTTGGGGGGGGTCTGGGGGTCTGGGAGCACTGCTGGGATAGTATAAATGTGTTCGCAAGTGATTTGAAGAAAATCTATTCTTGGAAAGGGTAGTTAGGGCCTAGCTGCAGAGCGCTTTTGGACTGAATCGGAGGAAGGCCGAAAATATTCTAAGTGTGAGATTTAGCATTTTTGCTTTTTGCCTATTTGGGGGTGTTCTACTTTTTTGCGGGTAGGTTGGCGGGTCTGGGGGCATTGCTGAGAAGGTCTAATATCAGGCGCAAGTGGTTTGGAGAAAATCCATGGTGAAAAAGGTTTTCTGTTTTTGCTCACTTGCCCGTTTTTGGAGGGCTGTTTGGGGGGTTTCTAGGTTTTTGGGGGGGTCTGGGAACACTGCTGGGATATTATAATACTGATTGCAAGTGATTTGAAGAAAATCCATGGTGGGAAAGGGAAGTTAGGGCCTAGCTGCAGAGCGCTTTTAGACTGAATCGAAGGAAGGCCCTTAATAATCTAAGTGTGAGATTTTTCATTTTTGCTTTTTGCCTGTTTGGGGGTGTTCTACTTTTTTGCGGGTGGATTGGCGGGTCTGGGGGCATTCCTGGGAAGGTCTAATATCGGGCGCAAGTAGTTTGAAGAGAATCCATGGTGAAAAAGTTTTTCCATTTTTGCTCACTTCCTTGTTTTTGGGGGGTTTGAGGGGGTTCTAGGTTTTTGGGGGTGAGTTTTGCGGTCTGGGAGCACTGCTGGAGCAGTCTAATTTTGATTGCATTTATTTTTATTGAAATCCATGGTGGAAAAGGGGATTTATGCCCTAGCTGCAGAGCGTGTTTGGACTGAATCGAAGGAACGCCCTAAATTTTCTAAGTGTGAGATTTTGCATTTTTGCTTTTTGCGTGTTTGGGGGTGTTCTACTTTTTGCGGGTGGGTTGGCAGGTTTGGGGGCATTGCTGGGAAGGTCTAATATCAGACGCAAGTGGTTTGGAGAAAATCCATGGTGAAAAAAGTTTTCTTCTTTTGCTCACTTGCCTGTTTTTGGGGGCTGTTTGGGGGGTTTCTAGGTTTTTGGGGGGGTCTGGGAACGCTGCTGGGATAGTATAATTTTGATTGCAAGTGATTTGAAGAAAATCCATGGTGGGAAAGGGGAGTTAGGGCCTAGCTGCTGAGCGCTTTTGGATTGAATCGAAGGAAGGCCCTAAATAATCTAAGTGTGAGATTTTTCATTTTTGCTTTTTGCCTGTTTGGGGGTGTTCTACTTTTTTGCGGGTAGGTTGGCGGGTCAGGGGGCATTTCTGGGAAGGTCTAATAACAGGCGCAAGTAGTTTGAAGAAAATCCACGGTAAAAAAGTTTTTCCATTTTTGCTCACTTCCTTGTTTTGGGGGGGTTTGAGGGGGTTCTAGGTTTTTGGGGGTGGGTTTTGGGGTCTGGGAGCACTGCTGGAGCAGTCTAATTTTGATTGCATTTGTTTTTTTTAAAATCCACGGTGGAAAAGGGGATTTATGCCCTAGCTGCAGAGTGCGTTTGGACTGAATCAAAGGAAGGCCCTACATTTTCTAAGTGTGAGATTTTGCATTTTTGCTTTTTGCATGTTTGGGGGTGTTCTACTTTTTGCCGGTGGGTTGGCGGGTCTGGGGGCATTGCTGGGAAGGTCTAATATCAGACGCAAGTGGTTTGGAGAAAATCCATGGTGAAAAAAGTTTACTTCTTTTGCTCACTTGCCTGTTTTTGGGGGGCTGTTTGGGGGGCTTCTATGTTTTTGGGGGTGTCCAGGGGTCTGGGAGCGCTGCTGGGATGGTATAATTTTGATTGCAAGAGATTTGAAGAAACTCCATGGTGGGAAAGGGGAGTTAGGGCCTAGCTGCAGAGCGCTTCTGGACTTAATCGAAGGAAGGCCCTAAATAATCTAAGTGTGAGATTTTTCATTTTAGCTTTTTGCCTGTTTGGGGGTGTTCTACTTTTTTGCGGGTGGGTTGGCGGGTCTGGGGGCATTGCTGGGAAGGTCTAATATCAGGCGCTAGTGGTTTGGAGAAAATCCATGGTGAAAAAGGTTTTCTGTTTTTGCTCACTTGCCCGTTTTTGGAGGGCTCTTTGGGGGGTTTCAAGGTTTTTGGGGGGGTCTGGGAACACTGCTGCGATAGTATAATTTTGATTGCAAGTGATTTGAAGAAAATCCATGGTGGGAAAGGGGAGTTAGGGCCTAGCTGCAGAGCGCTTTTGGACTGAATCGAAGAAAGGCCCTAAATAATCTAAGTGTGAGATTTTTCATTTTTACTTTTTGCCTGTTTGGCGGTGTTCTACTTTTTTGCGGGTGGGTTGGCGGGTCGGGGGGCATTCCTGGGAAGGTCTAATATCAGGCACAAGTAGTTTGAAAAAAATCCATGGTGAAAAAGTTTTTTCCATTTTTGCTCACTTCCTTGTTTTTGGGGGGTTTGAGGGGGTTCTAGGTTTTTGGGGGTGAGTTTTAGGGTCTGGGAGCACTGCTGGAGCAATCTAATTTTGATTGCATTTGTTTTTATTGAAATCCATGGTGGAAAAGGGTTTTTATGCCCTAGCTGCAGAGTGCGTTTGGACTGAATCGAATGAAGGCCCTACATTTTCTAAGTGTGAGATTTTGCATTTTTGCTTTTTGCGTGTTTGGGGGTGTTCTACTTTTTGCGGGTGGGTTGGCGGGTCTGGGGGCATTGCTGGGAAGGTCTAATATCAGACGCAAGTGGTTTGGACAAAATCCATGGTGAAAAAAGTTCTCTTCTTTTGCTCACTTGCCTGTTTTTGGGGGGCTGTTGGGGGGCTTCTATGTTTTTTGGGGGTGTCCAGAGGTCTGGGAGCACTGCTGAGATGGTATAATTTTGATTGCAAGAGATTTGAAGAAACTCCATGGTGGGAAAGGGGAGTTATGCCCTAGCTGCAGAGTGCGTTTGGACTGAATTGAAGGAAGGCCCTACATTTTCTAAGTGTGAGATTTTTCATTTTAGCTTTTTGCCTGTTTGGGGGTGTTCTACTTTTTTGCGGGTGGGTTGGCGGGTCTGGCGGCATTGCTGGGAAGGTATAAAATTGGGCGCAAGTGGTTTGGACAAAATCCATGGTGAAAAAGTTTATCCGTTTTTGCTCACTTGCCTGTTTTTGGGGGGCTGTTTGGGGAGCTTCTAGGTTTTTTTTGGGGGGGGGTCTGGGGGTCTGGGAGCACTGCTGGGATATTATAATTTTGATTGCAAGTGATATGAAGAAAATCCATTCTTGGAAAGAGTAGTTAGGGCCTAGCTGCAGAGCGCTTTTGGACTGAATCGGAGGAAGGCCGAAAATATTCTAAGTGTGAGATTTTGCATTTTTGCTTTTTGCCTATTTGGGGGTGTTCTACTTCTTTGCGGGTAGGTTGGCGGGTCTGGGGGCATTGCTGGAAAGGTCTAATATCAGGCGCAAGTGGTTTGGAGAAAATTCATGGTGAAATAGTTTTTCTGTTTTTGCTCACTTGCCCGCTTTTGGAGGGCTGTTTGGGGGGTTTCTAGGTTTTTGGGGGGGTCTGGGAACACTGCTGGGAACGTATAATTTTGATTGCAAGTGATTTGAAGAAAATCCATGGTGGGAAAGGCGAGTTAGGGCTTAGCTGCAGAGCGCTTTTGGACTGAATCAAAGGAAGGCCCTAAATAATCTAAGTGTGAGATATTTCATTTTTGCTTTTTGCCTGTTTGGGGGTGTTCTACTTTGTTGCGGGTGGGTTGGCGGGTCTGGGGGCATTCCTGGGAAGGTCTAATATCGGGCGCAAGTGGTTTGGAGAAAATCCATGGTGAAAAAGTTTTTCCATTTTTGCTCACTTCCTTGTTTTTGGGGTGTTTGAGGGGGTTCTAGGTTTTTGGGGGGTGAGTTTTGGGGTCTGGGAGCACTGCTGGAGCAGTCTAATTTTGATTGCATTTGTTTTTATTGAAATCCATGGTGGAAAAGGGGATTTATGCCCTAGCTGCAGAGTGCGTTTGGACTGAATCGAAGGAAGGCCCTAAATTTTCTAAGTGTGAGATTTAGCATTTTTGCTTTTTGCCTGTTTCGGGGTGTTCTACTTTTTTGCAGGTGGGTTGGCGGGTCTGGGGCATTGCTGGGAAGGTCCAATATCGGGCGCAAGTGGTTTGGACAAAATCCATGGTGAAAATGTTTTTTCGTTTTGCTCACTTCCTTGTCTTTGGGGGGCTGTTTGGGGGGTTCTAGGTTTTTGGTGGTGGGTTGTGGGGTCTGGGAGCACTGCTGGCACAGTCTAATTTTGATTGCATTTGTTTTTGAGGAAATCCATGAAGGAAAAGGGGTGTTATGGCCTAGCTGCAGAGCGCGTTTGAACTGAATCGAAGGAAGGCCCTAAATTTTCTAAGTGTGAGATTTAGCATTTTTGCTTTTTGCCTGTTTCGGGGTGTTCTACTTTTTTGCAGGTGGGTTGGCGGGTCTGGGGCACTGCTGGGAAGGTCTAATATCGGGCGCAAATGGTTTGGAGAAAATCCATGGTGAAAAAGTTTTTCAGTTTTTGCTCACTTGCCTGTTTTTGGGGGGCTGTTTGGGGGGCTTCTAGTTTTTTGGGGGGACTGGGGGTCTGGGAGCACTGCTGGGATAGTATAATTTTGATTGCAAGTGATTTGAAGAAAATACATGGTGGGAAAGGGGAGTTAGGGCCTAGCTGCAGAGCGCTATTGGACTGAATCGAAGGAAGGCCGAAAATATTCTGTGAGATTTAGCATTTTTGCTTTTTGGCTGTTTGGGGGTGTTCTACTTTTTTGCGGGTGGGTTGTCAGGTCTGGCGGCATTGCTGGGAAGGTCTAATATCGGGCGCAAGTGGTTTAAACAAAATCCATGGTGAAAAAGTTTATCCGTTTTTGCTCACTTGCCTGTTTTTGGGGGGCTGTTTGGGGAGCTTCTAGGTTTTTTGGGGGGGTCTGGGGGTCTGTGAGCACTGCTGGGATAGTATAATTTTGATTGTAAGTGATTTGAAGAAAATCCATTCTTGGAAAGGGTAGTTAGGGCCTAGCTGCAGAGCGCTTTTGGACTGAATCGGAGAAAGGCTGAAAATATTCTTAGTGTGAGATTTTGCATTTTAGCTTTTTGCCTGTTTGGGGGGTTCTACTTTTTTGCGGGTGGGTTGGTTGGTATGGGGGTAGTGCTGGGAAGTTCTTATATCGGGGGCAAATGGTTTAGACAAAATCCGTGGTGAAAAAGTTTTTACATTTTTGCTAACTTCCTTGTTTTGGGGGTGTTTGAGGGGGTTCTAGGTTTTTGGGGGTGAGTTTTGGGGTCTGGGAGCACTGCTGGAGCAGTCTAATTTTGATTGCATTTGTTTTTATTGAAATCCATGGTGGAAAAGGGGATTTATGCCCTAGCTGCAGAACGCGTTTGGACTGAATCGAAGGAAGGCCCTAAATTTTCGAAGTGTGAGATTTTCCATTTTTACTGTTTGCCTGTTTGGGGGTGTTCTACTTTTTTGCGGGTGGGTTGGTGGCTCTGGGGGCATTGCTGGGAAGGTCCAATATTGGGCGCAAGTGGTTTGGAGCAAATCCATGGTGAAAAAGTTTTTCTGTTTTTGCTCACTTACCTGTTTTTGAGGGGCTGCTTGGGGAGCTTCTATGTTTTTTGGAGGGACTGGGGGTCTGGGAGCACTGCTGGGATAGTATATTTGTGATCGCAAGTGATTTGAAGAAAATCCATGGTGGGAAAGGGGAGTTAGGGCCTAGCTGCAGAGCGCTTTTGGACTGAATCGAAGGAAGGCCGAAAATATTCTGTGAGATTTTGCATTTTTGCTTTTTGCCTGTTTGGGGGTGTTCTACTTTTTTGCGGGTGGGTTGGCGGGTCTGGGGGCATTGCTAGGAGGGTCTAAAATCGGGCGCAAGTGGTTTGGACAAAATCCATGGTAAAAAAAGTGTTTCCGTTTTTGCTCACTTGCCTGTTTTGGGGGGGCTGTTTGGAGGGCTTCTAGGTTTTTTGGGGGGTCTGGGGGTCTGGGAGCACTGCTGGGATAGTATAATTTTGATCGCAAGAGATTTGAAGAAACTCCATGGTGGGAAAGGGGAGTTAGGGCCTAGCTGCAGAGTGCTATTGGACTGAATCGAAGGAAGGCCCTAAATAATCTAAGTGTGAGATTTTTCATTTTTGCTTTTTGGCTGTTTGGGGGTGTTCTACTTTTTTGCGGGTGGTTTGGCGGGTCTGGGGGCATTGCTGGGAAGGTCATATATCGGGCGCAAGTGGTTTGGAGATAATCCATGGTGAAAAAGTGTTTCAGTTTTTGCTCACTTGCCTGTCTTTGGGGGGCTTTTTGGGAGGCTTCTAGGTTTTTGGGGGGGACTGGGGGTCTGGGAGCACTGCTGGGATAGTATAATTTTGATTGCAAGTGATTTGAAGAAAATACATGGTGGGAAAGGGGAGTTAGGGCCTAGCTGCAGAGGGTTTTTGGACTGAATAGAAGGTAGGCCGAAAATATTCTAGGTGTGAGATTTTGTATTTTTGCTTTTTGCCATTTAGGGGTGTTCTACTTTTTTTGCGGGTGGGTTGGCGGTTCTGGCGGCATTGCTGGGAAGGTCTATTATCAGGCGCAAGTAGTTTGGAGAAAATCCATGGTGAAAAAGTTTTTCAGTTTTTGCTCACTTGCCTGTATTTGGGGGGCTTCTAGGTTTTTGGGGGGGACTGGGGGCCTGGGAGCACTGCTGGGAAAGTATAATTTTGATTGCAAGTGATTTGAAGAAAATCCATGGTGGTAAAGGGGAGTTAGGGCATGGCTGCAGAGCGCGTTTGGACTGAATAGAAGGTTGGCCGAAAATATTCTAGGTGTGAGATTTTGCATTTTTGATTTTTGCCTGTTTGGGGGTGTTCTACTTTTTCGCGGGTGTGATGGTGGGTATGGGGGCATTGCTGGGAAGGTCTAATATCGGGCGCAAGTGGTTTTGACAAAATCCATGGTGATTTTTTTTCTGTTTTTGCTCACTTCCTTGTTTTTGGGAGCTGTTTTGGGGGGTTCCTAGTTTTTGGTGGTGGGTGTTGGGGTCTCGGAGCACTGCTGGCACAGTCTAATTTTGTTTGCATTTGTTTTTGAGGAAATCCATAGTGGAAAAGAGGTGTTATGGCCTAGCTGCAGATCGCGTTTGGACTGAATCGAAGGAAGGCCCTACATTTTCTATGTGTATGATTTTGCATTTTTGCTTTTTGCCTGTTTCAGGTTGTTCTACTTTTTTGCGGGTGGGTTGGTGGGTCTGGGGGCATTGCTGGGAGGGTCTAAAATCGGGCGCAAGTGGTTTGGACAAAATCCATGGTGAAAAAGTATTTCCGTTTTTGCTCACTTGCCTGTTTTGGGGGGGGCTGTTTGGGGGGCTTCTAGGTTTTTTGGGGAGTCTGGGGGTCTGGGAGCACTGCTGGGAAAGTATAATTTTGATCGCAAGCGATTTGAAGAAAATCCATGGTGGGAAAGGGGAATTAGGGCCTAGCTGCAGAGCGCTATTGGACTGAATCGAAGGAAGGCCGAAAATATTCTGTGAGATTTAGCATATTTGCTTTTTGGCTGTTTGGGGGTGTTCTACTTTTTTGCGGGTGGTTTGGCGGGTCTGGGGGCATTGCTGGGAAGGTCATATATCGGGCGCAAGTGGTTTGGAGAAAATCCATGGTGAAAAAGTGTTTCCGATTTTGCTCACTTGCCTGTCTTCGGGGGGCTTTTTGGGGGGCTTCTAGGTTTTTGGGGGGGACTGGGGGTCTGGGAGCACTGCTGGGATAGTATAATTTTGATTGCAAGTGATTTGAAGAAAATACATGGTGGGAAAGGGGAGTTAGGGCCTAGCTGCAGAGGGTTTTTGGACTGAATAGAAGGTAGGCCGAAAATATTCTAGGTGTGAGATTTTGTATTTTTGCTTTTTGCCATTTAGGGGTGTTCTACTTTTTTTGCGGGTGGGTTGGCGGTTCTGGCGGCATTGCTGGGAAGGTCTATTATCAGGCGCAAGTAGTTTGGAGAAAATCCATGGTGAAAAAGTTTTTCAGTTTTTGCTCACTTGCCTGTATTTGGGGGGCTTCTAGGTTTTTGGGGGGGACTGGGGGCCTGGGAGCACTGCTGGGAAAGTATAATTTTGATTGCAAGTGATTTGAAGAAAATCCATGGTGGTAAAGGGGAGTTAGGGCATGGCTGCAGAGCGCGTTTGGACTGAATAGAAGGTTGGCCGAAAATATTCTAGGTGTGAGATTTTGCATTTTTGATTTTTGCCTGTTTGGGGGTGTTCTACTTTTTCGCGGGTGTGATGGTGGGTATGGGGGCATTGCTGGGAAGGTCTAATATCGGGCGCAAGTGGTTTTGACAAAATCCATGGTGAATTTTTTTCTGTTTTTGCTCACTTCCTTGTTTTTGGGAGCTGTTTTGGGGGGTTCCTAGTTTTTGGTGGTGGGTGTTGGGGTCTCGGAGCACTGCTGGCACAGTCTAATTTTGTTTGCATTTGTTTTTGAGGAAATCCATAGTGGAAAAGAGGTGTTATGGCCTAGCTGCAGATCGCGTTTGGACTGAATCGAAGGAAGGCCCTACATTTTCTATGTGTATGATTTTGCATTTTTGCTTTTTGCCTGTTTCAGGTTGTTCTACTTTTTTGCGGGTGGGTTGGTGGGTCTGGGGGCATTGCTGGGAGGGTCTAAAATCGGGCGCAAGTGGTTTGGACAAAATCCATGGTGAAAAAGTGTTTCCGTTTTTGCTCACTTGCCTGTTTTGGGGGGGGCTGTTTGGGGGGCTTCTAGGTTTTTTGGGGAGTCTGGGGGTCTGGGAGCACTGCTGGGAAAGTATAATTTTGATCGCAAGCGATTTGAAGAAAATCCATGGTGGGAAAGGGGAATTAGGGCCTAGCTGCAGAGCGCTATTGGACTGAATCGAAGGAAGGCCGAAAATATTCTGTGAGATTTAGCATATTTGCTTTTTGGCTGTTTGGGGGTGTTCTACTTTTTTGCGGGTGGTTTGGCGGGTCTGGGGGCATTGCTGGGAAGGTCATATATCGGGCGCAAGTGGTTTGGAGAAAATCCATGGTGAAAAAGTGTTTCCGATTTTGCTCACTTGCCTGTCTTTGGGGGGCTTTTTGGGGGGCTTCTAGGTTTTTGGGGGGGACTGGGGGTCTGGGAGCACTACTGGGATAGTATAATTTTGATTGCAAGTGATTTGAAGAAAATACATGGTGGGAAAGGGGAGTTAGGGCCTAGCTGCAGAGGGTTTTTGGACTGAATCGAAGGAAGGCCGAAAATATTCTAACTGTGAGATTTTGTTTTTTTGCTTTTTGCCATTTAGGGGTGTTCTACTTTTTTTCCGGGTGGGTTGGCGGGTCTGGCGGCATTACTGGGAAGGTCTATTATCAGGCGCAAGTAGTTTGGAGAAAATCCATGGTGAAAAATGTTTTCAGTTTTTGCTCACTTGCCTGTATTTGGGGGGCTTCTAGGTTTTTGGGGGGGACTGGGGGCCTGGGAGCACTGCTGGGAAAGTATAATTTTGATTTCAAGTGATTTAAAGAAAATCAATGGTGGTAAAGGGGAGTTAGGGCATGGCTGCAGAGCGCGTTTGGACTGAATAGAAGGTAGGCCGAAAATATTCTAAGTGTGAGATTTTGCATTTTTGATTTTTGCCTGTTTGGGGGGTGTTCTACTTTTTCGCGGGTGGGATGGTGGGTATGGGGTCATTGCTGGGAAGGTCTAATATCGGGCGCAAATGGTTTTTACAAAATCCATGGTGAATTTTTTTCTGTTTTTGCTCACTTCCTTGTTTTTGGGAGCTGTTTGGGGGGGTTCTTAATTTTTGGTGGTGGGTGTTGGGGTCTCGGAGCACTGCTGGCACAGTCTAATTTTGTTTGCATTTGTTTTTGAGGAAATCCATGGTGGAAAAGAGGTGTTATGGCCTAGCTGCAGATCGCGTTTGGACTGAATCGAAGGAAGGCCCTACATTTTCTATGTGTATGATTTTGCATTTTTGCTTTTTGCCTGTTTTGGGTTGTTCTACTTTTTTGCGGGTGGGTTGGTGGGTCTGAGGGCATTGCTTGGAGGGTCTAAAATCGGGCGCAAGTGGTTTGGACAAAATCCATGGTGAAAAAGTGTTTCCGTTTTTGCTAACTTGCCTGTTTTGGGGGGGCTGTTTGGGGGGCTTCTAGGTTTTTTGGGGGGTTTGAGGGTCTGGGAGCACTGCTGGGATAGTATAATTTTTATCGCAAGTGATTTGAAGAAAATCCATGGTGGGAAAGGGGAGTTAGGGCCTAGCTGCAGAGCTCTTTTGGACTGAACCGAAGGAAGGCAGAAAATATTCTGTGAGATTTTTCATTTTTGCTTATTCCCTGTTTTGGGGTGTTCTACTTTTTTGCCGGTGGGTTGGCGGGTCTGGAGCATTGCTGGGAAGGTCTAATATCGGGTGCAAGTGGTTTGGAGAAAATCCATGGTGAAAAAGTTTTTCAGTTTTTGCTCACTTGACTGTTTTTGGGTGTCTATTTGGGGGCATCTAGGTTTTTGGGGGGACTGGGGGTCTGGGAGCACTGCTGGGATCATATAATTTTGATAGCAAGTGATTTGAAGAAAATCCATTGTGGGAAAAGGGAGTTAGGGCCTAGCTGCAGAGCGCTTTTGGAGTGAAACGAAGAAAGGCCGAAAATATTCTTAGTGTGAGATTTTGCATTTTTACTTTTTGCCTGTTTGAGGTTGTTCTACTTTTTTGCGGGTGGGTTGGCGGGTATGGGGGCATTGCTGGGAAGGTCTAATATCAGGCGCGAGTGGTTTGGACAAAATCCATGGTGAAAAAGTGTTTCAATTTTTGCTCACTTCCTTGTTTTTGGGGGGCTGTTTGGGGGGGTTCTAGGTTTTTGGGGGTGGGTTTTGGTGTCTGGGAGCACTGCTGCCACGGTCTAATTTTGATTGCATTTGTTTTTGAGGAAATCCATGGTGGACAAGGGGAGTTATGGCCTAGCTGCAGAGCGCGTTTGGACTGAATCGAAAATATTATCTGAGATTTAGCATTTTTGCTTTTTGCCTGTTTGGGGGTGTTCTACTTTTTTGCGGGTGGGTTGGTGGGTCTGGGGGCATTGCTGGGAAGGTTCAATATCGGGCGCAAGTGGTGTGGAGAAAATCCATTGTGAAAAAGTTTTTCCGCTTTTGCTCATTTTCCTGTTTTTGTGGGGTTGTTTGGGGGGCTTCTAGGTTTTTGGGGTAGGACTGGGGGTCTGGGAGCACTGCTGGGATAGTATAGTTTTGATTGCGAGTAGTTTGAAGAAAATCCATGGTAGGAAAGGGGAGTTAGGGCCTAGCTGCAGAGTGATTTTAAACTGAATGGAAGGAAGGCCGAAAATATTCTAAGTGTGAGATTTTGCATTTTGCTTTTTGCCTGTTTGGGGGTGTTCTACTTTTTTGGGGGTGGGTTGGTGGGTATGGGGGATTGCTGTGAAGGTCAAATATTGGGCGCAAGTGGTTTGGAAAAAATCCATGGTGAAAAGTTTTTCCATTTCTGCTCACTTGCCTGTTTTTGGGGGGCTGTTTGGGTTGTTTCTAGGTTTTTGGGGGTCTGGGGGTCTAGGAGCACTGCTGGGAAAGTATAATTATGATTGCAAGTGATTTGAAAAAAATCCTTGGTGGGTGTAACGACCAGGTTCTCGGACCAGATAGGATCAGCTCCTCAGAGCACCTCCAACCCAGCCGGAACGTAACCACCTCCCTCCTCAGGACCCATCTATCCAGGCACCTGGGTACCTACCTGAGGATGGGGAACTCGCAATGTACAAGCTCATATCATCAGAAACACCACTAAATCTATAGGGATTACTAGGAATACTCACTGATTACTAAGGACATCCATGCCCTACACCACACTCATACCTCATAGTCTCGCGACCACATGGGTCCAGACTAATCTACCCTGGGGCAGTTCTGATTAATTACCATTACACACTGATCACCATCACTGCTCACTCGACACTCAATCCGGCGTGCCTATACACTAGGCTGCAGCCCTAGTGCTCTCTTCCTCACAATCCGGTCCACAATCTGGCGAACCTACACACTGGTATGCCCCCCAGTGTTCTTTCACTCACAGCCCGATCCGCAATCCGGTGGATCTACACACCAGTGTCCCCCCTGGTGTTCTCATTAACATCGCTTACCAACGACGATCACTTTCCTATGAATACCTTCAGCTCTCTCTCTCTCTATGTTGGGAAGTCTCTCTCACTATTCACTAAAGGTTCACTACTACAATAATATTATGGAATGGCCGAATCACTTAGTGTATGAATGTTTCCCTAGCTCAAGGGCTCCTCTCTCTCCCTAATTATTCAGTGGCTACTTACCGGATCAGGGGCAGTATCTGTTCTGGCTGTAACACAGCCCACAACCCAGTCTCCTATACCGATCAACCGCCTCCTCCATGTTCTTCAATCCCTGTCTTCACCAGCTTCCCTGAAATTGACTCCACCATTCTGAGACAACTTGTATTATCCACTAAATCTGGCTCCCCCGCTGATCCCTGCCCGCCCGACATCCTTCGGCTAGCAATGCCGATTCTAGAAGACCAAATCTTAGACCTTCTAAACACCTCATTAGCCACTGGAACACTACCATCTACCTTCAAAGAGGCACGCGTCAGACCCCTGATAAAAAAGCCTGGAGCAGATCCAACTAGCCTGAAGAACTACAGGCCAATCTCCCAGCTGCCATTTCTGTCAAAAGTACTAGAACAGCATGTACTAAAATCTCTGTCATCCCTCCTGGAATCTCACCACCTCCTCCAGGAGCGGCAAGCTGGTTTCCGTGCCCACCATAGCACGGAACTAGTAATGCTGTCAGTACTAGATGAGCTAAGATGCATGGCTGACGGTAAAAAGCCAAGCGCCCTGATTTTATTAGATCTTTCAGCGGCGTTTGATACCGTCAGCCATGCACTGCTCCTGGACAGACTGGCTAGGTTTGGGATAGGAGAGCAAGCCCTCAAATGGTTAACAGCTTTTCTGACAGGAAGGACGCAGAAGATCCAGTTGGCAGACCAGGTCTCAGACGTGGGCATATTAGCCTGTGGAGTCCCGCAGGGATCAGCACTCTCTCCGCTCTTATTCAACCTGTACTTACAACCATTGATAGAGTCCCTGGCAAACATGAATTGTAAAGTCTTTAACTATGCCGACGATACGCAGCTGTTGCTGAGTATCGATAATACACCATTGGCTCAGTCCTTGGCCCAAGACATACTACGATTTACAGTGAATTGGATGTCGTCCAATTTGCTGAAAATCAATCCAGATAAAACGGAAGTGCTCGTAGTCTCAACCTCTACTTCCCCCTGGAATGATTTATTTTGGCCACAAGAACTAGGACCCACCCCAAAACCGTGCCCTAGTGTCAAGAGTCTTGGGATGAAAATTGACCAGGAACTCTCGATGGTCAACCAAGTATCCGCTGTAGTTGGTTCCTGCACTAACCTGATCAGGCAACTACGCAAACTCGCCCCCCTGCTCTCGAGAAACATGCTGCGAACCATTGTCTCCGCCACTATAGTGTCTCGAATAGACTATGGCAACGCGCTGTACCTCGGCCTTCCAAAAAACTCAATCAACCGTCTTCAGGTTATCCTGAACGACGCAGCACGTTTGATCTTTGGACTGCCGAGGAGGACTCATGCCTCCCCCCTGCTCTATAGGCTACATTGGGTGCCTATGACGCATAGAGTAGAATTTAAGAGCATGTGTATCTGCCACAAAGCAATCCACGGACAGGCGCCAGCCTACATAAAAAAAAGGCTTGAGATATACGAACCTAAGCGCGCCTTGCGATCGTCCAGATCTTTTCTGCTATCCTGTCCACGTTTCAAGTTAACAACAAAAGGAGGCAGATCTTTTTCAGTTCAGGCTCCGACCATCTGGAATAAGCTACCGGAGGCGCTTCGCAGAGAACCTAATCTCCTCCATTTTAGGAAGTCCCTGAAAACCTTACTCTTCAAAGACGCATTCCCATCTCAATAGGCGGCTACCAGATCAGACACCTCTATATTCTTTTCCTTCTTTGTTTTCTGTACTTGTTCAGTAGCGCTTTGAGACCTGTAGGCGAGTTGGCGCGATACAAAACACAGTTACAAATTACAAACACCTGACTAGAAGGAAAGGTTACCTGTGCTTTAAGAACAAGAGACCCACACTGTATGCAAGAGTTATTCCCTGATTTAAACGCTCCTATTTCCTTTTGGTCCATCAGTTGCTAAAGCATCTGGTTAGAAGAAAGGTTAGCTCTATCATAAGAATAACACATGCACACTGGTTCACTAAGAACTGGGGTATCTTTATTACAATAACAATAGAATGGGAATAGACACATACACAGATCTGTGGGGTCTCTGTAACTAACAGGAACTGTAACACACCACTGAAAGAAAAAGGATTAGACATACAGTATAAGGACAAGGTCAATGTTTGAAAATACGGAAAGGTATCACCTGAGGGGTGTGAGGTCTTGCTCTAGCTGTCATCTGGGCTCCTCTCTCGTCTGTGCCTTAGCTCGTCCTAGATCCTCTCCTGCACTCTTGGACACACATCTGCGCTGATCACTCTGCACTGGGCTGCTCTCCTCCACGAACTCTCTCCACCTTCCAACTTCAGTCTAATGGTTTCTGCCGCTCTGATAACTGTTCGCTCCACTAGCTTCTTCACTCTATTTGATTGTCTCTGTGCTAATGTCCAATTCACTCCAGCTGCTCCTAAAGATTAATCCACGATATAACTTCAGTCTTTTCCAAAAGTCATTACTTCAGACTCCAGCTATTCACAACTCCTCCTGATAAGTAACTGCTTCTGACTGCTTCCTTCAGTTCCAGCTCACTGACTGTCTGTCTGTCTTCTCTCTGTTCCAAGCATCTTCTGTCTCTTCTCCTCCTGCAACTGCACTCCTTTCCTCTGCTCCAATTCAACTCAAACTCTTTCTGATTCTCCACTCCTTCTGCAACTCCACTCCTCTCCTCTGCTTCAATCCAACTCAACTGCTTCCAGCTCAAACTCTTTCCAGCTCGAACTCTTTCTGCAACTCCAGCTCAACTCACTGCAACTCCAGCTCAACTAACTAACTCCTCCTCTGCACTTCACTAATATAGAATGCCCTTCCCTTATGGAAATTTCCAACAGAGGGCTGCCTCCCACCGAATTCCTGTGCCAGCTCCAGGGCCCCTCGCGCAACCGCAGTGACCATCTGCATGTTACGTCTGAGCCCAAGAGACAAACACATTCTTCGGATAAGAACCAGTCCTGGCTGGTTTTCCCCTAGCAGACAACAGACTTAACTATAAACATTACCTTTACCCTTCAAGCATCTCAGCTCTGCAGGGATAGAAAGCAAAATGGAGTCTCTCTAGTTCTGGGCCTTGTAGGCCTGAGAAGGATGAAATAACCCTTAGCTCTGTCAGAGTACCTACACAAACCATACCAATATGTAATATAAAGTCAGGACCACAGGATCCACCCTCTACTATAGGCAGGATAATGAAAGGACACATAATTATGTCAAAGCCAATAGGCAATAGATGGATTAGAGTCAAGAATAAGGGATCTATCATCATATAAAGCAGCTATCCTCTTCTAGGTCTGGAAGAAAGGGCTTTAAAGGGCCAACACAAGGTAAGAAAACAGATTATAGATGTTAGCAAGCTTAAATTCTTCATCACTCCGAAATAGAGCCAAAAACCATGTCAGAACATTCCACCCTAGACTTTATCTTGCGAACATCTATGAACAACAACAAACAAATAAACAAATATCAACATAATCTATCATTACAACCAAAAACCAAAAGACTCTCTAAAATAAATGACAATTTAAGGAAATTCCACCTAAAACTTGATGTAGGGAATAAAAATGTATCAACCAACTGAAAACAAATCAAAGCACTCTCGACCTGAATGCTGAAATGTATCTGATAACAACAGAAACTAACCAAAGCACCCTCGAACTAAATGTGCCTCAACTTCTAGTGATAACTGATGAAAACAACAAGGGGCCTAAATGAGGCCTACCTACTTCGGTCAACTTAAGAACTAAATGTGCCTCAACTTCTAGTGATAACTCATAAAATCTATTGGTGAAGGGCCATGTTTGTGAAATGAAAATAACAATAGGCCTAAATGAGGCCTACCAACTTTGGCCAACTTAAGAAAGGATTTGGTCAAATCTAACAAATAAACATGACAAAGGGTCTTCAAGGTCTGGGCAACCATTACTAATAGATGTAGGACATAACCTGACTAAAAGACACACCTCCCAGGACAACTTAAAGTCTAGGGTGACCACCCTTGGAACTAATCCCACAGTTCTAAATAAGAATTGATGAATCAAAGTGAAAGTGTAATAACAGGAAAATAAGGATAACCCCATTCCTACAACATAGCTGGTGTAGCACTATGCATATCAAGCAATAAGTCAAAGAAAATTATCTAAGTGTGGTGTATACATTTTTTTCTAAAAGATCATAGAATTAAATTTGAACCATGCCAAAGGCAATAGGTAAAGGTCACAAATCATCGAAATCAGGAAACAGCTTGCACCTAGTTCCTCACTGTATCATGCTGTGGAACACATGTGTGAACCATCATTTAAAACATCACTCCAGTGACAAGACTGTTTTGCAGAAAACAGGAAAACTATGAAATAGGTGAAAGATAAACAAGTGTATCAACAATGAAATAGCATAGCATACTAAAAGCAAAATATATATGTCAAGTCAAGTCAGAAAATTTGTATAGCGCACTACACACCCAGAGGGTTTCAAGGCGCTTAGGAAGGGGAGGAGGATTATTTGTCAAATATCCACGTTTTAAGCTGCTTTCTGAACGCTAGGTGATTCTGGGTGAGGCGAAGGTAAGCGGGGAGTGAGTTCCATGTTTTGGCAGCCAGGTATGAAAAGGATCTGCCTCCCATGGTGGTCTTGTTGATGCGAGGTACAGTGGCGAAGGCTTGTCTGGAAGAGCGAAGTTGGCGGGAGGGGGTGTAGAAGGACAGTCGAGAGTTGAGGCAATCTGCTCCGATGTCGTAGAGTGATTTGTGTGCGTGGGTAAGCAGTCGGAAAGTGATCCTCTTATTGACGGGTAGCCAGTGGAGGTCTTTAAGGTGACCAGAGATGTGTTCGTTGCGTGGGATGTCTAATATGAGCCTGGCTGAGGCGTTTTGGATTCGTTGTAGTTTCTTCTGGAGTTTAGCGGTGGTACCTGCGTAGAGGGTGTTTCCGTAGTCCAGTCGGCTCGTGACTAGAGCGTGGGTGACTGTTTTCCTTGTTTCGGAGGGGATCCAGCGAAATGTTTTTCTGAGCATGCGAAGAATGTTAAAGCAGGAAGAGGATACGGCGCTGACTTGTCTGTTCATTGAAAGTGAAGAATCCAGGATGACGCCAAGGTTCCGTGCGTGGTCTGTCGGGATGGGTGCATTTCCGAGGGCTTCCGGCCACCAGGAGTCGTCCCATGCAGAGGGGGATTTACCTAGGATGAGGACTTCTGTTTTGTCTGAGTTCAGTTTCAGACGGCTTTGTTTCATCCATTCGGCGACTTCTTTCATTCCTTCGTGTAGGTTAGTTTTGGCGGTGCTGGGGTCCTTGGTGAGAGATAGGATCAGTTGAGTGTCATCCGCGTAAGAGATGATGTTGAGGTTGTGTTGGCGGGCGATGGCCGCGAGGGGGCTCATGTATACGTTGAAGAGGGTAGGGCTGAGTGAGGATCCTTGTGGTACGCCGCAGATGATTTCAGAGGCCTCGGACTTGAATGGTGGGAGGCGGACTCTCTGGGTTCTTCCGGTGAGGAACGAGGTGATCCATTCCAGTGCCTTTCCTTGGATTCCAATGTTTCTGAGGCGTTGTAAAAGGGTGCTGTGGCAGACTGTGTCGAAGGCTGCAGAGAGGTCGAGGAGGATGAGGGCGACTGTGTCTCCATTGTCCAGTAGAGTTCGAATGTCGTCAGTTGCTGCGATGAGGGCGGTCTCAGTGCTGTGTTTGGCTCGGAAGCCAGATTGTGAAGGGTCGAGTGATTTGTTGGCTTCGAGGAAGGCGGCGAGCTGGTTGTTGACAGCTTTCTCGATGACTTTGGCCGGGAATGGAAGAAGCGAGATGGGGCGGTAGTTTTTGAGTTCGGTGGGGTCTGCTGTTGGTTTTTTCAGAAGGGCGGTGAGTTCAGCGTGTTTCCAGTCTTCTGGGAAGGTAGCGGAGTTGAAGGAGCAGTTGATGACGTCTCGGAGGTGCGGAGCTATGACGGAGTCTGCTTTGTTGAAGATGTGGTGGGGGCATGGGTCTGTGGGGGATCCTGAGTGGATGGAATTCATCAGGCGGATGGTGTCCTCAGTGGAGATTGGGTTCCAGGCGTTAAGGGTGTTAACGGGGGGAAGATGGTCAGCAGATGGTAGGGTGGGTTGGCTTCTGGGTTGGTTGTCAAAGCTGTTGTGGATGTCAGCAATCTTGTTGTGGAAAAAAGAGGCTAGGGAGTCGCAGAGGGTTTGAGAGGGGGTGATGTCGTTGGAGTTGGCCGAGGGGTTGGAAAATTCCTTGACGATGTTGAAAAGTTCCTTGCTGTTGTGGGCGTTGTTGTCAAGTCGATCCTTGAATGCTGTTTTCTTGGCTTTTCGGATCAGTTGGTGGTGAGTGCGGATGACGCTTTTGAAGGCGTCCTTGTTGCTGGTAGATGGGTCTTTTTTCCAGGCCTTTTGAAGGGAGCGGCACAGTTTCTTGGACTTCTTGAGGTCATCGTTGAACCATGAGGCCTTCTTGTTGCCAAGTTTGTGTTGACGTTTTTTCAGTGGTGCTAAGGTGTCGGCGGTGTTGGATAACCAAAGGGTGAGGTTGGAGGCGGCTTCGTTGGCGTTAGAAGAGAAGGCTGGGGAGGTTTGAAGGAGCGATGTGGAGATCTGCTCCGTGGTGATTTTGTTCCAGTTTCTTTGTAGAGTTGGTTGGAGGTGGATGATGGGTTTCGGCTTGTTGTAGGTGAAGTGAACGCAGCTGTGGTCAGTCCAGAGGAGATCCGTAGTGTGGCTGAAGGAGACATGGTTGCTGGAGGTGAAGATGGGGTCGAGTGTGTGACCTGCGATGTGGGTGGGGGAAGTGACCAGTTGTTCAAGTCCGAGGTTGGCGAGGTTGTCTAAGAGGGTGGCGGTGTTGCGGTCGTTGATCTTTTCAAGGTGGAAGTTGAGGTCTCCCAGAAGGATGTAGTCTTTGGAGGGGAGCGCGTGTGGGGTGATGAAGTCCGTGATGTCTTCACTGAATTTTGCGCGGGGTCCTGGTGGTCTGTAGAGGAGGGTGCCTCTAAAGGTTGTCTTGGGGTCGATGTGGATCTGGAAGTGAAGGTGTTCGGAGTTAGCGAGGTTGGCGTCGGAGCTGGTAGAGATGCGGATGGATTTCTTATGGACGATAGCGATTCCTCCTCCTGTATGGTCGGTGCGGTCCCTGCGTGTGATCTTATAGTCATCAGGGATAGCGATGGCGATGTCAGGGGCGGAGGAAGCGTTCATCCAAGTTTCCGTTAGGAAGGCGTCGTCAGGAGAGATGGTGTCTAGTAGGTTCCAAAGGTCAATGGCGTGCCTGTGGACCGAGCGGGTGTTGAGAAGGATGCATTCTAGGTGGTTGGGGTCGGGAATCTGTGGTGTGGTCGTAGCGGAGATGTTGTCGGTGCCGCTGAATTTGCAGGAGAAGCAGGAGAACGGTCCATGGGTGCGTCCAGGAGCGGCTTGGACGCAGTTGGGGGCGCGACCGGGGTTAAGGGCTAGGAGGGTGGCGGCATCGTAGGTAACGCGGGGGGGCTGGGCAATGCGAGGGGCAGGGGGTCTGGCGCTGGGCGCGGTCCAGGCGCGGACGGGCGTAGACGGGCTTACCTTTGGCGCACCTTCAGCGTGTACGTAGCGCGTGGACGCTGCACGTTGGGACATCTGACATAAATGGAGAGTGGAGGGGGGCGGAGGGTGGGAGGGGCCGCTGGGAGGCGGTCTCGGGGAGGTAGAGGCGGGCCAGGCGAGCAGACAACAACAACAAGATGGTGGGGGGCTGAATGAAAACGAAACCGGGGCACAGTCCGAGTCAAGCCAGAGCTATAGACACTAAATTAAACACCACAGGTGGGACCGGCCAGAAGCGCTAACAAAACAAATGTCAGGCAGCTCGCATGTAAATGCTAAATGTAATTGCGTGCAGAAGCGCTATGTTATATTAAATGTGCAGCAGGCAGCAGATACTTCAGTGCAGTGCGTGCAGAAGCGCTATGTTATATTAAATGTGCAGCAGGCAGCAGATACTTCAGTGCAGTAGCGCAGTATTCAGTTAATGCTTGCAGCGCTATGTAGGATAGAAATGAGCAATTAACGATACCAGCGCTCCTTCCAGGTTCGAGGGAGCGAGGGGAGCGACCGTGCAGGAGCGAGTCTTGAATCTTGAATGAATGTGGCACTGCATAAACATCAAAACCATGAACAGGACTGGGATTTTCTTTTTTTGTTCAAGTGGGGCCTGTATATGGTAACTGCAAAAGTGGCATAATGTCCATCTGAAATAGAAACATGTGAAAAATGCAAGACTCAAAAATGCAGGCCAAGGAATTACATTGCAGACTCCTTTTGTGGGAATCAAATAAAAATGAGTTCTTTTAGAATAATTTTTTTTAAAAATAGAACTATTGTTTTGTCAAGAAAAAGGTCATTTGTAAAGGCCATGACTCTCCATCTTCATTTGTATCCGGTGCCAAGGAGGCACACCCTCCAGTCTGGTCAGCCGGGTACGTCTGCTTCTAATCCTGGATTCAGCCTGGTACGTCTGCTTCTAATCCTGGATTCAGCCTCGGGAGTTTTGGGGGTTAGGGACAATCATTCCGAAAACAATAAACAGAAAACAAAAAAACACAGCACTCCAAAATAAGAAAATGACACTCATCCAGGGCCCCCACACGATAAAGCCATCTGAAACAAGAAACACGCATCATCAATCTTGCAAAAATAAATTTTCCATTTAAAAAGTACCCCAAGTGCTTTTTATTTTCGAAAGAAACCTCCTAATTCATGAAAAGAATTCTTCTAAATCCAAGGAAAGATTTAAACATTCTATTTTTTTCATATTCTTTAAATTTGTTTGGGCAAAATCTAATTTTGTCATACACAGCCAGAAGGGCTGGGGCCTAGCTACTCCTTACTCATCTGAGAAACAGCCCCTCCCTCCAGAAAGATGTTCGCGCTCAGAGTTTTGAATCAGCTCCAACCATAATAAGCAGGAGCCGGGCTACACTGCGATGTAATTTTGAATCACTGCCAAATGCTGATCTCATTGCAGGAGCAAAGCTACTGCCAATTATTCTGTTTAAGCATCTCTAATCTCTAGTCAGGGAAGCTCACTGGGCCTACTGTATTTATCTAACTCCAAGGGCCAAGCGTCTGCCAATTATTCTGTATGAGCAAGGATCCCTTATCTGAAGTCAATGAAGCTGTCTACGCCGACAGCAAGGAAGAGCAACTTGACCCCCCCTTATATAAACATTTCTCTGCGGAAAGAAATTGTAACATAGCCAAGAATAACAAGCTGGCTCTCTGTGCTCTCAGAAGTTACCCACGGCCTCCACCCTTTCAAAACTTGAGCCGCTAACAGATGCCGGGCTCATATCAGTCAAGGTCAAAGCAGATGCCTTCAAACTGAAAACATACAGCTGTTCCCAGGCCAGAATGACTGACCATTATTTTCTAACTAACCGAAGCAGATTTAAACGTGGTAAAAAGCAAATTAATAAAGACATATTTTTTATAACTAAGTCAAATGCTAGCATTTTAAAATAATTCTGTCATGAAGTACTGCTACTTGCTGAAAGGGAAAAATATTAGAACAACATTGCATGCAGACGCATTTCATCATCATTTTTTTTTTAAATAACATGTGAAACACCATCAAATTAAACAAGGGGCATAACCAAGAATTCATAATTTAGTGTGCAAGCTTTTCAACTCTACCTATTAAAAGGGCCAGATTCATATGTGCAGATAGCCATTTATTTTTCTAACTGAGTGGGTTAACTCACACAATGGTCTGCTACATATCAGAAACATTTGCATTTGAAAAAAGTTCAGCTTGCATTAGAAAAATAATCATGTAAATTTTCTAGAACATTTTTTTTAAAAAGCACACGGTTGCATTTCACTAATTAAAAGCACATTCTATGATGGGTCTGTTTTATACGTTCTTCTTTTCACACCGTTAAAGCACCCTCCGTGCAAACCCTTATGTCAATACGACTGGTTGATTTATAACTTTCCGACCTCCGAGTCAGACACATTAAATCATGTGTTCCAAGGCAAACCCACACAACCTCATGGACGCATTTCAAATAGAATGTTAAATGAACACTGCTTTTCTCTCCATGCAAGATGTTACCCTTCTGTCAGCAAGTGACAAAGCACATAGGCAGACGCAGCAACCAATGAAAAAGTTAAATCAAACCACCATTAATCTAAACACCCATTGACTTTTAGTGTCAGCTCACGTAACCATGCATGTTAAACAGCATGTTAAAATAAATACTGCCGTCTCAATTCAAGATATTAACCCTTTGGCAGCTCAAACACAATCAATGTCTGCAGCACATGGGAAATTCAAGAACTTATCTCTCCACGTTTTCACATAACACGTACGTACATCTACAAAACAATTTCTCCAAGCATTTGAAAGAGATCCAGCTCTCTCCTTCCTAACGCAACAATAGCATGCTCTGTACAAGCCATATCTACATGGCGCTATTCACAAGCAATATTTACAAGAAAGTCAACAAGTCCAAATAATGACATGCTCTACACAAGGCATATATACAAGGCGCAATTTACAAGGAACACAGCAAGTCAAAATGAGAACATGCTCCTCACAAGCCATATTTACATGGCGCTATTTACAAGGAACTCCACAAGTCATATTACACTGAATACATTTCACATTGCACAGCATAAGCAAATTCAGCAAGCAATTTAATGGGCAATTTAAAAGCATTTTTCACACACATATGTACAATTGCATCAATACCAAGATGTAATTTGCTCCCTCATGTAATGTCACCCTTCAAGCCTGACAGTTCAAACACCAAGATGAAAAACATTTCTTCCACCCTGCATAAGTCAAATGCCATGATGTACTGCAATCTCCTTACACTCCAACTGTTCAAGCCCATAGGTCAGGCACTACACCTCACCATGCAAGTCACAGACTGTTCCCAGATGTCAAATTTAAAGGAGTTTTAAGTCCAAATACATGTCTAGAGCACCCTCCTCTGCGCTTAATTCAAAACTGCCCGACTACGCCAGATGTAACGACCGGGTTCTCGAACCAGATAGGATCAGCTCCTCAGAGCACCTCCAACCAAGCCGGAACGTAACCACCTCCCTCCTCAGGACCCATCTATCCAGGCACCTGGGTACCTACCTGAGGATGGGGAACTCGCAATATACAAGCTCATATCATCAGAAACACCACTAAATCTATAGGGATTACTAGGAATACAGACTGATTACTAAGGACGTCCATGCCCTACACCACACTCATACCTCATAGTCTCGCGACCACATGGGTCCAGACTAATCTACCCTGGGGCAGTTCTGATTATTTACCATTACACACTGATCACCATCACTGCTCACTTGACACGCAATCCGGCGTGCCTATACACTAGGCTGCAGCCCTAGTGCTCTCTTCCTCACAATCCGGTCCACAATCTGGCAGACCTACACACTGGTATCCCCCCAGTGTTCTCTCACTCACATCCCGATCCGCAATGCGGAGGATCTACACACCAGTGTCCCCCCTGGTGTTCTCATTAACGCCGCTTACCAACGACGATCACTTTCCTATGAATACCTTCAGCTCTCTCTCTCTCTATGTTGGGAAGTCTCTCTCACTATTCACTAAAGGTTCACTACTACAATAATATTATGGAATGGCCGAATCACTTAGTGTATGAATGTTTCCCTAGCTCAAGGGCTCCTTTCTCTCCCTAATTATTCAGTGGCTACTTACCGGATCAGGGGCAGCATCTGTTCTGGCTGTAACACCTGACTAGAAGGAAAGGTTACCTGTGCTTTAAGAACAAGAGACACACTCTGTATGCAAGAGTTATTCCCTGATTTAAACGCTCCTATTTCCTTTTGATCCATCAGTTGCTAAAGCATCTGGTTAGAAGAAAGGTTAGCTCTATCATAAGAATAACACATGCACACTGGTTCACTAAGAACTGGGGTATCTTTATTACAATAACAATGGAATGTGAATAGACACATACACAGATCTGCGGGGTCTCTGTAACTAACAGGAACTGTAACACACCACTGAAAGAAAAAGGATTAGACATACAGTATAAGGACAAGGTTAATGTTTGAAAATACGGAAAGGTATCACCTGAGGGGTGTGAGGTCTTGCTCTAGCTGTCATCTGGGCTCCTCTCTCGTCTGTGCCTTAGCTCGTCTTAGATCCTCTCCTGCACTCTTGGACACACATCTGCGCTGATCTCTCTGCACTGGACTCCTCTCCCCCACGAACACCCTCCACCTTCCAACTTCAGTCTAATGGTTTCTGCCGCTCTGATAACCGTTCGCTCCACTAGCTTCTTCACTCTATTTGATTGTCTCTGTGCTAATGTCCAATTCACTCCAGCTGCTCCCACAGATTAATCCAGGATATAACTTCAGTCTCTTTCAAAAGGCATTACTTCAGACTCCAGCTATTCACAACTCCTCCTGATAAGTAACTGCTTCTGACTGCTTCCTTCAGTTCCAGCTCACTGACTGTCTGTCTTCTCTCTGTTCCAAGCATCTTCTGTCTCAACTCCTTCTGCAACTCCACTCCTCTACTCTGCTTCAATCCAACTCAACTGCTTCCAGCTCAAACTCTTTCCAGCTCGAACTCTTTCTGCAACTCCAGCTCAACTCACTGCAACTCCAGCTCAACGAACTAACTCTGCCTCTGCTCTTCACTAATATAGAATGCTCTTCCCTCATGGAAATTTCCAACAGAGGGTTGCCTCCCACCGAATTCCTGTGCCAGCTCCAGGGCCCCTCACGCAACCGCAGTGACCATCTGCATGTTACGTCTGAGCCCAAGAGACAAACACATTCTTCGGATAAGAACCAGTCCTGGCTGGTTTTCCCCTAGCAGACAGCAGGCTTAACTATAAACATTACCTTTACCCTTCAAGCATCTCAGCTCTGCAGGGATAGAAAGTAAAATGGAGTCTCTCTAGTTCTGGGCCTTGTAGTCCTGAGAAGGATGAAATAACCCTTAGCTCTGTCAGAGTACCTACACAAACCATACCAATATGTAATATAAAGTCAGGACCACAGGATCCACCCTCTACTATAGGCAGGATAATGAAAGGACACATAATTATGTCAAAGCCAATAGGCAATAGATGGATTAGAGTCAAGAATAAGGGATCTATCATCATATAAAGCAGCTATCCTCTTCTAGGTCTGGAAGAAAGGGCTTAAAAGGGCCAACACAAGATAAGAATACAGATTATAGATGTTAGCAAGCTTAAAGTCTTCATCACTCCGGAATAGAGCCAAAAACCATGTCAGAACAGTGGGAAAGGGGAGTTAGGGCCTAGCTGCAGAGCGTTTTTGGACTGAATCGAAGGAAGGCTGAAAATATTCTGGGTGAGATTTAGCATTTTTGCTTTTTGCCTGTTTGGGGGTGTTCTACTTTTTTGAGGGTGGGTTGACAGGTCTGGGGGCATTGCCGGGAAGCTCTAATATCGGGCGCAAGTGGTTTGGAGAAAATCCATTGTGAAAAAGTTTTTCAGTTTTTGCTCACTTGCTTGTTTTTCGGGGGCTGTTTGGGGGGCTTCTAGGTTTTTGGGGTAGGTTTTGGGGTCTGGGAGCACTGCTGGCACAGTCTAATTTTTATTGCATTTGTTTTTAAGAAAATCCATCCTGGAAAAGGGGAGTTAGGGCCTAGCTGCATAGTGTGTTTTGGCACAATTTGGAGTTAGGGTTCAACCTGGTAGCAGTATTCCATGTTTTCAGGGGGCTACTTGAGTGTGTTCTAGATTCCTGCGAATGGGTTCAGGCATCTGGGAGCACTACTGGTAATGTTTAATTTTGAATGCAAGTGTTTTTAAGAAAATCCATGGTGGGTTTGGGCCTAGTTGAAGAGTGAGTTTTGGCACAATTTGGAGTTAGGGTTAGCACTTTCGTATTTTTTCTTGGGGCTACTTGGGGGTGTTCTACATTTTTGTGACTGGGTTTAGTGGTCTGGGAGCAGTCCTGGGAATGTGTAATTATGAATGCAAGTGGTTTGAAGAAAATCCGAGGTGATTGTATTTTTTTTACCAAAATTGTTTTTCTGCGCAGGGCTTCTTTGGGGGGGTTCTAGATTTTTGCGACTGGGTTTAGGGGTCTGGGAGCACTCCTGGGAATGTCTAATAATCATTGCAAGTATTTTGAGGAAAATCCACGGTGGAGAAGGGGGGTTTGAGAGGAGAGCAGAGACTGCCAGTACTACTAGTAAAGTACTAGTAGGGCTACTGAATTCACTAACTCGGTTACTGGCACTTTGGTACATTTCAGGACTAGATGTTTCATTCATGCTGGTAAGTTGGAAGAAACCAAACGTCCAGTAACCACCGCCCACCCCCACACAAAATAATATGAACGCGTATACTAGGTTTTGGTATGAAAAATAATTATTAAGAAATCTATTCATGTAGTACAAAAATAAAATAAATTAACCCAACTCACCCCCCTTCTTAACCCCAACCAATGTCCAAAAGTACCCTTTCCCATAGACCCAATTCCCACCCCCAACAGTCTTTAAAAAAGGGGCAAGTGACAGTCACTTCCTCCGTTGGCGTAGTGTGGACAGCTGTTGCTGCACATCCCGCAGCTCTTTGCGGAGGTCCCCGAGCTGGCGCTGATGTTTTTCGGCGAACCGCTCCATGTACTCCACTCTTTTACGGAGGCGGCGCTGACGTACCATCCAGGCTTGGGGGGGCAGCTGATTGTGTTGCTGCTGTGGGGCGGCGGCAGGAGGCTGTCAGGCCATGGCTCTGTTTGGCTGGAGGCTTCTGGCTGGTGGACACGGGGCACTGGAGGAGGATGCAGTGGTTGCTGTCTCCTCCTCCTGCTCCCGAGCCCACAGCCGCTGATACTCGGCACAAATAGCCTCCAGCTTACGGGCCCTGGCCCGGACAGCCATCTCCTTTCGGGTGAGCTTTTTTGGAGTAGCGTCTATATGAATAAAGAAAGAAAAATACTGTAGCCAATATTCTTTAACATAAAGTCAAAATAATTAAACGGAAAGTTGACTCTCAGTAACACCAGCAAGTAGCAAACTCAGTATAACATTTTGGCATGTATCTTTCCGCCGTCTTTGTAGGCCTGTGACATTACTGGGAGTTTCACGAATTCCACTAGCAGGACTAGGGATGGACTCACTAATACATACATAGTCAGAGAGTACAAAAAAAGTCTTCTGTTTTTTTCTCTTGTTTTGCAAAAGAAATGACTGGTACGTGAACTTGTGGTAGCCGGCATGGCAGCTCACTCAGCTTGCACCCAAGAAAAACAGACACAACCCATGATTACGCAGACTTGCAGTACTTTACGGAGTACATGCAGGTGGGGATAGGCAGCTCTTACTTTTCTATAGGGGTGGCTCTGCCACTGGCCATACTCGGTTACATCAAGGGCTACTGCTCAATGTAATGATATCTTTCGCACTACCTCCCCGGGTCTTTACTACAACAAAAGAAGAATGAAGATTATTCAATTCTGATCATATATCATTATGCTGCCGATCACATGATCTTTGGTTATATGATGGATGCCTTTAGGTGCTTTGTTTTGATAGATTGAGTGAACTACAGCGATAGTCCACCCATGACACAGCTGAAATAAAGTTATTAACATAGGGAGTGAGTGCGGAACACATAATTGGCGGAGGAAGGGACTTGACTTGACATAATGTTGTCAACTATACAATCCATACACAATAGATGCTGCGCTTGCAAAGTAAAGTACTGTACTGTTAGTCATGGCAGGGAGTATTTGTGATCAATCACAAATATTAGTATTTGGATTTCCTCAGCTTTGCTACTCTGCCACGGACATGCTGTTAAAAGTAACAATCTTTATACACTCAGCGTCTGCTCTACTACATCATACTCCTCTGCTATTGATGAGGAAAAAGAAGATAACATCCAGGCTTCCAAAGTACATCTATCATTCTTCTTAATGTCTCAAATGTACCAAGTTTTCTTTTTCTCAACAACCAACTAACACCCTTTTCATTGTATTTTGGAAACCACCGTCTTCTTCACTTGACTAGCATTCTAAAACTCCATTCTTTACAGTCATAAATGTTAAGACTCGCTTGTCCTTCATTTCACCCTTCTTTCACTTTTCGTTCTTCACATCCCTAAAGTACATCTGATATGACTTGGCTTCACGATAAAAGTTTGCCAGCTGCGTTGAAGTCAAATAGAGGGGGCCATTGCTTACCCGAGAAGTACCGCCGTTAATGCTATTACAAGTCAAGGTTTACTATCTTCTCCGTGATAGCCAAAAAAGTAGTTCTAAATTAGTAACTGTTCTTAACAGTACAGTGTACTTGTACTAGTGTACTGTACAGTACCTCATACACTCCTTTGCAAGCCTAGTAAAAAATGTCAATAAGTAAGGAATATAATAACTTACCACCATCCGCCGCCGCTGAGCCTTCCCCCATCTCCTCCTGGTGGCGCCGCCGCATCCGCCCCCTAGAGTGGAGCCCTCCTCAGTGCTGGCCCCGGTGGTCATTTGTGCTGCATACGATCTTGTGATGTCTAGAAAAAACATGTCATATTTTCAGATGCCATACACAACCCCCTATTTCGTCTTGTAAGGAAGGAAATGTTACATAACACATTTTTTTATTACTGGGATTGAAAAATAGTAACGTTTTAGGGGAGGGTCTTAACTTTTTATATGCTCATTCCATTAAATGCTGTACTTCTTAGGACAACTGATGAATGCTTGCTTAAAGTGCACCATTTTTCTAATTACAGAAAGAAGATTACATTTCCCTTCTGCCAACAGGACAATTCACCAACTACTAGTAAGTCATCAGCACATTACTTTAAGTACTTTCAAGAAGGTGGTGGCTCCCGCACAGTTTTTCTAATAATTTCATTTGTCTGTGAACTATCACGTTAAAGTAATTTGATTCATGGGAATGTTGTTTAAACTTTAAGGTCCTCTATCAGCAGTGCTCGCTCTGACTACTACGCTATTAAAAATAAAGAAATAATTCTTTCATTTCTTAATTGAAAATAAAACTTTAAAGCTAACAAACATTGTGTGGTTTTTGTTCACGAGTGAGTGAGCGGAAGGGTTTGAACTACTGCACTTGGCAGTCATGTTTCTGTGACTCAGATAGGCCGGGACTTGGCAGTAGTCTACTTATGTTCTTCTGGGTCGTAAAATCATTGGACAGACACACTAGATAGTCGGTCAGGGGATTGGGAGTTCAAATTCTGTTTGGACTGAGTTATGTGGGAAGTAGAACTGCACCTATCATCAATAATGTCCTATTTCTCTTGTCCATACTTCTTTATGTGCAGAATAGTCCCTGAAACACTAGCAGTGTGGTATGTGCTCCTAGCAAATCAAAAAGGCAACTGCTACCTTTTTCTTGGTGTAAACATTGACATTTTGTTGTTGGAAATTGTCAAAGCACTTACATTAAGAAGACTGGTATAGACAGCAAGGGCAACCCAGATGACTGCACTCGGTGCCTAGAGGTATTGCTGGATCAGAGCTTTGTTTAACACCGTTTGCCGATTGGGCAAGCTTAGATACCTACTCATAATTGTAAATAGTAGTAGTACAGAGAGTGATGATACATGTAGGATAAGAATGTAGAAAGTAGTCTAAATTAGAAGAAGTTCAAAGACTATTTTGTAAAAAATAGAATTAGGAAACAGTTTGTAATGAATAGGAGCTGTAATAGTTAGGGAATTATATGTATTAATATAACAATAGAACAACTTACTGAGGCCAGCAGAAGAGCCTGCAAGGGACTGCTGTGACTGTCCACCTTCTTCCACCGGAGTCTCAATGGTGCTGCTAGTCGCCTTGCCCCTGGGAGGTACTGATGATCATGAAATAAAGAAACACAACATGGATGATTGTTTTTTTTAAATATTTGATTTCTTTGACCACAATTTAACATTATCTCGGGGAAACAAATTAGCAACAATTGCACTACATGTATTAACCTATCTGATCTGGCCAACTAGGAGGATACTACTAGTGCAGTATTGCAGGATTTGCAGACTGTCTACTTGGAAAGTTATGTAAATCACCAACTAAACTAACAACAAAAAGGTTCTACTACGACTGCCAGCACTCAGCAGCACACGACGTGATAGACAAAGTCCGTCATCATGATTGTAGAGCACTAAAAAATGGCCTACTACTACTAATAACAAGTCATAATATACTCAACCTATCAATCCATCACTAACACTTCTTAGTGGCAGTAGGAGTACAAAGGAAGGACTATACTTGAGCCCCTAGCCTCTCTAGCATTACGCAGTTCTGTAAAGTACTAAACTCATACATATTCTCAGGCCAAATGAGCACAAAGTTGCAAACAAGTAAGCATAGTAGCAAAGCCGCTGAGGAGACGAGCACCTGCAATCACAGAAACTATTTAAACATTATTTAACACAGCATTCTTGCTCTTCGGGAAAAACATATATTAGCAATATAACACAGAGCAGAAGAATACAAAGTAGTTATTAAATAGCTACTCACCAAGGCCAGGGATCTCCACACCTAGCAGGTGGAGCAGGTTCTGCCCCCAGGCGAGGCATCGGCACACCGGTGCGTCGCTTGGTCGTAGGTGTGCCGGACCCCCAACTCCCTCCGCATAGCCCGGCACACCTTATCCCACCGCTGGTGACGCTCCTGGAGGCCATACCCTTGACCGGGCCTGCCCCATGCTGCCACGGTCTAAGGGAGGTGGCGCAAAACAAAAAATATCAAGGCAGCCACCTTCACCACGGTAAAAACCTCCCTGGCCACTACATCAACTCCCCTCATTTGCCCGCAAGGGAGCCGGCTACGGGGTGCAGGACCCTTCCCTTTGATTTGCTGGCTCCCTTTGCCATGGTCCTGGCCAAAAGAAGAAAAGAATAGGGGGAAGAAAAAGAAATGAAAGAGAGAGCTAAACCAAAAAAGTAGTTATAAAGTAAGCTGAAAAAAAACACAAAATATAGATCTAGACAAATAGAGAGATAGATATTGAGCAAAAAAGAGCAAAAAAAAGTTCAAAGAAAGAAAGGATGGCAAAGAGTCAAGCAGGATTCAAAAAGCATGCACAGGACCATAGCAATGAATGAAAAACAAGATGGCCACGCTCATTGAGGACCGCGTGGGTAAGTTTGCGAGATATTTCCCCCGCGAGCACGCAAAAATACGCGGAAACTTGTAATAGCGCGTAGCACACAACGCGAGATTGCCAATAGCGACTGGAAATGGGCAACCTCATGGTCGGTGCGCTGCAAGTGGTCTGCGAACACGCAAAAAAAATCCACAAATTCACACGAATTTGCAGATTCTGCTGATCGCAAATTTGCTTTTGCACGATTTCCCAGACCGCGAATTCGCAAATTTTGCCCATACTTACTGCCCACTAAGTGCTGGGCAGCTGGGGAACTGAGCTTGGGACATATTGTGCCTACTGGCTCTTCTTCTGGGGCTCTCAAAACACAATAGGACCCAAAACAACGTGGGAGCCTCGTGGGCTCTGGAGCTAAAATGCGGCCATATACTGGAGCCTCATGGGCTCTAGAACAAATGCCCCCTGGAGCCTTGTGGGCTCGAAACAACACTGCTGCCAACTGGGGGAGCAGCCCGTTGCCAGTCGGGGCCGCTCTACCTCCCAAAATGCCCTCTTCATTGGTTGAGCCTAAGGGCTCTAAACAAATGCCCCCTTTGTTGGAGTCCCCCCTCTGGGAACTCAGAAATCAACGACTCTGGCGTTGGATTCCTGCTCTAGGGACTTGTGAAACAATGGCCCTGGAGCCTTCATGGGTTCTGACACAAATGCGGGAGCAAAACGGGGGAGTGGCCTGCTACTGTCTCACCACAGGGGGCGGATCCATCATTGTGCCATCAACATACAGATCTCCCCATTCACCACCGTGGAAGACCCATCCTGACTCCTGGAGCCGGACACACCAGCCAACTACAGCCAATCACAAGCCAGACAGTCAATTCACATTTATTACACAGACATGCCAACTTCTAGAAGTGCTACTTCCACTTCCACACTAGACACATTAACGCTGCACGCATCATCACACAACATTTATTCACACGTTTCCGCACATACCAAATTCAACCCTGCACTCCCCACACATCAGGAACTATCATGGACATACATATCCCCCAAGCATTCCTATGGGAGGGCAGGCCAATCTCACACATGCACTCAGAGAGCGCACACACTTTACACTGGGACACAGTGTCAAAGTGCGCAAAGACCAGAAATCACTATACTTATTGCAAAAAGTTCAGGGGTGAACCTGCCGGAAGGGCCAAGTCCAACAGGAAGTGACCTCACTGGAGGTGACATCACAGAAGTGACATCAGATACTGAGATCTCACACATATTTATCAGGTGCATCAGGAGTACATGTAAGTGCATTATGAATATTTACACATATGAGATTTGGAGTCTGGGTTGTGCCAAAAAAGTGGCACAATCAGGACACAAAAATCTGTGCCTCAACAAATAAAACATTTTAAAAGTCCTGCCACAAAGTAATTGGCAACAAGGAAAAGCAGGGTAGTAGATCTGCTCTGCTTAACTGGTAGCAAAGTCTGCATTTTAAAATATTTTACGGGGTTAAGGCATCTGCTGCAGAGGTGCCCAGTAAATCTCAGGGAATAATAATAATGGGGAGATAACTTTGGAGCTTAATGCATTTGTTGGAGAGATCTATGCTTTGTGTAGTCCCAAATTTGAATCAAAGTAGTATAGAAGATTAAGTGGTCTCCGTCAAAACAATTCCCCACTGTTCTTGGGCGGAGGACGTTTGCGGATTGTTGAGCCTTTATTTTGTTGCTAGCTTTTTTGCGTTTGTTATTCAGGATATCGCAACACATATAGTGCGCATCTTATAATATGTTGTGAGCATAAACGTCCCGCTTAATTATGCATCAGTGCTATGATATGTGTATGTTATAACCAGTGACAACAGAAAATGCAATTAAGAACGCAGTTCGGGGGCTGATGGTAATATGGAAAGAGCAAAGAGACGGACTGCTTCAGCTTAACTCAGTGTGGACCTAGGGGACAAAAGAAATAGTGAGAAAATGGGAAGGAAGCAGATAGCGTGCGCCGCATATCCCCCACCTCCAGCACTTTCTATACATGTAGAGCCTCGGGCCTCAACTTGCAAGGGGGCAATTACCCCTAAATGTGAATATGCATTGTGCTGCTGCGTGGCACTTTGAGCAGGCATCTATCGCCTCAGTTTCCACACACTTCAGAAGCCCGCAACAGCAAAGGTCTGACGCTCTTCTGAAGCAGTACCCACGCTGAGACAACAGCAGTAAGCAACTTATGCGGCACTTCACGGGGCGCTAGTTGGGCCTGCTTGGATGGCAGCACCCCTGGATGTTCCCAATAAAACCAAGGAGAGTGTGCAATCAACCCCAGCTCGCGCTCTCAGCCGGCGACAGGTGAGCGTCTGTGTGGCAGAGACGAGCCAGCCTTCGCAGCGAGCAGAAAACAAACATGAGCGTCTCACACGGGGGGGGGGGGAGAGATTGAGGGGGGCGGGTGCAATTCACTTGCGGGAGGTCTAATTGCTGCCAGATGGTGGCGCGCGCTCCTGAGAGTGAATCTCCTACGTGCATGCGTTGCCATTGAAGGCAATGGAACGCGTGCATGTGCTTGGTGCGTTGCGAAGGCCGAGACCTAAAAATACCCATGCGTGTCATGGCTGACAGCAAATAACTATGCATCTACCATTTTAGAGAGCGCAGAGGAGTCGCATTTCAGGTTAAAATGGCCACTTTTCAGCACATTGAGAGTGAAATAAAGGGTATGCTTTCTATTGACTGAAGCAATTCTCTTTTCAATAAGTCTGTACCGCCTCAGAGCAATGATGGGATCGCATAGCATCGAGGAAAGTTGAAGGAGCAGGCAGTCGCCATCTCGGTGCGCACATCGGCTTGTAAAGCGGTTAAGGGCAAAAAGCAATAAAAGCGCATGCGTCCACAAAATACGGAGGCTAGAAGAAACACCTCCGAGGTCCCACACTAAACTGTCACCTGTGGGTGCGGTTAGGTTAACAAAATTGTCGACCTGGATTGCACGCCAACTTGTGGAGAGGGCTCAGAACTTAGGAGCCATATTAGCCGTGCTCCGAGCCATGCCCCCCAAAAACAACACTTTCCTAAACAAAAACCCTACATAGTGTAGCCTGCTGAACATAAGGGTAAGTACGGTAGCCCTCCACAGAGGATAGTACACATGTTACTTTAGCAATGTTGTAACATTCTTTGTGAATACCTGCAAGTATGCATGTGACTCAACTCCAGGTACTCTGAGGTGACCTGATCAAGTATTGCTGGTCTTCATTATTCCTAGTTGAGTTTTGCTCGCCTCAGTCCTTGCACAGTGAGGAAACTTTCTGGTGACAGCCACTCTGAATATATATATATACAAGAGGAAAATATTCCTACACCTTTACATAGTTTGAGACACTTCACCGGTAAAACATGGCTACAGCCACAGGGGGGAGCCAAACATCTACGCATAGTTCATGTGTGTGCGTGACACCAGGGCGTGAACTGTAAAACAAGCTGAAAGAGAAACTATCTCAGCCCAGTGGCAGCCATTCTTAGCATTCTTGTCATATCAAAAGATAACAAATCAAAGACAGGCTGTGACAAGGTTGGTTAGTGCATTAAGGCACAGTGACACAACAATTATGCCGCAGGCACTGTGCACTGTCTTTTGTTACATGGGAACTGAGGAAGTCTCCAATGCATGAAGTGCCAACAATGTCAAAGAACTGGTCCACCCAGGTTCCCCAAAATAAACTCTTAACTGGAGGCATCCACTAGAATCACACGTCGATCATGCAGAGACATGAAACTTTCACAGAAGGTGAAATTTCACTGCCATGTTCAGAAACACTGCGGAGCTGATAATAAACCAAGGGGCAGTTTTATCAAGACTTTGCACTACCACAAAGTGGGGCAAAGTGGAACAAATTCTTGAAATGGGATTTTCCAAGTGTCGTTTTTAGGTCTCGCCTACGCCGTACCAAGAGAAAAAGACATTTAGCAATAGATTTTCAGTCAAAAACTTGCATGCGTTCCATTGCCATCAATAACAGCGTGTGCACGTTTGGCGATTCCCTTTCAGGAGCGAGCAGCTGGCACCATATGTTATCAATTAACGCGCCGTGCTTCTCGCTCCCACAAGGGAATCATGCAGGACCCCTCCTCTCTCCCCTTGCTGCGGCTCACACTTGTGTTTGTTAATTTATGTGGGGATCGCCACACATAAAGCCCTGAGCAATACTGCTGCCGTATTGCACGTGCGTGTGCTGGAATCGCTGACGCTGGATGGACAATGTACAGAAAGTTTGACATCAAGTTTTTCAATACCAAGAATCCATAACGATTTGTCCATGTCTGTTTGTTTAGCTGCAGGCTTCATCAAAGCCCCTGAGGGAAGGAGGTTCAGAATAGATCATATTTAAGAAACCGGAACAACAAAGAAATACACCACCATCTGATAATCATTTATTCGTCTCACCAGGAAACTTTGACCCTTCATACTTTGAAGAAAGCCACCTTTCAGTATGACGCCCTATCACAAGGTGACATATTAACTCGAGCAGCCCTTGTGCTGTCTGGGACATAGCCATGCTAGTACACCCCTGTGACTCAATTGCTTTTCGAAGCACATGCCAGTCAGGACTGACACATTAAGCCTTCCGGGAAAGCACAGCTGTTTTTCAGTCACCACCTTTTCGATACTGTTATTTCTGCCTACAATGAAAACAAAGCACTCTCAGGTACAGGCCCCTTTGTTTTTTTGGTTCCTCCTCCCATGAAACCTTTCAGCTTTACCTCGGCTGGTGAAGAGAACGCGGAATGACGTTGTCTGACCTCCAGGATGGCATACATGAAGCTATTATACGTGGCTGACTCACACCAGTGCTTGAAGTGACACAGCCGATACACACCCCAAAAAGAGGCAGGGACCCGTGAATGACATTATTGACATGGGTGCGATTTGTTTTTATGTCCATGCCTGTGATGTGGTTGCTGAGAGCTGCGTGGAAATCTCACTGAGGTGCGCCAGGTACAACAGGGAATTGTTGTTATTGTGAAATGTATCACACAAGACTCCTGGGAGGGAAATAGGCCACTGAAGTTATTTCCACAGGCAGTAATACCTTTTTAGCAACATTCGGAAAATTAAAGACTGAGGAAAAGACATCTTGTAGTTTACATGCAGCTCTTTGATGCCAGTTCATAGCTCACTGTGCTATAGAAGGATTATAACTTATGAATTACAAGAAACAAAAGCATCTTTGTGACAAAAGCAATGAGCAACTGACAGGGCTTTAAGTGGGATGAAAAAACTGTGGGATCTCTCAAGGGGGAGTGACCAATGTAATTAAGGGCATGGCTTACGCTAAAAATCTGTGCTTAGCCTAGTGTGCCGCCCGACTTGTATTTTGCTGTTTCCGACACTGCATTCAGATATATGATACAACAACTAGCATCATACCTTCAACAGGTCAGGAAATGTTGGCTTTGTCAATGGTTGTTAGTTGCATTAGATAAATAAGTGACAACTATGGCGTGTATATAATACTGAAAAGTTGCTGCTCCCGAAATTCTAAAAGAGAAGGGAAATCCAGAGAGAAAATGACTCTCTTTAAAGAATTTCCCTTCCCCTACAAAGGTCACCTGGCATGACGTCATGCCGTAACTTCTCCACAAGTTAGAAGGGAGTAGTGTGAGCAGTGCACATCGATGTGCCTGCTGTCACTGTAATGCAGAAAAAAAGGGACCGCCTGTGCCAGGGCACTAAACAGAGCCTGATAGAGACCTGTTTTGAGGCCCCCTTAAAACAAGCATTGGCATAACCAATAGGTCTCGCTTTTGGGACCTTATAAGTATTTAGTTATACAGCATAATATCCTTGGTGCAACAACAGCAACTGTTGCTTGGAAAAACACTGTAAGGTCCCAAAGGGCAGACCTATTGGCTATGCCAATGCCTGTTTCATAGTAGATAGCGCTTTGAGCTGCTTTGCACCAAGGGAGTGTAACAATGGAGGGATATGGGCATTCTAGCATAAGTACGTAAGGCATAGGATGGAATAACAGATCTACATGGAATGTCAAAATTGGCTTTACTTCCAAAAACAACACCTAACAGAGGCAGGAAGAAAGTTGGAAAATTGTTTTTATTTCTCTACACATCTGGGCCTAGATTTGCTTTGAATCAACACGGCACATAGGATAGGATAGTATTTGTAGAGCGCACTACACCAGAAGGTGTCAAGGCGCTGGGCAGACACTGTGAGGGAGAGAAGCGCAACAGAAGATTAAGAGGTGAATTGCCATGTTTTCAGGAGTTTCCTGAAAGCAGAAAGAGAGTTTGCATTGGCAATGGCGGGGGGAGTGAGTTTCAAAGCTTGGCAGATGCCATCGAAAAGGAGCGGCCACCCCATCTAATAATAATAACTTTATTGCATGATTTAAAATAAACCTTTGGAAAGTAAAACCGATAAAAATATGACCCTTATTAAATTCATTAAAAAGAACCTGGTTCTTGTTTTTAAAAGCACCCGACCTTCCACTTGTCAGAACTCTCTTGTCAGTGCGCTGCCCACAAATACTGTGATGATGATCCCTTAGGGGCATTTGTGATCCTGATTGAGGTAGCTTTTAAGTCCCAAAATTAACCAGCCTATACGCCAATCCCGTTCTGATAGTCGTTATATCTTGATATTTTGGTGCTGGCTGCCCCGCAAAAAAATTTGTTCAACTAGTGCAAAGAGCCAGGAGTCTATGTCTCTGGCCGAGGTTGCGATCGACAGATCCCCTCCTCTAGTTTTTTTTACAGGGCGGTCCATGAACCTCACTGGTGGGAAGTTGAGATTGAAATTCGGGGGATTAAAACAGGCCAATACTGCAGCTCTGCACGATTTAACCTTCTTATTGTTCCAGCCCCTCCGTAGAAGAGTCCTCCTTTCCTACAAGAGGCAAGGACACATGCACAGTACATGGATTAAGTTTTCCCTATGATGGCCGCAAAGCCGTCATGGTTCCGGAGCATGATCTCTTTTCCGTTTGGTAAGGTGGCAAGTCAATTGGATCACCCCCATTCTTAGTTTTAAAAAGCAGAGCTTGGTGCGTGCGCTGAATGGGAAAGTTAAAAAGCTCTGAGGTATCAGTTGATCATATGACTTGAGAGTCATCCAACCATGGCTTCT